>NC_138061.1:5280229-6012796 GCF_964194185.1 Rhinolophus hipposideros
TTTCATTCTGCCACCATTAAAGCACAGCGATGCCTCATCACTAATGTGAGAATAACTTGTTTACCCCTCATCGTTAATGGATATGAGAAACTGCATCAAGCTAGAAAACAGGCTAAATGTAGGAAAGCAAAGATAGTACATTTCACAGGAGGAAAACTATCCTGGACTAAAAGTGGTGAAATTGCTTATATATAATATTTAACTGCCCCAAATAAATGTTCTCATCCAGTTACATCTTCTTTTCATATTTAGTGATACACATAGACAACAACACAGGTATTTCTTTCCCTGTATACACTGTGCAGCTTTTGCCTGTAGTTTTATTTAATTTGGACTTTTTTTAAGGGGCGACATTGTTTGTAATGTACTTTATTCTCATGGACGTTGTTTTTTTTTACTGTAGGATATTGAAAAGGCCTATGAAATTGTCTGTCAAGAAGGATCTAACTTAAACCCAGATCTTGGCGAGCTGGTGGTGGTTCCTTTGTATCCAAAAGAGAAATGTGCATTGTTCAAGCCAAATGATGAAACAGAACAAAGATGCCAAGTTCATCAGAGAAGAGTGGTGTTAACTACTAGCTCTGGAGAGGCTTTGATCTGGAGCAACACCGTCAAATTCGTTATTGATGTGGGCGTGGAAAGAAGAAAGGTAATTATTATCAAGAAGGTTAGATAGACTGCTGATAAGTGTCGAGAACCAGATTCTTGACCAGATTCTTGACCATTTTCTTGACCAGAAAGTCAGGATGAACTCTACGATTGAGGATTACTCTCTGTCTGTTCATGTGTTCAAAGAATTACTGCAGCCAGTACCGGAGTCCTGCTCACACGTCACTGCCTTTCATTAGCATGTTGGTAGTCTGGAAACAAATTGAGGTGCCAGAGGAAGAAGTTTTGAGGAAGCACACACTATTGAAGCATAAAGGTGGCGGTTCTTGTAGTATTTTTTCTTTAGCTAAGATACTAGCAAAGCAAATCTCCTAATCTTATGGACGACTCAGTATTTTTGGTGCCCCTTTATCAAAATAATTAGCATCTTCCCTCAGGTAACCTACTAGAAATTAGTTGTAAGTACACTGACTTTAATTTTAACAGATTTTGGCTTTATAACTGGCATGATAAAATTCTATCCTAAATTTTGGGGGCAGATGGGTGGTCCAGTTGGTCAGAGCTTGAGCTCTGGAACAGGGTTGCTGGTTCGATTCCCACATGGGCCAGTGAACTGCGCCCTCCACAAGTAGATTGAAGACAAGAACTGCTGCTGAGCTGCCACTGAGCTGCGACTGAGCTCCCGAGCAGCCAGATGGCTCGGTTGGAGTCCGTGCTCTCAGCCAAAAGGTTGCCAGTTTGATTCCTACAAGGGATGGTAGGCAGCACCTCCTGCAACTAAGATTGAACACGGCACCTTCAGCTGAGCTGCCGCTGAGCTCCTGAATGGCTCAGTTTGTTGGAGTGTGTCCTCTCAACCACAAGGTTGTTGATTCGACTCCCGCAAGGGATGGTGGGCTGCGCCCCCTGCAACTAGTAATGGCAACTGGACCTGGAGCTGAGCTGAGCCCTCCACAACTAAGATTGAAAGGACAACTTGACTTGGAGCCAGTAGGTCCTGGGAAAAACACACTGTACTCCAATAAACTCCTGGAAATACACACTGTTCCCCAATAAAGTCCTGTTTCCCCTTCCCCAATAAAAATCTAAAAACAAAAAAATTCCATCCTAAATTTAGGAAAAATGGAAATAGGCTATCTCAAACTCACAAAGACACTAGAACTTAAGAAATCATAGCATTTGATTGAATCTCTCCAAGTATTGATCCATTTACCTTTATAAGATGCTGTGTAGATTTTTATCCCTCCAGGACAGAGCAATTCCAACCATTAGGAAGGTTTTCCTTGAAACCAGTTTGGGTTGATCTTATTGAATTAGTCCACCATTCAGAGCACCAGGGTCATTGCTTACCCCGTTAAACTACCCTTAAGAAACACCATGTTAGTGCCATATGCAGTTTTTGTGTTAGCTGATACAACTGGAAAAGCTCAGTATATGTCGTAAAGGGAGACCACTGAGATCACAGTCAGCTTCAACAGAACCTTGAAGAAACAGCAGTCAGAGGATAATCCTTTTCTCCATGGGCATACGAGTATCTCTCATCATTTACCTGTGTCGTGCTTTGAGAAGTGACACCACCAATGTTTCAGCACATGATACAGAGGTCCCATATTTATTGAAACTGCTATGAAAGCAGACAACCTTTAAATCCATTTATCAAGGCACTTGGAGTTTCCATCCTGAGGTGAGTGAGACAGGAATACTGTACACAGAAAACTAGCCTGCAGCAGAGCATTTCATGAGGTAGAGGGCTGCACACGGCAGTCACTTCCAGGCCAGTGGGCCTGCTGCCTGGTGAGTGACCTGATGCTAAAGATGCTGTCTTTCCATTGAAAGGTGTACAACCCTAGAATAAGAGCCACCTCCCTCGTCCTGCAGCCCATCAGCCAGAGCCAAGCAGAGATCCGCAAGCAGATTCTCAGTTCATCTTCCTCAGGTAGCTACGGACAGACACTGACATGCATTCCTGTGTGCAGGCCACACAGAGACATTAAAGCCACTTCCCTGGATCTCTTCTAGGAAAACTGTTCTGTCTATACTCCGAAGAATTTGCCTCCAAAGACATGCGGCCCCTGAAGGTGGCAGAGATGCAGGAAGCTAACCTCACCAGCATGGTGCTTTTCATGAAGAGGGTGGACATCGCGGGCTTGGGCCACTGCGACTTCATGAATAGACCAGGTAGCTTTGTGCGCGCGTCATGGGGCATGGGGCTGGGACTGAGGGGGACTGAGCCGCTGGCCCCTGGCCCTTCCCAGTCCCGAAGCATATTCCCCATATGAGATAAACATTCTCTAAAGTAATTTTAGAAGACGTAGGGGATTCCTGTTCTGACACTGGAAAACTGTCTACCATGGACACTGGAGCTGAGGGAGGCAGCGCCTTAGGCGTCAGGGGACAGTGGTGTGTGGAAGGGGAGGCCGAAGTGAACGGAGCAAAGGCAGAGCTCGGTGGGAACGTGTGTAGGCTGGGGCCATCCCTCATGAATCCTCCTGTCCCGGGGAAAATCCACGAGCAGCTCCCGCCTCTGTAAGTGAGTTGATTCCCTGAGTAGCTTCTTGTTCAGAACAGCCGTGTGGTGGGCTAGTCACGAAGGGAGGAGAAAAGCAGGCTTTGCAGTGGCAGAGATTTTAAAAAGCGAACCCCAAACTGCCTCAGTGCAGAGGAATTCCTGCTCAGTGGCCACTTACTCCATGAGGCTCAGAGCTGATAACTGGGGGACAGAGGGTTGGTTAGGGTAACAATTTATTTTTCTCCTAACAATACTCACGTAACTCTTTTCTGCTGTGCTTGGGGAAAATATAACTGGATTAACTAACTCATTGTTTTGGAAGGAAAACAATCATGAGGCTTGCAGTTGCTGCACTTAATTCAGCTTATAAATGAAATACACAAATCCAGCCGACCTGTTACCCTTTTCAGGATCATGAACCATGAGAAAATGAATTTGGCATAAGTAGGCTACAGGCTATTCACTGAATATGCTTGATACCGATCTTTAAAAAAAAAACACCACCAGTTATTTACTTCTTCCCTGGTGCTGATGATTCACCTCCATCGTGAGTGACAGTCACCGTTGATCTGGGTCAGGAAGGCGGGGACCCGCTGACTGTGGAAGCAGGTGGTCTCAGAGGCCTTTCTCCCTGGACGGGGAGCTGTGCCAACAGCACTGGTTAGAACACATGCTGCCGGAGAAAGGCCAAGGTCCAAATCCTCCTTTTACAGCCAAGGAAACAGGCTGGCTAGCCCCGGCTATGGCAAGTCCCTGACCCTTTTCTCATCTGTGACATGAGGGTACTGTCTGCCTTCTTGTTTCATGGGGTCAGTAAGAGTTTCAAACGAGGTTATTTATGCACAGGTGCTGTGTGTGCCCTGTAGGGGTAGGAGTTTGGCAAATGCCAGGTTTTGCGAGGATGCCCTTGTGAAATTGAAACTTCAAGAAGCCTTTCCTTCCTGTTCTTTTCAAGCCAAACTTAATCCTATTCCCAAAAAGTCCCGAGACTTCTTAGTCTGTGCCATCAAACCAGCGCCATCTCTTGATTCTTCAGTATTCCCCTCTGTGGACCCTACTTCAGTGTACATAATGCCAAGTCCCAGGCTAAAACCAGTCGGGACTGGCAAATTCATTTCTCCTTTCGCCCTCTCAAGCTATTACTTTCTTTCTCTGTATATCTGTCTGCGCGCATGTATAATTAAGATCTGTCCCTGCCGCGTAGCAAATGCCATGTGTGTGTGGCTGTACGTGTGTGTGTTCTTCCCCAGCCACTTCCGTCCCTACCTTTTCTAAGTGGATACACTGTCCCTGTTCTGTCATAGTGTGTGTATTTCAGAATCCTTCTGCCTGCAAGGCAGACCAGCCAGTAATGAGGTCAAACCAGCATAAGCAAAGTGCATTATGAGAAGGAAATTGGGTGTCTCAGAAAATCCAAGACGAGAATGTGGTGGTGCCTCAGGAATATCTAAAACAGACTAGACGGGCAGTGGCACTCGTGTGTGTCTCCTGGTTCTTCTCTCTCCTGCTGAGCGCCTGAGGAGACGTCCCCATGAGGGGAGGGGAACAACCATGAGTCCAGCCATCTGACATCTAAAGTCTTGGTGTACATTTTAAAAACATCGGACACTTGCCGTAAGAGGCAGTTGGTTCTGGAAAAGACTCAGCAGACCCTTGGCCTGCTCGCCTGGCCTGCGCTCCTGCTCAGAACCAGCCCTGGGCCAGCCCCTTCCTCTGGACTGGGGACTTGGTTAGACATTAACGACCTTTGTTCTGATGCCATAGAAAGAAAACGCAGATACAGGGCTGGAGCTCGGCCTCTGGGGTTCCATGGAACAGTAAAGAAATACTATAGTAAGAGCTCTCCAGTTACTCTGAGTGATGGCACTGGGGGAGGTGTGAGCTATTCTACAGGGAGTACGGCTGCCGGTGGCCATCAAGCTTAATAAAAATGATGTTTTGTTCATACTGAAATTGCCTTCGGAACAAAGCAGTCTGATTTTGCACTGCTGTAAAGAAGAGGCCTCACAGTAACACATTTATGTTCCATTTGTTAGCAGTATTTACCATGGAGCACACTTAAACGGCACTGCCATAAAGCACCCTCATCTAAACACTCTGCTTTTCAGCAAAGACAAGTTTATGGGCCACGTTGGAGAGATGTCTTAAAATGCAGAAGTAATATTGGCAAATTCTACTCAGTTATTTACTATTGTCCTTTCTAATACAATAAACCCCAGGGACATCCCCCTTTTCTGGTGTTAGGACCGGGAACAGCACCAGGAAGTATTTGTCAGTGATCCTCTGTAATCACCTCAACTCCAGGCATAAAAATGAGGAGGCGGTGCCCTCTGGGGACAGCTGGCTGACAAGGCATATGCTTAGAGGGACAACACTAAAGATCCTGTGTGTTACAAAGCAGCAGCTTTGCTGATTTATAGAAGCTGGTTTTCGAACGGCTCCGGGAATGCCGTGAAGTATGGGCTCCCCCCTCCTGCTCTGTCCGAGGTGCTGAGCACCTCTCCAGCAGGTCGGCCCTTCATTTCCTGGCTCACTGACGGGACATGTGGGACTGTCACTTCCATATAGCCCGTCTCTTTCCTTCTCAGGACTGTGACTTCTCAAGGTCTCATCTTTGCCCCCAGGGTCTCCAAGAATGAATAAGGAGTATTCCGGTGCTCCGTGCCAGCACCCAGGCCGGCCCAGGAGTCAGAACCCAGGGCCAGGAGTCTCCTAGGAGGCCATGCTCTTCTCTGAAGTAAACCTTGATGAGAGAAATAACAAGAGGGAAGCTGAACTTCTTTTCTACCAGCTGGGTTAGGTTAAAGCTGCCTTCAGAGTCTTCCAGCAGATGTCTGGGTTCTCGGCAGGTTTGCCGTGGGCTCTTACCGACCCCTGGGCCCCAATGCTTGCTGTTCCAGGAACTGATCTTTTCCTTACAAGCCGTGTACCAAAGGTTGAGGTCATGTGTTACTTGCTCTGCTCTTCTCCAGCGATAGGACTGGAGTTACAGCCGATGGCACTGCAGCGTGACTAACTTCTCAACCCGCAGCCGTGCTCCCCAGTGTTTCCATCGTGTGTTGATAGGAATGGGGGAATTTTATCAAGCCTGGGTTGGCAACTGGCTTGCAAGTTATACAGTTTGCCTGTAGAAATTTTGACAAATACCTTAGTGGTCAAAGTGTGGACAGCAAATAAGTAAACTTTTACTATCTGTTACTTTGAACTCCCAAATGCAGTCAGGTTATCGCTTTGTAGGTCCCCATGGTCTTCCTGTCCCATCCACCAAGCACATGTTGGACTTGAGACCAGTGAAAGCAATTCAGTAGCTCTCATAAATCCTTCAGTTTCTTGGGTAGAACAAGACAGCAGCTTTACACTATGTGATTTGCTTCTGTGTGTGGCCTTTATTGCTATACCACGTGGCAGACAGGTGAAAAACGTTTCTTTTAATATAACCAGATTCAGCAAGGGCAAGAATACCTTTCTTTGAATAAGTGGATTGTCTTTTTGGGTGGAGGTTAAACACATATAATAAACACCAAACCATTTTCAATGTTATATAAACTTACGAGATTAAGGGATGGAGAAAATCAGCCTTTTGTCCTTATTTGTACTGGCAAATTTTGTCTTTTTCTGTCGCCTGCGTGAGTTCTGGGTCAGTTTCAATTGGTTCATTTTTTTTTAATTTTATTTTCCTGCATTTCATGCCTCCTTGTTTTTTACTGGATGCTAGGCATTGCGCATTTTACCATGTTGGTTATTATTGTGAACTCCTATAAATGTTCTTGGGCTTTGTGCTGAGGTGTAGTATGATCCTTCCAGGTCTGGACTTCAGGGTTTGTTCGGGGGACTGGAGCAGTGCCCGTCTGGGGGGAGTTAGCTTCTGTGTTTCCTGCCCAGGGCCCCATGAGTCAGTCTGGCCGGTGGAGACGGGCAGTGTCCTAGATCCTGTGTGAGCACCAGGCACGGACCCTCTACTCCTCTGGATGCTTCTTTCTCTGGCCTGGGGCAGTTTTTGACATGTGCTCTGCTGATGAGTTGAAGGGACTCATGTAGGTCTCCCGAGTCCTCTCTGTACAGCTCTCTGCGCTCAGGGACCCCCACCTCCAAGCTCTGGCCACCTCAGGCTCTCTGGACCCACAGTACCATCTTCGTAACTCAGGGAGTCTGGCAGGCCCCAGCTGAGTTCCTCTCCCTGCACTACAGCCTGGAAACTTTCAAGGCAGGAAGCTGGGCAATCACAGGGCTCCCCTCGGTAGTGTCCCCCGCTCAGGAATCAGTTCTCCACTGCCTGATGTTATTTGTCTCCAGACTGCCGTTTCATATGTTTTGTTCATTTCATGTGGGAGGGAAAATTCAGTACCTGTCATTCCGCCTTGGTTGTAGGAGGCTTTCTGATTACGGATTTTTTTCTGTCCTAGCACCGGAAAGTTTGATGCAGGCTTTGGAAGACTTAGATTATCTGGCAGCACTGGACAATGATGGGAATCTTTCTGAATTTGGAATCATCATGTCAGAGTTTCCTCTGGACCCACAACTCTCAAAATCTATCTTAGCATCCTGTGAATTTGACTGTGTAGACGAGATGCTAACAATCGCTGCCATGGTAACAGGTACTCCTTAAGGACTGTTCTTTTGTACTGTGAATCTGCACCGAATACAGATGAAATGAGATCCATTTAAAGTGACATTTTAATAGGTCAAAAAAGTAGAAAATTATAAGAATTATCTTGATGCAAAAAAAATCTAACTGAAAACCCAGTGAACTTCTTAATCTGACATGTGAAAGCATACCAGGTTTGCTTTTGCTGAAGTGATCAGTGCAGATCAAGAAAAACAAGAAAATGTATCACTAAGACATGTTCTTCCCCAAAGGATTGTGTATTTCCTACTTTCATTTCTCTTGGTTTATGTTTTATTCTTTTACTGGAGAACAGAGCAAAGGCTGTGCTGCGTGAGAACTCCCCTTCTCATCCTGTCCCTGTGTCGGGCTCTAAGCACCCAGTCCCCCTGCTCCTGTGATACAAGCCGGGTAGCTAACAACAAAAACGAGGAGAACGATATGACGCCTCCCGTTAAGTTCCTTTGATTCCTAAGTAAACACGGACAATGTATTATTCCGAGTAGACAGAAGTACTGTTCACAAACAGCAGTAAGCCCCCGACCCCGCTGTGTATGAAATGTCTCCCTGACCGCTGACCTTGTAACCTTTTGTCTTAAAGCTCCCAGTTGCTTTTCTCATCTGCCACGTGGAACTGAGGAGGCTGCCCTGACTTGTTGGAAGACATTTTTACATCCTGAAGGAGATCACTTTACCCTCATCAATATTTACAAGGCCTACCAAGACACAACTCTGAGTTCCACCAGCGAGCGTGAGTAAATGCTGATTCTCAGAAATTACCTACAAAGTCCACCTTTCCTTCCCTGTTTAGAGCTGAGAGCGTACTGGTCAATACCCTTTTTCTCTAGCCCCGTTGTCAGTTCAGTGGAATGGCTTGAGGCCCTACATGTACACAGGTTTCAGCAGAGCCATGAGCGCAGTCCTGCGCCCAGAGCTGGCGTGGGGGAAGTGGGGGGCGGGGCTGTTTTAGAACCCCGCATCAGCTCAGCGCCCCGTGAGGGAGCTGCCAGGGCCATGTTCCAGGGACACAGACCCGCAGAGCACGGCTCTGCTCACTGCCATCCTAGGTGCCCGCTGCGTCAGAGCTGGTGCTTCCCATGTCATGGCACAGTCACTGCAGGTGCAGAAAGAATATGGAACATCCGAAACAAGACGAAACCAGACACCTGCAGCTCCAGGTCAGAGTGAGCAGGCTGCTGTGCTGAGGGAGGAGGGGCAGAATGGGACCGGAGCTTGGCAGAGAGGAGGGGGTCCAGCAGAGCAGAATGGCGTCTAGAAGCTGGGGCAGAAGTCCTGGATACGCCTAAGCGTCCTCAGTGACAGGGGAACTGGGAACTCCTCCTGTGCTGGGTGCTGAAGACGGGACAGGCTCCCGGGCAGAGGCCAGCGCAGAGACCTTCCTACAGACAGGGGTGTCCTCCCGTTTCCCACAAAAGCAGCTTTTACCTCCTTTGCTCCAATAAATGATGGGAAAAATATATGAAGTGAAAAATAGGACAGCAGTTTGAATGGCCGTAGAATCCTGTAGAGCAGGGCGTTTGCTTTTCAAAGCTGAGAAGAAAACATCAGTGGAGCCAGAAAGCACATGGGGATTCGGTGGCACCTTTAGAGAGCAAGCAGGATGGGTGCCAGCAAGTACGAGCTCTTGTTGCTCCAACAGGCCACTGAGGGTCTCTGCCCACTGTGCCAAGGCCATGTCATTGCCAGGTCACGGCAAAAGTCTGGGCCACCAGCAGTAATTACAGGTGGCAAGAAAGAGCAACTTCAGACTGAACCAGGGACTGAATTTTAATATAAAATTTGCAGCTAAGGTAGCTTAACTATAACATTAATTCCCAAATCAACCTAGCAATAATCCTTTCCTTATAATATGTGAGATATTTTCATGGATCAGAGGACTTTATAATAAGCTTTCCCCCTCCTGGTTTGATTAAATGTGGCCACATGCATGCATGCTGTACACACAGGAGACAAAATGGGGATCTTCAGTGAGTCTCCTCTGCCCGAGTGAGGGGAAGGGTGACAGCCTTTGGGTCAGCACCAGGAACGTGCTGTCTACAGTTCCGTGGGGGTGTGGACCCCCCCACCCCAAGCAGTCTAGGTCCTGCCAGCTGGCACACCTGCCTTCTTGGCAGTGCCATGACAGCCAGTCCCAGCCACCAGAAATCTTGGTCCTGGTCGCCTCCCCGCCACTCACTTCTGTGACGACCCTTTGAGGACAGGACAGAGGATGTAGATGGCACCTTCCTGGCCTCGACTCCCTCAGCATGTGACAGATCTTCTCTAAAGAACCTTTTGTTGTTCTTTCCTCCCCAGACTGTGTGGAGAAATGGTGTCATGATCACTTCCTCAACTGTTCTGCGCTCAGAATGGCAGATGTCATCCGAGCTGAACTGTTAGAAATTATCAAGCGGATCGAGCTTCCCTATGCAGAACCTGCTTTTGGCTCACAGGAAAACACTCTGAACATAAAGAAGGCCCTTCTGTCCGGTTACTTCATGCAGGTCAGAGTGGACAAGGCCCTCAGGGTGGTCGCCACAAGACTTCACATTGTCAGGACATTCTGTCAGGAATTTCTCAGGATGATTATTTTATTGATGTTAACTTGAAAACAAAAACCCCTTCTATGTTATTAAAGATTTAGTATCTATCCTTCCCCTCAAGGGAATGAAGGGCTAAGCCAGAATACTTTTTCATCGCAAAGGGAGAATTAAAACACTGTTTTTGGCTGAACAGATGTAGTCCCTTATTGCACCTGTTTGTGAATTAGCTCACATTTAACTGGTGACCTGATGCCCAAAGAATAAAGATAACATCTCATTTCTTTCCCCAAGTGAAAGCCGACTAGCTCCTCTAACTGAAAGCACGGAAGTAGGTATGCTTTTCACATCACAGCAAAAGAAATACTGTGCTATTTCCACATAAACTCTAAAGCAGTCTTAATGGAGAGAAAAGACACTTGCATAGATGTCCTTACCTGTATGGAAGTTAGGGACCCACAGCACACGGTTGTCGTGAGGATTCAATGAGCTAAAACATCAGTGTAAAGCACTTGCCATCTGAGCACGTGGTCCACACCGTGGCAGGGGACGTGCCCGCTTTATTTCATGACCAGACGTTAACTGATGTAGCTGCAGTTTTTTAGCATAGAGCCTTGCAATTGCTCAAGTTAGTCACATCATCATCGCTGTCTCCAAGTTTTGGGTAAAACGTGGATGTCTTTTTTGCTGTATCTGAAAAGCGGAAACACGGTGGCCAATGTGTAGTTCTGACTGTTCTAGATGAAACGTTTTGGAATTTTGACACATTTTTGTGCACTGATCTCCATATTAACACCTTTTTTAACACTTGGCCTCTTAGACTGCTCGGGACGTGGACGGCTCAGGTAACTACCTGATGCTGACGCACAAGCAGGTGGCTCAGCTGCACCCCCTGTGTGGCTACTCCATCACCAGGACCACGCCCGAGTGGGTCCTCTTCCACGAGTTCAGCATCTCCGACAACAACTACATCACCATCACCTCGGAAACCTCCCCCGAGCTGTGCGTTTCCTGGACAAAAGGGGCTTCTTTTGAATGCATACATGAGCAGAAAATGGGAATTTAGTTTGTATTACCTTTGCAGTCATAGAAGTCTGGTGGCAGTCGACATTTATGTTGGGAGTACCGACTAAAGGCAGGTCCATAGGCGGTCATCTAAAAACTGTCCCTGTCTTTGAGACCACAGCAGAAAGAGGGAGCACATTATAGAAACAAATGCAAGCACGCTGCGTCTCAGAGGAACAAAAGGCCGCAAACAGTGTTGGCAGGTGCAGACCTTGAGGAGTGAGCTTAGAGCTGTCTCTCACCACATGAGCCAATGACACGAGCTAGTGGGGAATGAAGGGGTAAGACGAGGCTGAAGACAGGCAGGTACCAGAGGGGCAGGCTCATGGGCCACACAGTTTGCAGGACAAAGCAACTAGAGAGTTTTAAGCAAGGGTGGCATCTTCTCCACATACTTGGAAAGGTCACTGGCTGCTACGTGGAGGGGTTTGGAGGGGCAGTGGTGAGAACGGAGACTAGTCTCTCAAAGGCTATTGGAGATACTGGGTCCGTTTTGAAGATACTGCTGCTACTTAGGGTGATGTTCTGGGCAAGAACCAGGAGAAACCAAAAGGTTTCCAGCTCCAGCAGCCAGATGTGGGGTGGCATTAGTAAGAGAAAGAGGCAAAGATACTCCCTGTTCCTCACCCAGAGTTGTCCCAAGCATCCACTCTGATCCTTCACATACTGTGATGGGACTGAGGGGAAGTACACGTTCCCCACAGCTGTCCCAGGGTGGGCGTCACGTCTACCGTGTGGCATAACACCAGAGAAGCCAGCTTATCCTAGACATGCAATGGGATTGATTCCATAAAAACCATAGAAAGTATGTACCCTACAAAGGCAGACTAAGACACTCAGGAGTTCAAGTTAAATACCAGTTCTACAAGTAGATTCTCCAGGGCTGGGAAGTGCGCAGACATAATATTGGGTATCTCACACCAATAAATAAATAATACTTATTTAAATTTTTGTTTTAAACAGATTTATGCAACTGGCACCACAATACTATTTCAGTAACCTGCCTCCTAGCGAAAGTAAGGAGATTCTCCAGCAAGTAATGGACCGCCTCTCCCCTATTTCACCAATGGAAACGGAACAGCAAGTGTGTGAGAAGTGCCCGGAAACTACTGAACCGCGATGCACTGTGCAGTGACCCCTCAGAAGCTCTGACACAGAGCATGTGCACTGAGCAGCCCAGTCAGTCTGGCACTGGGTCCCCTGGACGCGTCGTGAAGGAGGACACCGTACCCCACCCCACACAGGATGACGCTGAAAAATCGAACACTTTGTATGTTACTTAAAAATAAAAATAGACATTTTTAATGAGTTCTTTAAATTACTACTCCATGTTTTTCTTCTTATTGGGAAAATTTTTAATTAACCATACATAATTTGACCAAATTAAAAATTTAAAAAAAGGTATTTTGTAAATGTGTCACAGACACAGGCAACAGAACCCTACTTTTGTAGAGGACCTAAATCTAAATAAAGTCATGAGTTTTTCAGTAAATGTCCAAAGTATTCTAGTAATTTTACAAAAACAAGCCCAGCACTGTCCACAGGAAATGGGTTACACAGATAGATACTCTTTCAGTTTATCCATGATTTCATTCATCTTGTCACATGGAACTAACATCACAGTTCGCAAGGGCTTCATGGGCACATCATCGAAGGACCATCTGCCTCCCAGACACGTGTCGCTGTCCTCCTGCACCGAGTAGTTGAACTTGAGGATTGCCTTCTAAACCACAAATAACCATAAACATAAAATTCAGACAACCGAAAAGCAAAACTCAATGGACAACAAAGAATATTATGTTTGGCCTACGTTGACGTAAGAACGGCGGCTGAAGGACGCAAAAGGCAGAATAAAAAAGCTTGGATGGGACATTCGGGCAGAAGGTATACAATGCACACCAACAGAGTGGGACCTACTAAGAGCACAGGCAGGAGTGTCCCAGCTGAGGGGAACAAGCAGCCCGGTGGTATCCATGACAACCCACTCTACAGCTGGTCTTCCAGACCTGTCCCGGTGGCTTCCTCGGCATGAAGTTTTGTGAAGACAGGCAGGTTTGCATAACCAGGCCATCTTAAAACACCCATACGTATTTCCCCAAAATTGTCTACATGAGGTGCCAAGGTAAAAGATATAGTCTTTTTTATGCCTGGGGATGGGCTGGAACAGGACAGTCTTACCTCATAGAAAAATTCTTCCTCTGCGTTTGCAAACATTAACTCATCTTCCTTTTGGTTGCTCCATTTCCTTTTGGAATTGTTCTTTCCTGCTTCCACAAACGTCTTGCTAATCAGAAGGTAGAAGTAACACTTCCCACATGGCTTGTTAGTTTTGTGTGCCTCTGCTAGTTCTTTCCTGCAAGACACACATACAGAAGGTCTGCTGGGTCAGGTGAAAAAATCTATCAACAAACCAGAGCTCGGAAAACCAGTGAAGCTTCTTCAGGGGTTTCTGTTGTGACACAGGCTTAATGAGCAGACATTAGATCTGGACACTTCTTCTAAAGCGATGAGTTTTAGTTTATACTGTCAGTTGTACTTCTGTTCTGATTGCTTGTGAAAGTGCTTTTTATAATAAACAGTATGATGAATCTCAGATTAGCTCTGAGTTGTGGATACACAGCAAGTAGCAGATAACTCTCAAGTTCACTCAACATCACTGCTCTGCAGTGAAGAAGTTAAAGATATAAAAGAATCTGGATTTTCTAAAACTACAAACATTTAACTGAAACACACAAAAGCACATAGCCATAACCAATGCCATTAGAGCACATGACTGACTACTCGAGTCTCCAATCACTAGAGTCCAAGGCTAATTTCTGACATACTGAAGACGTGGCATGTCAAGGCATAAGAAACCCTAAATTCTACAATAGTCAACGGGATAGCAATGAAACCTTAACTATTTTTCCCTTTCTGAAAATTATAATCCTGTGTATCTGGCTAAACCAAAAATGTAAAGAAACTCGGAACAACCCACTTCACTTTTCTTTAACAGGATCAGGTGAAAGCAGATCACCTTTGATAAGACCAAATAAACAAGAGCTCCAGCTGATCAGAAAAAAGACAAAGCAAAACAAAACCCACTATGGAACCAGCAGTACAATGACGAGTAACTGTGGGCAGGGGCGGGGGAGGAGAAAACCTACAAAACACTATAGCCGCATCCTCACAAACCATTTAACAGGAAACAATCCAAGTGCTGTGACCTGAGAAATCAGTTCTGTAAAGCCCAGAGCACCTGTCTGCATTTTTATCCTCTATTTCAAAGCCCAGGCAATAACCAATTCTTAGGCTCGTTTCAAATTTAAAATATTTTTATAAAGTTAAAACTGCATTTGCAAACAGAACAACCCTGAGAAGCCAGAAATGCGTTATCAGGACAATGGTTTCCTCAGTCATCCCAACAGAACTTAGAAATTTTACTGTTTCTGTTATTGTAATTATTCGGTATTTTATCCGTTTTACAGAAATCTACCTGCGAAGAGGGTAAAACACTTCATAGGGGTAAAAGAGGGGTAAAAAGTGTATATGAAACGCACCTATTTTGATACCATTTAAATCTTTAAGATTATTGACTATTCTCACAACAGTCTCAATAATTAAAACTCTAAAAAGCCGATTATTAAGGAGGTACGCAAGTCACAGGGTGTTCCTTCCACTCTCACACTACACGGGGGCTTAAACCAGGGGTAGAACTCTTTCTGTATCAACATGCCCTATTTAAATCCCAATCCACTCGCAAAACACCCAGGCCCTAGGCACTTTGCAGTCTCTCACTGGAGCTGCTGGTGCAGGGGCAGGGCGATCTGGGCAGGCACGTTGATGAACCGCTCGCTCAGCAGGAAGCCCACAGGCCGGCTCGTGTCGCTTAGGAGCTTGTCCAGCTGCTCAAGCACGCGCTGCTCACAGTTCTTCTCACAGAAGCTCAGAATCAACTCTTTAATTTGTTCAGCACACTGGGTACCCTAGAAAGCAAAGAGAAGGCTTGCTTTTTATTACAGGCCCTCACTTATAGGAGAAAACCTGAAAGTGAGAACTGTTACTTTTGATCTTACAGGTAAGGGCAGTTTCCTGCCATAGCCTCTAAAATCTTAGGTCTTCCGTGCTGACTACTTAACTATTTCTCCAAAGGAACCATGCCTGGGCATTTATCATCCCACGGTCAGGGGTAAGAGGGGCGTACTACATGAATACTCAGGCACACTGGAAGAGCAATTCTAGTCCATCCCATAAAGACTGATGGAAGGGTCACTGGAAAGTTCATTTTAAAATGAAAGTGTAGCCTGCATCTCATTTGAGGAGGGTAAGCAGCTGGTTTTAGTTTTTGTTAGAACTACTCAATAAGTAATAAAGAGATGGATGAAAACACAAGTAAATGTCAGTAAATGCCTTCAGCTTCGGGAACAGCAGACGCAGCACAAATTGCTCCCGTGTCAATTCCAATCAGAGCACCAGCTCCGGAAAAGCCAGGTGATTCTCTACCTCCGGGAGTAAATGACTTACTGGGTACAGATTATTCAGAACATAACACAACGACACAAAACACCTTCACACTGAAAGAAGGATTCCAATACGATTCACAAGAGCACATGCCCTTCAAACATCACTGTCTGCTGTAAGGGACACGTTCGTCATGCAGGAAAGTGGTTTGGGCCTAACCAGTAACCACTCAGATGCTACTCAGTGAAACCAACCTTTCTCTCAGTTAAATTTAGAAGACTTATAAAGCCAAAAATCTCATCTTCATCCACATCGTCATCACTGTCTTCTGAAACTTCCGTTTGCTATTTTAAAAAAGAAAAAAATTAAAATTTTATATTGGGTTGGAAAGAAATACCAAGTCTTGAAATCTAGGCCTCATTAATTTTTCACTTTTTAAACTCAAACGTTGTTTTACTACCATCACCTTAGAAAGGCATCAAAAACTAACTACTATGTGGCCTGTTCATAGCACGTTCCCTCCCTTGATTCTGTTCCTCTTGTCACATTCTGAATCTCTTCCTATTCTAAATCCGTTCACACTAGATTCTTAAGACAATTTTCTTTACTAGATTCTCAATACATGCAAAATCCAGAACAGATCAAACAAACCGTTTTAACCTGTTTTCAGAACAGCTTGGCTGCAGCCAGCCCTCGCCTGCTTCTCCTGGGGCCACCCCACCCACCCCCTCCCCTAAATTCATGCCTCCAGAGCTCAGGCCACTCCTGACCACGGTGAGAGTGAACAATGCCTGAGTGCCACTTACTCCTACCACACGGGCAGGAGAAAAGAAAGAGGGCAACGAAGGAAATGACAAACTAAGAAAACAGAACTAAGAATGCAGTGCTCGACTCCAACTTGAACTTCCTGGCTCTATGTGACCACCCTCCCCTGGGAGGCCTCCATGTGCCGCCCACACCTCCTTTTATGTGTTGCTGGTGTGTCTGTACACTCCTCTCACGGCTCATCCCCAACTCCGAGCGTGGAGCCTGGCACACGTTAAGTCCTCGGGGAATATGTGCTGCTTAAATGAAAGGCGGCTGCTGCTTTTCCGCCAAGGACAGCAGGGATCCACAACTGTCCCATTCTGTCCTTGAACTTGTTCTGTGGGAAGGGACTCACAAAGCACTGCCACGCCTTCCCACACGGGTTCAGTCAGGTAAGGTCGACAGTGGCCCGGTGCTCAGCGAGAGGAGTGGAACCTGCCTCTGGACCAGACCAGGGCCTGCGGGAGGGGCCCGAGCACCCTGGAGAGGCCTGAAGGGGCACGTGGCTCCTCGATCTGAGCTGCTCCGAACAGCCATGAAGGGGGACCTCAGGCATGGGGTACCAGGTTGTAAAACACAACCTTCCTGCTGCACCGGGCTGTCGAAAACCACCAGTGTCTTCCCGTGGGAACAGGAAGGGCGGGTGGCTCAGGTAAAGGCCTCCAAGGCCTAGGGAACTAAAACTATGTGCCAAGAGGAGAGAAGTCTCAGCTCCACAAACGAGGACACAAAAGTGGAAGATGAGAAGGCAACCCATGGAGAGACGAACCGTTGCCGTGAGAGGACCAAGGACATGTTTCCACATCAAGGAGAGAGGGGGGAGAAGTACAGAAAAAAGTAACATGCCAACCAGCCTTGGTCCTCCACGATCATCACCGGACAGTTCCGTTCACCTCGGATGACCCCTAGCTACTGTGGCAAAGCCTGTGCAGTCCCCACAGACATAGGGGCGGCAGAAGAAAAAGGCACCCTCAGTGCCAAGCCCGAAGCTCACTTGGCTCACCAGCAGTTAGCACCCCCTGGAGCCCACTCACCAGTCGCTTCCGTGATGGGTCTCAACCAGCAGGGCAGCACGACCCGGGCTCTGCCCCTCCGTGGGTCTGTGCTCCCAATCCCATCACTCTCACCCACAACCCTGCCTCCCCTCCGACTTGACCGTCTCCTGTCCCCTCCCATGCCACCCCTTGCCTCTCCTAAGGCTCCCTGCTCAACACAATTCTCCTGGGCACCTAAGCAACGCCTCACAGCACACCGGGCCCCTGAATCTGCAGATTCTCCCCAACCGTGCAGTTTGCAGCTCTCCCCACCCCAGAGATGCCTTCTCAGGAAGAGTCCAAATCCACCCCAGAGGTGCCAGCGAACACTCTGGGCTGTCCGTCTCCTACGAACAAGTCTCTCTGTCCCTGGGACACCTCAAGTGTCTGCGGAAGCCAAGGAGGCCGATACAGTAATCGTAGTTATCTGTGTGATGGTCCAGTTAAAGGCTGAGGCCCCCGTTAGAGAATAAGCTCCTTTAAGGGCAAACCCGCCTGCTTCTCGCTGGTGGCCATCGGGTCTCAGCACACAAATCAGCTAGAGATCACTTAGTTTGATGAGAGCAGGGCTTTGGTATGCTTCTGCCCCGTTCTAAGAAGAGAAAGCTCCAGAGGTGTTACTCCTCTGCTTTCCATTCAGTGCCAAGGTTACTGGCGTCATTGGGTCTGAAACGTGTCCACGGTCTTTACTAACAAGGATGCAGTGGTAGCCATCAGTTTCAGCACGTCAGGGGTGTACTGGAGACAGAAACCAGATCAGGGTGTTTACAAGGACAGGAGGTGGAGACTGCAAATACAAACGCTTTTTCAACAATTTGGGCTTTGAAAAGAGAGAGGCTGAAGGTAAGGGAGTTTGAGTGGAACCTAAGACTGAAGTGGAGCTGTGTGTCTGGTCTTTCACGATGAGCTGGACAACAGGTGCGTGGCCAGAAAGAAACAGCAGTGATAGCTCCACACATGTAGCACTTGCCACGAGCCCCACACTGTTCTAAGCACTTTACATTCAGCAGCTCCTTCCGTTCACCCCCACCCAGCCAAGTAGGTACCAGCATCATGCATGTTTTCAGGGCGGAAACGGGACTAGAGTATGGTCACTGGTAGACTGTCCTTTCCACAGATGGCCGCAGCGGTGTCTCCTACACAGCTTCTCTTCTGACAAAGTGACAGACACCCTCCCAGAGGCGGGTCTACGTGCCCTCCACTGGGACCCGTGCAGACCTCCGTGTCTGCTCCTCGGGCCAGTGTGGACACGACACTGTTTCCTAACTGCTGTGCATGTCCACCTACTTCTGCGCTGCTTGCTCCTGGGACCCAACCCGTACGCACAGGCCCACACTGGAGAGAAACCATGGCCCTGGGCCATGGTGCCAGCTGGGCTCCCTACGGACAGCCAGCAGTAACATGCCAGTCACGTGAGCGAGCCACCTGGAAGCTCAGTCCTCCAGCACACCCACCCCAGCTGACGCTCCCACCTAAGGTGACACGAGGCAAGTAAGAGTCGTCTTCACTGAGCTCCATCCAAACTGCAGATCCACGAGCCAAGAGGTGAATGTCGCTGTTCTAAGGCAGGGTGGGGCACTTTGTTAAGTGGCAGAAGCCACCACAAGAGCCACCAGAGGAGTCCCCAGTCCTGCCCCTCCTCCTGCAAATGCTCCCTTCCCTGGCTTTGCAGGACTCCACTCTTCTGCTTTTCATTCTCCCTCTCCTGGTCACTCCTGAGTCTCCTCTGCAGGCCCTGCCACTTATCTTACTCACCCAAGTAATGTTGGTATAACCAGGGTCCGTCCCTGCCCTCCCTGGGCAATCTCAACCGTTTCTGAGACTTCAGTTACCACTGACCTGCTGAGAACGCCCGAGGCTCCGCTGCTTCTCTGCATCTCACTGCATGTGTCACAGGCAAATCACACGCATAAGCACAAATCCAACTCACACTCCCTCCTACGCTGACCCTCCTCCATGCCGCTTGAGCCAGCACTTGGGAGTATTTTCCCCTCAGACCCGGTCACTCCCTACGCCCCATCACCTTTCATCTCCTAACTGTCTTCTGAACCAGCCCATTTCACTCCCCAGCCACCGCCACCACCCGCATGACTATACTTTAATGACCCTGGATTACTGCAATGGCCTTCTGACCCGTCTCCCTTCCTCCAGTAACACTTCTTTCCAATTGAAGCTTCTGGCCTGCTTGCTATAAATCAGGAAGAACTTAGCAGGATAAAGAACTAATTTAATCAGAATGAGCACAAAGGCCCTGCTTACCTTAATCACACTCCCGATATGGTTCTGTTGAATTAAGAGATCTGTTAGTTCTGCAGTGTTCACAGGAGCCTTTAGGAAAAGCTGAGGAGAAAAAAAATATTTGAAATTAAAATCAAAGCACGATTTCTACTAAAACTTCTAATTTCCATGTTCAAATAAAAACGCAATTCCAATGATTTGACCAGGTGACCCAGAGATGCAATCCCAAGAGGGAAGGAAAGGCCCAGGAGACTCAAAGCAGCTAAAGGCACTGAAATAGAAGAGGCAGTCAGTGTAACACAGGCGGTGGGCGAGGGGGAGAAGAGAGAGGAAGAGGAGGGACACAAGCCAAAGAACGTGGTGACTCGGACCCTGGAGGCTACGAAGGGTAGAGAACCAAAGCCACCTCCTATGGGGCAAAGGAAGTAGAAGCAGCAGAAGGTACAGTCTGTGATGTGGCTCTTATGTAAGAATTCCTCTACCCCACAAAGTTGGGGTGTGAATTAGAGAAAAAAAGAATAGTGGCTCAAATAGTCAGATGACGGAGAGTATTTTAACACAAAGAATACTTAAAAACATTAATCGGAGGAAAGGGTCTGGGAACAGAGGTACAACTAGGGGCATTAGTTCTAGAAAAGAAAAAAAAAAATCTTCCTTCTCGACAAGGTGGAGAGGGCAGGAATGGGAATTCTAAAACAGAAAAGATGAAACTGACGCAGCTAGTATGGAATGGCCTGGATTTTCTTAGCAAATTTGTGTGTAAAGAGTAAAAGACAATACCTGCTGCAGTAACTTCTTAATTCCGTCGTAATCGTTACGTGAGATGGAATAAGCTTCAAATTCAACATTCACTTCCTGTAAACACACAAAACAGGTTATCATACATAACTTTCTAAGGTACTTTAGGCATTATTTTCCACTTCGCAGATTTTCCTTTTCCTCCATCTCCACGTGTTTTGGCTCTTTATCTACAGAACATGCCAAAAAAAGGACAAGAAGAAAAGGTTACCTAAAGAATTACCTAGTCTACAAAAACAGGCAAACATTGCCAGTATTACACCTTGCAGAGATTATAAAGCACCTTCTGACCATCTCATTTGACACAAAAGCCTGAGAAGAACAAAGCACTCAGAGTGACCTACTTTCAATGTTGAGAGAGTGAGCTCTGGATAAGTCCCAGTAGCCATGAAGGGGAAACGATTGACCAGACTGCAGAGTAAGGGTGAGCAAAGATCAAAATCATCTCAAAAGTCCCTGCACTGCCTAGAGCCTGATTCAGCCCACGGATCTGAGGCTACGCTTCATTCACTTGGCAAACACGTCTTTACTAAGTACCATGCACCAAGTGCTGTGCTCGGACTCGAGATGAAAAGGTAAGCAAAGCAGGCGTGAATAATCCTGCCCCCATGGAGCTTATGGTTCAGGTGGAAATGTAGACATTAAGGAAATATTCAACTAAATATAAAGCTGCAACTATGTGAGCTATAAAACACAGCGGTACGTGTTATAACAGCTTGCGAAATAGGAGGTCAGACAGTAAAGGAAGACTTCCCTTAGAGAAGTGACATTTGAGCTAGGAACTGCAGACAAGAGTTCCTGGCATAGGGAACAGCGCGTACTAAGGCCCTGAGGTCAGAGGAAATACAGTTAGTACAGACACTAAAAGTTGTGTGTGTAGCCAGGCTCCCTGCTCTGTGTTGGCAAAACAACAACGACAGAATCTAAGAGGTGATGCCACTGAAATATCTCATAATAAATGAATGGATCACTTCTCTCCACTAACAAGAGCTGAGATGCTTTCAAATGCTACGCAAGATCAGCCCTTGAGGATCCTAAGTCAAACCGTCGTAAGTGACACACCAAACTTAGGGCTCTGAGGAAAAAGTGTATTTACACACACTTCAAATTTCACAGGCTCTGCAATCTGCGCCTTAGCTGAAGGAGGCCACAGAGGAAAATCAGACCTCCTTTTGTCTTGCCATGCTGACGTGCATATATTTAAGCATTCCTTGGCTGTTACCTTGCCAAGGCCTGGATATCAGGGCCAGTTTACAGACTTCAAATCCTGCTTCTCTGAAGTAGGCTCAGCCAGATACCGTGAACAGCAAAACCCTGGGAGATGGCTGGGGGTGTTCCAAACAGGGTCAAACCAAAGCAAATAACTGTCACAATTCATGTCTGGAATTACTCCTTAAAAAGAAATAAATTCTGAAATAAAGCTCTTCTACTGTTGTTTCCTTATCTAGACAGAAGCCGCAGGCCTCTGTCTCAGGCCATTATGGCGCTGCCATTGCAACACACACCAAATGGATTATCTGCCCAACATCCCTTTCCCTTGGTATGGGTCCCCCATCCATGTGGTTTCGGGAACAGTCATCTTTGTAAAACAGAGCCCTGCCACTCACCCCCAAGTGACTTAGTTTAGAATTAAGACTAAATGTGGCATCTAGCTGTTCTGAAAAACATATCCGAAGCTGTTGGCATTCTCTATTTTCTGCTATACAGAGTAGAAATAGAAAGAAAACCCAATATTCTGAATGTAGCGAGATGAAAACTGTGAAGGACTTCTCGGTTTCCCTAAAGCATCCCAGGCTCAGGGACCCGGCCACTCAGGAGGCCCGGCGGCTGCCCTGCCCTTGGCCATCATCTCCAAGATGCCCTTATTCCCTTACCACAAATCCCCCTTTCTGCCTAACTTTCCTCCAAGGATTTCTTTTCAGCACAAACAAAAGTCCTAACAACGTGACCAAAAGGAACGTTATCTAAACGAGCCTGGTCCAATTCTCCTTTTCAGTATCCCCGCCTGTTTCTTGGAGTTCTCTTTCTGTTGCTGCTCAGCCAGCTGTTTCAAAGCCAGTCACCCTGTCCTTGAAAATCAGGCTCTTCAGAGCTTTAAAAAAATATAAAAAACTGCACATTTCCTTTGTTAGTTATATCTTGTCTCAAAACAGATCTGGGCAGATTTTGAATTTCAAAAACAATTCTCACAGATTTCTACATCAGGGAAATGAAATGTGGATGAGTGAACATCTCAGAAAATACAAGCCTCCTTCAAATACATAAAGGAATCAATATCTACTAACTGTCTGAGTATAGGGAACTGCCCTAAAAACTTTAACAATTTCTTCAGTCAAAAAAGTATGCATGTCAGTGGTACACACTGCAGAGTGCAGAGATGAGAGGGAAAAGTCTTATTACCCACGGCCCCACTCTGCAGAGGTTACTGTCAGTAGTAAATTGTCCTTTCAATAAGTTTTCAACGCGTACAATCAAATGTATTTTGTTTCGTCTTTCGCTCACACAGCATTCACTATACATCCTGTTTTCATGTAACCTGCTCGGTATCTTTGGCAGTAAAATGGCAATTACTAAGTCGTATGGTTGAAGTAAACATTAAACGAGTCAATGCCAAGTGCACAGAGCCTGGACCATCGTGAATCACTATTATTAAAGTAGAATTACCGAGTCGGGGATGTATCCACTGTAACATGTGCTGGGTATTGGCAAACTGCTCTCCAAAGAGGTGGCGCAATTCACACCCCACGACGGTGTATGTAAGTGCCCGTTTGCTCACACTGTCGTCAGTGATAGTTACTACACAGACTTTTAACTCTTGGCGGTTTGACAGATGAGCCATGTGCATGCGAGAAGCGCTGATTTCTGTAATTCAAACGTAACAAGATAAGCGGCTCAAGTTCTTTTAGCTGAAACATGGTGGGACCGATTGAGGACGCGGGGCGGCCGCGCGGCGCTGCTCGGGGAGGGCTGGCCCCGCACCGGGCTGCTCTGCGGCCCCCGCCGGTGTCGGACTCGGACTTCGTTTCCCGTGTCTCCTTCTCGCTTATTCTGATGCAGCCACACTGGCTGACCCGCCGGCCCTCGGCCACGGAGATTCCCCCATTTTCTTCCAAACGCAACGGGAAGTGACGGGCGGTCCGTGGTGCGGACAGACACGCGCGTCCTCGCGGCCCCCCGGCGCGGGTGGCCTGCAGCGCGTGGCGGGGAAGGGCGGAGGGCGCCCGTGTAACACCCGGCAGCGCCGCGGCCCAGAGGCGACGGCGGACGGGAGAGGAGAGCGGCCCGGACGCCGAGGACGAGGTTCGGGAGGCGCGGCCGCTGCGCGGGGGTCGGGACGAGGGGTCACACTCAGCTCCCGGTCCGGTCCGAGCGCCCGCTGCACGCGGGACCCACGCACAGAAGCGGCGCCGACGAGCGGCGAGGCCCACGTCACAGGTTCCGCGGCGGCGGCGGCCGCCTGGTCCTCCTGCCCCCACCGGCGCGCGTGGGAGCCCGCGGCGCTCGGGCGGGGGCGGCCGTGGGGGAAGCGGCTCCCCGGGGCTCGGCGCCACGAGGGCCCGCCCCCCGCTCCCCGCCGGCCGGAGCACCGGGCGGCCCCGGAAGACGGGGCGGGGCCGGGGAGGCGCGGGGCACGTTCCCGGGGGGCGGGGAGCGGCCGGCGGGGACCTTGGAAAACAAGTTCCGCGGCCGCAGGGCGGAGACGCGGAGCGGAACCGGAGTGACCACCTCTCACCGTCTCCAAACTGCGCTGACAGACCCCGGGACCGCCCGGGCAGGCGGGACTCCAGGCAGCGCCCGCGTTCTCACGCCCGGGCTCGCGGAGGCTCGGCCCCGAGGGACACCGCACGGGGCTGCGGGGGCTTCTCACCTCGTCGACGACCTCGTCGTCCTCCTCCTCTTCTTCGTCACTGTCTTCAGCGTCTTCGTCCTCGTCCTCCACTTCATCCTCCGCTTCCTCCTCTGGCCGCGGGATCCCGGAGGCCGGCGGCCGCGAAGCGCCACGACCCACAGCGCGCCGCTTGGGCCTGGACGCCATGTTTCTGGCCTCGCTGCGCCTGCGCAACCTCCGCCGCCTGCCCTTCCGGACTCATCCACACCGCCCGCGGGGGTGGACACCACACAGCGCTTCGGCGCTGGATCGGCGACAACCCCACTCAGGGCCCCTGCTGAATTCCACGACCGTGATCCTTCAGAGTCAAGTCCATCTTGCAGTCCCATCTTGGCCTTTTCTTCCTCCCTCCGTCTTTCCTTTCCTCCTCCAGGACTCCCCCTCCCCTTCGCCGAGTGTGGTTCGACCCATCTCGGTGGACCTGCCCCGCCCCCGGCCTGGATGTCGAAGCGCATGCGCGGGGCGCCAGCTGCGAGCAGGGCGGGCTCCGCGACCTGGGGCGGCGGTGTCGGTGCCCGCAGTGCACGTGAGGGTCGTCGCCATGGTAGTTCGGGCCGCGCGGCGAGGGTGCCGCCCCCGCCCCTGCTAATCACGCCCGCATCCCCACAGCCTCCTGGTTGGCATCGCGATACCGCGCCTCCGGGTGGCTGCCCAGCGCCCGCGCCCGCTGCGCGCGGCCCCGGCTCCCAGACCTGTCGGGCCCACCGGGCCGGCGAGGTAGGTGTCCCCGCCCTCGGTGCCACGGAGACGTGGCGGGATGCGAAGACGGAAGGCACTTGTCTTCAGCCTGCGCCCAGCCGTCGCCAGCCTGGCTGCGGACAGCCGATTTCAGCCAGAATTGCCTTGGTGGCAACGTTAGAAGTGACGTTAGCGGCCGACCCGTCCCTGTCCCCTGCGGAACCCCCAAACCCGCGCCGCTGCCCAGCCTGCGGCGGCGCCCCCTCCGCACAGAAGCCCCCTCGCTGCCTCTCCCGGCTGGAAGCTTTCCGAGAAGTGCTGTTTCTCGTGGAACCAAAGTCCCCTGGTCCCTTCCACGCACGCCCGGCATCCCCGCCTTTCCTGGGGACGCCAGGGGCCCTTCCTGACACTTGAACGTTTCTCCTCTGGCTGTTGTCGCTCAGATCTGAACTCCGAGGTCGCCTCCGTGAACTGTCCTCACTGCCATTGTCATTCAGGTGTCACCCTCCCCGAGAGGTGCCCTGCACGGGTCACTGGTTATCAGCACCCCAGTGCCCTCCAGCACGCGACCCCCGAGCACGAGGGGTGCTGGAGCTTGGCCCCGCCCCCGTGAGTAACGCAGGCCCCGAGGGGGGACACTGCGGGTCCCTGCGGGGCACTGTTAGAATCACCGGGGGACGCTGCGCCCGGGTACCCGAGAGCGTCACTAACTCCCCTGTTGAAACCTGGGGACCTAGAACCGCGGCGGGGCCACGGGAGGCCGGGAGGAGGTTGGTGGCCAGGAGATCCCCGCTTCCAACAGCAGTAAGCTTGCACTGTGCTGTTAAGCACCCACAATAGTTGCTTTCTTTGTGCCCTGGAAAGAATTGCGCGTTGGCCGAAAATGCCAAGTTTTACCTGCTGCTCAGTGACGTAGCAGATTCCTGCGACGCCCAAATTGGAAGATGCGTGGTCAGGGTTCAACCAGAGAAACAGCACCAGTAGGGGACAGATATAGATATATTAGGAGACTTACTGCAACTGTGCGGGCAGGTCTGAAATCCACAGTGCAGTCCACGGAGAGGGCAGGACTCCGGCGCGAGCTGAAGCTGCGTCCACAGGAGGAATTGCTTCCTCCGCCCGAAGCCTCAGTTCTGCTCTTCAGGCCTTTTCACTGACTGAGTCGTCAGCCCCGTCCAGATTATCTAAATTAATCTGTTCTACTAAAAGTCATCTGATGGTGCACTTTACCGTATCTCCAAAATACCTTCCAGGCAACGCTTAATTAGATTAGCGTTTGCGAATGAGTGGGGACCCGAGCCTAGCCAGGTTGACACATAAGACTCACCATCACGAAAAGGTAGATTCCTGATTTCGGTGTGAGACACAGTCTCAGTAACTTCAGGAAATGAGACAAATGATGCTGCCCACTTTCCCTCTAGCTAACAGCTCAACAGCCGCAATAATTGGAACTTGATTTCATAATTAGTATTTGTTCACCAGGTTTGGTTGCTTAGATACAAAGCAGTTCATTTTGAGCCAAATTTTCCTAAGGCGTCTTACAGATATTACAATGTTCTGGAAATACCGGGGGTGCCAAAAAAATGTATGCACATAACTTGTATTCATCTTTTGTTACCGGTATTTATGATTACAATTTTAATACAGTTTTTTTTTCCTTTCTTAAAATGTATATACAAAAAAAAATGTGTATACATTTTTTGGCACTCTCTGTTTTCAGTAATAACTTATAAGTAATGGTTCCCAGAGTTAACACATTTCTGCTCTGAGCAATACACCCTGTTTGACTATTATCAATTACTGTATTATGTTTATTAGGTAATTTGCTGGTAGGTCTAATGATAGGTACAGGATAATAATCTGCACTGGAAGCAGTTTTTTCTCCAGTTCTTTGGCAGCATTTATTTTGAGGCCTCTGGGGTGGTTATAATGTACTTTTCTCTCCTCCATACAAAGGAATTTAATGTTGTAAGAAAACTTGGAAATACAGAAAGAGGTAAAGAAGAAAATCATCACCCTAACCTACCACCAGAAATAATTACTATTAGTATTTTGGTGCTTATTCTTTCATATATGTATATATGTATAAAATCTATAAAATCATACTATTTATGCAATTCTAAATCCTGATTTTTTTAACTTAATATTATTTTGTGATGATCTAATCCATTTAATTAAATGATTACTATTTTAATGATTTCATATAACTGTACCATAAATTATTTAACCATTCTCATTGTTAGACATTTACATTGTTTCCAATTACTTACAATTACAAAGAATACCAGGATACAAACTTGCAACTAGTAGTTGAATAGATTCTGGGGAATCTAATGCACAGCATAGTGATTATAGTCAACAATACTGTATTATAAACTTCAAAGTTGCCAAGAGATTAGATCTTACTTGTTCTCACAACAATAAAAAGAAATGGTAATTTGGGGACATGACAGAGGTGTTAATCATATTGTAATATGTAAGTCTATCAAATCTGTACATTGTACATCTTAAACAATATTGTATGTCAATTATATCTCAATAATAAAAAATTAGAATTCCAGGATGAGCAACTTTATGTTAATCTTTGCATATATTTATGAGTATTGCCTTAGTATTTATTCTTAGATGTGAAATTATAGGAAGAAAGGGTATGAAGTACATAAGGCTTTTGATATATATCGATAAATTGTTTTCTAGATTGTCAGAACATTTTTGAAAGTTTGTCTCATGATACTTGACAACATTTATAAAACGTAGTTTGAGAAGAAGTCAATATAATCATTTCCTAAAGAGCTTGTGAGTAACTTAGCCTATATAACTTGAAAGGGAAGTATTTATTTCCTTAAAATACAAGACACCCATTTCTGTATTTGTTATTGAAACAACCCAGAATTTGCCTCACTTCTCTTCTGTGAGCCTTAAATGTTTGACTAGGACACTGGCTTTGCCTAATGGCTTTCATCTGCCTTTCCAAGTGGTATCAAGGGCCAACATGCTGCCCCTCAGCCTTATCAGGGATGAGTCTTCAGAAGGAACAAGCCCATGAGTGCTGCTGACTCAGTGTGCAGGGGGTATGATGTCAGCCAGCAGCGATTATCTCCTTCCCCGTGCTCCTGGCCTAGGAAGACTTTGCGATCTAATTAAGATCTGTTTCCCTGCTGTCACAGTGCCCTGTAAGGACTGCCAGGCAATAATGAAGGTTCTTTTACTGAAAGACGCCAAGGAGGATGACAGTGGCCAGGATCCGTACATCAGGGTGAGTGCCCGAGACTCCTGGTCCCGGAAAGCACAGTGCTGCCTTACCAATGAAGTGGGGGCGGGAGGAGGGATGCTAAAACCGAGGAATTGGCAAAGAATAAGTTGTTCATATGATACCATCACCCTTTCCTTATTTTCCAAACCACCCTGGCCAATCCAGAACTATATTCTTTTATTTGCAGGAATTAGGATTACATGGACTTGAAGCCACTTTGATCCCTGTTTTATCATTTGAGTTTTTGTCTCTTCCCAGCTTCTCGGAGAAGGTAAGGTCTGTCACTGTCTGAGCACTGTCACTTCTAAGTGTGACACATTTAGTTCCTGAGACTCCGTGCCAACCCAAGCCGGAGGACTTTGTTACTTCCCCTCATTTCAGTACCAAACTTCAAAACAGGGCAGCACAGCCCCACGTAGCGCCAAGATTGGGCTGCTGTTGGGTTCTCGGCCTGAGCCTCCTCCATCAGCTCTTCCAGAAAGCTGCCCTGGCTTGGACTGGGTTCTGTGAGGAGGCCCAGGAGGGCAGGTTGTGGGGAGGGCACCAGAGCTGCACTGTTCTCAGCAGTTCAGTCCTTTCCCGCTCATCCTCTCCTTTAACCCACCCGCCCCAACCTGTGCAAAGTGGCCGCACAGGTGTTAGTTTTCCCGTGTTAGAGATTGAGGTCCCAGGCTGGGCAATTTGGCGGAGGCCTCCAGCCAATAAGAGGCAGTGTCGGGACTCGAGACCAGGACGTGTCCCCACAGCATCAGCTCTGCTGCCAGGTGTGGGAGGGACGATCCCAGCAAAGCCTTTCAGGTATTTCAGGCTAAAGAGTCAGTGCCCAGGCAACCCCACCACTGCGCACACAGACACCTCAGGGCATTTCCCGGGCGCTCCTTTCTGGACGCGTGGGCCAGGAGCCAGGTGGCTTTCATGGAAGCAGGGTGCCCGGCCCTGCTCACGGGGCTCCATGGCCCGTTAGCACCAGGTTCACCCTCGGTCTCTGCACCTCACAGCCGTGCCCTTCACGCTCTGAAAAGCTTCCTGTTCTTTCAGGTTGAGCAGAATATCACTTCTTCTTTCAATTCCACAGACACTGAGTTGGCATTTATCACGTTCCCATGCCCTGGGTCTGTGCGCTAAGGGAATGATGTAAGAGGGGCCCGAGTTGGCATGCTCTTCTGTACGCAGCTTTAAAGGGGAACCGAGGCCTCATCACTTGAAATCAGGAGCCTGTCCCTCAACACCAACCACCCTGCTCCGCAAGGGCTTCTCTGAACCCTCCATCAGGCCCCCCGGGTGTCCAGTGAGCACAGGCCAGAGAGGTCCCCAGGGACGATCACCACTCAGCTCGGGCTGGTTCCTCAGCCTCTCCAAGCCTGTGTGCATAATCTAGGAGGTGAGCATAGCACCCCCGCTACCCCTCCCCGATCTCACAGGGAACTTGGACAGATTCAGTGAAGGGATCTGTATGAAACAGCCGAGCGCCTGGCTCAGAACAAATGCTCAGGAGATCTTACCACTGTCATTTTCTTTGAAAATCAGGGCTTCAGCATGGATAGCGCCCCTTGAATATTCCAGTTCTATCACACATGCAGGTCAGGTCTCCCCTCCAGCCCAAGCCCAGGCTGAGACCCGTTGCCCCTCTCTGCCCTGGTTACATCTACCACCCTTCCCTACACCTGCCTGTGTCCCCCTCGACTGAGCTGCTTGAGGGAATGCCAGGAGTAACGGATTCACCTGTATTCCTAAAGGCCTAGGGTAGGTCCAGGCACGGGGTCAGCTCTCAGTCAGTACTGAGCGGATGCGTGGATGGATGGACGAGTACAGGGAATGAATCAGTTGGCCTGCTACACCTCTGAGCATTTGGAATTCTGGGAAATGTCGAGCTTAGCCATCATATAAAATGCCTTTGTTGTTATTTGGTGTGCAGCTGTCTCATCCAGAAGATTATGGAGGACTCATTTTCACCAGTCCCCGAGCAGTGGAAGCTGTGGAACTGTGTTTGGAGGAAGACAGTAAAACTGAAGGTGAGGCTGGGTCTGCTGTGAATTCCACTGGACTTCACTCTGGTTTCTCCCCTTGGCAATGCGATTACACTGGTGCAAAAGTCACTGTGGTTTACAGGGTTAAAAATCATGGCAAAAACTGCAATGACTTTTGCACTAACCTAATAGATTGCAGATACAGGTACTTCAGGTGTGAAAAATTGCAGTCACTTTTAGCTCAAGAAGTCCTGAGGTGCCAGGTTACTTCACGTTTGTGAAACCTTTGGTGGGAGCAGGAAATGACCTTTCTCCTTGTAAGCTGTGTCGTGCTGTCCCACACAGAAGGACATGCCAGCTTGTGAGCGTCCTGATGGGAGTGAGCACTTCGCGGGGCCATGTCACACACCCTGCCTTGGGAAACAGGAGGCATTGCTGCCTCCTAAACCCCAGACAGACGTCACAGGGGCCGTCAAAATGCTCACCTGCCAGGCGCTCACAGCCCCCCTCAGTATATTGGCGCCAGTCTCTTTCCTCAAACGATGATGAGAGGATCCAACAATATATGAGAAAGCAGTGCGTGCCGTGCCAGGTGCTCAATGAGACATGACCCTTAGACACTCTTCCTGCCTCCTTCCCTCTCCATCACAACAAAGGAACGGAGCTCGGGCTTCAGACTGACCAACCGCCTTGGTCTGCTCGATCAAACAGCTTCGTGGTAGCGTACTGCCTACCAGGCTCTATGTTTACATTCATTATCTCATTTAATCAGAGGTACACATGCTGTAGTCCTCATCTTACAGATGAGAAAACTGAGGCCTGGGAAGAGTACGCCCTGATCCACAGCCATGGCACCAGTGAGTCAGGCCTGAGCAGCTCCAGTTATAATAACGAGTGGAGACAGCAGGGTGGGTGGTTACCGAAAGGGCTTTGCAGCGAGTTCAGCCTGGGCTCAGATGGCCGTTCTGACCTTGGGTAGTTCCTGGACAGTGCTGAGCCTCAGTTTCCTTGTTTGTAAAATGGGCCCATCACTTCCCCTAGGAGCTAGCTGGGACTTAGAACGGCCTACTATGTGCCACACAGTCCTGAGTGCTTTACCTCTGAGGCAGGTGCTGTTAGTACCTGCCCAGCGAGGAGCCTGAGGAGCTCCAAGACCACATGGTCTATGAGTCACAGATGTGTGTGTGAGTCCAGCTTCAGAGAGTGACTCCCGAAGAGAAACATTCTGGACCTTGCCTGGCACAGGGCGGGCAGTGAGTGAGTGACAGTGGTGAGTGGTCGTTAGTCTGTCTTTACATTTAATCAGGCCTCATGACAGTCCAGAAGCTCACCTTCTTGGTGATTTCATAGACACCCCTCCCGTTGAAGAGGAAGTCTGATGCGTTCCGTAGGGATGAGGACTCGTGCTGCCCAATAAGCACAGCAGCTCAGAGCCAGAAGTGCTGTCATTCCAGAGTGGAGAGAAAACTCACGGTGGAGAAGCGCCCAAATTGCCCGCCAGCGGTGCTTCAAGGAATCTTCGTCTCACAGTTGTGTTTTTCATCTTGTATGTGCTTTGAGGATGAAGATGATGAAAAAGAAGAAAACCCCAGAATGGACACCATAACTTTCCAGCTTAAAAAGCATTTTCCTGAATATTTTCTTATTTTGATTCTCACAGCTCTGTGATATCGGCAGGATAGCTGTAGTTAATCCCAGTTATCCAGATGGGAAATCCGACGAGCTGGTTAGCTGACCCACCCAGAAACATACCCAAGTGAAGGGGCAGAGCTGGCTCCAAGCTGGGCTTTCTGATTTCGTCCACGACTCACTCCAGCTGTGATCTGCTGTGAGCCTTGGAGAACGGTTTTGTTACCAGGAAATGATGTTGTACCTTGGTTCTTCTCTTCTTGAAGGAAAGAATTTAGTCAAGAGACAGTTTGTGAAGCATGAACAGCAGAAGTTTATTAGTACAAGAAAGTACACTCCAAGACGTGGCTCAGGCTGACCCAAGGGAGGGAAGAAGCCTCGCCTTACACTGTGAGGGCTTTTATTTCTATGGGTAGAATTGCCTCGCCCTCCCCCTTCTCTTATCTCTCCTTCTCCCCCTGTGGTGCGGAGTCCTGCCTTCTCTGGTATTGAGCAATGCTTTTCTTTGATGTAGGGGCATGTGTAAACACGTCCCTTTGGTTTAGGGCACGTGTAATGACATCCCCTAGCGGCATATGTAAACCTGGAATCCTGCTTGGCTTGGTGGTCCTGGTAAGGTATTGGTGGTTCTGATAAGCAGGATGGCTTCCTCTGTTCTCTGGCTTTTGACAATGCATTTCTTCTATTTAGAAGCATGTGGAATCCTGGAATTCTGTTGGGCCGGTGCGAGGGGTCTTGACCCAAGTAGGAGCTACAGCAAGGGGCTTTCTAACCGGGGCTAAGTCTCTCCTCCTGCTCATTTCTATCTATCTACTTACCCTGTCAGTTTGTTCACATGCTAGAGATAATTTTAAAATAAATAGTATTCACATTTGGGGGTAGGGAAGAAAGGTGAAACTCAATCTTCCATTACTGTTTAAAGGGAATTTCCCATAGAAGTGTAAAGGGTAGAGTAACACTATTGAATTTAGGGGAGGGTTATGCCCTAGTTAGATTTTAGGAAGGAAGAACCAGTGTTTCCTTGCCTTCTAAAAAGGTGGTATCAGATGCCTTATGATATATTTGTACAATCCATTTTCTCTTCGTATTTCTTTCATCCATATTGAAAGATGCTTATTTTTGCCATAAAATGGTAGAGTTTGCTATTGGGTTTATGATCCTGAAATTAATTTTCTCTACTTTGACCTAATGGGTACATGAGCCCTCTCATCCAACATCAGTTTCTTGACTGTTTTCAGATTCATGTTTCAAATTAAACCAATTGTGTTACTTTAGTAAACATTTAAGCTACCTTTTTGAATGACCAGTGGCCTTTTCTTTAAAAATCTAGATTTTAAAAATGTTAATATCACCTTGCAAATTAATTCTTCAAGTTCTGTTTATTTTCTAGTATACTTTAAAAATACTTCTAGTGCCAACTGTGGAAATTACTTACTATTTCAAGCAAGGCATACTGCAACATTTACCAAAATGATTTCTTTAAATGTGCAGAATGTGGGCAGTATACAAATGGAGTTTTAGTTGGAGATGCTGTCCTTTAGACTTGCGTATTACAAGTTTGCCTCGCTCTCAAGTCTTAGGATGAACAAGCAGCCGTGGGCACCCGTCCAGATGGCCACCTTGGGATTTGCAGCTCACATCTAATTTCATGTTTTACAGTCTGGAAAAAGTCCCTGAAAGAAAAATGGAATGCCAAGTCGGTGTATGTGGTTGGAAATGCCACCGCTTCTCTAGGTAAGCAATCAAGGTAAACAAGAAACAGTGACAGTCCACTGTGGTGTTGTGATGCGTGGGAAGAAATACATACTTCGTCTTTGTCCCTGTTCCTGGCACGGAGCTCCTAAGACCCTTGGAATTTTTCTAAGTGATAAAGATGAAAGTGTCTTTTGTTATTCATAACAAACCTCTTTCACCTCCACCTGAGTTTATTTTAATGAGGTGACTTATAGAAAGCCCGTAAAGTTGGGGCTGGTTGCCAAGGGAACCAGTCATGTAATTAGAATAGGAACTATTAGACTCCTGCCCCCTGTCCTCACCTCCAGGGAGAGGAGAGGGGCGGGAGGTTGAATTCACCACCAATGCTCAGCCATGCCGTGTAATGAACCTCCATAAAAATCCCAGCGGACAGTAACATGGAGAGGCAGGGTGCTGGTGCCACTCCTGGAGAGCTCGGCAGCCCCCACACACACCCCCATACTTTGCCCTGTGCGTCTCTTCCATTTGCTGTTCATTTACAGCCTTTGAAATACCCTTTGTAATAAATTGGCCACAGTTAGGAAACCAGTTTTCTGAGTTCCGTGAGCCATTCTAGCCAACGGTCACCCAAGGAGGGGCGGGTGGGAACCTCCAGTTTAGAGCCGGTAGGTCATCAGAAGCCCAGGTGACAGCCTGGACGTGGGACTGGAGTCTGAAGTGGGGGCCGTCTTGTGGGACTGAGACCTTAACCTGTGGGGTCTGACAGCGTGAGAACGGAGTAAAATCGTAGGACAGCCAGCTGACGGCTGGAGAATTGCTGGGTGTGGAAACCCCACACATGGGGACCCACAGTACAGAAGTGTGAGCGGTAACAGTAGAGAGCAGAAAAGAAAACAGGAGTCTCCATTCCTAGGTCACTCAGCCTTGTTCGTTTTTTAAAACACTTTAATTCAACTTAAAGTATGATTTTTTGCTTATTAAATGTTTAAAAAATATCTCAGTCAATCTTTGGCTTTGTGATCTTGACGCTTTTGAAGGGCACAAGCCAGTTATTTTGTAGATGGTCCCCCAATTTGTCTGATGTTTCTTTGTGATTAGAGTCATTCTGGTTCTACATGCCTGGCAGGAATATCACAAAAGTGATGCTGTCTTTGTCTCATTGACGAAAACGTTCTGGAAATGTGTAGTGGTGATGGTTGTATATCATTGTGAATGTACTTAATGTCACTGAATTATACACTTAAAAATAATTAAAATAGTAAATTTTATGTTGTGGATTTTTACTAGATGAAAAAAAACACCTAAAAGGAAAATCACTAAATATTAAAGATAGTTATCTCTAGGTAGTAATATTATAGTTGTTTTTTTTAGAATTTTCTTAATATTTTCCCAAATAGTCTTGAATTTATATTGTTTCTAAAGCACAAAATATAAACAGGGAATCAATAAAAAGTATCATAAGGCATTTTAAATACTTAAACAATGCTTAGCTGTTGTGAGTAAATGAGCCTATGACTGACCGTCTTTCAAAACAGTTCAGTTTATTTAAATGAATTTTAAAATATTGGGGGAAGGTGAAATATAAGTGAAAACAGTTTAGTAATTAAAAGCACATCTTCCAGAGAACAAAGTGGGGTTGGGGAAAGAGAGCACTTGGAATTTGCTAGATTAATTAAGAGATGATGTGTGGCTCTTCACACAGCAAAGTCTTTACACCCGCCCCTTCCCACCCCCTTGCTTAGCAGATCAGCTCGGAAGAAGGCATGAGAGTCTCACCGAGGGAATCACCTCCACTCTCGCATATCTCCCCCAAAATAAGTTAAGAGTCTTATCTTAACTTGAAATCAATCACCCAACTTTTGAACGCTCGATTTTAATTTACCGTTCTAGACATGACGCACAGGAGCACTCTTTAGTGGGTACCATTTTTACTCACTTTTTTCCCGAGGTAGAAGAGGAAAGAAAATAACATAGGCAACGTATGATTTATATACCAAAATTTCAACTGTCAAACATAGTATATTGATCAATTTTGCTATTTTGATTTTGTTCTCATGCTTTCACACATTAGCTGAGGAACAGTTTGAGCTATCACACAAGCTTCAGTCTGATTTCAGTAGCATCAATATACCTTTTGCTCTCACTGTTGTGTCAAATGAAAAGAAAACTAGAAAAAAAGCAAGTGGTGATACAGTGATGAGAAATCTGTCTGGAGACAGAACAGCTGAGAGTGGTCCACCATTAAATGTGGCACAGATGACAAAGCAGGGGTCTCGGCCTCAAGCTGCTCTGTTTATCCAGTTGTGAGGGGACAGGACATGTTCTAAATGCTGGAAACATAGTATCAGAAGAGAGATGAAATTCGGGATGTTGCAGTTTTGAAAGATCTTTGGGAGAAACCACATCCTATCTTAATATGAAAGTCAGTCACCCAACTGTTGTACGCTCGATTTTAGTTCACCTTTCCAGACATGACGCACAGAAGCTCTCTTTAGTGGGTAAAGAGAGGAGGCGTTGCTTGAACTGCCTGCCGCAGGGAGAGACCTCACACCACCCATTCATTTCCCCAAACCTTCACATAGAGCCGCTCTGGGCTGCGGGGTAGACCAGTCCCCACCAGCCTCCTCGTCTCTAAGGCGCAGGCGTAATCTCTGCGCGTCCAGCTCAGAGGGTTGTGTCAGGATCAGATGAGCCAGAGCTGCGCTGAGCTGCAGAGCCAGTGGCCTCGGCATGCTTCCCGCCGTCTGGGTTCTTAGAAGGATGCACACAATTGTCCGTATTAAGTACCAGCCTCACTGTGAGGACGTACGTCCCAGCTCCGTCCCTGGGAAGTCCTCAGGGCTCTTGGGGCACTGAGACCTTCCTACTTCAGGGGCTGGCTGGCGACGTGTCCTAAGCTAGGGCTTTGTTCCTGCACTAAGCTTACAGTGGCCAGTGGCTTTTGCTCTCGGACTCAGCACATTTGTGATGATCTGGAGATTAAACGCCTATGGTGTGTACGTTAAAGCCGCAGCTGGTTATTAGCCAGTGTCCTGTGAATTCCACATGGAATGCCCACAGCAGCTCCTTTCTCGGAGAAGTTCCACGTTCCTGCGAACAGGCAGCGAGCTGACCCAGCCGGCCGTTCCTTCTTTAACATCCTCTGCAGTGACCAGTGTTCCCGCCTGGAAAGGTGCAGGGGAGCCTGCGTGCCTGCTTCTTGCTCAGCTCAGGACAGAAGTCACACCGTAGTGGCCGGCGCAGCCCCTCCCCCAAACCACCTGCTTTCGTGGTCCTGGGGCGCCCTGCTGGCAGCTCCTTAGGAAACCTCCCCCACTTCCATTTCAGTCTCCCCATGTCAACCCACGACACTGTTCTGGATGGGGGTGGTGTCGTCTCCCTACCAAAATGAGGGCTCTCTAAAGCTCTGTGAACAGGAGATCTCAGAGGCTCACACCCTCCTGACTGAGAAGAAAACCACCTTTTTCGTGCTCCTCCGAGATGGCCAGTAGTTTGCTCTCACCATCTCGTATGATCCTTAAAACAGTCCCACGTGGTGGTTTTCCTCTGGTAGAGGAGCTCCGTAGGGCCCAGGAAAATTGGAACATTACCCCAAGCCATGCGTCTAGAAAGGGTGGGGCCGGGACCAGCTCCCTCACATCTGACACCACACCTGTGGCCTTCCTGCACCAGCCGTAGGAAGAGACTTTCCCTGTGAGACTTGTAAAGCGCGTGGCTTTGCATCTGCTCATAAAAGGGACAACACAGGAACCGAGGGACTTCAACAGCTCTGCGAAGAAATATATTTCTTGTTGTTTTCCAGTGAATAAAATTGGCCTGGATACAGAAGGAGAAAGCTGTGGAAATGCAGAAAAGCTTGCAGAATATATTTGTTCCAGTAAGTAGAAAAAGGTCACCCTAAATGGAGCCCATTTATTTTTGTTGGTTGGTCTCACAACTGCCACCCAGGGAAAGGACTAATTCCTTGGTGCGCTTTACACGATGACGCTGGTTGACACGCAGTGTGGAAGCCCCTCCTGGGACCAGAGCCTACCTGTACTTGTGAATGTCTGTGCTTGTTTGAGAGTCAGGCCACCTCCCGCCACCCCGACAGCAAAGGACTGAAACAACTCAAACATAACCCAAAATAAGACAGTCGGGTCTTCGCTCCTGGGGGTGGGGAGGCCATCAGTGTGGCTGCGCTCCTCCCCCAGCCACTCCCTCCCTCAGGATGCAGACCTTCCAGAATGATCCAGCTCCAGGCTCCTTGTTTCTAATGTTCTTTCACAGGATAATGGTCACCATTAACCAGCTCACAGCCCTCCTTTTTCAATATATTAGGTTGGCACAAAATTGCGGTTTAAAAGGTTAAAAATAACTGCAAAAACCGCAATTACTTTTGCACCAACCTAATAGCAGTCACTATAGATGACAGCTCATGGGATGAAGAGCCTTGGTTTACAAAGAACAATGACAGGTTCTATGGGGGGGCTGGGACGACAGTGAGCTCCTTAATGGCAAGGTGGCCCGGCCTGTTTCCACAGCGGATGGTTTGGCTGTACTCACAGCTGATGTGCTAGTTCTGGAAGGAGATGGAAGGGAACTGAGTCATTCCTCACTGTCCGCTCCAGGGCCGGCAAGCAGTGTTGCTTGCTTTGCAAACAAGGCAGAGTGGATCTGTCACTTCTGAGACGCCACACTGCTGTTTCAGTTGCTGACCCTAGGCTGGGAGGGGAGAAGGAAGGGATTCCCGGAGGCACCTTGCAATGCCTTTGTACTTCCTGTGATTTAGTACCAGCGTGTCATGCGCCCTGACGAATCTCCAACTCAAACATGTCCAACTAAGAATCCACCTTGGCAGCTGATCTGGAGTCTCACCGGTTTTACCAAGGTTTTCTCCCCAAGTAAACTCTGAAGCTCAATTTCAGAAGCTACGAATCTACTTCCAGTGCTTGGAGTAAACAGGCCAATTCATAGTTATTGCCTATTTCTGTTACTTAACAGACGCTTAGTCACCATGTGAAGGCACTATTGGAAGCACTTAGAACTATTACCGGATTTAATTTGATAGCTCATTGTTCTGATAGACAATTCTTCATCCCTCTCAGGATATCTCCTCTAATGGGAAAGAAAATACAAGTTAAATGATAAAAGGTAGAAGACAATTCTGAGAGAGAGAGAGGGAGGGAGAGAGACAGAGACAGAGACAGACTGCAGTTTATTTGAAATGTCCTCCTGGACTTGGAGCTGACAAAAGAAAAGGCAGACTTGCTGGGTTCTTCTTCCGTCCCTCCAAATACGCCTCATTATCCTAATTACAATTAAGTTCCCACTGCCTGCCTGACTTGGATTCTCATAGCAGCGCCTGAGAGGTTGAAATCATTGCAGACGTGAAGTCATCAGTCTTACACTTACACTTCATCCCCAGTGAAATGACATTTTAAACAATCAGTCTTGTCTTAATGACCTACAGTGATTACTTATCAAGCCCCCCACCCCAGGTGCATAAGTCAGGATCTTCAACACCTTGGCTGTCTTTAGCCCGGCAGTCCAGCCTTTTTCCTGTTAAAGGAATGAAGAGTGGGGCCTCTGAGCCCCGCGATTCATCATTTTTGATGGGGTTAGACTCCTGCCAGGCCCTTCCCTCCCTGTTGTCCCAGGGAGACCTCATCTCTCACCTCTGCAGAACGAACCAGCTTTACCTTGACCTATGTAGCATTGGCCTATTTGGGTTGAAAATCTGCAGGCAGTAAACCTGTCACAAAAAGGAATGGGTTACAGGCACACCGTGTTTTATTGCACTTCACAGATGTGCTTTTTTTACAAACTGAAGGTAAGACTCTCCACCAGCAAAAAGATTACGACTTGCTTTATTGCGATATTTGTTTTATTGCCGTGGTCTGGAACCGAACCGGCAGTATCTCCGTGGTCTGCCTGTATTTGCCTTTGACTTCTTGAAGGGGGTTAGTTCCCAGAAGCACAGTTACCATAGATCTCCCTTCCGCAGGAAAGAGTTTTCAACCATGGCATTTTCGAGTTTTCTCCCTTGTGCCGACGAGGCAGTTTTTCCACGAGGTCAGCAGAGTTGACGGGGCCTGCAGCACCTGGCCTTCTGCTGGGCACTGGTGGTGCGGGGAGAAGAAGACGGACGCCTGCCCCGTACCGGGATGCCCTTGCCGAGCTCCCGGTCTCCCTCCAGCAGTCAGGAGGAGAAGCAGCAGCTCGATACTCTGCTGGACTCTTCCGAAGGCCCCTTGACACCTGTGGTTGGGCTTGCCAGAAAACCCCTTGGGCACTTGGCTGGTGGCTGCTGTCCTTGCTGGGACAGGAGTGGACTGCAGCTTGTCTTTGTTGGGGGTGGCTGCCGAGCCCCTCCTGGCTGCCGTTTCCCTGCCACCGCTGGTCCCATCCACGGCTCCCTCACTGGTAGGGAATGTTTGCCCCAGTGCCCACATCAGGCCTGACTTCTAACCTTCTACCTCTAGTTAAGGTGCAAAGGCTGCTTCTAAATAGTGCAGCCCAGGAGCCACTGCGGGGGCACTGGGAGTTAAAGGAGCGGGGGCAGAAGCCCCAGGCTTGTTGGGTGTGTTTCCCAAGCACCTGTGCCCCCGAAGGAGCAGAGCAGGGCAGCAGCTGCCCCTCCCTACCCCCTGTACACAGGCAGCTCCCCGAGTTTCTACAAAGCTGTTACTAAGTCTGGTTATTTATTCACAGGGGAGTCACCAGCCTTGCCTCTTCTGTTTCCTTGTGGAACCCTCAAAGGAGAAATACTGCCGAAAATGCTCAAGGACAAAGGTGACTGAGTGTGCCGACTCGTGGGGCCTCCCAGAGCCTTCTGGTGATGGAAGTGGTAATGGAAGTGGTCGGCCCTGCAGAGGCTACAGGCAGAGCAGGCCGGGAAGGTGGGGGACGCCTCACCCTAGACGTGGAGGTGGTCTGCTTTCCTGGCTTCATGTCTACTCTCAGCCTGCCCACCTCCAGCTGGGAACAGGCAGAGTGTCACTGAGCCTTCACCAAGAGGACGTGACCCCGGGGCAGGGTCCACATGTGGAAGAAAGTCTAAGGATGGAGCTGATCTGTAATGGCACGCAGCAACCACTCCACTCCATCTCCCGGGGCTCTCACTGCCTAAAAACCAGCCCCAGTGACTCAGATGTCTCAGGTGTCACCTGCACACCTTCTGTCACATAGTTGGTCTGGGAGCAAGGGGTGAGTAATCCATGGTTTGGAGGACGAACTTCAGGGTGCGACAAGCAGATTTGAATTCTCCTCTGCTGTTGGTTCGCTGTGTGAGCACGGGCAGGTCACAGGCTCTCTCTGGGCATCAGCTCCTCGTCTGTAAAACGGGTTTAAACCGTACAGCCTGCGTTGCAGAGCTGTGTGAGCTTATACGCGCTGCCTGGCTCTCCAAGGCAAGCAATCCATGACCTGCAACTAATACATTGGCCTGCGATGTTTTGAACCGCCAACAATCCACGTGAATATTCCCCGGATGCTCTTGGACCTTGTAACATCCCCTTCTGTATTAAAATGGGGGGAGAGCTGATCTCTCTATCCCCATTACCATCCGTCTTCTAAAGGCAACCGGGAACAATGGGGATAATGGCAGAGGACGGTAGGCAATAAGAGCAGCAAGGTCCTCAGCCTTTCTGGGACAAGAAACTGAGAGAACAAAAGAGAAAGCGTGGTCCCAGGTATCCTTAAAGAAATGAAACATAAATCAGAGGCTTGATGCCTCCGTTTCTTTCTTTAGGTTTTTGGGTATGTAATGATAACAACTTGCTGTTTTCTGCTGAAATATCTGGATTCCTCCCAAGAGGAATTTCATTTCTATAAGCTGGAGGTTTCACTACCTGATACGGTTTCAGCACTGAGTGGCTGCCCTATCTAGTAAATATCTGTGGTTGACATTGGTGCTGGTCACTTCCTGCCTCCTCCCTCATGGCCAGCCCTGAAAATCCTAGGATGTTCACAGTCATTGAGTGGAACAGGAAGGAATGTGACACTCCAGAGCCTAACCCATGCATCTACAGAGGGTCCGTGGGGTCCATGGGGAGAGGGGAACAGTGGCCAATCCAGGAGCACGTGGCCATGTAGAGGCAGGGCTGGGATGGCCGGGCGCCCCAAGAGCTGCCCTTGTACCTGCTTCCTGGTGTCAGGTTGCTGGGGATGAGGTGGTAGGATCCAAGGTGCCTGGAAGGCCCTGGGCTGCCTGCTTCAGCCCCAGGCTTGAAAAGCTCCCTCCAAGCTCTGCCTCCTCCCCTTGTCCTCAGTGTAGGGTTCTGTACTGATAGTGGTGACCCCGAGAAGAATCATTTGATGCGAACGCCAAGAAGAATTAATCTGCTGAGATGGACTCTCCATGGTCAGCCGAGGCCCCCATTTCATAAATAATAAGAGCCCAGGGTCATGTGCCTACAGGGGCCTCTGGCATCCTCTGGATACTGGGAGAGCCTCAGACTGATCTCTGGGCTCCCTGCACACTGTCCCGCTTGGTCAGCCTTCTGAGTCAACCCCTGCGGGGACACCCTGCTTTCTTCCTTCTACCAACAGACTGACACCTGCCCCGTCCAATCAGAACTGCGCAATGTGGAGACCGCACTTACATAAAATGACCGAATTCAGAAGCTGGGAGGGAACTTTTGCTTAGGTGGCCTCCTTTGTCTCGGTGGAACGCAATTTAGGTTGCTACCCAAATGAACCTGTGTCTCCCACGCTGCAGCTCCATTTTGCTCAAAAAAAATGCTTTTTATTCTTTATTCCAGTCTAAGATTAACTTTGGTTTCCAGCATCCCTGGTGGACATGCTACACAGACGGCAACAAAAGGCATCGAGGGTACGAGGGAGCCTTGGGTTTCGGGGACTTGTCCTTCCTCCGCCGTCAGCCTCCTCCCCCGCAGGACTGCTGAGTGTCCAGCAGGCCAGAGGGCCGGCGAGGCTGCTTGCACAGAGCACGCCCAGCTCCCGACAGCGCGTCCCAGGCTGGTTGTGCTGCCCTGGTCTCCACTGACTGCCCGCATGCACACTCCACTGTGTTCCTAAGTCTGTTTTCCGGTTTGATCATGTCCAGGGATTCCCATGGAAAGCATAACCGTCTACCAGAAGATTCCACACCCAGGAATCCGAGTGAACCTGAATAGCTACTATTCCCAGCAGGTGGGTGTTGTTTCTAGCTAGAGCTCGGGCCGGGCGGGCACCCAGTGGGTGGTGGGGTAGGTGGGTGAGACACAGCCTGTCTGCGTGGTTCCACTCCCCCCAGCTGTGTGACTGAGGACGTGAGCTTTCGGAGGCTCCATCTCTGTATCTGTGAAATGGGAATAGACCATCTAAGTAAGGTGTTTATAAGGATTAAGGGAGATCATTTACTCAAATCCCTTTGAGCAGCACCCCAGACATAGGAAGCCCGAGGCAGAGAGTAGCCTTGTGACTGTTCCTCCTCTCGTGGGGCACTGCTGGCGCGGGAGGGCGCTCCTGTGAGCTGACTGACGTTCTCCACATGTAGATTCAGTAAGATGCCCCCCTCCCCTTTCAGGCCAGGCTCCCGAACGCATTGCTGGTTCTGGGACAGCCTTTTAGCACACAGCAAAGCAGAAAGCCATGCAGGTGGGCTGTCTGCTGTCCGCACTGTTTCCCGCAGGGCTGGCCAGCCGACAGGGAGCTGGGCTCCAGGGCTGCCTTCAGACATCAGTGGCGCTTTGGCCACTCCGGCGAGGCATGTGGGTCTGTGTCCTCTGGCCAGGCAGGCCAGACCTGGGGGCCTGCAGAGCAGCCACCGGCAGCACCCAGCCTCTCCATCTCACCCTGCTCTCTAACCAGTTCCTCACCTGAACTTGGCCTCCATGGGTGAGAACGAGAGAATGCCAGTATCAACCAGGAACCACCTGCTGGGACGCCTGGGGACACGGGTGGATGGTGACAGGGCTGGGGGAACTCTCCCTCCGCGCCCTCACAGCAAGGACTGACCTTGTCCTCTCTCCTACAGGGCGTCCCAGCCAGCATCACGTTTTTCAGTCCCTCTGGCCTTACACACAGTCTCAAGCATATTCAAGAGTTATCTGGTGACAACATCCATCAAATTAAGGTGAGGTAGTCAGGGGACTTTTGGTCTTTTTCAGGTATTTAACAAAATTTGATCAATTATCCTAGAGTTTCCATGGCAAGTCAGAGCACTCCTGACCTAGCAGACCCCCTGCGCGCCCCTCTGGAGAACTGGAAAGGCAGGGCTCTGGAGTTCCCGGGCCAAGCTTAAAGCTCAGCAGCGCGCTTCCCGGCTGGTGCTGTCAGACAAGTCACTTAGCCTCTCTGAGCCTGTTTCTCAGTTGTCCCATGAGGATAACGATCCCTTTGTGGCCTTTACAGACCTGTGGATGGTCCTCCCTGACGGATTAGTCTCAGGACTGGAAGAGAGAATGCAGGTAGAATTCTTAGCTTAGGACCGGGCACAGCTGTCAGCGTCCTTCCCCCCTTTGTTTTTCTGGCTAAACATCTTGAAATTATCTGTCCCAAGAACGTTCCTCTTGTGCTCGCTTTGGCAGCACATATGCTAAGAACGTTCCTCTTTTCATATCTTAATTCAAAGGATTTACATCCACATATTTTAGGGACTCTGTTACGTGTCTACACGTAATCACCTTGTGGTGGTCTACTGGGAACGCTCGTGAACTGGCCTTGGGGGATTGAAGGAGGGTGTGAGCTGGGGACGAAGGCCAGCTCTGTCAGCCCTCGTGCAGTCAGGCACAGCGAAGGCCTTTACCTTTATCACAGCACACCTGGGCGGTGGGGACTGCTTCTCGGGTTTACAGGTGGAGTGACAGGCGCAGAGAAGTGTGTCCCGACCCTCTGGGTGCAGGGCCCTGGTCTGGACTGCTCTGCTTTCGGGGGTGTCCACAGCCACCACCCCTGCCTGCCACACTCTGTTCTGTGTTCCTTCCACCTGACCCCACCCAGGGCCCCAAGGTACCAGGCAGAACTGTCGGCAGCTAAGGCTTTGAGGAGGCTGCCCCGGTGGTGGGCCCAATTCTGGGCCTCGAGTCCCTGCCAACCCCCGAGCCGCAGGCGTGTTGCCGTCTCGCACTGGCTGGCGCTGAGGCTGTAATGAGACCAGGAGGCAAAGGCATTTGCAGCCTGTAACGCCGGGTTCCGATCAGGAGTTTGTCACATTTATAAGCTCTCGCACGAGGAGCGGTGTCCTAGCAGACAGGGTGTCCCACAGGCACTTCACAAGTCGCCTCCTGCTTGCTGCTGGCACCGGCTGGTACACGGAGGCCCTTCTCTCCTCTCTCTGCAGTTTGCAGCCATCGGCCCCACCACAGCGCGTGCCCTGGCCGCACAGGGCCTGCCTGTGAGCTGCACGGCCACGAGCCCCACACCTCACGCTCTGGCCGCTGGCATCAGGACGGTGCTCCAGCCCCACAGCTGCTGAGCCAGCTGCCCCAGCGGCCTCCTCGGGCCAGGCTGCTGCCTCCAGGGTGGGCGACGTATCTGACCTCAAACCCCTGCCTCGTGCCTGATCGGGACAGTGATGAGGACGCGACCGCGCTGGCATCAGGCCCCCGCGCTGCCTCCATGCGGCCACTCGGACCCTCGCCCGGTACCTGCCGGCGCCCAGGCCCCGTGCACCAGGGAGCACATCAAATAAACACCACTGGCTACTTGGCCGGACTGTGTGTCATTTCCACTGCAGAGCTGTGTTTGGGAGGAAACAGATGTGTCCACGTTCTGATAACCGACAAACTTGGTATGAATGCCGAAATTTGCTGTGTGTTTTATTTGTCCTACAAAAAGGCCCCAGAAGTTCCTGCTTTGTGAGCTGTTGACAATTATAAGTCAATACAGAGACTCCTCAGAAATGTCAATGCAGCTAGTGAGTCAGGGCGGAGGGGCTGCGAGGTCGCCGACAGGTACAGTGCCCAGCGAGAAGCTTCGCCATTGTCCCCATATTTCGTTTCCTCTTTTTAAATCTTGGCCCGGAAGTTGAGCTGAGCTGAATGAAACCACGTCTGTCCTTCAGTAATGTGAGCTGGTGGGCAAGAGGCCTGCGTCCCCCACACGCCTTGGGCCGGTGGAAGGCAGCATTGGGAGGCTCCTTCCACTGGCAGCGCCTGCGTGCTGCAGCGCTGGGCACAGGCCTTGCTTTGACGTCCATCCTGGGGGGTGGACACCACTCTCATTCCCATTGTGCTGGTGAAGAAATGGAGACTTGGAAGGTTAAATGACACCCGGGGCTTTTTCAGCCCAAAGCGGTGGACTACTGGGTAGGAAGGATGAGAAAACCTGCTGCGTCTAGTCTGGGGTTGCGGTCCTGGCTGCGGTGACCAGCCGGCTGGTCAGAAAGCTGACGGGGACACCCTGGGGACAAGCAAGCCACAGAAGGACTAGGTTAGCCCACGAGGGAGAGGTGCGCTGTGCAGCTGTGGACATGGGCGTGATGCAAACGGGCCTGAGGCAACTTCTGGGGTGACGGGTGTGTTTGGAGACTGGCTGGTGTGGGGTGCAGCGCAGTACTTGTCCCAGAAGACAGAGTAAAATAACTTGGAAAGCGCCGCAGGGTAACACAGCTTTCTCTGTAATGTCAGACCATGAATCGGGAAGTCTTCCTGCATGTCAGAACCGCGTGACGTGCTTCTGAAAATGAAGCTGCTCGGGCCCCACTCCCACACTCCGCTTCGCTGGTTTCTGGGGTCAAGCCCATGCAGCAGAAGCGCCCGGGGGTCCCCACATGCGAGCATGTTTGAAAACCACCGGCTGATCTGAACTGGGTCGTGCCAGTCAGGGTGCGATCGCTAACATACTCTAGCATGATCCCTGGAATATTCTAGAAGCTAGACACACAACACAGACAGGAGTGACAAAGAAGGAAGAAAAACCCCGCTGAGGCAGGTGGGGAGGACATGGTGAAAAAGGATGGCATGGGCTTCAGAAGCAGGGGGTCCTGGAAAAAGGAGGAGGAACAGCACCCCACTGGGTGCAGGAGGTTTGCTTCTCCCAGCCCAGTGAGGGCCGGGGTGGGCTGGGAACAGGGGATGAGGATTTTTCCAAATGTCTGCTTCTGTCTTCTTTCAGCCCCACAGCAACCTGAAGTGACCTTTTGCAAAGATATGGCCAGGGTTTAAGGTGAGGCGGAGCAGGTTTGGTTAAAGATGGGGGCCCATTGTGACAGGACGGGGTCCAGCCGACGTGGCAGGAGGAGCCGGTCCATGAGAGACAAGATGGGCCCAGTGGAAGGTGCGGTTTCCCTGGCTACCTCTGTAACAAGGGAACCTGGGCTTGGGCAGCTGGGCTGGAGGTGCCTGTTAGCAGCTTAGCACATGGGGGCTGAGCAGGCAAAACTCAGCTTTAAGGAACCCCAGTTCCTCCTCGGGACCACAGTTCTGCCAATGCATGAATCGTGTATGGCCTAGTAGCTGGAAGAGCATGCATGGAGGGGCACACCAGGGATAGGCCAGCTTGGGGACATTTAGCTTCGAGTGTGTGGATGTGTACGGCACCTCCAGGGACAGGGGACAAAACAGGAGCCCCACAGGACTCCCTGACAGCCCCAGCCAAGTTCCAGGCTGAGGGACCTTGGCAGGCAGGCTGCAGAATCAGAAGGGACCGAATGCAGGTGGGAGAGGACGGCAGGGAGAAGACATCTTACAGAGGGGCTGAGAGGGCTTGCCGGACTCTCTGGCCTACGGTCCCTCTTTCCAGGGGCTCGTGTGCGCCCACACCAACCAGCTCCACGCCCTGGAGAGTTGTGAAGGACGAACTTTGCGAAGGGAAGCTGTTACAAGTGTACAGTCCGGAGGGTGCTGGAAGCTCAGCGGGGGAGGCGCGTGGCACGCGGGGGAGGGCCGGAAGCAAGACTCTGAGGGCCAGTCCCAGTCTCCCTGTCCCTGGCGTCTGCTTGACGCCAGGAGAGGCACTCCTGCCCTCTAACCTTCCGGGTCCCCATCTGTCAAGAGAGGTCTGAGCTGCTGCCTGCTGGAGGCTCCCATTGCAACCTAGGAAAGTGCTCCTGCTGTCCCCGGAGCAGGACCAAGAGCCACTGCTGGTGACTAGTAAGCAATGTGCAACGTTCCGATCAGCAAGCAAACAGTATTGCTCTGGATTTACTTACGGCTTTATCTGAGTTCAGAGGTTCCTCGGGTGGAATGTGTTACCAGGCTGGCAAAGGTGACGTTCGGGTCATGGCCCCGGACACCTGCTGAGTCTGGGCCTGGGGACCAGGGACAGCACAGCTCTTGCCCTCCAGGGGCCGCAAGGCCTTGAAAGGACAGTCAGGAGGTAGGTGAGCTCAGCATGGACAGTCTGTACTTCACAGGCCAGGCCTGTGGCCGGGAGACACAGGGGCGCCACCTCTGCCTGGGGGACGACCTCCGCACTGCCGCTCTCTGAGGCTTGGTTGTCGGGAGCTGACGGTGGACAGTGTGGAGATGGCAGCGTCTCAGGGCGACCTTCATCCAAACCAAGTCGCTTGCCTTTAGTGTCGATGCACTGGTTGTCACAGTTTCCTTTAGAGATTTTATAAAAAGCATTAGATTTCTTTGGCTTGTTTCAGTCCCTTTCTTACACTTGTCCGGAAGTTCTCAGCTGGGCAAACCACACCGTGTAGCCCTAGCGCACGATTATACCTCTCTGCCCCCCTCGCGAATCCTTACCCAGTGCTTTCCTCCCCAAACATTTTTATAACGTGAAGTGAGGGTGAGATGAATCCAAGGGCGCACACGCAGGCTTGGCACCGTCTGACCCGGTCAGTGCCTGACGTGCATTTGCCGCAGGTGGCCACGTGCAGGTGTGAGGGGGAGGCCTGGGCTCACCATCCACTCCGCTTTAACTTCCCCAAACTGACAGCATTCATTCTACCTCCTGGAAAACTGCTCGTCTGCTCCAGATAAAGGGAACATCATTTTGAAAAGAGCTCCAAGTTTATCCTGACCTATACCCCATTTTCAGGTGTCCCCGGGGTCTTCACACAGCTCAGCTCCCCATAGCCCTACAGGCCACCTCACTGTCCCTGAGGCCACGAGGCCACGGGCAATGAATGCGAGAACACCCCGAGAGCTCCCAGCTCAAGCAAGAGGAGATCAATTCAGTGCGTCTTCTGAGTGAACGAACGCGAGGCACAGACTCATTCACACAGCCTCCCCCACCGTCCTCGCTGCCTGGGACGGGGTGTGTGGGGGGGCACGTGGGGACGCCCAGTCAGGGTGCTGAGCTGGCCAGCTGAGGGTAAACTCCATAACATAGGTGACAGCCAAGCAGCGCTGACACACACAACGCCACGCCAGAGGGGAAGAAGCCAAGATGCTATACTCACCTGCCTCTGCCTGTTCCAACCTGCCCGCTGTTCCTGACCTCCCCCAGGATGTGGCCCCAGGGCAAGGAAAGAGCCCGCTCAAGCAGAGAGCCCTGGGGTCCCAATGGAGGGGCTCCAAGGGGTTCACTCTAATCCACTCACCTCAATATGCTGGCCAATTTGCAGAAAAGACAGAGGAAGCAGCACATGAGCACAAATGCAGCGATCAGTAAGGAGCCCCCAATGGCAATCATAATCTGAGTGTCAACCTTCTCAATCATGGTCAAAGCCAAGCGGGCACTTGGGCAGAGAAGTGCAGGCAGGCAGCGAATGTGTAGGGGAGGCAGCACCCAGAGCTAAGGCACCCAGAGCCTTAGCGTGTGAAACACAAATGAGTCCTCCCAGGGAGGCCTCGTCTGGCCCAGGCTGGGGAAGGGTTGATTCGTGGATGAAAGGGACTGAAATGCAAAGTTCAGAGAGAAGGAAATCAGGAGAGAAAGTGGGAAGAATCTTTTCCCTTCCCCTGGCAGTGACATGCAGCTGTAAATGACAAACAGGCCTGTGCTAGAGTGAATCGCTTTGCTCCCAAACACGTGCACCTCCTAACATGATTCATCTTCTCGGAGTCAGAATGGACCCCTCACTGTACATCAGGCTTAAAACTCTCCCATGGGAATAACTAAGGGAATGTCTTTTCCCAAAATATTATGTTGTGCATTGCTGAGAATATGCAAACCCATTTTGTAAATAATACATATTTGGGGGAAAAAGTTTTCAATTTGTGCATGGATAACTGGGTCAATGCCACCTCAGTGTTTAAGGAGATTCTAGACGCTTCCAGCCACACCCTCCCCCAGGCTCAGAGATGGGGAGTATCCTGCACCAACCAGGAACCAGTTTCTCCAGGAGCCCTTGTCCCTCATTCTGTAGGCCACACACCTCCCCCTGCAGTTTTTCCTCCTAAATCCAACTGACTTCCTCAAATTCCAATTTACCTGGAATAAGCACTTGGGTTAATCAAATAGTCTGAGCCTTAAGAAGCCAAAGGCTGAACAATACTTGGGGAGAAGAGCGCCCCGAGAGACAAGCAAACAGCCCAAAACGTAGGCACACCTGTCAGTCCAGTCACCTGAGCTGCAGGAGGCCAATGGCACAATAAACCAAAACAAAAAAAGAGAGAAAAAAATGAGTTCAGAGAACAAGACCGCTCAAGAATAAGTTCCTCACGCCTCTGGTCCCTCAGAGGGGTCTTACTGTCATCCTTAGGGACAGCTGTCGTGCAAGTTTTCAGACCTGACTATCAGCACAGCCTTTAGCCAGAGCTCACCGAGCAGGCAGGCACCGTCGGAGTCTTACACCTGTCAGGGCACAGGCTGTGTGACACCAGCCCTCAATCACAGAGTTCTCAACTCTGTTCCATGGTCAGAATTCTAGTCTCCCAGGAAACAGACTGCCCAGATAATGTTTTGAATAATTTTGTTCTTGTGCCTTTGCAGGTTTTTGTTTCCTCCAGAGAAAACGTTTAGGGTTCGTCTTCTAATCAAAACATAGTTTGAGATTTCAATTAAAAAAAAAAAAAAGGAAGAAAACCAGTCAAGTGGGGGAGGTGAACAATACCCTGATTTCCAAGAGTTACGCTTTGTTTTAGTCACGCAGTGGAACTCTATGCAACCACTTAGCACAATCCACATATCTGTCCATTGACATGTGATACAGTTAGGTAAATGGATAAATACACTGAAAAATATGATTGACATGTATAACTATGTACAGTTTTATAAAGCTATAAATATATATAAATATAAAACATAACTGACGTGATATAAATGTCAGTTATATACATGGTTATATGTACAGAGTGCCAAAAAATGTATACACATTTTAAGAAATGAAAAAGCTGTATTAAAATTGTAATACTATATACCAGTAACAAAAGTCATGTGTATGCATATTTTTGGCACCCTCGGTATTATACATAAGACATGTATAACATACGACATGTATAACATATGCCATGTATAATTGAAAAATATACACGGACATCTACAACATGGTACAGTGAGAAGGAACCAGAGTAGGGTACCAGGACTAGACAGGTCTCTTTGATCACAAGGCAGAGAGAGCCAGCCAGGCCCGTTCTATGAGACACGGGGGTTAACTGAGCTACACAAAGCTTCTCCTGGAGTCCAGGGTGGGGAACGGAGCAGAGCAGCCGTCCGGGCACAGTGGGGATCGGCAGCCACCAGGCTCTGGGCCCAGACTCTGACTTGACATAAATGTTGGATGCCAATCACACGGGAAGCACTCACTGGCCGCATGCCACTTCTAGTAATTTCCCTCTACCGTTCACCTTAGTTTCTGCTTTACACAAAGTTTTCAGGGTGTGCCTTCCTGTCAAATGCTCATTTAAAATTTAATAAAGAATGGGGCTACAGTTGAAAATGTGAATGCTGCTTGAGTAAATTGGACAATATTAAAGGGTTACTGCTAAGTTTGAAGGCATGACAATGGTAGGTAGTATGCTTTCCTTTTTCCCCCCAATAATCTATCTTATATAGATCTGTACTGAAATATTTATGCATAAAATTTGTATGATGCCTGGGGTTTGCTTCTGAATATGGAAAGTGCCAAATAGGGATGAGGGTAGCGATGAGAAATTCCAAGCTATGAACCATGCCTGTCTCCTGACCACTAGCCCAGGGTTCCTTCCCGTTAGTCCCCCTCCCAGAGGAGTGACCACTAAGCCCTCTCACTCAATGGTGATGGTTCAGGGTGCTAGGAGAGCATGTCCATAGGAGAGAGGGAGAAGGGTGCAGTAAGAAGGCCGAGGTATCTGTTGACACAGCTGAGGGTGAGCGGCCCTGAGTAATCAGGAGGGGCCCCACCTTATCCATACTCATGCCCTCTGCTTGCGCTCACACCAGGACATCCAGTACATGGCCAGCTCTGGAAGTCTCTGGGCTGATAGGAGCTGACTGGGGCCGTGCAGGTACTTTGGTTGAGTGTACCAGCTCTTTGTGAGAACATTCCTTAATGTCACAGGTGGTGGCTTTGCCATGGCAGCACCGGGCATGGGGCCCAACACCTGATCAGGGGCCTAACTAGTAATGGATTCCCCTGGGTCACAATCTAGTACTCTGTCCTTCCAGGGAAGCCCAACATCTTAGAGACCAGTGAGGGGTCTCAGGCTACAAGGCCATCAGACCATCCTGGCACAGAAGGGTTGCTGGGGCTCCCAGGAGGGGCTGCCAGGCCAGAGGATGCAATCTACACCTGCCTCTGGGCTGTACCCCTTTTAATCTATCATTCACAGAGCAACTGGGAGGATTCTTTAAACAATAAATCAATGAAGTCACTCTCCTGCTCAAGACATTCCCACTGAACTTAGGGTAGAATCCAAATTACCTGACCTATGGACACGTCTCTTCCCAGCTCCCTCTCCTCTCCATCCTAACCTCCCACCTCCCTCCTCATCACTGAATTCACCACACGCCTTCTTCCCCTTATTTCCAGACATGCTCAGCCAGGGCCTGCCTCAGGGCCTTTGCACTGACTGGTCCTTTCCTTTGCCTCTACCACCCCAGAACCCCCTGTCACATGTGACTGTGTCCCTCTTATTTTTCTTTCATTGCTCAAATTTCGTATTTGCAAGAGGTGTCTCCTGCCCGTCTTAATATTGACACCCCCCCCACCTCCAACGCTCTCACTTCCACTGCTGATATTCTTAGCCCTCGTCAGGATTTGAATTTTTCATTCACTGTTTTGTTTATTGCCTGCCTCCCCACCCTTAGAATGTAAGTTCCATGAGGGCAAAAAATGAGTCCATAATGCTCATTTCTATATTCCCTGTCCCCAAAACAGTAACAAGTATTTGCTGAATGATGAATGAATAACTAAAGCTTAGCCCCACTTGCCTGCACACCTGCTCTTCTTATCAGACCTCTGACATTGCAATTCCGAGCTGTCACCTTCTGTCACGGTGCCCGGGGAACCTTATCGCTCAGGCTCTCCGGCCTGACCAGTGAGAAATTCAGGGCAGCTGAACCTCGCTCTGCCTGCCTTTTTCCTCCCCATCTTCTGCCTTCCTGAAGTGACACCGAGAGGGGCAGCGTGGGCGGGGGCATGCTCTAGGACCTCGGGCGATTCTAGTTCATCCTCAGAAATATCCGTGGCCCATAGAACGGGCACCACGTGGCCATTAGCGAGGACGAGAAACACCTACATCCATGAACCCGGGAAGATGCTTCCACTTTTACGCGGGATGGCCGGCCACCCCACAGCTCACGTGGGCAGCAAAGTTCACCACAGAAACGCAATCCACAGGCAGCTGCAAGTTCGTGATGTAATTACCTGAGTGTGTGGCAAACTTCGCAGGCTGCGAGGGGAGGCGTTCTCACCCCAGCGAGAGGGGTGGTCCTGGGGTCTTCAAAGGGCAGCACTTGCAGGGCCGGCCGGGCCTCCCGGTGGGCACACTTCAGGCCTGCGCGAGAAGGGCGGCGGCTCCCTGGGGCTGCTTATAAGGGCATCCTGGCGGCTGCTGCAGGAGGGGAGACGGGGCCGCAGCAGAGGTGGAGGCCGGCTCGGACCGGCCATGCTCGCGGCCTCCGTCTTCCGTTCGACCCTGCTGCTCGGCTGGCTCGCTGCCCCCCAGCCCGCGACGCCTGAGACCCTCTTCCACAGCCGGGACCGCTCGGACCTCGCGCCGCCCCTCCTGCGCCGGGCCACGCCCATCGCCGACCTCCTTGCAGCGCAGGTACGAAGAGCCTGAGAGCAGCACCACGCGCACAGGCGCACGTGCACGCATGCGCGCGCACATCCCGGGGGGCAGGCGCGCACGTCCCGGGGGGCACGCGCGCACGTCCAGGGGGGCACGCGCGCACATCCAGGGGGGCACGCGCGCACCTCCAGGGGGGCACGCGCGCACCTCCCGGGGGGCACGCGCGCACAGCCCGGGGGGCACGCGCGCACCTCCCGGGGGGCAGGCGCGCACGTCCCGGGGGGCAGGCGCGCACGTCCAGGGGGTCACGCGCGCACATCCAGGGGGGCACGCGCGCACACACCACCAAGAAACCCGGAGTCGGAACGCTGCACAGCACAGGTAAGTGCAGCGCAGTGCACTACGGACAGCAATGCCGACATGCACTGTCCTGCGTGGTACATACACAAGCAGAGCACACACGTATGTAATACCGCCTGCTGTCAGTCCGGGCCCCGCCCCACTGAGGCGTGCGTTTCTCTCCGGCAGCGGTTCCTGTCCAAATACGGCTGGGCAGAGGCGCCCCCGGGGGCGGAGCACGTGGCCCCAGGGTCCCGGGGTCCCCGCCCCGACCGGCCTGATGAGGGCCCCCCAGGTGCTGCCCTGGCTGAGGCCCTGCGCAAGTTCCAAAAGGTCAACGCACTGCCGGCGAGCGGGCAGCTGGACGCGGCCACGCTGGCGACCATGAACCGGCCTCGCTGCGGCGTCCCCGACCCTCGGTCCCAGCTGCAGGCCGCGAGCACCGCACCCCGGACCCCGCCAACCCTCCCGGGCCGGCGCCCCCGGGCCCGCCCGAAGCGCTTCCTGCAGGCTCTGCTCCCAGGGCCAGGCCGGCAGCCCAAGGGCTCCCCGCAGGGTGGGGGCACCCGGGCCTTCGCTAAAAAGACCCTGACCTGGAGGTTGGTGGGGGAGGGCTACAGCAGCCAGCTCTCCGTGGAGGACCAGAGGTACATCTTCAGACTGGCCTTCAGGATGTGGAGCGAGGTGATACCCCTGGACTTCCGGGAGGATCTCACGGCGCCCGGAGCCACGATTGACATACAGCTGGGTTTTGGCCGAGGTAGGGAGGGATAAGACTGCGCCCACCCTGTGCTCTGCCTTCACCTATGGCCTGAAGTAGGGCCCGGTTCGCATAATGGGGCCCACCTGGGTCACCCCACCCTGGCCTGCATGCCTCCGTCACCACAGAGCAGTGGTACCAACTCTGTCTCCTAGATTGTTCTGAGATGGCACCTGTCGTGGCATGGGCATATTGTAAGCTCTCTGTAGGTGTCACTGTTATAGTCACTGGAAAGGGCACAGGTGTGTCACCCTGCAAAGAGCAGAGTGGCCACAGGGGACATCAATGCAGGTCCCTCCACTTGTCGCAGAGCAGGTCTGCCCAATGAGCATTGCCCACAGAGGGCTCAGGCTGCTCCTGGGGCACTGGTAGGCCGGGTGGTCGTCGCCCAGGCCCCACCATCTCCTAGCTGTGTGGGTTTGGACAAAGGAACTTGTCTGCAGCCCCGTCTAGGAACTAGGAGTGCTAACAGCTGCCCAGCTGGCCTCGCTGGACTAACTTCCTAGTGCAAGAAGTACACAGGGCAGTTTGGTGTGAAACTATACAAATGTAAGGCGGGTGGCCATTGGGCAGCACCTCCTTCATTCCATGACCGCTCAGTTAGGATCCAGCTCAGATTTTGTCTCCATCAGCTTTCTCACAGCACTCCACGTGCCACCACACACACACCTTGCTGGCGGATGGGACAGCTGCTCTCCTCGCAGCTCCCACAGCCCTTGGTACACAGCTATTTGTCTTTACACTTTGTCACACACAAAACAATTGCTTATAAACAACCGTGTGTCACGCACTCCTCATGCTGAGTAGTTAGTCCAGGAGTAGCTGCTTCTGCCACCAGACTACAAGCCCCTCGAGGCTGGGAACCCTGCATGTGTCTGTGTCCCCAGGTCCCGGGAGGAAGGAGTCTGTGCAGTGGGCTCTCCTGATTCACCAGGAGCCCCTGCCCTCCCTCCCCTCATCAGGCCGGCACCTGGGCTGTCCTCGGGTTTTTGATGGGAGCGGCCAGGAGTTTGCACATGCCTGGCGCCTAGGTGACATTCACTTTGACGATGACGAGCACTTCACACCTCCCACCAGTGACAGAGGCATCAGCCTTCTCAAAGTAAGTGGTCTCCAGCTGCCCTCAGTGACGAGGCAAAGGGCAGTGTTGCGTGGGCCGGAGTCCAGAAAGCCAGAGCTTCTCCAGGGAAGTGCCCATCTTCTTCGGAGCAAGGTCCCTGGCTGTCAGCCTCGTTCCCCTTGTGCTCTGGAGGCCCAGGGTCTGCCCTCTGTGGTGGGCTGGGTCCCAGCGGCACTCACCCAGCACTGACACTGCACCGATGGTTTGTTCTCTTCGAGGTGGCCGTCCATGAAATTGGCCACGTCCTCGGCTTGCCTCACACCTACAGGACAGGATCCATAATGCAGCCAAACTACATTCCCCAGGGGCCTGCGTTTGAGTTGGACTGGTCAGACAGGAAAGCCATTCAAAAACTGTACGGTAAGTAAGTGTTCTGGGCGAGATGATCCTCGGAGCTGACAAGAGGGCACTGGGGGTCCTCTGAGCATCAGAGGACCCCATTTGCTCCTCACTGGGAGGCTGGCCCCCAAAGGGCACCAAACAGTGCCATCTGACGTCACCCAAGAAGAGCAGCTGCCTTCAGGCTCTGGGATGCCAATTCTTAGTTAAGGGTGGCCATGCCTAGATTGTAGCCATTTTGGAGAGCAAAGCACACTCTCATGGGTACTTCCTCTGTGTCCTCTCTTTCATGGGACCCATGAGATACTCCCTGCGAGGAAGGAGGGGGCTATGGGAGTTCTCTAAACACAAGCGGGCCACCCAGGCCATGGCATCCCGAGAGCTGTAGGAGCTGGAAGCCGCTGGAAGAAATGTCTGCACTCCCAAGGCAAAGACCAGCAGCCCTGCCAGGATGAGCTTTGTCTGCATACTTGTCCAGGCCAAAGGGCTGGTGCTAATTATTTAATGGAAAGGATTAGTGATTTAGCACCAAGGCTGCAGGAAAGGAAAGCTAGTCTCCACGTGTCCATCTAAAACAGACACTACCCCTATTTCTGCTCTACTCAAACCGCCCCATTCTTGGCACTCAGCATCTGGATAACACCAGAGGCCAAGACACATTTATTTCCCTCAGTGACAGTCTCCCTCTTGTGTGTGCCCAGAACCAGAACTTCTTCCCTCAAATGAAGTCTGATCAGCCATCAAAACAGGCATCAACTACACTTAGGGTGATCATATAAGTAGTATCTAAAGCGAGACAGTTTAGCGGGTGACGGGGAGCACTATTAATAACAGAATGAAGCCAGAAGTCATGCCCAGGATTGTTGCAGGCCAGCGGTGTCCCTCCAGCTCTCTCCACGCAGCAAGGGAAGGCCTACTTCCAATCCCATAAGATGTCTTGCTTTAAGATGTCTGCAGTGCTCGCTTCAGCAGCACATATACTAAGATGTCTGCATAGAAAATGCCAGCTTTGCAATTGTCTCTATACAAGTCACACATGAAAGTAGGAACCGTTGGTTTCTGCACCAGGTTAACAAGTGGCTGGACTTCTCTTTTTGTTTTATTTTTTAAGGTTCATGTGAAGGCTCATTCGATACTGCATTTGACTGGATTCGTACAGAGAGAAACCGACATGGAGATGTGACGGTGAGATTTAGCACATATTTTTTCCGCGACAGCTGGTACTGGCTTTATGAAAACCGCAACAACCGGACCCGATACGGCGACCCCGTCCACATCCTTGCTGGCTGGCATGGAGTCCCAGCACAGAGCTTGGATGCTTTCGTCCACATCTGGACTTGGACAAGAGACGAACGGTATTTTTTTAAAGGTAGAGGTCCTTACGGATGGCACTGTTTTTTATTAAACAAACGCTTTCAGGACAAATGTTTTGAGCCCCTACCAGGGATCCTGTGTGATGCTCTTGAAATCGCTTGGTTTCTGTGTGTTCCATTCGACTGGAAACTCTGTGAACACAGGACTGTGTGGTGTCCCTGACCTTTTCCACAAGGCACTGAGTTCTTCAAATGAACGAATGCGTGAATGAATGGTGCTGGGCTGTGAGTTGGCTGCCAAAGAACTGTAAGAAAAGGCTCTCCCTACACAAGCTTGAATCTGATTCTGGAGAAAAACCCCTTAGCAGGCTACCAATACAGTATGATTTGAAGGGGTAAAGTGAGCAGAGGAGGTGCTCACTGTCACCGGAATCAGATGCTGGAGCCACGCAGGATCAGGGCATGGGTGGGTAGGACCTGTGGCGCCCAGAAGAGGACACGTGGGGTAGTGTGTGAGGGGAGGCGGGGCTGTGGGAAGGGCGCAGGGAAGGCCAGGCTCACAGCCTCAGAGCTGGGAGTGAACAAGCGTATCTGAGACAGCTGCGCCCTGGAGGGCCATAGGGATGGGATTAGGTTGGAAGGGCAGGGCAGGACTTCATCCAGCAGCAGGTCAGTGTTTCGGGGAGGCAGGAACTGGCCAGGGCCTGGTGGCCTTGTGAACATGGAGGCGACTTTCTTGCTGCTGCTTCCCGACTCTCAGCCACCCTGCCCAGGCCCGCCGGCTGTCCCAGATACGGGCCTGGCTGCCTTTGCTGACTGCGGAGTCTGATCTCAAATGGGAAGTTGTGGTTACTGATTTTTCTTCCCCTTGCCACCCAGAGATAGACTGTGGGTGCTCTCTGCCTGAATCCTAGTAATACAACCATATGGCTTTAAATGGCTCAGAGTTAATGAGGCAAGAGCCAAACTGAAAGAACTTGGCATGGGAATTTTACCATAAGAAATCCGTGAGTAAAGTTGGTCTTAGCTTTCCTTCACATCACACAAAGGAAGAATTCTGAGTCCAGGTACATGGAGAAATTGCCTCAGGACAGAGTTTACAGTGTGGATACTTCCGAGTTGGGAGCACACCCTCCAGTGGTTTACGAAGTCCTGAACTATAACTGACAGTGGCCACCCGGGGATTACTGGGAAACCATTTCAGTGGAGGCTTCTCTCAGATGTGCTGAGTCCTCCCTCCTGCCCGCATCTCAGCAGAACGTCAGGGTTTGCAGGGACCTAGGCTGAAGGCTGTCCTGTGTCGTTTCCTGTGGTCACCGTTTTGTTTGGCTCTCAGGAAACCAGTACTGGAGATACGACGGTGAGAAGGATCAGGCCCTCGCAGAAGACGAACAAGGGAAGAGCTACCCCAAGCTGATTGCAGAAGGGTTTCCTGGAATCCCAAGTCCCCTGGACACTGCCTATTATGACCGAAGGAAGCAGCTCATTTACTTCTTCAAAGGGTCCTTTGTAAGTAGGCGGCTTTGCGGCCTGGTGTTGCTGTCATCCCTACCTGAAATGTCAGATGGCCAAGTTCTTAGGTACAAGCTGTTCTCAGATATGGCAATGGCGGGTCATCCCATCACATGGAAAATTAAGAATGGGAAGCCCAAAGAATTGAGTGCAAAGCCACAGATTTACTTACCTCATCACTATAAATTAACCTAAAACGAAGGATTTTCAGAAAAGCCAGTCTTACTTTATTTCCTTCGCAGGTGTTTGCATTTGATATCAACAGAAATCAAGTCCTTGCTTCTTACCCGAAGAAGATGACGGAAGTCTTCCCAGCGATAGAGCCACAGAACCACCCTTTCAGAAGCCTAGACTCCGCCTACTACTCGTTCGCACACAAGTCCGTCTTCTTTTTCAAAGGCAGCCTGTACTGGAAAGTGGTGACCGACGCAGACAGACGGCAGCGTCCGTGGCTCCCGTCCAATGGCGTGTTCCCGAAGCAGCCAATCTCAGAGAAGTGGTTTGACGTTTGTGATGTCCACGCCTCCACCCTGAATATGTAATGAGAAAAACAGGCAAATGCAGGGAACTACAGATTTCTCTTCGAGAGGAAAAGTCTGACTTTTTGTAGCAGAAGCAAATAGGGCTAAGTTGAAACCCATGGGAAAAGCATTACTTGAATTTTGGGAAAAACAAATCAAATTCTCAGGCGAAAAAAAAATAACTTACTCAATAATTTTACAGATTTTTAGGAAAGGTTATGAAACAAGTTCGGAGGAACCCATCTTTGCTTCCCACTCTCTCCATTCCTGGGGTGCTCTTTGTTTGAATCCAGATGGTCCTGAACAGTTCTCTGGTTTGCCGCAATTCATATGACATGCTCCTTCCGCTTCAAAGCAAGAAACACTTTGTATGGCAGTCTATGTTCTGAAGGCTAGTCTACCGAAATAAGTCTCTTGAAGCTAACTGGGTAACTGTATTTTTCCTATTATCAATTATCTTTAGGATAGACGTTATGTCCCTTTAACTTTACATAATATAGCTGTGACCTCTAATTAACACAAACAAAATCCCCCAATGTCATAGGGAATGATGTGGACATAATTTGGGCACAAATACCACAATTCTTTTAAAGGAAAAGCTAAAACACAAGCACTTTTAAGATTTAAATTAAAATCAGCAAAATACAAAAGACATTTTAAAAGCACCTTTCTTTCCCTTGTAGGAACTTTCATATTATTGCTTTGACAAGGGAAGATAGCTAGAATTTGTATCTTCTTGCTTAAAAACAAATTTCCCTCTTGACTGGAAAGGCTAAGTAAGAAGAGAGGCCATTAGATAAAGCAAGCGACTCTCATGTCCCTAACTCGACCATATTTCTACGTAAGTAGAAAACCCTTTTTGAATTCATGAATCCAGAATTGGGTGTGTACAACACACATGTCCAGGTTTAACTAGCAGAGACAGTGTGAGTCGCGTGTGCTTGCCGCAAGGGGAACAGGATGTCAGTGTCCTGAGAGGTGACGTTGCTGACTTTGTACAACTGCTTTATAATTTCGTCAAAACTTGAAATGCTCCCAATGGTTAATTTTTGAAAGTTGATACAAATCTGTCCCAAGGACAATGCAACTGAACAAGGAAGTAGACAATGGCAAGAGGTAGGTCTGCCAAGCTGACAGATTCAACTCATTGTCAAGGAAAACATCTCAAATCTCAGCGTACGAAAGCAAGGCATAAAAATTCAGCTTAGCTTTTCGGCCTCGGCGTGCGACTTGGCTCAGTCCAGTTCAAGATGCTGACAAACTTCAGGGCTGGTGCTTGACAGAAGCTTTTCACGTAAATAAGGTGTATTTGAACATGTGACAATTGATAATATACAAAAAAGTTTTTGCTTTCTTTGTCCCTTTCATGGTAGCAGGAGGAAATTTTGAGAAGGTGCCAATATCTGTAAGAACATGTTATCTGCCCCTTATGAAATTTCCATTGAATATAATTCCATTATTTACAGGATTTTTTCTACCAACCTGCAGTTTGACACAGTAACTAGACTAGCTGACTAGCTAGTCTATAACTATCGTAGACAACTTTATCAATTGCTTTAATTGACAAAGATTATTTTAAAATTCCACTCTTGACTGTTCTAAACATTGTGTTCCAAAGTACCCTTTTAAAAACTAGGTTTTATATCCTTCAGATTTTTCCATAATAGATCACTTTAATGATTAAATTTGACCCTTTTGACAAAACCAATCAATGGAGTCCGAAGGGGAGGAATTGGTTGCACAAGGGCATGAGGGAGTTTTGAGGAACTGTTTTACATCTTGATTATGGTGGTAAATTGCATTGGTCAAACTGGAGTGAGTTTTACTGAATGTAAACTATGCTTCAATAAACACGACTTTTAAAACTTAAAAAAAAAAAAAAATTCAGCTTAAAACAAGTTTATTCCAGACGATTTTCTAGCACAGTTGAGATTCCTTCAAAGAGGTGTGGCTGCAGGGGCTGCCAGTCGACATGAAGGGGCTGCACGACGAAAATGCAGACGGCTCTGAAGGAAGTCACCAGCTGCGCCTCCTCCTACGCTCAGGCTCAGGCCCAGGCCAGCGACATGGGGGCCCAGCAAGCTTGTCTATGAAGGTGTCATGCACATCCATCCAAACTGTCACCCTGACAGGAAAGAGTGTGCTTGACACATGACAGTCTCTTGCGGCCGAGACGACTGACTCTGACAAGTACTGCACCGCACACGGGGGCACTGGAACGACAGCATGTACGCAACTGGACAGGAGCCGTGGACCAGCAGCAAGTAATTCGTCTACAGTCTCGTAGAATTTCGTGTATGGCACCATTTTATTTCTAATGTTTCAGTCTTTACTTTGTAAAATTGATTAAACCAGTTCAAATCAAAACTCAATGTGAAGAATGTGAAATGGAAAAAGACAAAGACATTTAAATAAATAATTTATTTATTCAAAATAATTTTCTTACATTATTCACAGTTTTAAGTTTAAAATAAGAAAGTGGGGGGGTACCTATTCTTGACCAACTGTCACACAAGGTGAAAGAAAAGCCCATCCCTTTAGAACATGCACTAAATACCGAGAAGTGCACAATGGCTAGTCTTCCAAAAATCCTGCACTGAAGCTTGAAAAGGGCAGAGTTCTTTCTGTGCATTTAGAAGGAAACACTGTAGATGTACAGGAAGTTCCTTTAACCCATCTGAACGACTAAACTCATTTGGAATAAGTTCCCTTGACCCAAGTAACATTTATCCAAAATAACTATCTTAAACTCATATAGCTTACCATATTTCAAAAATATTTAACGGTGTAATTGCATCACAGCAAGTGTATTGATATTGAGGCACGCACACTTCTCAAAGAAATAAACACTGGGAGCTTTCCTTCTGATTTGGTTTCAGCACTTTCAATGACGCAGCCAAAGAATTCGACCATGATTTGTCTGTCATGGGAAATGAGCAGTCTGCATTTCCACCGCTGTGCCTGCTGTTGTAAGTGGTATTTCCCGCTTATTTAACTAAACGAAGCACCGAATGGAAAAACCAGCCCCCGTGCTGAAGGCACTGCAGCATCTGTGCGGGCGCGGCCCTGGCACGAGTCATGGGACGGTGCTGCCACGGCCAGGAGCCAGCTCGTCCAGCAGGCGGATGAGAACGTCGACTCTTTCCCAGAGAGCTGTGTTTCTGTTAGCGGTGGCTCTCAAAAGCTGGGAGTAAATCTGCTTGTTGCTTGTGAGGGCTACATCGTCTTCAATGTTACTGCTTGATGAATAAAACGAAAACAGAACAGAAAAAGAAGTGACGTGACCGGCGTTGCCCCCACCAGTTCAAACAGATCCACGCAATACACAGTAACAGCCCACCCATCACTTCTCACAGGGAAGCTGCGGTCCTGTTCCACAGCTGATTACTGCTTGGGGGCCTGTCTTTAGACACGTAATTCAACACATCAGTTAAAACCCACACGCATGCTTTTTACAAATACTGGCGTGCTTACTATATACGGGCCAGTGCTCGTGGCCGTGAATGTAACAGACCCAAATCCCCGCTGTCGCGGACTCTGCATTCTGCTGGGGTAGGAGTGGGGGGAGACGAGAGAGTGTCGGCTGCACGCTGAGGAAAGTGCAGTGGAGACGGGCTGCGCATGGGGGAGCTCCCGGTGCTTCCTCCGGGCTCCACAGCCAGCCCGGGGGTCCTGTGTGACGCAGCCCGGCTGACGCAGCTATGGGGTTGCTCCCCTGGAGACTGAAGCACAGGCTCCTGCTTAAGAACTATCGCACCTCAACGCATCTGAAACGTCAGGGCCACTTCTGTGCAAAGAAAACCTCTCATGGGGAAGGTTCTACACAGCACTCCATTTAACAACTGTTTTAACAAAAACTTAAGTTTGCAGTTTGTTCTGAAAATACTTTCCCATAAAACAGATCAATGGATTATATTCGTGGTACTACTGAGAAGACGTAGCAGTTCATTTCTAGCACCTTTTTTCAAAAGAAAAAAACCGAGTCCAGAAGTAACACAGACCTCTGGCCACACATGGCAGGTAAAGCTGACAGCTGTGTGCCTACCGAGAGTGGGCACGTCCACATCTGAGCCACACGATCGCCCTGTCCCCTCAGAGGGCAAGGCCCAGTATTCTTATTTTATAGCTGTAAAAACTAAGCCCCAGAGATTAAAGCATTTGGATGGAGGTCAAAGCCTGTGTCTTCTGACTTCGAACACTATGTTCTTTCCACTTACCAATGGACCGAATCTGCCTTTGCCTCAGTGCCCCTGGGCCCAGCCTGCCAGAGAATAGGCAGCTTTCTAGAACTGCCCGTTTGCCCACGGCACGGCTCAGGCTGGAAGAACTGCTGTCTCCTCTTTTACGGCTCCACTCATTCCTCCCCAACAGCACCCCTGCCACCTGTAACTGGCCTGGACCACAGGCCCCGCTGGAACCACCGTGGGCCCCCCTCACACTACTTGAGAGACCCACTTCTCCTCTCCCCCTCTTTTATCAAGCAGATCTCCCCATCTCTTTCCCTCAACACTACTCATGGTACAGAAAAAGTGACAGTTCAAAATATGTTCACTATCTCCGGTTTGGGCCTAAGATGGCTCCACGTTCCATTTTTTTTTTTTGGGGGGGGGTGACATTCATGAAACCTCTGATAACCTTATAAGAAATTTAAACTCCTATCTAACAGAAATCAAGGCAACAGCACTTATTATAAGCAGTGTTCTAACTATGAATTCTCCATAGACTATGAGACGACATTTTAGCCAAATACCTCAAGATAACTGATGGCTGCTGCTGGGATCATACATTTTAAAACCCTTTGAACTGTTCTGATCATAATTCTGAATCTTAAATCTTCCTCTTCTAATCTCTACAATTATCTCCTCCCTCAGTGCATTCTCATCAGTTCATTGAACCAAGAACTGTACTCAGAAGGGTTCCATCATTTTATAGTGTTATCTTTTGTCCAAAGGCAACTAACTTCCATTCTACTTTCCTTTTTACTGACGTTAACAGAATATGAAATGTACACACCTGGCTGGGAACAACCCATAAACCTGAAGGACCTGTTCTCTGCACTATGGTCAAGGACTTCCCAAACCTTCTGAGCCTACTTCTATTTTTGTTGTTTTGCATTATATTAAACCCCAAAGCCATCAGAAGATGAAGGGGCCCCAATCTGCTAAAGCAGTGACTGCTGAACTACAGTACAAGAGCAAATAGATTCTTAATCCAAAAAGAGGAAACACAAGTGTTTCATGCAGGGCACCACCAATGCAGTTGTCATGAGAAGAAGTGCCCACATAATCTCAAACAGAAAACAAAAATTGTTTTAAATTGAACACATCCTAATTTTCGTACATTGTACAGCAATTCTTGAGGATTCTAAGAAAATTAAGATAGCATTTTAATTACTAAGCTCAGTTTAATCTTTTTTTGGCCAGGGGTGGGAGGGGGAGAAACATAGCCAAAACAAAACGGAAGCATGTTAGTATTTCTTTTGAAGTCTAGTTTTGATTTCCCTTTACTCCAAAAAGAAATGTTCATTAAATCATGAAGAAATAACTGGGCCAGCGCACAGGATGTCTTTATCTTCACAATCCAATTACACATGGTTTCATCAGTGAAACATGAGAGAAAGTCACTGACCTGGTAACTGATATTTTTCTGTTTTGAAACCTGTCAACGTATCAATCGGATCAACACAAGTATCACATTTAATATGTTTTTTCACTTAATAAACCTTGAAAAATTAACACCAATTAGCTAAATAGTATCATGCACGAAAACTTCAGATTAGAATTTTTTCTGGCAGAATATTAAAAACCTGAATAAACAAGTTATAGGACCCACCACTAAAATCAAAATTACCTAGGTCATATATACGACTGTTAGGATTATAAAAGCTATTATAAGACTGAACTATTTGCCTGTTACCCGTTATTCAAGCCACTGATCTGTGAAAATCGTTGAACCACTGTGTTTCTCATATATCATATATTTATATTATAAAATTAAAAAAAAATTTACCCAGTACTGTTAAACAGGAAAACCATGAGTTTTTCAACTTTGTGTAACCACACACACTGTCTCCCTAGGCTTCTTCAAAAGACACGTACCTGCTAATATGCCAAGCCCCCTGCTGTGCACGAGCAGCCGCAGAGGACTAACAATGGGCCGACGAGAGGGCAGCATGGAACAACAGTGCTCCTCCCTTGGGCCACGGAGCAAACCTTACAACCAAGAGGCATATTTCCTGTTAGGAAGCGCCATTTCTTTGTGTCTGTAAGTGCAGTCTACAGGAGACTACCTGGGGAAGATTCTGGACTACCCACATCAGACAGGAGAGAACACAACCTAGCCTTCCACAGGCTCAGTACGGATTACCTACGTGCCTTCTACAAGCAACATGCTGGGAGAGAAATTTCCACAAATAACAATTTGACTTACCTTGTTTTCTTCTTAGTTGAAGACAGCAGTTTGATGGACTGAAGGAGAAGGAATGACAACCGGGACTCAAAGATACTGAGGAGTTTGATCACCTCTTCTCGATTCAGACTAGGAGAAGAATCAGCAACTGGTGTCGTGTCATCACTCTTAGGCTGAAACAACAAAAAGTTATTTCATCACCTGAGTTCCCCAACAACTGCAGTTCATACTGAAGTGATGGAAGTGAGTTCATTAATCCAGTAAGCTTTAAACCAACAACAAACAAACAGCCAGCAAACCCAAGATCACTTTTTTTTTCAGGGACAGCCCTGCTGGTGGTGGGGTGGCTGTGATGAGGCCACCTCTTACTCCTTCCTTCTCTGAGATCATTTAAAAAAAACTAAAACACAAAATAAAAATGTCTCACATTTACAAAGAAGAAACAATCCCTGAATAAAAATCTCCCTTCCAACATCAGAGGCTGAAGTAGCAAGATGGAAAGGGGTACATTACAGGGTTTGACAAACCAGGGCCAGGAGAGGAGCAGGCTGGTGTATCATGGAGACTCAGGAAAGCTTCCAGAAGGTAGTATGAATGCTGGGATGCCCAGCAAACTAGAAAGACCTTCCCAACTGAAAAACCTCACCTGCTCTCAGCAATTTAGTAGAAATGATAAAAGAGGACACAGGCCTTTTCTTTCTCTGAAAATACACACACACATACACACTCGCAAAGCAAAACTTAACAGAGACCATATTATTCCCAGTGCCTTACTAACCAAGGTCTATGTGGTTAAAGACAAAAACTTAAAAGATATACTTACATATTAAAAAAGAGTTAATAATAATTGCAACAAAATATAATACATCACTGCTGTTTTTATGCAGAGCAGATGCACGTATGTATGTTTGTAAATACATATACATACATATACGGATTCCATATGCTCACTCGATACATTCACCATTTAGCATAAGACATATAAAAAACAAAGATAATTATTTTCTCCATTTACCTGGGCCAATTCCTCCACAAGCTCCTTTCTGATGAGCTGGAATGCATGCTTAGTTCTCACCATTATATCAAGCGCCCCAGATAGTGTTTTCAATTTTCCAACATTGCTATTCTGACCTAGAGTGTTAAGCACAAAATGATCATTCCTTTAAATATAAGTCTAGACACCCATCCAACGTCAATGTACTAATAACAATTCTGACTTTTCAAGCACTGGAAAGGTAGCCACAAGAATCCCACCAAGTCGAAATCCAGCTTTTGTTTAGTAATTATCCCTGGAGAAAAATATGAAGTCTAGACAAAGCAAGAAATACTAAGTGTTTCCCTGCCTCCCAGTGTTCTGTTGGGTGACAACACAACCCATTTGGAGCAAGAGCCAGTGGTTAAGGGGCCAGCCGGAAGGTTGCCCCACTACTTAGTGGCCACAGGAAATTGGTCATGTGTCCGAAGCACTGGTGTCAGTTGTCCTAAGTGTAAAACACCCGGATCCATTTACTGTTAAAAGCGCGAGGTCAGACCAGCTGAGCCAGGTTTCATTTCATTTTAGGACCTGAGTAAAATTTCTGCAGTGGTCAGACACCACAAAGCACCTGTGTCCTGCTCTCTGGGGGGAGGGGAGAGAGGGGGAGAGAGGGGGAGAGAGGGGGAGAGAGGGGGAGAGAGGGGGAGAGAGGGGGAGAGAGGGGGAGAGAGGGGGAGAGAGGGGGAGAGAGGGGGAGAGAGGGGGAGAGAGGGGGAGAGAGGGGGAGAGAGGGGGAGAGAGGGGGAGAGAGGGGGAGAGAGGGGGAGAGAGGGGGAGAGAGGGGGAGAGAGGGGGAGAGAGGGGGAGAGAGGGGGAGAGAGAGAGAGAGAGAGAGAGAGAGAGAGAGAGAGAGAGAGAGAGAGAGAGAGAAGTGTGTGGTGTGTGTTCCCTCTGGGAGCTTACGCTAGCTGTGTGCCAGGTGCTGTGTGGCAGGGACTTAACCTATTCAGACAGACTTGGCCTTTGCCCTCAGCTCCCAGGATGTGATTGCTCAGCCCTTGGAATATCCTGTCTGACAAGGTCTTTGTTGACCTGTGGGACCCTGAGCCTAATAATTGATTTATTGTGGGGGCTTTGGGCCCCTCGACCTCCAGAGGGGCTGGATGGAGACAAAGGTCAGCTATGTGGCAGTCAGCCCTGTCTGTTGGTGTCCCAATAAAAACTGTGGACACCAAAGCGTGGGTGAGCTTCCCTGTGGGAAATGCTCTGTGCATGTTGTCACTTATCACTGTGGGGGCATTTAGCACTGTCTGACTCTACGGGGAGAGGACTAGCAGCTTCTCAAGAAGCTTCGGGCTCAGAACTCTCCTGGACTGTGCCGCAGTGCCTCTTCCCTTGGATGATTTTCTTTCTCTGTCACAAATGTAACCACGAGTGTAACACCTTCAGTGAGCTCTGCCGAGTCCTTCCATGAACTGTCAAACCTGCGGATCATTTTTGGGACCCCCAGACTTGTAGATGGTGTGAGACATAAAGTGGTCTTGGGGACTCCCCAACTCTTCAGAGGGGAATAACTGCTGCCTTCTTTCTTTAGAGTATAAACCATAAACCACCTATTATCTTAAAAGTCAAGAGAGATCTATGATTTCACTGTAGATCTTGGCATCAGGAAGGCGAGCCGTTGATTATGTATGGAAATGCTAATTTCGAGTCCTACTGTACTAGAGAAAAAAGGACTGGGTGAAATGAGACAGAATAAATGTGCTGTACATTAGAGCATTGATTAACCTGGCTAACAAATCTACCTAACAAAACCCACCAAATATTCACATTACTTTTCTCAGGTACTTATAGTATTAAATATTTTTTAAAAAGAGAATTAATCATACATACTTAGCACCTTAGCAAATTTGTTCCCAGTATGTCTTTTTTATACAAAAGATGCCTGCTCACTTCAAGGAATTCAAACATGGCAGAAAATTCCAAGATGGAAATGAAAAAAAGACCACCCCAAAACTACCCCAGAAAGAGCTACTGTTCATCCCAGGGGACCACCCACACACCCAGCCAGGCATTATTACATATATACTGGCAAAAAGTTAACAAAAATGCTTTTAGTAAAAAGCCTTTAAAAAACTGTTCTGAATAGGTAATCCATTCTCACAACGTGTACGATTCAACTGGGTGAAAGCCCCCCAGGCCCCTCCCCAGAGGCAGCAATGTTGTCAGTTTCTCATGCATCCTCCCAGGAATACTGAACAGTCATATATATGTTAACTATTGCCTTTACTTTAGTTTTATAGAAGGAAACAACTGAAACGAAACCAAATGAATTGCAGTACTCCAAATACTGTTTGTTTCTTCTGTACAAGAGGCATTTCTCACAAGACTCCCCTGCAGAAGGGGAGCAGGCGTATGAGCGAGGTGAGACTCGGGGGGAGGAGGCCCATTGCGGGATGCAGATACCCTATTCCCTGCCGCGGAGACAATCAAGCAGCCTCAGTGCCTCCCACCCTACCCTTCCTTTCACATCCCACCCAGATACCTTGTTCAGGATCTGCCAGTTCTAGAACCACAATCCACAGCGGCCAGTATCGGCTGCACATTTAAAGGGACCCACAGGACCACGACTCCTTTACCACTGCCTCTGCATTCCTAAGTTGTTCGTGAGGATTTAAATCTTTGTCCAAATGACTTGTCATGTTTTTTTTTCTCAAATAAGGGATCACAGGCTGTATTTCAATATTTCTAGTCATTGTAGATAATCTAATCCATTTCTCTAAGTTGTAAAAAACACTTCCGAAACTGTAGAGACTTCTCCTGGTCCCCACCAAAGACACTGACGCAGGGCCAATAAGCAAACAGTATTACTTACATCTCAGACAGAGCCACCGGCCTGCCTTAGAAGGCAATCCCCCAGCAAGCAATGCGCACAAACCTAAGTGAAAAGTGAGACTTACTGGTCATCTGGAATTCTGCAAACGCTACTCTTTCTAGCTGTACTCTCAGCAGTTCACAGGGAGTGTCTTTCAGGAGCTGGAAGAACTTCACAGCTTTGCTGTAGTGAAGGTCGGCCAGCACCCGGTGCTGTTTCCTGAGATGTTCGTCACCCACCTAGGACCGGAGGTAAAGGAAACAAGTCCTGAGGCCGGGGTTCCCAGCAGGAACCTCCTCCAGTCTCGACCTGCACCACTAACTGCTTCTTAGCGCTGGCGGTGTCCTGCAAGTCTTAGCGTGTTAGCCTTTACATTCAGATCTTGAATCCATGTTCAGTTAAGCTGGCACACGGCGTGAGGCAGGAGTCCAACCCCATTCTGCATACGGGTACCCAGCCTCCCCGGCGCTATCTGCTGAAAAGACAGTGCTCCTCCACTGAACTGTCCTGGAACTCTGAAGCTTGCTTTTGCCTTGAGGGTATCAGGCAACATGGGCAGACTTGAATTTTGATTGGGGGCCTCCTACGGGGAAGGCCAGCTCAAGGTGGAAAGAAGTGCTCCCAGACTAAACTTGAACTCAAAGGATAAGGGCAACCCGAAAGTAAACCCATGCCCCAAGGGACTGCAAGATACATCTTCTTGGTACTGAGCTGAGAAAGGGAAAACAACAAAAAGAACAGAAAACATTCCTGAGGAGCTTAAGCACAAGACTCCTAGCAAAAGCAAGGCAACCTCTCTGAAGGAAGACAACTTCTACCTAGGCCTCAGATTGTTCTTAGAAAGACATGCATCTGTCTGGGCCCCAGGACTCATGTATAAATAAGACTGTTAACAGTATTTCTAACAGCCTCAAACTGAAACAACCCAGTTCACTAATCACAGACTAGATAAACAGACTGTGATATATTCATGTAATGACTACTACTAAATTGAGAAAATAAAGAGTTATATGCAGCAACCTGGAAGGATCTTGAGAACATGAAGCCAATAAAAGGCAGTAAGCCACAGAAGAATACAGACAGTATGATTAGTTCTATGAATTCACAAGCAGGTGAAATGTAAACATACCACTTAAGTGGTAAAACACAGAAAAGGTATGTATATAACGGAAAATCCAGGACAGTGTTACTCCAGGTGGGTTTGGAGGAGCCTCAACAGGGAAGGGTGAGATACGCAGAGGTTTCTTTTTGTTATCCTTTAAACTGTACACATGCGTCACATACATTTTCTATGTGCTTATGTACATATACGAGGTGTGATCAAAAGATATGGTGAATGTTTAAATAAAAACAAATGTATTACAGTAAAAGAGACATTGCCATTAATCCCCCTCAAAATACACCCCCTCACTTCGAACACAGTTCCCATCGTTCTTGCCACTTTCTGAAGCAGTTCTGGACGTCCTCTTTCTTGTCTTTACTTCAGCCTCCATCATGACAATGCTCCATGTCACACATCGCTTCTGGTAGGGCAATTTCTGTCAAATAAAAACATTACGATGTGTCCTCTTCCATCTTATTCACATGATCTCGCAATGTGTGACTTCTGGCTCTTCCCCAAAGTCAAAAGGACTATGAAAGGTAAATGTTTTGAATCAATTCAGGACACTGAGGCAGCCACGACAGCACAACTAAAGGTACTCACGAAAAGAGGACTTCCAGAACTGCTTCAGAAAGTGGCAAGAACAATGGCATAAGTGTGTTTGAAGTGAGGGGGAGGATTTTGAGGGGGAGTAATGGCAATGTGTCTTTACTGTAATACATCTTTTTTATTTAAACATTCACTGTAGTTTTTTATCACACCTCATATATGCTCTATTTCACAATAAAAAGTTTAAAAGCTGGAAGTACTTCAAAATTAACACAAAACCATTCCTATGAAGCCTAATGATATTTTTAAAGATCAAAATAATACACCTAGGCAAATATATAATTTTGCAAACTAAGTCCCAATCAATTACAGTAGAGAAAAATACACGGCATAAGCAAGAGGGGAACAATCCCAGTGTTTCTAAAGTAGTTAATAGAGCAGATGGCATTTAAGACGCATGTTGAAATGTAGGACATTACCCAGAACACTCTGAAATGGACTCGGCCTTGCAGCTGTACTTGAATGGCGGTACCTGATTCCGCAGACAACTGTGGTACATGGACGCCAGCCTGTGGTGGATGGTAGCAGCTCGATACTGGCAAAGAGGCTGCCGGGCAGACACCGAATCCACGTCGCAGTGTTTCAAGGACTTCATCATAGCCTCACTGACTTCTTTTTCAATCTATTTTTTGTTGAGTGGGAGGGAAATAAAAAAAAAGGCAAGTGTATAATCTTCCATAAGAAATTTAAAAACATTTAAATACCGCGTGTCAAGGCAAAGATGCTCAGTCACATTACGGGAATAGGTCAAGGTGCAGACTTCCTTTAAAACCCAGCAAACAGCATCACCTGCTCCTGAGCTTTTCTAGATAACGGAGCATAATCTTGCTGCAGCGTTGCCATAGTAAAGTAAGTAGTGGACAGCTCCCAGTTCACCGAGTCCCAGACAGTGGGGTGTATGTCTCGTGTTCCCAATGACCTCAGAGCTTTCAAATAGTAATCGACGGCCTGTGGGGGAGGAAAAACCCAGTTCTGACTCAGTTTAAACAAATGCCATTACCACAGTAAGATGAAACATGCTTCAGTGTCACTCAGATGTTAATTTGGTTTGAGGAGAATTTACAAAAAGACAATGTTGGGGGAAAGGAAAAGAGTAAACGAGTGAAACTATTTCCGTGAGGTAAGTTCTGTAAAGTGGACCCCCCCCCCATTTCCATCTCAGGTTTATAGCAAGCCTTAGTGCCTTCGCCTCATGCCAATGAACGAGGAGGCACGCTCTTTCTTTGTTTTTTCCCCTTTCTAAATGAACATTACAGTTTAGATAATAACTAGAAAATATAATTTGATGATTCTAAGGATGAAATTTGCCAGATTTGACTGTGAAAAGAAGCAACTCCTCCCGCTTTTGCCAACCCCATTCTGAAACACATGGTCATTATATTTAAGCAAATTGAACCACACTTAATTCCATCACCCAGCAATAACTTCCACATTTCTTGTGTGTACTTATCCACTCTTTCTTCTGTGTATATGTAAACTTCAAAAAAAGAAAAACAAAAACAAGGTCTCTTACTTTAAAATTTACCATGCCATGAACATTCTTCACCAAAGTAAATTTATAGTGTTGAAGTACAGGTTTTCCCCACTATCTGAAAGTATGGCGTTCCTATGAAATCTTTCATAAGCCGAAATGGTGTAAATCAAAGCAATTACCATTAATATGGAAAAATTCTTGTGTTCCCAGACCCAAATTCAATGCATGCGCATTTCTTTTTTTTTATTCGCCACGATCAAAACACCTAATTATGTCCAGTTTTATGCTAAGCGTTAACACCCTTTAGAAGCTCTTAAGCTTTTCTGATACTTTATGATGCATCTTGGTAACAGATACACAAAAAAATATGAAACAAAGCACAGAAGCTGAGACGCAGTTCAAAGCTGCCGCAGCCTGATACTGAGATGCTGCATGGTTCCCGGAAAGGAGCTTGCAGCTGCGACTCTGCTCACTCTGCTCAGGCATGTGCGCTGCCTCTATACTGGCTGCAAAACACATGCTGAGAGCTACTGTCGCTTTTCTTCGTAAAATGAAAAATTCTCTTCAGATTTCCTTTGCTTAGCAAAAACAGGCTCTCATGTAGGCTTTTGATAAAAGCCAAGTGACCTTTGTAAAAGCCAACTTTCAAAAAGTGGGAGATCCCTACACTCGATTAAATCCATGCTCTTGTTTTCTGCGCCCTCTCCAACACTGGAGGGCACCACTCGCCAAAAAATATTTGGTAACTTAATGTATAAATACAAGAATCTCCATTTTTAAATTCCATAAAAATTTAAATTTTGAAAATTTTCTTACATGTTAACCATTTACCTTTTTTACATGTATGAATTTTTTGTTCAAGGTCATTTGCCCTTTTTTCTGTTGGGGCAGTTTATTTTCAATGATTTTTAGCTGTCCTTTATATAGCAAGATTTTATGAACTCTGATCTGTCATGTATGCTATAAATACTTCCCCTAGATTGTGGTTTTTTTTTTCCATTTTGCTTTCTGTTGTACACTTTAAAAACTTTATTGTTATACATTTAAATGTATCCATCTTTTACTCTGTGATTTCTGCTTCCTGTGTTATGCAGGCATATTTCTTTCCCATCCCATCAAGTGGACTTCTCCTGTATTTTCTTCTGGTAGTTTCACTGCTGCTTGTCCATCTTTAACCCACTTGACGTTTACTCTGGTTAGGCCAACACAATTTCCTGCTACTCATCTGTTCCCTACCGATTCAATACGCCATTTTCAATACCACATGGTTAGTTTTCTCAGGCCAGTTTCCAAGTGTCTTAATAATTTATCTGGTTCTGTGCCTCACCCGTTCTCGTTATTTTAGTTTTGTAGTATTTTAGGGGAGCAATGGCAAAGGTAATGACAATGAGGAAGAGCGGCTGAGGGCCAGCGTGTAACAGACGCATTACCTTATTGTAGTACAAGCCTTCTTCTGGTGAAAATTCCCGTTTAAACTCGTCGCCCGCGCCACAGTGGGCCTGCGCGCAGATCCGCATGAGTCTTCCCGTGTTACACAGTAAAAGGGCGGCGTTTGTGGCATCATCAATTGACTCAAAGTTGTGAATTCCTTTTTCAAAACAAGAAAAGCTTTTCTTCCACAACTGCTGCTCTGCAGTAGACACACTTTTGCTCACTTCATTAAAAAAAAAAAAAAGGAAACAAAAAGAATTGCGTCAGTAGATATCACAGACATCAGTCTCTTGATGTGGTCGGAGGACGGCAGGACAGCATGCCTAGTGGAGAGCTAGCCCCTGGGACCCACTGCAGTGCACTGCTCTCATCCCACCCCCAAATTCATGGGGAGGCCCTAACCCTGACGGGCTGTATCTGGAAATAGGGCCTTTAAAGAAGTAATTCAGATTAAATGAGGGGGGACCCCCCAACCCAACACGTCCGACGCTCTTAGAAGAGAGGCAGACACCAGGGACACCCCCTGAAAAAAGAGCAGGCGAGGACACAGTGAGAAGGTGGACATCTGCAAGCCAAAAACAGAGCCCTCAGGGAAATCCAATTGCTGGCACCTTGGTTTTGGACTTCCCGCTTCCAGATTCTGAGAAATAAATTTGTGTTGTGTACGCCATCCAATCTGTGGTTTTATGTTACGGCAGCCGAGCAGGCTGATACAAGACTCAAACACAGCCCCCTTCCACATTAATTGGCTGACTGACAGCAAGCAAATACACACATCTGAGCAAAGCACTATTTCAGACAGGTTCAAAAGACCTAGTCCCCGAGTTGTTTTAAGAGGCACAGTCTGTTTCACCTAAATCTCCTAGGTTTCTGACTACTACTTTTCATACTCCTTCACTGACTTCCTTCTCCAGAGGCGCCTCAAACGCACAGGTTCTTGTATCTCAATAAAAAAGATACATATTTAAAAAAAAACACAAAGAATTTTTTTTTAAAAGCACAGGTTCTCCCACTAACAATGAACTCTTTGTATCCCTAATGTCAAGCATAGTTCCTAGATCAACAGGCACATAACAACTTATTCAGCCTACCTGCCATCCTCAGTTCTAGCTCAGCCCCTCTCCTTTCTCATGTCCACCTTTGTATTTTCATCCATTCTCATTGCTTCAACTATCAAACTTCTACGGATGGTTCCTAACCTATGTTTTGGAACCTCAGTAGCTCTAAGCACACATTTCTAACTGACTACTTAAATCAGACTTTTCACCCACATGTGCACAGGTATTTCAAACTCAGCATGGGCCCAGCTGAATCCATCACCTCTGCCTTAATGACAATACCACTTGCCGCCACTCTAAATATTCACTGGACTTTACATCTCTGGCTCCTTCCTAATGCTGCTGACTCAGTCTGGACAGCCCTCCCTTTCCTATACTCGTATCTACCTGCTGACATCCTGCTTACCACGAACCGATCTGCTCAAACTACATCTTCCCGAAAGCCTCTAAGAACTCCACAATGTCAATAAATGTCTCCTTTCCCCACTCTTCCACTGTACGGCATTTATATTTATAGAATTTTTCAGAGATGTATATTCACACCTGGTTTCCTGACTCAGAGGGGAACTATGTTTTAGCCATTACATATCCGGCACACCGCCTAGCACAGGCTGCTGTCCAATTCACTTCTGACTGAATCAGATGGAGGACACTAAAATGATGAATCTCAAGGGGAAAAATGTTTTGTCCTAATTTTGTTTTTTGGAAATTTAAGAATAAAGATTTTTTAGCAGAGCACCCGTTTTATGACATAACATCAAGTGCCTCAGTTCTTTGCATGAACCGTGGAAATTAACGTGATTTTTCTAATAGAATAGGCAATACAGTGAGGATGCCAAAGAGATACTCACCCACTCTCTCACTCTGTAATGCAGCAGCCTGATTCATATAAAACACACCGATTTCATTTCTGACGTTACCCATTCTCTTCAGGACTTGTACATAGTGTTCTGGGTGTTGACTTTTTAAGTTACTAAATTGCAAGATTTCATGAGCAGCCTCATAACACTTACAACTAACTGAGAGCTGACTTTCTAAGTCTGTAGACAAATCAGTTGCCCATGCAAATCCTTAAAAGAAAAAAAGAAGAAACATCAGCATGAGTCTTGTAAACCCTTCTTGCTTAGTATCTAAGTAATCTTATATTCTTGAGACAATAAAATCAATGCAACATAGTATAGACATACTAAGATTCAATCAGTACAATTAAAAATTTTAAGTTTCAAAGTAAAGATCTCTTAGTTTATTTAGAAAACTGCACTTCTTAGGACATTACTATCTGAGTAAAATAAATATTTTCCTGCCAAAAATATCAAACAATTCCCATGACTTGGATTTTACCAGGTGTGTGTTTACTGGTATCAAGACTGAAAAGTTGCCTACTAATATAGAGCAAACCACTTTTTGTTTTTAATTAATGAAGCTGGTTCTTGAAATAAACCTCTGTTTGCTACTGTTATGTATATTACAGTTTGCCGGTGTAAGTTTGACTCACTAAAGAAGCTGCTCGGTAAACTCTCAAAGACTTAAATATGCCATCTAGTGGGGACTGGAGTACACTTAGGTGCAAAGCTCAAAATTCAAGGGGAAACAAGGTAGCACTCTTGCTAATAACACTCAAATATATCACTCTCACAAAGAAGTATTTAAATGAAATTAATATGATGGGAGTGGTAAAAACACAGAGGATTTTCTCGTCATGTCTATTAAAATGAGAAACTTAGAAGGGGAAAAGGGGAAGAAATAGGACAAAAAACGAGAAATAATACACTTTCCCTAATGTACTTCTCTAGATGTTAACTGTCCAAAACTTTTTGGATGGTGGATATCAAATGATACAAACAATGTAAGAGTATAATAAGATGACTGCACGATACTTTTAGTACCTAACTTGCAGTATGCTTGTAACACTGTACCAGCCGACAGGCAGGGACTCTGCTGCTGTGGACTAACTTCTCCTACGTCCCAGTTTTAACATGTGACAACTCCAAAAAGATGGTATGTTCAGCAAGACAGCCATGACTAAGTGTAAGAAGCAATGAACCTGTTAATTTAGCATGCAGGAATCATCCACTTTCACCACCTGTTACTCCTCTGTGGAAGGAGACCGTGGTGGTTGGCTGACTACGAGGGCGGCTATCTAGAAAACCCGCCCGAGAACAAGTGCACAGAGGCAACACAATTGTCGTAGAGTTTATGTTATGGTCAGTTCCAGTCGTGTCATTAGTAATTTAAAGTATTTCAAAACCATTTTATGTACAAACACACCGGGGCATGCTCAATATTAAAAGAAAGAAATGAAACAAAACAGAGCAGTATCAAAATACTACCATTGCTGCCACTCTGCAGGACGCATTCCAGTAAGTGTACGCTGAAGTGGCTAGAACCCCGAGTGAACAAAACGCCGTGTGGCGGGCATACCTTGACAACTGGACTCCCGGTGGAGGCTGTGCAGAATCTCCTGATCTTCTTTTGTTTGATAATTAAACTCTTCAAGGTATGCTGCTCTATTGTTTGCATTCTGGGCCAGCATCAGCTGGATATCACCACAGAGAGTCAGATATTGGGAAAGAAACAGCAGCACTTCAGAGAGCATGTTGGTGCAGAGGCAGCAGTAAGTATCTGTGTGGAAAGGGCGGGAAGCGGAAATGGAGAGCCTTAAAAATTAACAAATACAGCAAATACTAAGAAAATGTGTTACCTGCTGAAAGCACTGCATCACTGTAGCTACTCTACGTTTACTGTGCCAGATAGCAAACATGGCTTCATGCATTTCAAAATGAAGACATAGTAAACTACACAGAGCAGAAAATACTAGGTAATATGCAAGAAAAAGTTGTTTTAAAATTAAACTTCACAACAGAAACAGGAGTAAAATTTCGCTGAGATTCCGATGCCTTTTCTGTTTTCCCCTCCCAATACCTATTAAAAACATTCATTGACAGCGACTTACCATGGCTCTGCAGAGCTAACTTAATGTATCGCAACGCTCGTCCATATTTCTGAAGACTCATGGCAGCATCAGACAAAACATAATAGGCCTTGGATGACTTGAGAATCAGCTGGAGTTTCATTTTATGTTGCCAAGAACCAGGGATCATTCCAGATTGACTGGAACAATTACCTTTTTGAAGGGAGCCCACTATGACATGGGGGAAAAAAGGCAGCACATTTTATTTGAATGTAAGACTCAGTGCAAAAACTCATTTCTGCTTCTCAATTGGAACACGCCAGGCGTAGGCACTATTGCTACCAGACTGGCAAAGACCATGCTTTGCTCCTTAACGCCAATGAAGCCAAACGGCAGTTTCAGCAGCCTGGCACTTGAGATTCCCGAGGCTCCTCTGCAGCTGTCACCTCAGGCCCTCTTTCAGGGTCATGGACATAACTCAACTCATGACTGATGTCTGCCTCCTTTCTCGTCTACGTGTCCCCCTGCGAAAAAGTTTACCTTCCTAAAGCACACCTTTCATCACAGTGGAACCCTATTCTAAAACATTAAAATGGCTCCTCACCACTTATTAAAATGTGTCCAAGCATCTTAGCTCACTTCCTAAGTTCCATTTTTTCAGTGTCACTTGCCATGACTCCACCCCTATGACCCATCAGCCAAAGTCAAGTTACTGCCGTTGCCGTTTTTCCTCTCTCCCGTCTTAGTGGACTGTCCCCTCTCTCAGGAGAACTCGATGCAAAGTCTAGCTCATTCCTCCCTTCTTCAGCCAACAAAGGACCACTTCTGTCCATGGACTAGCTAGGCACGACAGACAACGCCATGGAGTTAAATGGCGCCTATCCTGGAAGACCTCCTGGAGAAGAGGTGAAGACGGCTGATGACATAAACCCCAGCAAACGTGAGGTGCGGATAAGAACAAAATGCTGTGAGCACCGCGCCCCCAGCCTCCCAGCCTCCAGATTTCTCCTTTTTTTGATTAGCTACAACACATGAGACTTTAAAGTAATGAACAATCTCTCTTATGGTTTTAATTGTGCACGAATTTTTTTCCTTTACTTGTATACACATACTCTGTGATACATAACATGAAGTCCTTGCTCACAACTGTGTTCGTGTGCAAAACCGTTAACAAGTGTGATGTAACGCTGTTCCCAGGTAACACATGAGGTGACATTTCCAGCTTACTCAAGTGCCATGAGGTAAGGATAAAACACTTGTGTGGTGCTGATTTATGTGCACTGTTCTAATCACTTTACATATATTGACTCCTTTAATCCATTAACACCTCTTTAAAGTAGGCCCAATTAGGGTCTCCATTTTGAGAGAAAACAAGGCTTCAAAAAGTGGAACAACTTGCCCTGGGAAAGCCCGGATCAGAAGCTGGCAGGCTGACTCCTCTGTCTGTGCTCTTAGCCACTGGACTACTGTTTCTGAAGCAGTCATTTCTTAGGAGAACCCTGCCAGGCGGAAGGCATTAGTCCCACAGGGGGTGACAGGAAGAAGCAGGTTCCTTATGTTCTTATTAGAAATATCTACAAAGGATCAAAATGATCCTGCTCTGTTTTATACTTTGAATGAAGGGATATTTTCCCCTACTTTCCATTCACATGATATTCTTTTTCTGACTTCCTTTCAATGAACACCTTAATTGACCCAAGACTGCTGTCCACAAAGGACTAGCACGTTATTCTACTGAAAAGGGCCTCATTTGCACATCAATTCAACTTACTTTTGTCCAAAAACAAGGCCATCTGCTTCTCCAGGCCCTCAGGACCTCCCCTTGTGGATTCATCTTCATATTTTAGTGGGATTGGGGTGTTGGGGTCTGCAGCAGGAAGGTCACTTTCTTTTTTGATGCTGCTATCCACAGATTTTAAACCCTTTAAAAAAAGGAGAAAGACTTACTGTACATGTAACCGAAGGTCAACTAGAAACTTAATATGAGGCAATATCTGGGCTACTGAATTTACAGTATGAAAACACTTTACAAAACTACATTTGACCTAAAAGAGTTGGGAAAACCTAGTTTTCACTTTATGCTTAAAAGGGAAAAAGCAATCATAGAGTATCATTCAGAATAAACAACTGCTATTTGCATATCAAGTATGAATTTTACTGAAACAGTAAAGACTAAACCCAAATTTACCTCCAGAACGTAGCTGAGCACAAGTCGACAGCGTTCTTCTGTGTCATGGCAAACTGGAAATGCACAACTGGGCTTCAGAAACAAACATTTAAAATTATTAATATGCTACCAATATGACAAACTCCATAGTTCTCAACTCCCAGGAATAACTAAAAACTCTATAAATCGCTAATTTCAAAGTTTGCTTGTGTATTCAGCTTAGTGTAGTTTTAATTACAGATTCAAATGATATAAGCATCATCAAAAAAATCTGGCTTAACAAAAATATCTTCCAGCATATATGTCGCTTTAAGTACTTAAAAGTTTTTAAATAATTCTATTATGACAAAAAACTGAATGTGAGTAGCAATGTTTTAGATAAATGTACACCTAATCTCGGTCAGCTCAACTTCTAATTAGCACTGACAGTAACACAGTTAATAATGTCATCAGTTTAGCAATCAGTTAACAAGTGTCACCAATCGTCTCATTAATTAGGAGCAAAACCACTAACAACCTCCTTGTAGTAAGTGATGTGATGTGTAATGGCCTCCGTGAGGCATCTCATGTGGGTGAATGCTCCGAGGCTGGAATCATTGCTCAGACTCTACAGAGAGAAGCCCCGATGTTCAGTCATCTGGCCAAGGACAGTCAGTGAGTGCTGAGGCTGTAGCTCGGGAGCCATGCGCACTCCATGTTTCAAACCGGGCACTGAGCAGGCAAAGCTAACTGGAGACTCGTCTGTATGAATACTGTGACTGCATTTTTTGAGTGCTTCGCATATTCATACAAATTGTTGTCTCTATAAAAAACTGTAAACTAACCTATCACTACATCTTTAATTACTATCTAATTGCCTCATAAACCCAGGGTCTTGTGTTAAAATACACTTTCCTAAATACGTGTCACTTTTGCAGTCAATAATTTTGTTTATAATCAGAAAATTATTTTTTTACTCCACCGTGGGGTTCAAGCCTGCCGAAAGTGCCCTGAAAATCAGATGGATAGTAAATACTCTTTCCTATAGTCATTTTGTCAAATATTTACTAGCACCCATTATGTGTTCGAGACACGGGAGGTACAAAGTGTTCGTACCTTCAGCGAGCTTACATTCCAATGAAGAGGCAACAAACACAACGTCAGGTACAGATTATCCCCTCCCAGAAGGAGATAAACATAGAGCACGCTTTGGCCAGCGTCGTCAGGGACGGTCTCCTGGAGACCTTCAGTCAAGGCTTACAAAAAGGCAGCTATAAAAAGTCTGGGGAAAGGTTAAGCTCCGAGCACAGCAATAGCAGATGCGAAGGACCTCAGCTGGGCCCCATCTTGGTGAGTTTGAGAGACAGAAAAAAAGCAGTGAGGGGGTATGTGTGAGGGGAAAGTGAAGGGACAGAAGGGCAGAAAGACAGGCAAGGTTTCACGGTGACAGAGAGAAGTCCTCTCACAACCTATCTGGATATAAAGTTTCTTGTCCAAAAGTTAAACTCTGAGCTTAAATTAAGAGATTATCTGTAAATATGACTATTTCAGTTCAAGGAACAGCCAGAACTCTTTTTAGGCAGACCTGGATCTGATCACAGGATGGCAGGACTGGAAAGTAATTATAATTTGGAAAACGCAAACATAGTTAGACTGTCTGGAAAAAGACTGATGGTACAACAGTCAACACAACCCACACCAACAGAAACCCTTCACTAGGTCAGAGAAACGTCCAATCTAGATGACGTGGCCCCAGTCACAGACAAAGTACTGTCGTATAGCACAGAGATAAAGCACCAGATCTTTCCATATATGAATCAACAAGCCACCCATGTCTACTCTGATTGGTCACCGGAAAGGAAAATCAATCACCCACATAATCATTAATACACTGATGTGTCTGTCACAGGTTTGCATGTGGGTCAGTTATTCTGGCACAATTATAAAATTATGAATTTAGAATTATGAATTTAGAATTCATAAAGCTAATGATTAGACTCTGGAGCATGAAGGGTTTATTGAGTAACGCCATCTTTTGAGAGGCTAACTGTATTCAAGTAACAACTGTTTGTTTTTCCACTGATACCACTTTAATACAAATTTTACCATGCTTACTCTGATTTGATGAATGGATTTGTATTTTTCTGGAACTGATAATTCTCCAACAGACTTGATTATAGCTACTGCTTTGTTATCATCTGGAGGATCAGAACTGGTGCTATAGGATCCATTTTCATCGCTGTCCGGCATCTCCTCCTCCTCTTCACTATAACTTTCATCAGAATTCTCATTTAAAGGAGATTCTGGACTTTCTTCTTTTTTAGGTTCATCCAATTGGAAAAGTTCTGAAAGCATGTAATTGGCTGAAGCAATAATCTTATAAAAAGAAAGGGAAATACGTATAAGTGACTGTCATCAAAACCAAGCACTCTAAAGTGGAATACATTTATTTTTCAACTATACTAATTTTAGGAGGTCTGCAAACAAGGTGGTTTCCACCAGAGACTGTAATACACACAGAAATGTTCCTAAGTCAGTTACCGACACTCTGAACGTGCTCTGTAACATCCTCATGGGTTGATATGTTTCTTACCCTGAAATTATTCCATACCCAGCCCTCTCTCTTAAAAACCAGTGGCTACCGTATTTCCCTGGAGACAGAAGTTTTCATGTATAGAGTGTCACGACTACAGTATTAGTAAGATACCACTCTCTAACAACCGAGAAACCAGAATTTCTCTTTACAAGTTATAAATAAAAAAAGTTTACCTTTACTAGGCAACTAGTATTTACTATACAATTCATGGTTCCAGGGGAGAAAACCCCCACTGGCTTAATGAGGGAAAAGTTTATCCTGCTACCTCGTAAAATGGGCATGTATGTATTACCATTTATTTCACTCTGTTATTAAGTAATTCTCATTTGTAGACACATAATAGTTGTAACACCATCTTCTAACTTTCACATCAACTATTCCACGAAACACCACCACCACAATCAGGATTAGATATTTAAGTCAGAAACTGTTTTGCCATTGTTCTTCAATAGGTTTTCTCTTGGCTTGGTCTCTAGGATAAGCTTTATCTCTAAACTGGATGTGTGGCTACAATAAAAATTAACCTGGATCTTCAAAAAAATTATATACTACATACCTTCTCTGATTTAAATAGGCCACACTAGCCTTACACCAAAAATGCAATTGTCAAATTCAGACAACTGAGCGTAGGGTGGTGTCAAACTTTGGGCCTGTGACTGAGAGATTATCTTAAGAGGTGTATTATGTACTGAAGGATGGAATGTGAACGTATTATACCAACAGCAATAACAAGATCCATTTGTGTAAATAGATCTTAAGATAGTGTAAAATGGTTTCCACCTCCAGGTAGTGATACAACAAAGGGAAAAAAAGCAATGTGCAGGAGTTCTAAATTTATAAGGCAGTGTATTCAAGAAAAATGGAACATGAGCCAGACACGAATTTTAACTATAGTAGTGGCCACATTAAAAATGTGGTGAAATTAATTTTAATATTATATTTGATTCAACAAACACACAATATTATCATTTCAATATGTAAAGTGTACAATCTTCCAATTCAGTGTGCACTGTATACTTAAAACACATCTTAACTCAGATTAAGTACATTTTAAGCGCTCAACAGCCCCTGTAGAATTCACTGCCATACTAGACGGGTATTCACAGACTGTGAATCAGGTGGCTTTAATGTCTAGACAACACTTCTCTGTCACAGTGCTAGAACTGTTTTGAGAGAGCGTGGAAGCGTTAATCTTACTTGAGGATGTCTGCTTTTGTCCAACAATTTAACACAATTTAGAAGCAATGTCCTAATAGTCCCGTAGTATTTCTTGTTTTGATTCTTCTTCATCATCATGTTGCAAGCAACCCTGAAAACAAAACGTGTACATCAATTTTACTCCCCAGTCACCATTCTCTACAAGACGCAAGTCTAGGCATGTCCTTCTTCCCTGTAAGAAAAAACTAAATATTGTATTTTACACCCCCCAGTTAAACAACTAACTATTGCATTTTACACCGCCCAGTTAAACAACTCAATATTGTATTTTACACCCCCCAGTTAAACAATTCAATATTGTATTTTACACCCCCGTTAAACAACTAAATATTGTATTTTACACCCCCCAGTTAAACTATTGTATTTTACACCCCCCAGTTAAACAACTGAATATTGTAGTTTACACACCCCCCAGTTAAACAACTCAATATTGTATTTTACACCCCCCAGTTAAACAACTATTATATTTTACACCCCCAGTTAAACTCAATATTGTATTTTACACCCCCCAGTTAAACAACTAAATATTGTATTCTACACCCCCAGTTAAACAACTATTGTATTTTACACCCCCCCAGTTAACTCAATATTGTATTTTACACCCCCCAGTTAAACAACTATTGTATTTTACACTCCCCAGTTAAACAACTCAATATTGTATTTTACACCCCCCAGTTAAACAACTAAATATTGTATTTTATACCCCCCCAGTTAAACAACTGTTGTATTTTACACCCTCCCAGTTAAACAACTATTGTATTTTACACCCTCCCAGTTAAACAACTATTGTATTTTATACCCCCCGTTAAACAACTATTTTATTTTACAATCCCCCAGATAAACAACTCAATATTGTATTTTATACCCCCCAGGTAAACAACTAAATATTGTGTTTTGCACCCCCCCGTTCATTTTGGCACAGTCCGTGCGTGTGTACACACATACATTGTGGGGACAGAACCCCAAAAAGCAGTTTCCAGGCTCTCGGCCTCACATAGAAACGTGCTGGCTCAGGTAGTAAATGGCCATCAGCTGTGATTGGATGGCCATCAGCTGTGGCTAGTTGGCTGTCAGCTGTAACCAGTGAGCCATTGGCCACTAATATAACTGCCATGTCTACGCTAGCAAAAGAGAAAAAAAAAGGAATGGGGGCTAGCAAGAGCGGATTGCAGAGAGGCGGATGCCGCCGGTGAGAATATAGTGATATGACTCCCCTACTTATGGCTCTGTGGGTGTTCCTTTTTGGCCTCACCATGTCCTGCGTTCTTATGTGGGGAGCGGGAGCTGAGACCCCACCAGACGCCCCGCACGACATACATGTACACACATACAAACACGTACAATTTGTTTTTTAAATTATGATAACCTAACGGTACTTAAAAGCCTTGACCTGGACAGTATGGATGAACACTTTAAAATGTTACAGCAGGCTACTACTTCTTCATTTTGCTTCTTAAAGCACTCACTTATATAAGAGAATAGCCACTGGCATCGTGAATGGGTTTTGGTATTTGTCTTCAGTTTCTTCACAAAGAGTGGTGAGATCGTAGAGCTTCACTATATCACTGCCACTTGCTGGAAAAAAAACAACAAACAAACCCAAAAGCAAATAAACATCATTTTCCAGCAGTCACTCAAATGTACGACTAATTCAAGAATGAGCTCACCTTTAAATAGCCAATAAGTATGTCCTTCTTTGGTACAATTAGACTTCAGAAAGGATAAAATATTCTGTGCAATGTCTTTTATGACTTTAGTAGAGAAATTAGAGTTTTCCAAATTGGGAATCTCTTCTGTCTTTATCATTTCATACTTCTGTAAAACACAGATAGAAGGCAGTTTAAGAGAAAACCTAGGCAGCAACACTTTTCTTATTAAAAAGCAAGCAAATTAATACAAACTCTGCAATTAGAGATCTATGCAGCATGAATAAGTTTTAACCAATGGTTCTCGACCTTTCTACGGCTCCAACATTCCAAAAGAATCTGACCCGACCCCCCCCCAGCAATGCTGCTGATTCACCACAGGAGAAACTCTCAAGGTAGAATCATCACTAAAGTATGAACCATAAATTCAGACATGATCTCATTTCTGTTCTCACATGGCACAAATCACATGGCACACTTTCTTCTACCCCAATGGTTTTCAACCAGGAAGATGGTAAATGAAGGTAGACCTCACCCAGAAGGCTTTTCTCTCAATACTAGAATCACCTGGAAGTTTCTCAAGGACACACCACTCTTTCCCTTGAGCTACGGGCTCGATTCCTTTACAGAAATGGAGCATGGGGTGGGGGCAGCAATGAGAGTCAAGACGCATGGATACCACTATTTTAAAAAAGTGCCTCCATACTTTTTTCTAACTTGTCTTCTGTTCACACTTCCCTAAATGCATCTTACTACATTTTCTAAAGTAGTCTAAAACTAGAAACTCTAAATCAATTGGGAAATAAGCCCAAACAGGGTCTCCTAAGGTTGATTTTCATCCTTCTTGGTTCCTCTAAAGCCCCAAGTCATCATTTCATTCCCTAAAATACTGCACTCTGGTTTTGATACTGCACCATTCTGGCTCTCCATCCTTCTGTATGAAAGTCCTCTCCCTTGGACCTGTATAGGGAAGGGCTCCAATGTTTAATTTTAACACATTCCCTTGGTGATGAACTCCATGGTGTGACGCCTCAGTTTATTTCTCTAGCCCCATCTTCTCTCATGTCTGCAACTTCAAAATGCTCACTAGGCATTTTAATGTTTTCCTCAAACTGAACACACGATGAAGACAAGTATATTACCTTCGCTGGCTAAACCAACTCAATGTCCCCATCTCAGGCCATGATTCTAGTCCCAGAATCCCTAAGCCCTGGAATTCCCTTTGACTCTCCCCACTACCCCATTCATGGCCTCTCATCAAATGCTGCCATTTAGGGTGATGGGGGACAGTTCTCAACCAAAAGTGCAAATCAGAATCATCTACAAAGCTCCCATCTATCCTGAAATGTGGGGGCCCCAAGCAAGTGTATTTTTTAAGAGCTCACAAGTGACTCTGACGCACACGGCTGGTTAAGAATCACTAGGCTGGAGTACAATGATTAAAAGCATGGCCTCAGCCAGACATAGGTTCAAATACTGGCACCACCACTCACTAGCAATGTGGCCCTACGCCACTCACTTGAGCGCCCTTATCCTCAAGTTTCCCTCTCCATCAAAGGAAATAGTACATGAGCAGCCTAAGCTGATATGAGCATCAATAAGGTAACGCAAGTAAGGCACTTAGCAGAGTGCTTGGAACAAAACAAGCACTCAGTAAACGCCCGCCATTGTTACCGCTGTCTATTTCCAGTGCTTCCTCTACAGCATGAGCACATTACACTACTTGCAAAGGCTGTGCGATGCCTAATCCGTCTTCTTGTCTCCATGTCTTCCCTGTCTGTCCTCAGGCTATCTCCAGGTTAATATTCCAACACAACGAAGTTCACATCCCACATGCAAAGCCTTCACTGGTTCCAGATTACCAATTGAATCAAGTCCAAACTCCTTAGCTCGGCATTCAAGGCTCCGTATTATTTGTCTGCGACTTTTCCAATCTTTTTACTATTCTGCTACGTGGATCTTGCAGGATCCTGTGTTCCCTAACTGGATTTATTATCAATCCCATCATTACTTACACCCCCGTCTTTTAAAATCCATCTCTTAAGTTTTGGGATACTATCTATCATTCAAGATCTAGTTAAGATGCCACTTCTTCCAGGAAGTCTTTCTTTCAGATCCAAACAGAAGTGATCTCACCCACCTATGACCATCAGACTTGTGTGTGCATTCTACAGTTCTAACACTTAATCCACCGTCTCCTATTTTCCCTTTGCACATTGTTATTTCCCATTAGATTATATATTTCTCAGTATGACCAAACTTTAGTCTTTGTTTTCCCCAACCTTTATAATGGGGACAAAGTCCCTTATAAATAGAACATGGTCAACAACAACTTACTATATAAGCTACCTACATTATGCAATGATTACAGTGGCCTTTCCCTAAAACTTCACATTTACTGATTAGATATTTGTGTACTAACAAAATACCTCCACTGTACAGATGCTTTCAAATAATTACTATGGGTGCCTGGAATTTAGACTTCTATGGCCTCAAATGTAGGGCAAATGGGCAAATGTTTATGCCCTTCCCATAATTACCTGTAAAATTATACCCCTGTAAAATCTAGAATTCCATCACCAACTCAAATGTGAAAACACTTGGATTTCAGTTTATTCACAGCTATCTTCCTTGCCCAAAATACACTTTAGTATTTAAGGACCTTAAAAGATTTGGTGAGATACTCTCTGCACCGATTTGCACTTGAGAGATTATTAGAAAAGTCACACTGCCTCTTACCTGTACAATTCCATTTACATGAAAACACATCACAAGCTCTGGGACATTGCATATCAAGTTGTCCAACCAATAGTCAATTCCAGTTAGCACATTGATTGGTTTGTTGTTATCCCTAAAAATACACATTTCTAGTGTTATTTGATTGAATTAAGCTGAGACTTATTAATGTAAGTCACAATGAGTCATCTGCACTTCCTTCCCCCATGTAACTACTCTAACCTGGGTCCCTAGATGGAACAGGCCGTAGTGCTTTCTCTGCTGAGAGAGCACATGGGGCCCGCATGCTGTGTTAGGTTTAACATCTTTTCATAAGCTCTGTTTGGATTTCTAACTGGTATCCACAAGAGTTTTCAGTAAGACTAAAGGAAGTATGGTAGCAGATGACTGTGAGCCTACTGTGTGCTCCTCATATGACCTGAGGGGAAAGCCTGACCACCATGCACCACAACGGCCAGCCAGAATTCACACTGGCTAACAGGAACAAATACACCTGGAGCATTAAGAAACAATGCTCACAGTTAGTTAACAGGAAGCTGGTCAAACTACCTCCTTAACTAATTAAACAAATTCTACTATATTTTCACATGCTGTAGATTCAGACATAAGACTAGGCTGATACAACAGCTCTCTGACTTCACTCATCAACGACTAGAATGAAAACCCAGCTATAGGGCTTTCAGCATTTGCTGATAATAGCTCCTTCCTTATTGTGGCCATTTCAATTGCGGGGGGAAGAAGAGAGGTGAAAACAACCTAGAAAAAGGTGATGATGCCCAAATAGATAAGTGAAAGCAGATGGAACACTGATTCTAAAGGAAGATAAGTTTGGCTTACCTGAGACGTAAGCTGACTGCTGGGTATCTGCCTCCTCCAAATATTGGCATGTTGGAGCCAACTAACATATGTATATCTTCAAATGTCCATAAAATATTCCGAACAAAATCGTTTTTAAGACCCTTTGATTTAAAATAAAATAGGAAATATTATTATATAAGAAACAGGAGATTCCTAATTTGCCCCCATGATCCACAGAAAAGACTAGAAAACAGAAAAGACAAAGGAGACAAAGTAAAATAAACTGACAGAACTATAAGATCACAGAGATGTTTAGAAAGCGATTTTCAGGATCAAGTAGATTTTTTTCCCTATGAATTCCCATTTTGACTAGTTTGTAAATAACGAAGTGGATTGGGATTGGGTGTCCCAAACGGACACCATGGAAAGCATACCTGACTGTTCTCCCCGTCACTGAATAGAGTAGTCAAATTTTGTTCTTTGGGTGCGGAGGCCACATGCCCCACTATGTATGAGGGTTCAAGAGGGTCACTTCCCTGTGAAAAGTGCAAGGATAAGGAGTGACTCTGCTGCCAGAATTTCTAAAAAATGGCCTACTACTTAAGAGTATATCAGCTACACATTCAAAACAGACACTTCAAATCTACCTTTGTGAATTAGGGCTAAGACATACCGTTAACTCTCATCACTGGTGGCTTACTTCAGCTCTTAACTATCAGAGCTACTAAAATAAGTTAGTCACATTTAGATTCTTACGCAAAGAAGATGATCCTTGGGATACTCGGTGAAAAATTTCCCGAGTCAGCTTTGAAAAATGCTGCTTACTATAGACTTGTTTTTGGAGAGTACAAATGCTTCTTACAAAAGAGCCTCTAAGAGAAATTTACTGTACCTCTGTATGATCCAATGTCCTCAAACTTATTTCATCTCAGAACACTTTTTATTCTTAGTATATTCTTTGGAATACACTTTGGAAAACACTTTCAGGAAGTTAGTATGCGTGACTGCAAGGACGGAGACGGGGTGGGAAATCTCCTGTGCTTTTGCTGTGTCCTGACTTCTTAAAGAATCCTCATAGAACCTCACACTTTATCCTATTATTTATTTATACTGACAAGTTATCAACCTGTGGACCAACTCCCAAAACTATATTTGCAGGTAGATGCCTTAAGAGAGTTGGGGCTCTAGGTTATAATGTTCTCCATAGAAGTTTGGCTCTAAGGCCACACTGAAGACACCTATTTCACATATTTATAAATTTTTATTGCTTAACGCAGGCCTCAAACTAGCGGTTTAGGTTTGGGGAACAAGAATTCACGAGGCGATAGCGAAACTAGAGTCAAGGTAAATGTATTTGCCACCTTATGACCCTGTAATTTGTGAAGAGAGCAACAATCTGGAGGGATAAATAATGCTCAATATGAGAACACACAGCAAGAGGAAAAACACAATTTAACAAGTTAAAGACCTTATTTTTATCTTCTATGAGTTGGTCAATACATTTTCCTAAAAATAGACACACACAATTTACTTCTGTGGAGTTATTTTTCTCTATTTTTTTCTTTGATAGATACAATAATGACAAAACTGAACGACCAATAAGAAGAAACCAAGAATGTAAGAGACAAAACAGACAACATATTCTATTCTCTCTTCCTTTCTAAATGCTCCATAACATGAATGTGGGTTAAGTCTCAGGAACTTCGTCCAGAAAATAATAAGGGCAATTTTAGGCCTAACAATCTGACTAAGGGTTAAAAGTAAGAAGGTCAGTATTCAATTACAAACAGGTCTGTGAATCTCAATATTTGACATGTATTTACTACATATCTAAAGTTTAAAATGTACATCACTGTATTTATTATATAATACTCTTATGACTTTAAGGAGATAATCAGTACTGATAAACGTATTGGTAAGCTATTTTAAACGCTGGTAAAATTTTTAAAATATTTTGAATTATTTAACCTAAAAAATCTGATCTAGCCATTCCTGTAAATTCTATCTTGAAAAACTAAAAGAACTATTTTTTCCTAATTGTGAAACATAAACTAATAGAATATTTTTTAATCCTGTTCATCTATTTTATTAACAAAATAATTGGTTTTGTCTCCTTAAATGAGTTTACTGACTTAGCATCTAAGTACTAACTGACCTGACTGGAAGCACTAGGATCTTCAGAAACTGGAGACGGCATTTCAAAGGGGGCAGGCCACGAAGCCTGGTCCGCATCGTCCGTCTGGTCCGAGCTGGATGGTTCCTGCGGTTCTGTGGCAGATGGGACGGGCTGAGCAGCTCCGTCGCCATTGATACTGGCCAAAAGGGAAATAAAAATACCACACTCTTACTGGAGTGAACTTTATGTAAAAGTCTACTAGTTGTTAAAAACGACTCTATATAATCAAGCATAAACCTTACTTTAAAAAAAAAGAAGACACTGAAATGTCAACAATACCATAGTGGCAAACCGTAAATTATCACTTTTACTCACTTCGAATTAAAAGTCTAGATCAGAACTTCATTTTTCCTCTTAACAATAAACAAATAGCCAAGTACCTGTAATACAAAAACTTGGAAAGAATGGCCTTCTGGTACCAATGCTCTTTGCTCTTTTTCTTCCTCTGCCACTTCTGATCAATAAGTCTTTGATAAAACTCTTTTAGCCACGTCCAATCACCAGTCTGAATAACATAAGAAATGCATAAATACAACAAACCTATAGTCAAAACAATATGTTACCTATTACTCTTTTATAGGAAATACTCATTTTTTGAATCCAGCTTCATAAACACATATCAATCACTTCTCTTTCCAGACTCAATTCCTATCGTCTCTTCTGGAAATCTCCCCATCTTGCTTCTTGCCCTAAGCCAGGCCAGGAGAGATGACCCTTCTCCGTAGTATGTTCTTTAGTGCCCAGATAAGCCTCACTGTGCACGCTGTATTGAAATCATCTGTGCATATTTATATCCCCCAAACTGTAAGCTGCTAAGAAGCAAGGGCAGGCTGTGTTCCTTCACTGTCACATCTGAGACTTTGCCCAGTGGCTAGCCTAAATATAAGAGACTGAACTGTGGTCTTTTCAAAGGGAAAGGCATTGATTTTAAATGTCAGTTGGAATCACCATAACTTATTTTCCTTTATCAAACCACTGCAGGAAAAGTCTCTGAAGCGTCGCATAGGACTAGCAGAACCATGATCTGTGCACAATCCATGACAAGGAAAAGTATAGAAATGGACAGGAAGCCCTGACAAAGCGCACCATGGTTATCATATTTTACAGACACATCCATCAGTACCTTAGGCAGACAACAGTTATTTACCAACAGTGTGAGAAGCTCTGCTTTAAGAGAACCAATTACTTCTAGTAACTACGTATTCATAGAGGAACTTTTAACTTTTTTCATATTTCCTGGCAGCCGTGTTTCATAAGAATCTCTTTCATGGAGTCAATCTAAGGGTTTTTTAAAAATGTGAACTAGTCCCTTAAATTTCAGATTTTTCACAACTTTCTTCTTTGGTTTCACCCTTTTCTTTGCAAGAATCCTGGCTGCTGGCATCAATAAGTTTCTTCCCCATTTTCTCTCTTTTTTATTTTTTCTTTAGTAAAGCTTTTTGCTTTTCAGTGAAAGTTCTCATTTTTCAGTTGCTGAAGTATTCAACCACCCTTCCACTTTGACCTTTCTTTGAAACAAATCACACTTCTAGCGCCCTCATGTTGTTCAAACAGTGCTTTTCTGGTTATTTCTCACAGAAAGCATTACCTGAGATGATCTCATAAATAGCTCCTGAATATCTAACTCGTCTAACAGGAGCGTCCTTCCGACACGGTGTACGGCCATGCTGACGTGGGACTTGCTGTACGGGATCTTCAGGAGCTTTTTTATGTTCTTAAAAGAATCAAAGAGGAAAATTTGTTTAGAAAGACCCTTCAGGTGTGGTTCAGAGTCTTTCAAATTTTCACTTCATTCAGTTTGAAAGCATAACAAACCCTATTTCCCTATGGTTATACAAACTCTACTTTACACAAAGAGTTACACACAAACGTATGGAAGACAGAACTTGAAAACCTGAATCACCTATACTTTACAAGTCACACTATGTTAATGGAAACAATGGTCAAAGATTTAGCTTTTACGCAACAGAATTTCCTAAAGTTAAGTGTGCATAGGTCGAACTGTTCAACTGGTCTCGGCTTGTAGCATATCAGATAAATCTGACCAACTAAAGAGCGACAGATTTTGCTAGAAGCATCATTTCTAATTCTTAACTGGCAACATACTAAATCATCCCAAACATTCTAATCATTCTAATTCTAATTGTAATTTTTAAATACTACCATGAATATTAGTATTATTACCACTGCCAGTTTGGGAGTTGCTCCTTTGTCTCTGAAGGAGATATCATAGTGTTACTTAATAACACAAAAGGTATTCGACAATCAGATAGTTGTATTTTACTCCATCAGTAGTTATTCAAGACAACAGAACAGAGCATGCTATAAATGCCCAGCACAAACACCCCAAATACACTCCCCCAATAAGGACACTTACTTCAGAGTCAGAGACAACATCCACGTCATTTCCCACTGAATCAATGAAGTCGTACGCCATTCCAAAGCTAATGGAGGGAACAAAGGCCACAAAGGTCATGCTCATAATGACGCAGGTAGAGTTTATAAGAGAAGACTGTCGTCCATTGCTTCTAGAATCTAGAATACACATTTTCCACATTCTGACATCTCTGAAATCAGTATGCCTATCACCACTACAGTTGGCTAGTTTTCCTTCTTAGTGGTATATAAAATAACAGTGTCACTTAAAATCAATTGCATCTTACATTTGATAAAATATAGTATTAATCATTACTAGCAATTAATAGGAACATCTAGAATAAAAACAATGAACAACTATTTTCATTTTTGTAATCACAAAACCCAAAAAACCTCTAAAAGAAACTAGGTGGGAAGATATGAAAAATACAAACAGAAACATTAATCAGGATTTTAGTCTCTGGGACTATGTCCCTAGTGATATACAATATTACTCTTTTAAAATATGTATATACAAAAAAATGTACCTGACCCCAAAATTCAGCAAGAAGAAAAAATTGTGCCAGGTAGCACATGAGACACATCTACGAGGTGTAATCAAACAATAAGGTGATTGTTTAAATTAAAAAAAATTTATTACAATAAAAGACACATTGCCATTAATCCCTCAAAATATTCCCCCTCACTTCAAACACACTTATCCCATCGTTCTTGCTACTCTTTGAAGCAGTTCTGGAAGACCTCTTTCGTGAGTGTCTTTAGTTGCGCTGTCATTGCTGCCTCAATCTCCTGAATCATTTTGGCTTTAGGGAAGAGCCAGAAGTCAGACGGTGCCAGATCCGGTGAATAAGGTGGATGAGGACACACCATAATGTTTTTATTTGACAGAAATTGCCATATACCAGAAGCGATGTGTGACACAAAGCGTTGTCATGATGGAGGATGATTTACAGCACATTTTAAAGCACACCTTTTTTATCAACCATAGCTCACACCCGACTGACTGCACTGGCCAAGGTGAAACTTGTCACACACTGTTACTAAGGTTCCACATTCCACTTCCCGTATTGAAGATCCCTGCCTTTCGATGGATAGCACTCGGCAGCAGCATTCACCCTACTTGTTGATCACAACAGAAAGGTTCTGTGTCACACATCGCTTCTGATACGGCAATTTCTGTCAAATAAAACATTACGTTGTGTCCTCATCCACCTTATTCACTGGATCTGTCACCATGAGACTTCTGGCTCTTCCCCAAAGTCAAAATGACCATGAAAGCTAAACGTTTTGAATCAATTCAGGACATCATGGCAGCCATGACAGCACAACTAACGACACGAAAGAGAACTTCTAGAACTGCTTCAGAAAGTGGCAAGAACAATGGGATAAGTGTGTTTGAAGTGAGGGAGAGTATTTTGAGGGGAATTAATGGCAATGTGTCTTTTACTGTAATAAATTTTTAAAAAATTTAAACATTTACCCTATTTGTTGATCATACCTTGTATAATCTACCTACAACCTGAAAAGCAGCTGATGTCATCATTTTTCATTTATTAAGTCACAGAGAGCCAGAATACTTACCTAGGACTGCCTCACTTCAAAGCATGCTCTGATAGTTTACCATGTGGTCTAGGCAAGTTAGCTTTTCTAAGCTTCAGTTTTCCATGTGAAAATTAGTTAACTCAAAAGGTTGTTGTGAGAATTAATGACACAAACATATAAAGTACTTAGCACAGTGTGCTAAGTCAATATTAATTATTTAAACCACCGCATAACATTTAATTGTGTCAACACATCATAATTTATTAAGCTATTCTTCTAAAAGAAGATATGTGGACTATTTCCAAGTTTTTGCGGGTGTAAATATTGCTACAGACAAATAACATTTTGCAAATGTAACTTTTACCTTCTGAATCATGGGGATAATTTCCAAACTATCGGTTCATAAGGTATTAATGTATTTATGGCTCTTGCTGTATGTTATGTAGAAAAATTTTATGTTCAATCACAGAGGAAAAGAGAACCCCACACATGAAATGATCTACAAAAATATAGAAATTCATACATTTTTCTCTGTAAGACCCCAGGCCACTCTCTCAACTTGAAATGCCACCAGCAGCATTCCAGCGAGTGTCACAGTCAGGGGTATAGGTCACCCAACATGCTGGACTCCTACGTCAGGTTTTCTCATTTAGTGAAAACTCCACAGAACAGATTAGGCAGTGTTAAGGGTTTTCCTTCTTAAGTGTCCGATCCTATTTACAGATTCAAAATGTGTGGAACCTTGCTAAAAATAAAGCAGCTGATTGAATTTTAGTGATCAAAATTCAGCTTTGTTAATAACATGATGCAGACTTAAAAAAAGCATATGCAACTGGCATCTTCATATTATAATACAATCCTATAGCCGGGAAAAAAATAGAACTTCAAAAGTCAAATACGGTATTTTTGTAGACAGCAAGTGCACCGTGCTGATGAGCATTACAAATTAAACTGAACAGCAAGTATTAGAGTTTGGCGTGGGAAGGAGGGATTTGAGGGATAAGTACAAATGCCACTGATGCATATTTACCTTGAAAACGGCTTACTTTTCTTACTGTTGCCAAGGATGGTCGTCCCTGCTGGCCCGAGCGTGGCACTCTCTCGTAACCAGTTGGCAGGGGGGAGTTTCAAGTCTGTTTTCTCTTCAAGGCGTGCAAAGGCTGTTCGAGCAGGGGCAGAAGAGTATTTCACCACCGCTCGGCTCTTCACCTCATTGCCTCCCAGAAATAAAGCTGATGCCTAACAAACACATCGAACGCCACTGTAAGGAACACTGCTAGGAATGAAAAATCCCACCCGTGTAAAAAGAGAAAACACACTACACCGGGCTTCACAAGAACGTACGCTGCGTGCCGTGAAGAGAACTTAACAAATGTGAGCATCAACTGTCACCTTTCCTTACCTCTTTTTCACAGAATTTCAAAGAAAAAACGTAGGGAGTGTGATGCGTGTGACTGACAGCTGGGAAACAGGCCAACCGATTCACAGACAGTGGACAGAGACCAACGCGAGTCAACAGTGTCACGTTCACTACGTGAAAAACCTGCTAACGCCTCCGTTCATTATTAAACATGTATTTTAACTTCAACAGCACATCATCTAGAAAGCAGTTTGTGGTTAGAGCTCCGGGACTTCTTATTTGCAAGCGAGCGTTTGGAAACCGAGGAGTCCAACATGTGCAAACCCCGTGACTCGCCACTCGAGGGCCGGGCCCTGGGGCTTCCTCGCGCCGCCGCGTCCCACGCGCAGCACGCGCAGGGGCTGAGCCCACGAGCCCCCTTTCCCGCACGCACTCCCCGCCATTAGCTCCGTCCCAGCTCGGCGAGCTCCCCCCTGCCGCCCTGTCTCTTCCCTCCAGCGCTGCACGACTGGGCCGCCATTTGGAGCCGCACGTTTACACCGACGGCCCTTGCGAGCAGAGATCGCGTCTCACTCACCGGTCGGCTCCCATCGCGCGGGAAGCCAGGGCCGCTTTTGAGACGAATGGCTCGCAAGTAAGTACCTGAATACTTGACAGCAGTCACCCTGGCTTCCGCTGCGTGTGGGCGGGTGGCGGAGAGGCGAGGAGAGGCGCCGGCAGCCTCCGGGAACCGTGGAACCCGACCCCGGCGGAAGGGCCCGCAGCTCCGGCGCCCCGCAGGACCCGCCCCACGGGACTCACCTGCGCAGACGCTTCCTCGGACTCTCCCGGGGATAGGAGGCTGAGTCCTCCTCGAGCAGTGGCCCCGGCCGGTGGAGCCTCGGCCCCGGCCTCCTTGGAGTCCCCCATCACCTCGGCCCACGGGAGGCGAGGAACAGCAGAACCCCGGGAGCGGAGACAGAAACCCGAGCTCAGCAACACGGCCGCAAGCGCCAGAGACGCCCCGCACACAGCACTTCCGGTCTCGGACGGGAAGAAGTTCCTGTGGCGCGTTCAAGTCTCGCGAGCGCCGTGTCGGAGGCCCGGCCCCGCCTCCCCTGATGGATTCCACCCTCGCGGCAGGGGCAGGCGCTGTCGTGCGCCTGCGCCTGTCAGAGCGTCTTCGCGAGACCACTTCTCGCGGTATCCGACTCCCAGGCTCCGCCCCTCGCAAGCGGCTCGGCTTTGTTGGCCAACAGTTGGCGGGACTTGGGCTCCGGGCGTAGTGCGTGTTGCCGGGGTCCTCGCCGCGTGGGCGGAGAACCGCTGTTGTCGGGGCAACCAGCGGCTCCCGCGTGTGAGGTGGCGAGGTCTCAGCACCCCTGTGTCCCCGGCCTTCAGTGGCCCCTCGGTTTACCCCCGGGCCCCCGGGCCCAGGAAGGGAAGACGCGCCCAGGTGAGGGGCAGTCCAGAATCAAGCCGCCGCGACGGGACGTCCTGTGCCCGCAGCGCAATGCTGTGTGGCGCGCAGTCGCGAGGGTAGGGGGCGCGGGGCTCCGTGGGGACAGCGGCGCTGAGACGCGCGGGGGCGGCCCTGTGCCGTCGCCGAAGGGCCGGGCTTCGGAGGCGGCGGCTCCCGCGCGCTGACCCGCGGGCCCCGTCGCGGAGCCGCTGTTGCCGGGCGCGGGCGGGGGCGGCCCGGGTGCTCGCGCGGCCCTGCTGTGCCCGGGGTCCGGTGGACGGTGGGAGGGGGCGTTTCCGACGGGCCCCCGGGGGCGGGGCCGGCGCTCTGAGCCGCGAGAGGGCGCGACGGCCGGCGTGGCCGCTCCGGACGCCGCCCCGCCGCCACGTGGGCCGCGGCTCCACGCCGCGGCGTCCCTCGCGGAAGCCTGCTTTGCTGTGAGGTGGAACGTCGGCAGCTTTTACAAAAAGTAACCCCTTTCAGCTATTGATTTGGCGTCTCGCTTGGCGATTCGCACGAGGCGCTGGTCCCTTGCGTGGGCGCCCCCGGAGACCCCCGCGACCGAGCGCGCGCCCCTCACACGGGGTTTTCACAGGTCACGGGACGTTTTGTGAATTACGGTTACCAGGGAATGTGCTGTAACGGGACGTGTTGTGGAAACTGCAGCACGTCCCGAACGTCGTGTGTGTCGTTTTCCGTCTGTTTTCCGCTGGGAATACGGTGTTCCGGTAAAACAGTGAACACAGACGTCCAACCGCAGAAGCACGTAACACCTGCTACGTAACAGCGCTGGCCTGCGTGACTGTTGGCGCGTTTCTCCAGGACATTCAGGAACACGTAGCTCGCACGCGATACGACGGTGAATAACCAACAGTTTGCAAAGCAAACACGCAATACGATCCTAGTTTTGGAAGCGTGTCTGTCGCTGTGCTTCTGTCCCTAAAAACACGTCCGAGTGGTAGGAAGTGGCTCAGAATGGAAGGTGTTCTTTACCTCCCGCGTCTCCCTCCTCACTGTGCGGCGCAGACCTGCCCCACGTGGCGGCGCTGCACACGCCGTGGGCCGCGGCCGAGCGCCCCGCGGGAACACGCGTCTCCCGTGGTGACGGAGCCCGGGGCGAGCTGCGCCTGCGTCTGTCGTAAAACGCGCTTTTCCGAGGCTCTTAGACGTACATGCGTGGTGTATACATGTGTGCATACGTGTGTGTACATGTACCGCACAGCTTCTCCTAATCTTTAAGTTCCGTCTACTCTGTCTTATTACACGACCCTCTGTAAGGGGATTTCCCGGGGAAGCAGTAATGGTTTTCCAGGACTCACTGTATCGCAGGCTTCCTGAGAAGGAAGTGCCGGGACCTTTGTTGATGATGCTCAGTGGGAAAGTGCGCCCGACACAGCCTGCGAGAGGCCGGGAGGACACGGAGCGAGCCGGGAGCCCAGCGCAGAAAGAGAGGGCCGCAGCAGAGAGGCTTCTGGGAGCGGGTGGGGGGGGTGGGGGGGACAGGGACTCCTGGGGGGGTGGGGGGGGCAGGGACTCCTGGGGGGGTGGGGGGGGACAGGGACTCCTGGGGGGGTGGGGGGGGACAGGGACTCCTGGGGGGGTGGGGGGGGACAGGGACTCCTGGGGGGGTGGGGGGGGACAGGGACTCCTGGGGGGGGTGGGGGAGGGACAGGGACTCCTGGGGGGGTGGGGGGGGACAGGGACTCCTGGGGGGGGTGGGGGGGGACAGGGACTCCTGGGGGGGTGGGGGGGGACAGGGACTCCTGGGGGGGGTGGGGGGGGACAGGGACTCCTGGGGGGGGTGGGGGGGGACAGGACTCCTGGGGGGGGGGACAGGGACTCCTGGGGGGGGTGGGGGGGGCAGGGACTCTTGGAGGGATTGGGGGGGACAGGGACTCCTGGGGGGGGACAGGGACTCCTCGCGGGGGAGGCCGGGCTGCCTGGGGCCCCTCCCAGGGCCAGGGCGGGAGAAACTGGCCATACTGAGTTACACAACGTTCACACATTCTTCCAGCTCTCAGTGCTTATTAATATTTTCCCTATTTAAAAACCTGGGTGCGGCGGGTTTTTTAAAAAGTTATTATCGTTGTTTCTAATGTAAGTGATTGAACTATGTGGAAAAGCATGGATCGTTACTTGCAGAATTTCACATTCTAGGACCCTTATTTACGTTCACTTTTGTATTGTACCAGGTCTGCCTTCGCCCTCCTTCGCTGTCCCCCAGCTTTCAGACCCGGGTAGGATGTACTTCACCATCTAGGGCCTGCTCTGCCCTGCAGGTGCAGTTGTCCCCGTTCTTGTCACCAATCAGTGCTCTCAGCTGTTCACCTGCCTCCCCGGTGCCCGAGGCTCTCACCACTTAAGAAATGTTTATTGAATGAATAAGCTGTTTATAGTTTTCTGCTTATGGAGCAAGTTGTTCCACAAGTCTATGTTTGCTGATGCTGTTTCTCTTCCTAGAATACCGTTCCCTTTCTCACCTGGCTTAGGCTCAAGACGCATCTCAGGTATCACCCCTGGCAGCCTCTCCTGATACCTCCCTCTCCTTACCCCTTCGGGTCTCTTTCTTTATTCCCAAAGCTTCTGTGTGGCTTTATCCTGCACTTGCCACTTTATAGCAAAACTACCTGTTCGTACTTGCCTCCTTTGCCGACTGTGAGCTTCTCCAGGGCTAGTGTCCCATCTGATCATCTCTGTTTCACCAACATCAGGCACAGCACACTGTTTTAGCCCTTGGGCAATGTAGGTACAATGACTAGTGCCAACAGGCTCTTAAAATGCTTATCAACATGTTTGGGACATAAAAACAATGTTGTTGGCTCCAAATATTTTTTAATCTTCAAAATCAAAGTTAAAAATGTTTAATGGTCTCCAAAATATTGCAGTGTCAATATCTTTAATTATTAAAGTTAGCATTACACAGTTTGTTTCGTTCTAAAACAATCTGTAGGTTATACTTTCTCTGATTACAAAAATCCTGCCAGGATGCGTGAGGATTTCAGGGAAGTCCCCACCCATCAAATTCATTTAGTTAGAGCGCACAATGTTTTTCAAAGCAAAATTAAAAATCCTTTCAGAAACTTTTACAGTGAAACAATTATATGTAAGGCCGATGTGCCCAGGGCCCTCTGAGTTCCTAACAGTCTACCTGCAGGTGGGGAACATTCCGAAAACTCGTAGATTGCAGCTTGTGCCCGTTAGTTTGTCATAGTCCCCTCCCTGCCCTAGTGTCTTACGCCTACCCACCCTCTCTTGTTTCCGCTTGCCTGCCGGACCACGAAAGGCTTTGACTTTCTGACTCCTGTCCTGGACTTTAGTGCTGGAAGAGAGATTTGACATGATCTGAGCCAAGCCCGTCCCTCTTTAGACAAGAGCAATGCAATCCGGAGAGGAGAACCGCATTGACATGTTGAACCTCATACAAAGATAGCTAGTATTATAGCAAAGGCAGGACTAGTAAGTGCCCAGTTCTCAAAGGTAGTACTCCCAGGTAGCTTTCTAAAAAGTTAAATTGCAGACACAGGCCAGTGGAACTTCAGTTTGTTTCAGAATCATCTGAGAAACTTAAGTGAGGAGATCCTCCAGCCACCCCCAGATTCCAAATCAGTATCTCTGGGGGTAGTGGCAAGGAATGTGCATTTTTAGTGAGATTACTAGTAGCATCTGACCAGGTCATTCTGTAGAGCACACCTTAGGACAGTGACCTCCATTTCTCTGGGGTGCAGAAAAAACTACCTGCATATTGTTTTAATCTGAAAAGTAAGGGCAGAATTAAGCCTTGCTAATACTTAGTGTACAGCCTGACACAGGTGGCTTTCCTTGGGCCATGGTCAGCTGGTGTACTGATCAAGTAAGATTGGGTTCTGTGGCTGAAACAAACAATCTCTAACTGTAAATGACTCGTGACTTGGGTTGCCAGGTAAAATACAGGACATAGTTAAATTTGAATTTCAGATAAACCATGAACAAATTTCCAGGGTAAGAATATCCTAAATATTTAGTATAAGTAGGTCCCATGCAACATTTGGGGCATAGTTTTACTAGTCATTGTCATCTGTACTTCAGGACCTAGGCTGATGAAACAACCTTGATCTGGAGCTTTGCCAGTTAGAGTTGTGGATCGAGAAAGAGGTTGGTGAACTGTAGACTAGATGCTAAAACTTCTGATCAGAATTAACAAAAGTCACTGCTACACTTTTTTTTTTTTTGCCAAAAAGAGACACAGGGCTGGATCGGTGTGACAGGGAAAACTAATGCTTCCCCAGAAGTATCTCTGGACCATCATGGAATCTGCCACAGCATACGGTGGCTTGGATGGGCTATGGATACCACCCACATGATTGAACATGGAGAACATGGAGGAGAATGTTTTCAGAATTTTGTAATAAGATAAGCTGTGACCTTGAAAATCTCACGTACTACACAGAGACCACAGATCATCTTGTGACAAAGCACTTTAAAGAGTTGTCAAATTTAAAAAATGAGTTACTAAACCACAAGGTTGCCAGTTCAATTTCTCGAGTCCCGCTAGGGATGGTGGGCAGCGCCCCCTGCAACTAGTAAACGGCAACTGGACCTGGAGCTGAGCTGTGCCCTCCACAGCTAAGACTGAAAGGACAACAACTTGACTTGGAAAAAAGTCCTGGAAGCACACACTGTTCCCAAATAAAGTCCTGTTCCCCTTCCCCAATAAAATCTAAAAAAAAAAAAAGAAGAAGAAGAGTTACTATATTCTCACTTACAAAAAGTGTTCCACATTTCCTCATCTTTTTGTGATGATAAGTAGCTGTCATTTGGATGCTACTTACGAAAGAGTTTCACAAAAATAAACAGGTTTAATCTGTTCCTTCAAGATAAAGGTGATGTTTTAACAATGAGTGAGAAACTAATTAGTTTTCAAAAGAATCTTATCCTACGGAGAGAGCATGTTTGACAGTAGATGTTTGGAAATCTTTCCAACGTCATTTGATTTTTGTGGCTAAAATGATGTGTATTGCTTATTAAAAAAGTCATATCTGCACACTTAGAAACCGTGATTTCTAACCCCCTTTAAAGATCTTCCAAATGGAGAGTTTGCATGTTACATGTATTGAGGAATTCTAAGGAGATCAGTGGTGCAGATCCAGCTTACCGAAGGTGGGGTGCTAATGGAAGGGAGACAGCAGACATACATACCCTAACTGCAAGTGCCTCTCAGCCACACTTTCAGAGCTTTGCAAAAATCTAGTGACGCCTTAATTGTTTTCTTTGATCCGCTGCTTGGCCTCTGCAGAATGCCCAGACTGATCTCTTTGTCAGCTGCCAACTGATTTGTTTACCCCCAAAATGTGTCTGCAAGATTTGCTCTTCCCAGGCTGCCAGCAGGGTTTTTCCTCTCTCCTCTTGCTTATACATCCTGTTTTTAATTTTGTCCAGTGACAAGTCTATTGACCTTTCTTCCTCATGTACGAGTAAACAAATTGCATGCAAAGCTACTAGCTAAATATCTGAATTATTCCTTGACACCATTTAATTGGTTTGTAAGAAAGACTGATGGACTTCAAAGAAGATGAGAATTTAGCCAAATTTCAGTTGAAACCTTTGCACCATTTGTGGATATAATTGAAATGAGCAGTTTGACTTGGTGCACTGAGACCATGTGATTCTTCCTAATTTACATATCTTTCAAGATATTTTGAGCAATGACAGCCATTAAAACCAAGTGTTAAACTGCACTTAAAAGGACACTTCAGATGGTTATCTCACAAAGTTTTCAACCAAGTGTCTCAAAAATAAAAGAAACCTATTCAACCACTTTACTGTCTTTTAAAAAATATTGGTAAGAACACATAGTTTGCAGTCAAAATAAAAATTTTATAAATATTGATTGCTTTAGACTAACTTTTTTTACTTTTGTATTTTTTATGTTAATATATTACTGCTAGTATATCATTTATAAATAAATAAATATGCATATATTGGGGCTGCATGTTCAGACATTTTTTTAACCTAAATATGGTGTGTGATAAAGTTTATAGACTGCTGTTTTTAGAAAAACTATTTAGACACATCACTGTATTGTACCCCAAACGAAATGCTAGCTACTCTGTAAGTCAAGAACAATTATCAAGTTAATGATCTATATTTTCCTTTACCCTTTAATTGGACAAGAGTAGAAAGATTTTCAAATATAAGACAATGCAGACATTGATGTGCAATCTACCAGTGTAATAGCAAGACGTTGTTGGTTATACCCACAGACCTCATTTAATTAGTAGGTAATAATTATTTAATTGCTGTTCTGTAGACTAATAACATTTAAGCAGAGTATTTGAAACTATCTGGAAATGATTTTGGCTGCATTTGAAAGAGTTCCTTTTGTAGATACGCCATGAGCTCACATTCTTTTGGAAGCTATTAGTGTTGACCTTCAGAATAGCGCGCAAGGACTGTCAGGTCAGGTCACCTCTGCTAAGTGTTACTTTCACAGCAGAGCGTTCTTAGGGTCTTTGTGAGTTTGTTCCTCCAAAGCTGATTATTACCCTACATGAATGCCAGGAACAGTTTCAAAAGCACAAATGTCTGCTCTTCAGGCACCTGGTTGGTGGCTGGAGACACAGCATTATTGAGGCTGTGCATGCATCTTAGGCTAAGAGGGAGAAGGCATGAATTCTCAAATGATCCTTCAAATCCGTGCCACAGTCAGGCACGACTGCTGGGTTCCCTCTGCCTTTCCATTTAAGGGTTTGGCATTTGCAGACCCTAATGAATCATTTAGCTATTAAGCCTTTCCGAGGAGGCTTCCAGTGGAGAACAAAAGGGAAACATCACTTAGTGCAAAAGCGTCAAGTGTCACAGCCACTGCCTGGACCTCTTCACTAAACGTTTCTATAATGTTTGTTTGTCTTCCTCATGGGCAGTGATGAGTGGTATTTGACTTTCTCAATGTAATGCGGTCACAAGCACCCAGTAATAAAATCCACTGCATGCAGATGTTGGGCAGAATGGTAACTACTGGATGAACCACGGGTATTATCCACATATGACAATTTTTTACATATTTACTTACATTTTTTTTCTCTCTAAGAAATGGAGCCAGAATCCACAGTTGTCACTATCCATCTGCACACTTTTGTTTACTATCCAGAAGGCAGGAATGTTGCATTTTTTAAAAAGATTTTATTGGGGAAGGGGAACAGGACTTGACTGGGGAATAAGTGTGTACTTCCAGGACTTTTTTCCAAGTTAAGTTGTTGTCCTTTCAATCTTAGTTGTGGAGGGTGCCGTTCAGCTTCAAGTTGTTGTCCTTTCAGTGTTAGTTGTGGAGGGCGCAGCTCAGCTCCAGGTCCAGTTGCCATTGCTAGTGCAGGGGGCACAGCCCACCATCCCTTGTGGGAGTCGAACCAGCAACCTTGTGGTTGAGAGGACGCGCTCCAACCAACTGAGCCATCCGTGAGGCAGCTCAGCTCAAGGTGCTGTGTTCAATCTTAGTCACAGGGGGCGCAGCCCACCATCCCTCACGGGACTCCAGGAATTGAACTGGCAACCTTGTGGTTGAGAGCCCACTGGCCCATGTGGGAATCGAACCAGCAGCCTTCGGAGTTAGAAGCACGGAGCTCCAACTGCCTGAGCCACCGGGCCGGCCCCAAGAATATTGCATTTTAAAAGTGTCTGGACTTTTGTTCCTTCTTATCACGAATGACTTGAGAAGCTCTGACCATGCACGTTTACCCTGAGTGACAGTGCCAGTCAAAAGCCTTGCTTCCTGGAGAGCTTTGAGATTCTGGTACAAAAGGCATTTTATAAGCACAAAGTAGAAAGGTGTCATTTATATTTATTTGCTGCTTTGACATTTCTCTCTGGAAGCTTCTTCGTGTCTGTCAGTGTTGTGCAAAAGGATTGGCCTCATCTCCATTAGAAATACCATTTTAATGGTCTGGAAGTGGGAAAGAGATAGCACAAGAGTGGGAGGAGAAAAATAAGCTCTTCCATTCGAGGGTCTTAGGCTTGTTTATCCCTAATACTGGATGGACATAATTGGTGTAGGTATTAAGAATTGGTTTGGAAAGACCTGAGTATGAAATCAATATGGTGCTTTGTGCAGCATGGCTACAATGAACTTTTATTATCTGATTGCAGTGACTCAGGAGTCAGAGCCATAGGGATCATTCGGAGCAGAACTGTCATTCGGAACAGAACTGTATGGTAGATGGTGGTGTGCACAGGGCTCAACTGCCGTAGGAAGGCTTCCAGGGAGGGGAAATCCCACCAACATGGCTCCCGTGACCTGTGGCAGATCCTGAACTTTCTGTCCCAGAGCTCTCAGTGTGTGCCTTATCACACATGTGGATGAGGGTTTGCCAACTGAATTAGTGGAGGTAGACCCTAATTCCGAGGAACTCCCATTCCCATCTGGCAGTGTTCTAGAACATGGGGCATTATCCAAAAGGCGTTACTGAGATGGCGTTACTTGGGTCAAAGGTCTGAGTGTGTGGGGCCATATAAATGAATGTGGGCGGGTGGCATATAGATGCAGGGGTGAGGTGTTTAGAGGGCAGGAATGCAGCCACAGAGAAGGATGGTACCCAAAGTGAGGGAGACCCATATCTCAACCCCTTCCCTCGTACTGCTATCTGGGGCCTCCGCTGAGTCTGCAGGTCAGCTGCTGCTTCTCCTCCTCCTCCCTTTGCCTTCTTGAAATCTTTCCATCACAAACATTTCAAGTGCATACCTAAGTAGAGAGTATAGTAAAACAAACCCCTAAGTACCCATCACCATTGTTCACCTTGAACAATTCTCAACACACATGCAGTTTACTTCCACCGACCTGCCCTTCTGTCATTACTGAAATTAGCTCATCCTTAATCATTTTTAATTTCATCCTCTCTGTTGCATTTTTCTGGCCATTTGCTTCTGTTCTGTCAATCACTGCCTTAAGACAGTCTGCTGGCTTAGCTATGAAAAGACATTTCTTAAGAGAGCCCTAAGCAGTTCTGAGAGAAGTGTTGAGATTGAGCAAGCAGTGTCTGCTTAATTCTGTTCCCTCCAACAGACAGTGAGTCCTAGTCACAGTGCTGGGTTCAAGAATTCCTGACCTCAAGGGAGTTCCGAGCTAGTGCTGGGGAGACGACAGAGGCTGTATAGAAAAGTACTGGGTGGGGTGGAGGTTCCCAGGCCTGAGAAAGTACTGGGGTGAGGGTGAAGGGAGGTCAGGAAGGGCCCTAGAGACTGACGTGGTTGTGGGGGCCTGGGAGTGTTGGGCATGGGGTAGGATGGTGACGGAAAAACACTTGCCAAAGTGTGGAAGTGGCTGGCTGCCAGGTGGAGGGGACAGGAGAGGCACCCAGTTGGCTGGAACATTTGGTGCAAGAGGCTTGGTTGGAGGGATGGGGTAGGGCAGGGCAGTTGGGATGTCAAAGTAACCCTCCAGTTCTTTCTAGGTTAATAACTAGACAATTCTTATTTCTGAGTAAGAGAAAGCAGAACTGGATCTCTAGAAGCGTGGCTATGAAAAACAAACTCCAGACGCCAATTAGGAAGGAAACTGAAGGAAATCAAGATAGGCTTAATGGAAATTAGGCAGCAGAGTTAATAAAAGAAAACTCGGGTCATTGCCTAAAATAAAATGGACCCTGAGTCTATTAGCCAGGTAACACTTTTTTTAAAACCTATAAATGAAGCTTGTCTGTGACTCCCTGCTACATAAAATGTAAATTAAGCTGTAGTCCTTTCCCACTGAGTTCTGAGATGATGGGTTTTTGCCTCTGCCAATGAAATACATACATGGACAAAAGATTTGCTTGCATATGAGAGATAGCATTGCTTGCATATGAGGGATAACAAAGAAGGTGGTGAGCTTTGACAAAATGTGGACATTTTGTAAGTGAAACAGAATAGTAAGTTGATTTTTCAAAAGAATAAGGTTTTCATTACAAATGTAAGCACGTCTATTTTAGGAAAGTCAAACAGTAGCAAAACACAAACAGGCAAGAAAATGCATTGTCCCACTACCCAAAGAAGATAATTTTTAATATTTTGGTGTCATATCCTGATTTTGGAAAATGGTTTCAATACTGAATGACGTGTGTTCATCCCCGCCCCCGCCCCCCCTTCACTGTGCTTATTGATGACTTCTGACAACCATTTATATCTGTTGATTTTAAGAGTCAATTCTCCTTTGAGCTCAGATTTCAGGAGGGGTTCAGGGGATCGTCCTGATATTAAGCGAAGAGACAAAGTTTATCTTCAGATATGCCCTGTCCCTGTGTTTTGTTTTTCTGTTGTTTGCTTTTCTGTAGGGCTTGGGGAAGATTATAAATGGAGGGCTGCATAGCATATGTCTAAATATCTAAAGTTATATATCAAGCTAACAAATTATTAAATAAAATATGTTCTATCCTCCTTCCTTGACAAATATATCTTCATCACAGCCACCCCTTGGAAACTATTAAATAGTATGTTCTCTCCTCCTACCTTCCTAACAGATGACATGGCTACCCCTTGGGCAGAAAGGTACATAGACCAGGTCCTTCAGAGGACAGGCCTGGGAAGCAGCCTGCATGGGTTCTGGACAGGCCTAGAGCCCTTAGGGCAGGCTCCCCGGAACTCTGGGTGGGTCTGTCTCCCTGTGGGAGGGGTGTGGCCAGAGCAGGGCCAGAGCAGGAGCCTCTCTGGCTCTGGTCTCAGAGGGTTATTGCATGCTTGCTCTGTGCAGGTGATGTGCTGGGAACACAAAGGTGGGTAAAAGCAGTCTAATGGGGACATGCAGAAACTTTCAAATAAGTACCCCCCAAAATGTAAACTTGCAAGTATGAATTGAACCACTCAGGAGAGTTAGGGAGGAAGTAATTAGGTCAAAAGGGAAGAGAGGAGAATTCTAGACAGTGGGAAAAGCACAGGGGAAGTCCTGCTAGCAGTGGAGAACGTGGCCAGGATGAGGCAGTGGGAGAGGGCAGTGAGGCCGACCAGACAGGCAAGCAGTCTAGGCCTCTATGGCCTTCTTAAAACCTTCCTTTGTATCCTCAGTGAAAGGCTTTGAGCAAGGGGCCACATAGTCAGGGTAAATGAGGCTACATTAGGCTTTTGAATTGGTCCAGGCTGGACATGACGGTCCTTTGGACCAGTGGTCATGGAGGGGAGAGGCAGACAAGCTCCAGAGAGATTTAGAAAGTAAAATGGCCTGGACCTGGGGAATGGATTGGATCAGGGATCAGTGAGAAGTAGGTATCAGGGCTACCTGGTTAAATGAATGGGATGAATGAAATAGGAACACTGAGAGAGGATGAAGTTGGATGAGTGGGTAGATCATGAGTTGCTTTGGGACATAAGGGGTGAGGTACCTTTGGGACAGCTAGCTAGAATATGCTGCCCGAGCTGTAAAAACAGGTCAGAGCTACAGATTACATGTGAGAACAATCTCCATAGGGGTGGTGAGCGAAAATTCATGCGTGTGATGCCTGGGGAAAGACTGCCTGCTTACCTGGTAGAAATTAAACAACCCAAGCTTTCTAATACAGATGAGAACCTTAAGAATGAAATCACACCAGCAGTGAACTAAAATGAGAACGAAAAACCTTGCAGCAACCTTGCACATGACATTTGTCACTGTAAACAGGCTTGTCATGCACAAATCACGCGCAACAACAAAGAGGATTATGGATGAATTGGTCACCATCACACGGGCTCTTCTTTGCTTGTGACTTTAAATCAGGTTCTTGTTACTTGCACACAATTTTGCAGTGTGTATTTGTAAATATATCTTGCCGGCATATTTTATGCTTCAGTTAATTTAGTTGACATCTAATTTAGTTGACGTATAAAAATAAAATCAATTTTCAGACAGAATACCCATAAAATAAGTGAAATGCTATAAAAGGTTTCAAGAAATTAAAATGTAATATATTTAGGTTTCTAGTCTAAAGTAATTTCATCTAGAATAGTAGATGTTGTAGATGCAATTTTTTCGTGAATCTCTGTCAATTCCACCATAATAAATGTTGTTACTGTATGTTCAGAAATTTATTGCTTGGAATAGTTTGTCCTGAATAATGAAAATTTTTGTTGGTATTTCCTTAAAAATGTCAAAGAGCTTAAATATGAATACTTTGTGTGTTGATGTTCAGCTGTAATTAAGCTATGACAATGGTTATTACTTTGGATATAAACACTATCAAATTTTCATTGGGTGAGTTCTTTTTTAATTAATGTTGAGTTATGTTCTGTTTATTATCCTGTTTGCTTATGTTTCCTGTCATTTTCCAGTTGTCTGCTTGAATTTTGTTTTGTAATAGTGAGTTAGCAACTGATAATGGGTATTGATTTCAGTTTTGCTTCTAATTTACATTTTTATCTCTTTGGTTGATGTATTTGGCTTAATTATTTTATTTTTATAAGCAGTTGTACAATTTGTTAATTTAGCTAGCTGATTAAATTTGGCTTCTAAAGAGAATCTGTTTTAGAAAATGGCCCCTGAAGTAAATTCGCGTTTGGCATTTCCAACACGTCAAAGGGACTGGTCTCTTAAAGATAACTAGACACATAACTCGAAATTCTTAAAAGTGGTTTCATAATTTTGAAACCTGTGACTATGTAGAGCTATGTTTTCCAGTAGGTGGTGCAAATTGACTCCATTTCAATTGGAAATGTAATTTAACATTGTGATGTAACTATTTTCCCTATAAAAATAATATTTCAACGTGTTTTCCCAACTGCAAAATTATTTTCCTTTATTTCCAAAGGGACTCAATTTACTCCCTCAGTGCTCTTTTTTCGTATGTTTTATTCTACAGGTACCGTTGTGATCATTATTTGAGGAGAGGTGAGAGGGAAAACAATGGGGGCAACAGAACTGGGGAGATCTGTTAAAAATGACAAAAACAAAGAAAAGTCATTTGCTTCGGTGCTTCAATTTCGTAATAAAATGAGCAGAATGTCAATGCCAGCATTGTTCTATTTGTTTTTATGCCCATGTGATGACCTAATGCCATGTTTTGTCTTTTATAAAAACTGGGGGTATTTGACTCCGAGGAATCTGATAATCTCACGGTGTGTGTGTGTGTGTGTGTGTGTGTGTGTGTGTATGGATATTCACTAAAGCATGTTTTTAAGATTAATTTTACTTTATTCACAGTTATACATGTGCACGAGAGGCAGGAAAACCTGGTTATTAAGATGAGAGCAGGGCCTGTGCAGCCTGCCCTGCTCTCTGTACTGTTCCCTTTTCTGCAAAATGCGATTGTTACCAGGACTCACCTCAAAGTGATACGAGGATTACATACACATCAAGCACTGACAGCATGCCTGGCACACGGTAAGCGCTGTGTAACGTTAGCGCTATACTTTTAAAAGCAGAATGTGCCCACAGGATGGTAGTGAAAGGCATATCTCTACCATCTCCCGTCTCACTTCCTTGGGCAAACAAACACTCACAGCTCTTGGCTGTTTCCTCCTGTTAGCTACCACCACAGCTTTAAATAGTATTTGTATTCAGATATTTCTTTTTAACCTTTTGATCCATTTATAAAGTGTCCAGTTCAGTGGCATGAAGGACATTCACATTCTTGTGCAACTGTCACCGCCTTCCATTTCCAGAACTGTTTTACCTTCCCAAACAGAAGCTCTGTGCCCACATTCCCCTACCCCTAACCCCTGGGAACTTCTGTTTGATTTCCTATCTCTCTGAATTTGCCCACTCTAGGCACCTCATATAAGTGGAATCACAAGATTTGCCCTTTTGTGTCTGGCTTAGCTCACTTAGCATAATGTCCTCAAGGTTCAGTCATGTTGTAGCATGTGTCAAAATTTCATTCCTTTTTTTTAAGGCTGAATAATATTCCATTGTATGTAGATGCCACTTATTGCTTACTTGTTCATCCTTCTGTGGACATCTGGGTTATTTCCACCTTTTGGCTGTTGTATTGCTGCTATGAACATTAATGTACAATATCTGTTGGAGCCTCTGCTTTCAGTTGTTTGGAACAGCTATTTCTTGACTTATCCATTTTTTACATTATCTTTTGATTTCCAGACATGGTCAATCAGACAGGTGAGGACTTAATTATAATCAACTGTCTACCATTCTACGTACTTCGTCCTCATCCCCACCCCCACATAGTTTTGGCTAAATTAAAAAAACAACAACAGTGTTTTCTTTAACTTTACAAATATTGTTAACTGTGGAGCCAGATGTGCTGTAGTCCCTAGTCTCTTTTCTGGAATACTTGTCATTGTTGTTTTTTTCTGGAGTTAACAGTGGCATCAGTTTTACGGTTGGCAGGGTTTTTATTTTCCTTAATGCTCTGCTACATGCTTGCCAAGTTCCGTTTGGGCACGCATAACAGTTCTTTTTTTGTTTTGTTTTAGTCTTTTCTATTTTTCCTCTTCCCTCTCTGCTCCAGCCTAAAGTGAGTGTCATCTCCTTATACCCCTGCATCTGTGGCTTCCCTAGTCTACCCTCCTTACTCTCCCCTTCTTTCTCCTGCTGTTTCCTGTATCCCATCTGTATAGTTCAAAGCATGTCTTTCATTAGCTTCCTCAGAAAAGGTGCATGGGAGATAAAAGTATTGAGTTTTTGCACGTATTAATGTGTTTTTACGACCCTCACTATTTTTATAAATTGTTTGGCTGGCAATAGAAATCTGGATTGACAATCACTTTTATTAAGTATCCTATAAGGCACCCTGTTATTGGTTTTAGCTTTCAGTGTTGCTACTGAAAAATCTTACGCTACTTCGAATCTTTTTTTTTTTTTTTTTTTTCCTGTGAGAGGTGCTTTGAAGGAAGTTTCAGGTTTCTACACTTACAGAGACCTGACCTGGTCTAGAGGGATTCTGGATTCTCAGAGGAAGTGATGTCTATGATCTAAAGGATGAATAGGAGTCAGGTAGGTAAAGGGGTGGGGTGGAGGGTGGGGCATAGCACTGCACGGAAGCCATGTGGTAGCCCATAGCCTGGAGCATGGAGAAAGTGCAGAAAGGGAGGGGGAAGATGATCCGAGATGCAGTAAGAGACAAAGGCGGGGCTAGACCAGTCAGGAATTTATGGGCCACATGAAGGGTTTTGTCTTTATGCTCAACATAATGGAGACCACTGAGGGATTTTAAGAGTTGATGTGGTCTGTTTCACATTTCAAAGACCACAGAGTACAAAATGGCTTCAGGTGAAGAGAGCAGTGTGGATGCAGGGATTCCTGGAAAGAGGCAGCCATCCGATTGAGAAATAGTGGTCACTTATACCACAGTGTTTGAAGGAGAGCTGGAGAGAGGTGAATGAATTTGAGAGATATGCCAGGACTTGGGGATGGCTTGGGTTTGACGGGAGGAGGAGAGAAAGGTACAAGGATAACACTTAAGTCTTTGGTGTGTGGAACTGGATGGCTGCGGGTACCATTCACAGGGCAGGAAACTCTGGAAAATTACCAGATTTAAGAACTATCAGAAACAACTGAATTGTCCATCATAAGAAGAACAATCACATTGATTGTTATAGGGGCAAAGTTGGAGCAGTTGGGGCTTTGACCAACAGGAAGCCAGAAAGCCAAGCAGAATAAGAGGAATAACATGGGTCATGAATTTAGAAAATAGGGTCAAAGTCAAGATCATGGAATTTGGTGATAGGCAATAGGTCCTGATAAAATCCCAGTGCTAGTCTTAAGCAGACAGATTGAAGAAAGGGGCTCAGGAGAAGGAAAATTCAAGGATACTGGGTAAGCTGCTCATTTTAAAACTTAAAGTCTTCATTTCCAAGGAAAGCTGACCTTCTCTGGAGAATCTCATCATTCCACATGACCACAAAGAAGAGAGAGATCGACTTCCAACTCTGGATGGAGATCCAGGTGGGATATACCTGATATTCCTTGTGTGGAATGGTGAGGGCAGACCAGGCAGAGTCAAGTGACCTCTAAACAGAAAGGGGTGATGGGCTTCAGTGAGATCCAGTGAGGGGCTGTGCTCTGAGCAGACCTCTGGCTGCCTCTCTGGTTAAACCCTCCCAGGTCTCCAGTCTCAGCCTTAACTTCAGTCCTATATTCTAGCACCTTCTATTCATCAGGGTTCAGGGTTCAGAGCTTTTCCCAGATTATTTAATGAAAATGCCTTAATGAAGGCACCACCCATAGAGGTGTGGGTGGGTTAAAGGCCCCTATGGGACAACAAGGGACAGTTACCACCCCGGGACTGGAGGGATGAGGGAGTGAGAATTGGAACCAGGGAGGGAGTGGAGGGAAGTCGAGCTTACTGGAGAAATAGTGCCAGAGCCGGAAGGAAGCAGGGAAGAGACATGCCAGTTTTTTTTGTTGTTGTTTTGTTGTTGGTTTTTCCCTTTCTTTGCTCCCATCGCCTATGGCTCAAACTTATCAGGAAGCCAGAGGACAATGAAGCCCAGGGGATGCCGTCGGCAGGGTCAGCCTGGGCAGGGCTGAGAAGGATGGAGAATGGACCAAGGAAGGGCAAATGTAGAAGCCCTGCACACATCCATTCCGGAACAGCTCACACCGTCCACACACACTGCTGGTGACCACAGCCCGTGCCGCTGCTGCTTCTGGGAGATGCCTTCCCTGAGTGTGACCTGACCTCAGGACATGCCCAGACCCCACTGTACACCCCCGATCTGGCAGGGAGACTTGCGTACACCCACACTCAGAAGGAGCATGGACACTTATCCCAAGGCCAAATGAAAGTGGCTTTTGGATTGCCCACCATTGGGCTGGGTTATCTGCACCACTGCCTCTGTCCATTACTGAGGAGAGCCAGGAGGGGACTGCACTGTCCTTGGGGTTCCAGGATGACCTTGTGGAGAGCTGATTACAGTCTGTGTGCAGCAAAGAAGATGTTTGACTGTCATTCTTTTCCTCACTCTGGCTCAGTGAAGCTCGCTCTTTGGCCTGTGGCTGGGGCCCACATTGCAGAGCCTGTCATTGCTGGTGATTTTTCTGGAAGACCTGAATTGAGTTGGAAGCAAGGCTTTCCATCAGCAAAGCTCTACAGAACTGTAGTTGCCCTTGAGCCTTCCAGCGCCCCATGTGGTGCTGGGAGAGTCCCCTCCATAGCACTCCTCCTCACCCTCATCCCACCCACATGCTCCAGCTCCACCCCCAGCCCCAAGTCATAAGGACAGATGCCAGCACAGCTGCAGGAGACCTCATGTCTGAGCAGAGGAGAGAATGAGAAGAGTAGAGAATGAGAACGAGAGGCAGAACCCAAGGTCAGGGACTGTGAGTCCTGGAGAAGCCATCCCTGAGAATTAGGACATCTTCTGGGGGGTTCCCAGGACTGGCATGGACAGTGTCTGTCTCCTTTGCACCCCCAAACCCTGCCTCTGTGGACAGACTTCCTGAGCCTCAGAGCGACTCCCCTCTGGTCCTGCCCATGTCTGGTTTCCTACGCTGCCCCCTCCTGCCCTCAGCACCAGAGTTCCTGTGGTCATCGTGACACAATATGTGCACTTTGGGGAACCAATAATACATAGTATTATTGAAAAAAGAGTTATTATTAGTAAAAAGTTACTGTTTCTTTACACCTAACTACGTGACAGGCACTTTTCTGTACACTCTGTGTCTGTCAATGGGTTCCGTCTTTACAACAACCCAAAGACGCAGGTACTATTTTTATTATCTCCATTTTACAGATAAGAAAACAGGTGCACAAAGGTGAAGAGGTGAGGTAACTTGCCCAAGATCACACACCTTGTAAGGGACAGTGCTGGGCCACAAAACCCGTTGGCCTCCACCAAAGCCATGTTCTTACTCACAGGGCACTGCTGCTCCAGCAGACACCCCGGGGGGGTTTTGCCACTGCTCATACATTTCTAAGTGTTGGAAAATGTTTCCTGCTATCCAGAGGAAGATTGAGTTATTACCGTGCAGGTGGCTCCTGCCTTTAAGTATGAGTTAGAGAATCGACAACAGATGATTCTGGATTTACTTTTAAAAATTCTCTTTTACTCTACTCAATTGGGTTGTAATAGAGGTTGGCATTTGTTTTTATTTTCCAGATCAAAGAATTCAAGTATATTAAATCCAGAAAACATGGTCAACAAAGATACAGCATGAAAAGCCCTATAGTTAACAGCAAAATGTAATTTTATATTAATGGAATTGATATGACTATTAAGGGAATAAATTAATATGGAACTTAACCTTATTCAACGAAATTGAATTGGTGGGCCTTCTGCCATTTGCTCTTTTACGGTTTTTGTGATAACTTTCTTACTTTGCCTGTCGTACCCCAAAGGGAGAGACTGGGCCCTATGGTAACAGGTGAGCAAGTCTTAACAAGAAGGAAGCCACACTTAGGGCAAGGAGGGGCCACCTATCCTTGGGACTGTCTGTACCAGCTGGAGGAAGGCTGAAAGGACGAGCAGTGGGACTGTCATGGAAGCCCCAGGATTTGCCAAAAGAAGTCCTTTTCGGGATGGGGGGCAGATAGTGTTTTGGGGTGAGTTCCAACCCAGGGTGGGGGGCTGGAGTTGGAGTCACACACGTGGAGGGACCAAGGGGACCAGGAGCTGGAGTCCTCCTTCCCTGCCTCCGCTTCCTACTGGGACCACTCCTGGGCAGAGTCCATACCAAGACCCCGACTTGCAGATAAGGGTGGTAGAAGACTGAGTCAAGCTTGGCAGATGGGGGACCTCAGAGGATCGGCCAGGAACATGGATGAGGAAGAGGCATGTGGCATGGCTTCCAGGCTTCTAAAGCATCAGCCAGGCCCAGGTAGGGCTCTCCCTCCCTCCAGGACTCTCCTGGAGGGAGCAGATTCTGTTCTTTCTTTCCTTCCACCTTCCAGTGGCTTCAACTCTTTCTTTCCCAGGGACCATCCCCTCTCCCTTAGTCTGTGAGGCCAAGACTTCTCTCTTTCTCAATCTCATTCCCTTTTCACAGCAAGAAGGAAACTTGATTGGCTTGTGCACTGACATGTTCAGGGGTATTGCTGGCGTCAGGCGCAGGTTCAGCCTGTGTGACCAGGACCTAAGTCCCTTCAGCCCCTCTGGACTCGTCTTCTCTATGGGTTGGCTTCAGTCTTGAGGTAACGAGTTGGGAAGGTGGCAACAGAGACGACAGCTCACATGCTTTTAGATTAAAATCGGATAGAAGAGAGATTGAGAGTCTTTCCCTGCTCTAGAACTGAATTTACTTTGCCCTGATTGGCCTGATTTTGTCACGTGCCCATCCCAGAGCCAAACATTATTGTCAGAAGAATGTGATGCTCTGGTTGACTGGTGCAGAGCAACAGGCCCAACCATATGGAACAATAGTGGGGATGACACAGAAATCGGGGTTATTGCTGGAGGAAGGGAGATGATGGATGCTGGAGAGATAGGCAAGCCCCAAATGTCTTCTACACGCCCAGTTCCAACAGCCCCCAAAGTCTCCCATAGCAACCCCTTTAAGATCTGGTAGGACTGAACCCTGGTCTTGATCATGTGCCCAGTGCCCGTGGGGCCTGCCCTAACCCATTTGAGGAAGAATCTGTCACGTGGTCTATTTGTTGTAAAAATTAACACTGGATATTAGAGAAATCACTCCAAAGCTCTTCAGTAATGCGGAGGATATGTGTCCCAATTGGCGTAATCTACCTTTTTTGGGGCCTCATTCCTGAAGATGGAAGCTTTGAGTTTCACCACTTGTTCAGAGGGCCCATGGAGACATTTTAGCAGGTCCTAACCTCTGTGCTTACAGATCTCAGTAGGGATCCCGCTGGAACTTGGAACGTTGTCATTCCTCATTGTTTGACTTCAAGGGCTCACTCTTAAAAGTGTGGATTCAGGCCAGGTGTCATGCCTCAGCAGGCTTTAAGCTTCATGAGCTCTCACTTTCCACAACACAAGGCTTATTCAAGTGGATTCGCAGGAACTGATGAGGGAACTTCTCTGTTTCCCAGGGACCGGAAGTCAGTGCCTCAGTGGAAATGAGGGCGCATTCCTCAGTCGGCTGGAGTGAGCCCTCCAGAGTGGGGACCACGGATGACGCACTGTTTTATCTTCAGCACCTACTGCCAGGTGCAGGGTGACCGCCACTTTTTCTGGAACATGTGCAAATTCATGATCTGACCATAGCCAGTCTGGCCCTCTCTGAGCTTAGCCGACTTTTCCTGATTCTGTGTGTTTTATAGCTTAATTTACATGTCCTCCACCTTCTCTGGGTGTTGAATTGTTGCAAGACACCGATCATATATTACTTGCTTTTCTGTGTATGCCTTCTTTTAGAAAATCTTTTAATTTTGTTTCTGAACACAATAGCAGTATATGCTCATTATAGAAATTTGGAAAATCCCAATGAGGAAACAAGAAACTCAAGTAATTCTAAAATTTTTGTGTAACCTTCCACTTTTCCATGAACACGTATATATATTTTTACAAAAAAATAACCATTCTATATATGTATTTACCTTTTACTGAACAATATAATATTAACATATTTTGTGTGTCGTCCTGTGTTTTTCATGACTACACTGGGTTCAATTGCATTTATATTATGTTTCATTCTTTTTTCTCTCTAACAGATAGCATAATGAGCATACTTGAGGATAAATCTTTGTGCAAATATATGGGTATTTTTTGGGGGGAGCGTGTGAATTCTCAGAAGTAGTTGGAATTGCTAGATGATAAAATACGGATATTTTTAAGGCTTTTGGGGAGCTATTGCTACCAAATTACTCTCTGCTGCCAATTTTTAATTCTTAGTCCTGATGCCAGTCCTGGCAGCACCGCTGAACAGTGTCTAAACTGCTGCTGCCAACAGTGGGGCATATGTTGCCAAGAGTGACCTCTGTGGATGACACTTCTTACTACAGCAGTCCTTTGTTCCTTACACATGAACTGGTCTTTCAGGGTCTGATGCTTCCCATTGCTTCTTGTTCAAATGTCTCTTAAAATTAACAGTAAATGCAACCTTCAACTTGAGCTTGTGCTTACTCAGGAAGGTAGTGCTGTATCGTCTGTGGTTCCATTCCTCAGCTTTTGTTCTTGTGGGTTTCACTTGAAAAGCCTGTGAGGAAGGGCTCCCCTACTTAAGAGCAAGACCTTCTCTAGAGGCCAACTTTAGCGAGGGCTTTGCCATATGGAACTATTCCAGCCACAGGGAGTATTTGCCTAGGGGTTGCCCTGGTCTCCAGGGATGGCCACGGCAATTTTCCTGCAAAGTGAGCTGAGGTGTGTCAGCAAGGCAGTCTTTTAAAGCTGTGGCCTGGCCATTCGTTGTGGCCTCTTCAGATGCCAGCAACAGTTGGCCAGAGTAGGAGATGCTTGCTGGAATGTCCCTGGGCTGTCCATGTACGAGTACAGCTGTTCTGGCCAATGGGAAAGGAGACCTAATTTACTCTAAGGGCCCTGAGTGGCTGATGGTGTAATTCCGTGCCTACTATTTTAAGGCTGTGTTTCTAGCCCCAGCTTGGCAGGCTTGCTCGAGACATCTGGCAACAATGATCAGAATGCCTCTTTTTTCAAGGAGGCTCACTATCGATTCATCTATGGACTCACAAGGAAAGGCTCATTTAGTAGAGCCAACATGTTTCAGAGAAAAGTATATTTTCATTAAATAGCCTCAAAGCAGTAATTATATGTTCAGAGAACACAGTGAAAATTTATTTCTAAATATTTGGCAGTGAAAGGTTGAAAGCAGGGTGTGTGTGTGTGTGTGTGTATGTGTGTGTGTGCACACGCTTGCGTGTGTGTGTTCAACATGTTGCATGTGTTTTAAATAAACCCAGCATCTCCCCCTCAAAAAGGAACCAGAAAATATAATTGTAGACTTTGAAATTTAATTTTAAGCAACAGGATGTATTTCTAAGTAGTGCTAATATATCAAAAGGAAAATGTGTAGTTAAAGGCTTTAAAATTCCTATCAAAGCAATTGTGAAGCAAATGAGGTGCCTTTATTTATTTATTTTCCAGCATGATGGTGTCTGAGCACTGAAAGCCAAATTTCAACCAAGGATCAAAAGCAACGGTGGCGTCGTTGCCTGAAATGCCGCTGAACGTAGATGCTCTCCTGATCTGATTCACAGTTTATAATCACAGTTATCACAGAACCATTAAAAGCCTATTAACTTGAATTCCCACAATTCCTTGAGGGCAAGGGCAAAGAGAGAGCAAAATAACTTTGAATGTAAATGTAACACAGCGTTGGAAAGGAGAGAATCTCTTTTAATTATGCCAGCGAAGGAAAATGTCTTATGGACACATCCACCCTAGCAGATGGCTGATGAAAGAATGCAACATGAAGACTTAGGGCGCTGGGGATGTTATGAAAATGATTTCTCTGAGACTGGGAAAGCGTGGGGAAGAACGCCTGCCCGTTCCAGACCTCTTTCTGGGAGGAGGAAGGGCAGATGACTTGTTAAAATATGTTAACTGCTGGCTGGACACATACTGTAGGTACACTGGCTGATCGAATCAGCCTGGGAAGGACCTCAATTCCCATTTGTGGGAAGCAAAAGCCCAACAAAATTTCAAGCCATTGTCATGTGAGAAATTTGATTTCATGTTTTTCCACCCTTCAGTGCCTTTGCTGACATTTCCCTTAACAATGTTATTATGCGCTGTGTGGTAAGACAGTGCAGCCAGTAAGCCGTCCCCAGACTTCAGGTGAAATGGAGAGTTCTTATCTCACTGCAGAACAATTAGAGGCATCATTTGGCAGGGAGCTGTGTGCATACCAATGACAGAGTCTGCCCCCAAGCCGCTGAGCTTGCCACCCTGCACTGGGACACTGGCTCTAACTGTCCACACTTGCGTGCCTCTGGCGGGCTGGACTCGGTCCCTGCCTTGCCTCTCCAAAGGAATACTGGAATCCCCTGAGGAGGGAAAGCGCGCTTTCTCCCATCATCCCACACTGACTGAAATGACTAATTCCAGTCAATCCTCCCTCACCTACAATGAGCTCTTCTTGCATGAATTACCCACAGTCACTGTCCAGCTTGATCTCGTGCCCACATGGATAAAGCAAATGGTTTCATCCAGAGGGCGTGGGTCACGGAGTGCTTTATTAGGAGGATATCCCGGATATGGTCACTGTCCTCCGGTCCAAAAGACTGGACCTTGGCCCGGCAGAACCATGCTTTGGTTTACTCTCATTTGCCCGAGCCACATTGGAATCAGTGGGGCTGCGATCTCAATTCAGCACTGAGACAGCTGCACTGCAGCACGTTCAGGCGACTGTGCAGAGAAACAGCGTGAGTCCTGGGTCCTCCAGGGGAAACGGCTACTTCCTCCTTCCCGATCAGGCGATCAGGCGTGCGGAAAGTCAGCATGCCACTGTCTAGAACGGTTCTGTGCTCCTGAGGGGAAACCTTCCAGGTAAATATGATGTAAACTCTTAGCCTCCCACTTCGACTTCCGATCTTTAAAAGTCTAGTAGGACAGTGATTTTATTGCAGTGCTTATCTCCAGGTGCAAGGTCAAATGTGCCCTTGGGGCAGCCTGAATCCACAGTCTTTTCGTACAAGACTCAGGAGGTCTTGAGCACTGCCTAACCAAGGTGGGTCTCATGTGCCTCCTGATTCTTCACGGCGGCGCTTCTCAAACTTCCCTGTGCACCTGAATCGCCTGGGAATTGTTTTCAAGTGCAGATTCTGACGCAGTGGGTCTGGGTGGGGGCCTGAGACTCTGCATTTGTAATAAACTTCCAAGTAATGCCCGATTGCCTGGTCCAAGGACCACACTTAGAGCAGTGAGGCCCTGATGGGAGGGTTCCTTACCTTAGAGCCAGCTCAAACATTAGAGGGAGAAAGAGAGAAAGACTAATGGTTTGGTGACACGTAGGTTGGAAGCCAGGAGTGGGACGGGGGACTCAGGGTCACAAGGAGCACGCCAGTCCTCCTGCCAGAGCAGGGACATATCCACACTGGCTTCAATGCCATGTTCTGTCTGCTTCCTCCATCAGGGTATCATTTACCGAGATAACGAGTAGGTAACGTGTGTGTAGAGAGCAACATGGCAAGACGTGATGCTGTGCGTGTTTCCTGTTTGCCTTTTCAAGATGCCCCCTGTGGGCTGACATGCCCTGGAAGGTGAAGAGAGAGCAAGAGCAAGAAAGGACAAGTTGGTGGCCATCCACTCGATTAACGGAGTTGATGAACCTCGGATCCCTGTAGAGTTGGAGAAAGTGGGGCCCACAGCCAGAATGCAGTCCAAGTCTGTCTTTAATGTCTTTGTCTTCTTATTATCTTTGTAACAAGGCCCTTTTATTAGCTCGTAATTTCCTGCCAAGTTGATGAAATCTCCATTCTGTTTTATAATACAAAACAGAGGATCAGGGAGACTTTATAAGGCCTATGATCTCTTCTTTGTTCAGGGACCCTGCCTCCTCTCTTCCCTCCCCATATGGGGTAGAGATGAACTTTCCATCATGTTTCAAGACACTGTTCATTTTCTCTTCAGCTGAAAAATATATATTTATTTTGCTGTTTTCCTTTACGGTTCTGGAGGCCGGCATTTTCCATTTGAACGCCCTCCGTTTTGAACCACACTTGTAATTACTGCTGTCTTTTTTTCTGTGTTTTCAGAGGACTCTCCCATTCAAACTGTGAGAGGACAAAAGCAGCTGTCTTTCCAGGGGGTGAAAACAATAGCATCGAGTCTTCATGTAAACTTCAACAAACACTGAAACATAGAAGTGGAAGGAGGAATAAAAGTACCAACGAGTGGAGAAACGGGAATTAAGCTCAATATTTCCACCTGTCTTTTTCAGAATTTGGAGTGAGAATAAACAGGACACGCTGGCTGCATTTTAGGGTAAATCTTATTCCTTGGGTGCTTTTCTTAAAAAAGCCAAAACTCTCAAACGACTTGTTGTTGTTGCCTGTTTCCCATGACTCTGCCTACTGACCAGCTAGCTGGCCAAGGTCACAGAGGGCAAGGTGCCTGTCCATGGCTCTCAGACTGCCTTCCGCTCCTCTCCATAGCTCCTCTCCATAGCTCTGCTCCTACCTGAGCCATCCTCTGTGTCATAAAGCATGGCTGCCTTTCCATTTCTTGATTGAGCCTAGCTCCTCCCAATATCAGGGCCTCTGACAGCCTTTCACCTGCCTGGAATGCGCTCCTGGTTTCGCCTGGTCCCCTGCAGTCATTCTTCATTTTCCCACCTTTCTGGTCAGCTCTCGGATTTACTTGGGTCCCTTGGTTATGTGCTCTTGGAGCACCCTGAACCTCTCACAGTTGTAACTGGGTACTATTTGTGTAATAATCATTCTATCTGTGTAATAATGTCTGTCTGCCCACAAGAGAGTCAGCTTCACGAGGACGGTGACCGTATGTATGCACCCTCACTGGATCTAGGACAATTTGCTAGAGTGCAACACTTCTCTGAGTGACCCGTTTTCCAAATTATTAATGAACCAAAGCTTCTCTAGAAGTGATTCGAAAAGTTCATAGCAATTTTTGTTTCAGCAAGGCTATCAAAAATTCAGTCATTACAATGACAATGGCAATGTCATTTGAATTTGGGGTTCCGTACTGTTGGCAGTCAAAGGGTTTGGATAAATATTACAGTGAGATTTCTGCCTTTCAATTGTATGAGCTTCCAGCGTGGGCCCAGAACTCATTGTCTTTCAGTCTTGCTTGTCTTCAACCAAGAATTCCTTTTTTGAGTGGAAAGGGGAGAAATGCAGTTAATTTTCCAGATAGTTTGCAACGAAGGGCAAAACAGAAAATGTGTTTCACATGACAGCTGCCCGACTACTTGTCAAGACGGCACGCATACGTGTTATGCACCCATGACCACCTCTAGGAGCTCCCTGTGAATCATGAGTCACAGTAAAAGAGTGCAGAGTCCCCTCCATTTGGTCACTATCTGCACAGAGAATCCAAATAGTCTCCCTTGCAGGGTGACATGGAAATGTGTTTTATAATCCAGACACCTAAGAATGTCTCAGGTGCTCCACCTTTTACATGCTGATGGGTTGGCTTTCCCCAAATGCAAGTTAAGTTGTCCAGGATTTGTGAAAATGAATGTAGAGGTGACACTTTCGTTTGGTGGAATGACAAACCAAAGTATGCCTGTGGGTGCAGGGTCTGAACTTTTGGGCGGCAGCCCATGTGGGCACGTGCAGACGCATGTGTGAAAACATTCCTGTGTAGTACCCATAATTCCACTGCTTTCTGTCCTGCAAAAGACAGCAGATCTATAATTAAAGCAAGGAATGGCACACTGCACTGGAAACTCGTGGAACAGGCAGACACGTGTACCTTTCATAAAATCCTAACACTTCAGACATGAAGGAGCTCGAAGTCTAAATACACAACAGCTGTCGTGTCAACAAAGTGGGCAGCACAATTAGCTATACATGTTGTCGATAGTTCACTGAAAATAATTTTTGGTTAATTAATAATTTGGGGTATTAGCCATCAGATGTATTGGCAAATTCATGATTTGCTATTTATAAAGAACTGGTTTTGGTGATTGCCTGAGTGCTGTTTAAAAACAGTGCTGGCGCTTAGTGGATGTTCAGTAAACATTTGTCGAGTGAGTAAATCAACATTGCCGTCTGCTCAGCATCACCTTCCAGACAGGCTAACAGGTCGTTCTGGACCACTGTGTTCCACGCAGGGACCACCACGTGCAAAGGCGTGAGGAGGACAGGGCGTGGCCCTCTCATGTCCTCAGCCCCATGAGTCTGAGGGCCTTGGGGGCTCCAGGACTTGTTTTCAGAATGATGAGTCGCAAAGGTCAGCCCAGTAATTCAAACCTCTGAAAATAATAACATCAACCATGAACGGTCATATTCTAATCTGGGAGGAAGAAATCCTAGCTGAAGAAAAATTGAATTTTGTTTGTTCTGGCCAGGTTTACTTTATTCAGTTTTGATTATCTTAGATAAATTTGTTAGAATGTTAAACAAGCATCCAAAGAGGGAAAATTGGAACACACCTTCACCAGTGATCGTGTACCTTGGTTAGCAAAGCATAAGCCTGAATAGAGAGGAGATGCAAAACATATTTTAAAATGAGATTTCAGTTCTAAAGGGCTTTCTGCTCCATTGGTGGAGACAAAGGGAATGCAGGTGAAATACTGTGTTGGAAACGACACTGCTTTTAGGTTTTTAAATTCTAAGTCTTCAGCTTCCTCCCTTCTTACTGCTTTAGTTTCAGGGTCAGGGTATGGGAGACGCAGCTCTATGTACCTGTCCATCCCTTCATTCGTACAGTGCTGCTGGCTTTGCTGCCACTGGTGAGCGTTACCGCAGTTGTGCATAATGTCAACCACTACCCTGACCCCAGAGCTCACGTGAAGAGTGCTCATGACTAAGAAGAGGTAGGCATTGCAACAGGCGCCGTTTTCTGCTGATTAAAGAAAGGGAGTTAAAAGCAATCCTCCTCAAGACATTGCCCCATCGTTTAACAGGGTCACAGAAGTACAGCACAATGAACCCTGTTTGAGGCTGGCATTGAACTTGACCTTCTAGTTTGGGCTCTGCCACATACTAGCTGTGTGCCTGTGGGTGAGTCCTTTCACTTCTCTGAGACTCAGTTTCCTCATCTGTAAGTGGAGATAATTACTAACATTTGTCTTAGTTTGGGCCCGTGTCCCAACTGGAACCTGATGGCCCACTCCAAGACAGAAGACTATTTAATGAAGGGTCTCCTTTCAAAGATGTGGGCAGGGTTACCGGAGCTGACAAGGGACTAGTGAGAGCAGGGAGCCTAGTCCACCCGCAAGCCAAAGAGGCCGGGAGAGGGAGTTGTTAATAGCAAAAGCTGGTGGTTGTGGGAAAGGGTCCTCCTGACTGGGGCGGGGAGGTAGGTGGAGGCATGCAGCTCCTTCGAAAATATGACCTGGGGGGGAGGAAATCTGGGGGATCAATACTTTGACCCAGGTGGGTATTGAGCCTATGTGTACATCTATTCCTAACTCCCTGTTAGTAGCTTAAAATCCACTATTCTAGAAGTATTTGCACCATGGCAATTGGCAAACAGCATTACAAATCATGCGCCTTTTTTCTTAGAGAGTTGGCTGTTACCATTTACCAGTACACTGCTGCTTTGACCTATCTCTTCCTGCCCTTTCAATCCCCACTGGTACTTCCTGATGGATGAATCCAGCCAAAGCCAAAGGGTAAGGGAACAGTGTATGCAATCTCTGTCAACTAGCCTGCAGGATGCAGAACAGGATGGCGACGGAAGCAGAATGAATCAGAGTTGGGGGAGGGCTGGCCCGCAAAAGGAAAATAAGAAGCACATCTCCTGGGACTGTTGTGAAAGGTCTATAAAACAATGAAGATAACAGTCCTTGGTAAACATTGACATTATGGCTCACAAGGTGAAGGGCAGCTGCAAGGAACCTTCCTTAGGAGGAGGCAGCTGAGCCCATGACGAGAGCATGTTAGACACCAAGGGGCTGGGATGAGTCTACTATCATGCACTGGGGTACTACCTCTCTCCTCTTCTCCCTTCCTCTACTCTGCTGGGGCCATGAGGACGAGAGCTGCCTCCCGGGGCTAGCGGCATGTTGAGAGGCGGGAAAGGGCCTCGTCTCGGAAGGGTTGCCAACAGGTAGCAGAAACCCAGCAGGGTTCACTTTTCTCTCATAACAGGGCTGCTTGTCTAGAGCTGGTAAAGCGGCTCACCGGTACCTGGCGGCTGCCACCACCTTTTCCTCCTCCATCTTTACCATGTGACTTTTGGCCTGAGGTAGCGAGAGAACTGTTCCACCTCAGGCATTACCTCTGGGGCCCCCCTCTCTGGAGCCTATCAGTGCTGGCCGGAGGAGAAGGTCCCATTGTCACTAAGGTGGCAACTCTTGTTAGAACACCTGGGATAATGATTAGGGAAGGAGCGGGATGGGGACACAATTACTTAGCAAAAGAGAGAGCTGGTAGATGTTTACTTTGATTCTCAAGTGGAATAGCCAAGAAAATTGTCAAGACACAGCATTTAAAAAGGAGAAGAAAAGAGAAGCAGACAGCACCTCACTAAGTAGAAGTGAGGTGGGACTGTATGTCATCAGGGAAGGTTGCGTGGCCCTTGGGGACACTCGCGTGCTCTGCAGCTTTCCTTTGACCTGCTGCCCCATCCATTGGTTACTGACCCTGTTTTCTCAGTGATAAACGCCGAAGGTTGTCGTGGCGAAGAAATAAAACGAAAACACAGAAGGTGTTTAGTTAGCACAGCACCTGGCCTGTCATAATCTTCCATGATGTTACTTCCTCTGGCCTCACTGGTGTGCAGTCAGGTGAGTGAGTAGTGAGTGCGTCCTCTCAAGGACAAGGAGTCTGAGCTGGGACACAGAGGAGGCCATGCAAGGAGCATGGAGGGAGGCTGAGGTCATGGGCGTAACAATGTCAGCAACGTGGACCAGGTCAACCCCAGCCCAGATTCTGTTTATTCCTCTGAAAACTAAAAGGTTGGGGCAAGTGGTTACCATGGGAACATTTGATTCAAATATTATTGGTTCAAGGATTCAGAGGGTAATAAGTGTTTGCCATTATGACAACCTGGCCCTCACCTGCCTGACCTGTTTATGGGGCTTCCTCAGCTGGGACCTGCTGGCTCTCTGCCTCATACATTGGGGAGCAGCCGCTGCAAGGAACCAGCGCGGAAACACTCAGAGAGCTTAGAAAACCCCCTCCCCCTCCCCCCCATTGTGATGGGCGGCCTTGATTCTATGACGACAGCGGGCACTCCTAATGTCCCATCTGGTAGAGGCTGGGAATTAAAGATCAGGAACCAGGAGGAGTGGCTCCCAGATGTGTAGGACTTATGAGGTAACAGAGAGGTGAGGGAGCTAACCTCAGCCACCCTCAGTTCCCGCAGAAAATGGCCAAAGGGAGACGCTTCAAGCCACCTTTTGACAAGGACGGAAGATGGGTAAGAAAGATGGTGCCCTCTCTTACCTTTCTCGGGCCACGTGGGTACGGGCAGAGGTCCAGACCTGATCCACGTCCCAGTTCTGCTGCTTACTGTGGCATGACTTGATAAATCACTTTGCTGAGCCTTGGTTCCTTCATCTATGAAATGGGGATCTCCTAGCATTCTTGGGAGAATTAAATGAAATACGTGTGTGAAATGCTCAGCACACTGGCACCTCAGGAGTGCCCACTAGTCAGTACTTGCTGCCTAACCTGTTTTTCTCCCCCAAAGCATCTATCTCCTAACGTCCTATATAATTTAGTAGATGATGTGTATTGTTTTCTCCCTCTGCTAGAATATAAGCGTCACAGGGGATGGGATCCTTTGTCTTTTTTATTCACTGATTGTATCCCACGTGCCTAGACTAGGACCTGGTGCCCAGGAGGTTCTCCAAAAGCCTTTGAAGGAATGCATGTTATACGAGGAAACTCAAAACAAGTTCTGGTTGGCCCACGATCTGACCCCCTTAGCCCCACCAGACTGGGAAAGGGGAGGAGCGCAGAAATGCATCATTTCCCTATCTTGATCTTTGGAAAACTTGACCTTTGCAGCTTCACACTCTTCCTTAGACCCCTCTCTTATGAGATCACTTACAAAGCCTGGTGGAATCATCACGCTTCTGCCACCTTTAAGAAACATTTGCTGCACCTGTAAGTGTGAGGTCCTAGCCTTGTCACTATGTATATACACATACACACACACACACACACACACACACACACACATTCTTTCTTCTACATCCTGCTTCATTCCACAGAGATTTAATGTGTGGAAAATATTCACAGTAAAATAGTAAAGTATAAATAAAATAAAAATTCAGAACCAGTTTAAATATACTTTAGAATAAGAGGCTGAGAATGGGAAAATATGTAACACTCACACACACACACACACACACAGAGCCCATATGGCCTGCATGGTAGTATTTGGGCATCAAATTTGACTCTAAGTTCCCTGGCAGCTAAAGTAAAATGGGAAATTGTGTGAACTACACAACGCTAATCAGTTATGAAGGAGAAATGTAAGTTTCTCACACTAAGTAGCTTTGCCTCTTTCTAAAACCTACAATATCAGTTAGGCTTGCGTTGGACTGAATATTGTGCAAAGCTGACTACAGTGCCTTAACCAAATAGGGGTTTGTATTTCTCAAGCATCAGTAAATCCAGAAGCAGGCAGTTCCGGGCTGGTATGTATGTTCTAGGGAATCATCAGAGGCCAGGTTCCTTTCAGCCTTTTCCGACATCCTTCATGTGGGGATGTTCAGCTCAGACAGGTAAATGAGAGGAAGGGCAAAGGGCAAAAAGGCAGAAGGCACCTGCCAGCCAATTCTGCCCCTTTCTGTGGGGAAAGCAACAGCTCTCCCAGGAGCCCTGCCCTGCAGACGTCTGCTTTCATCTCTTGCAGTCTCTTGTCCAATTTAGCTGTAGAGAAGTTTGGGGAGGTGTTTTTAACCGGCCACATTGCTACCCCAAACAAAGTCAGGGTCCTGTGCAAGAGAGGAAGTGAGAATGAACATTTCATCTCCTATTGCAATCCCAGGAATGTGCCCAGGGCTGGGTTTAGCTGGAGAGACACGGTCTCCCAGTGTCTGACTTTGGTGTTGGGTGTGGGTCCTTTCTGCTGCCAGCACCTAAGAGCATGAAAGGAGTACAGCGGATCTTGGAGTTTCCCAAAGTGACTTGTAGATGAGTTGGGAAAATTAAAGAAATTGTTGGCTTTGAGTCAGCCGCAGCCCATTTGGGAGGACAGTAATTGCCACATTAGAAGTGACAGTCATTTTACAGTTGACCTTGCTGGCTGTAATCTGGCTGTTGCCGGGTAGGAAAGGCTTTTCCACACACTGTCACCTTCCTATTTAATATTTCAGTCGCTGAGTGATTGAATGCAGCAAAATTTTCACCACTAACTAGTTAAAAAGCTATATTTCACGGTTACAATATCTAACAGAAGGGTTTATTTCACAGCTATCATGGTATAGCCATTAAATATATATTTTAAAAGAATAAAATTAAAATGCTAGAACCATTTTTTTTTTACTACACCAATTCAGTCCACAGACTCTGAGAATACAAATGAAGTCAAGTCGGTTGTCGTGTAGCTGGTGAGAGGGGTCGTTCCTGATCCTAGAACAGCTCTCCTCCCCGGCCTGAAGTCGACAGGAGGCTGACCGGTCTGACCGGAGGAGGGAGAAGGGAAAGGCTCTGAGTTTGGAAGCCCTTTGTGTTATTTATATTTACTTTAAAAACTAATCGTTTAAAAATATTAGAAATACGTAAGTTGACTTTGAAACTTTCTAGGCTATATTAAGTGAGACAAGCGAGGTGAAAAATAGTATGTAGCACGTGGTCCAGTTTTTGTAAGGCAATGTAAGTTGGCCCCGCAGGTACAGGTGATTTCGTATATGATCACATGAGCACTCAGTTGTTAATATTGTTACCTGGAGTGGCAGTGGGGATGACAGGAAGGGGAAGGAATAAGTAACCAGAGTGACTCTGAAAAGGTATTTATAATTTTTAGACATCACATTTATAATATGATCCTATGTGTGCAAAATTACATATATGTGTGTATATATACATGTACATATATATGTATTCATATAGGGATGTATGAAAAAGATGGTCACCCAAGAGTTGAGGAAAGAGTGATATGATTTCATGGGAATTATACTTTCTTCCATATGTTTTTTTATTTTTTATTATTGTTTGAATTTTTTAGAACCATGAGTGTGTATTACAGCTCCAATGAGAAACCAATACGCTCACTTTTGTTGTGGATAAAGACAGTGTCAGAGATGGGCTTACTAAGTAACATTTAAGTGGTGGGAAATGATCCTGAAAAGCAAGGCTTTCTCCTTCCGTGACCCTGTCCCCCTCCAAGGGGACCCTGTGGCCACTTCCCTCCCAGAGCCCGAGCCCAGGTGCAGGACAGCATGAAGGTTGATGTGGTCGTTTCATCACTCTGTCCCCATTCCTCATCCCACAAGCCAGAGAGATGTGTTTAATGAAAGTCCTATTTGGATATGTTCTGGTAAAGTGTGTATTGTTGTTTTGTGTACATGGGTTATTTCTTTACAGAAATGGTGTTAGTTTATAGATCCCATTCTATTTCTTCTTTTTTCCACCCAGCACTGTGTTTAAAAGATCCCTCTGTTGCTATGTGGCATGTAGCCCGCTGCTTCTCACCACCACTGAGAACGCCCCAAGTGTACAACGTATATACTCTAATCTCCCTACCTTTTTACATAAATAGTAACATACTAAACGCACTCTTGTGCTGACGCAAAACATAAGCCACCTGAACATACAGTTATATTGTGACTTGAGAAGGAATGAGAGAGAATGCAGCGTGGCCTGATATGATAATTCAAAAGAGAAGGAAGAAGGACTTGCCTGAGGCCATGGCAAAGGGTTTGGGGACAAAGGAGGGGATAGTTGTGAGCAAAAATAGACCCTGCTAACAGTTATTGAGCACTGAGTGTATACATTTTCTCTTCTAATCACATCTACCCTGACTCAGGACTCTGAGTGTACAGTCTGTGACCCACCCACCATATTATGCTTCCTCCCTTTGTGGGAAGTTTCACCAAGAGCTGGGGTCTTGAGTTTTGTTTGTATTTTAGTTTGCACTCACAATTCTCTCCTAAAGATCCCTACGTCAAAGGCTACTTTGTTGGACTGGCTTTTAAGAGGTGCTATTTAAATACAACTAGGGTGAGCTACAGTGGCTCCCAGGAATGAGGGACTCCTTCCCCCAGTTACTGAGAGCGCAGCCCTGAGTGGTCAGCCCACCCGGAGGAGAGCTGCCTCCCCCAGGGCCCCCCCTCCTCCTGGGCAGCCCACACCTAGTGACTGATCAATGAGGGCACACAAAGGACTAGCCATCTTGCCCCAACTCAGGACAACTCTGAGAGGCCGTCCCCTATCCAGAGCCCTCTGTGCTCTGGGGTGGTTGAAGCCTTTGTTGGGACCACTTCCCTCCACCCAGTCCTGTTCCCTTCCCTCTCCGTCATGGGGACACACCAAGTCCCTCTAGCCCCTCTAAGAATATCCTCACTCTTTATCACCCTACATTCTCATTGAAGAGTCACCTGGGCCCCTTCACTGCTTAACTTCCATGTGTCTCAGGCTCCACCCCATACCTGCAGGAGGCTGGCTCACCCTGTCGACCCGACCCGGGCTGGATCTTTGGCCCCGGTTATGAGGAGCTCCCTGAGCAGAACGAGATCTCAGATAACACACCTGTGTCTTCTCAGAGTTCATCAGCTCCCTTTCACAGGGCCACACCCTCTTCACCAGGCTCCAGCACAGCAGGGGTGGCCCAGGTAACTTGAAACAGCCAACAGTAATGGCCTTGGGCCGTTCCACTAGTTTTTGTCTTGGAAAGAATACTTAACATTATGCCATTTCCACTGCATGCCAGAAGCACCCAAATTGCATTTTAATCACTTTACAGAGGAAGCCCTGATACTTGGCTTAGAAGTCAGATGCGTCTGGTTTTAATCAAGGCGTGTGCTGTTTTTCTAGTTCCCCCACATTGGACTCATGCAGAAGACATGGGAATCCATCACCAGTGCTATGTTAAAAGAGCCCCACCACCCACATTTCTCTCAGCAAATAGAGAGGAAGCTACCGCCAATCTACAAAGTCCGGGAGAAGGTGAGTCCAGAGAGCATGGGCCACGGCCACTCGCCCCCACAGCTCTCCAAAGGGACGGCACCACTGGCATTTGGGGCCAGATAATTCTGCCTTGGAAGGAACTGCTTATTCACCACCCCTGGTAACATCCCCACCCCGGTCACTCTGACACCCTGGGTACTCTCTAGAAGGAACTACCCCCTGGTCCAGACTACTGTGTTTCCCTGAAAATAAGACCTAGCCGGACCATCAGCTCTAATGCGTCTTTTGGAGCAAAAATTAATATAAGACCCGGTCTTATTTTAATATAAGCCCAGGTACAATATAATATAATACCGGGTCTTATATTCATTTTTGCTCCAAAAGACACATTAGAGCTGATGGTCCGGCTAGGTCTTATTTTCGGGGAAACATGGTATCAGGTTAGGCTCGTCTATAGGCAAGAAGCCACAGCTCTGGTTACAGCTCACAGTCCATTCACACAGGCCAGTGCGTGAGCAGCGTCAGGGGCAGGAAGTGGCCCAAGGAGAAGCAGGCATTGACTTCACACTTCGCGGCCTCACCTGGCAGCCGCGCCAGGGCTCTGGCTCTCCAGGACCCTTCCTGGCCAGGTGAAGACGTGGGCCTGCACGGCCTCAGAACTCCTTTCCAACGTTCAATCCCTTGAGCCTGTAAACTTTGCCTCCCTTGCCTCCAAAGAAGGTGTTTTGAAAAAGAATTTTTACGATTTCTACAAGCTGGCAGTGAGGTTGTGTTTCCCAGCCGTGAGCTGACGTGCACTCCTCTGACCTCACTGGCTTGCTGTTCGCTGCATCCGCGGTGACAGCTTAACTCTCACGTCTAGGCCACCTGCTCCTCCGTCTGCCTTCCGCCCCATAGGCCAGTTCCGAAAGCCTGCTGGCGTTCTGATGCGTGCTTTTCATCTCTCCCCTTCCTCTTTCCCAGCAAGCTGTCAATAATAACTTCCCCTTCTCCGTACACGACAATCGGTACACCTGTCAGAATTTTGGACACTTCCTTGACTCCGTGAGTATTTCTCTCCAAATTACTAATCAAATGGGGAGGGACATCGGAGCTCTTAATTTTCCAAGATGTGCTGAAGATAGAGGACGGACCTCAAAATTGGAACAAGGTCAAAATGAAAGCCTCATAAGGTTACAGGTTAAAAAAAAAAAAATGCATGAAGCTCCCCGAGTTCCATGCTGCTTTCAAAGTGGCAACAGCCTCCTGGTTAGGTTTTTGTGCACCTCATGCTTCTCAAAGGGCCTTCCCCTCAGCCGTCTCATTAGTGAGCTTTCTTCTTGTGACGATGTCGTGGGAAAAAGGGATTGTCTATGTGTGTCTCTGCTGGCAGAGCCAGGACCACGAGGACGGATCAAAGGGATGGAGAGCTTACATAACATAAAGAAGGGCTTTCTGATAACTGGAGTTGTCTTTTCTCTAGAGGTGGTGGATCCCCCATCATTGGAGACAATGACTGCTCTTCTCAGTGGTGGCTTAACACAGCTCTGTGCAATGGAAATATATTACAGTCCGGACGTGCAATTTTAAATTCCCAGTGACCACGTTAAGTACAAACAAACAGGGGAAATCCATTTTTATATATTTTATCTAATCCAGTCATGCCCCAAATGATCCATTCAACATATAATCAATTAAAAATTATTAATGAGATGTCTGACATTCCCCAAACTAAGCCTAAATCCAGTTTCTATTTCACACTTAAGGTACCTCTGAATTTGGAAGATCCACGCTTCATGTGCTCAAAAACATGTGGCTAGGGGCTACGGAGCTGGACGGGGCAGGGTTCACATATCTTAGGTCGAGAGCTGTATCCGGTGGTCTCTGAGAAGCCTCACCAAACCTGAAAGTCCATGATGAGGAGGATGTTAAGAGCACCTACCCTTTGTCAAGCACGTGCCCTATGCTGTCTCCGCATATTATTTCCCTTATTACATAGTCACAACAACCCTGTCCTTAGTTACTCTTATCATCCCCAATTTAGAGGTGAGAAAACTGAGAACCAGCGAAGTGAAACGATTTGCCCAAAGCGACCCTCTCCTCTAGGATACAATATCTAAGCCAAATTAAAGCGATTTAACCTTAAAATATCTGGTTTGCCTCTGCAGAGTGTTGAATACAGAACCAGAATATGCACTCTGCCTGCATCTCTAAATGAAATGTTTAAAATGATTTCGTAAGCTACCAAAGTAACCGCAGTCCTTTAAAATGTTCAAATAATACAGAATTATGCAAACTTAAATTTGCACCCTTGTTTTCCCTCCTCACAATCTCACCTTGATGATTCTCTGATAATGGCTTGGTGGGTAAAGTTTGAGAATTTTTGCAATTCATATGCAAACATACACATATAAGTGTATATCTTGTTAATGATATAAATAGGATTGAACCGCATATATTTTATCAGAAGTTTTTGCTAGTCTCACAGAAAGCATTGGAAGCTTTCCAACTTTCTCTATGTTCTGAAATAGTTTATATATAATGTATGGATTTTCAGTTTAATGAAGATTAGATAGAATTTCTTGTAAATCTATTTGAGTTTGATATCTTTTTTAGAGTAAGTTTTTTTCACAACCTTTTCATTTTCTCACATGATGATTAATCTATTCAAACTTTCTAGCTCTTCTTGAGCAGATTTTGCTAATATGTGTTTGCCTAAAATTTACCTATTTCATTTGAAATTAATTGGTGTAATATTTTTAAAAATACTCTTATTTTGCAGTTCTTTTAATCTTTTTCAGTTGAATGCTTAGTTCATATACTTGCAACTGTTTCATTATTTAATTCATGAAATCTTTGAATATGTCTCAGAATATTGCTTTGGCTACATCCCAAAGGTTTTTCTAACTAGGATGTCATTATCATTTGTTTCCAAAATAGTTTATGATTTAATTTTCGATTTCTTTTTCAACTAAAAATACTTTACAAGAATGTTTTGAATTTTCTATATGGCTAGAGTTTTTAAAGATCATTGTTTTGTCGAAAATATCTGGTTCTATGGGTTATAGTAAGTTTTAAAGAATGCAATCTGTGATTTCTACTTTTTGAATTATAAAGATTATCTTTGTTATCTTGTATATGATTCATATTAACAAGTGTTTCATGGGTGTTGAGAAAGAATATATATTCCCCATCTGTTGGTTACAAAGTTCTTCATCTTCATTAATGCAGGACTGTTAATCATGTTATTTATATCCTTCATATACTTTTCTTAATATTGGTCTTGACATGTCAATTTCTCCTTCTAAGACTATCCTTGAGTTTCTAAATATTTTTTGCCTCGTGTGATTGAATACCATATCTTTCTGCATTAAAAATTCATTATTATTTTAATGTCTTAGTGGCTTTTGTTATTTATTAATGTGAAGTGTCCTTCTTTATATGCTTTAATGCATGTAACCAATTCATGTAACCATTAATTCTATATTGTGATATTAGCACTGATATTAATTCACATAGATATTAATATCTTTCTGTTAACATTTGTTCCTTATATTATGGTCCATTCCTTTATCTTTATACTTTGTAGTCATTTTGTTTTGGGTTTGTTTTTTATTATACACAAAATAGAACATGGTTTTTAAAAATTCAGAAGTCATTCTTTACATAAGAATTTAACCCAGTCACATTATCACGATAATTTGTTTTTGGTTTTATTTTTGCCATCTCTTTTTATGTTTCCTATTTGTCATGTTTGTATGTTATGCCTCCCCCACAACTTTGCTAGATTGAATTTATTTGCTCACTCTGTCTTTTATCGATATTCTGCCACTAGTGGTTACCCTTAAGTATAAATGTTTAAGAAATATATTAAGAATGTATTACTCCATGAATATAAAAATTAATATCTATAGCTTTTCCTCAACAATAAGGTAAGTCCTTCAGAGTGCTTACTTCTGTCACTGCCTGTTTTGGGGGTTCTTGTTTTGGGGGAGGCTGTGCTCCCCAACTCATGGAGGTACAATTCTCAAGGGATAATGTTAAGTGGCCCTCACTTCCCTAGTCAAGTTGAAATCCTGAAATTTCAGTTCCCGATTGGTGACTCACCTCCCTACTCTTGGCTTTTTTCTCCCCACGTTTCCCCTCTGTCCCTCCTTCCTTATTTCCTATTTATCTTCTTGTGGAGTCTTAAAGTTTCAGTATATTTCATAGTCACATTGTCAGCAAGTATTTCGACTTACAACTTTACTCGTTACTTTCCTTGTAGCTCTTTCCTTATTCATTTCATCCCTTCCTTTTATGTATTTATTTTTCTGGAATATCTGCAAGAGATTTTTTTAGGAAGGTGTGACCAGCATCTTTCCTTTGTCCCTCCAGAGCCACTCTCCCCTTTTCTCTCTGCCGTGGGCCTGGGGGCTGACCCATGTGAACTCCAATCCTCCCCAAGTCCCTCGCACACAGAGCCAGTGCACTGTTTCCTGGGGTCTCCCCACACAGAGCCCCTTTATTAAACTCTCCTTAAAATGTCCTAATTTGAGTATGCCGGAGTGGCAGATGATACTCACCCTTATGAAAGGACAACCTCACTTTACTAACATAAAGACTAGGCAATCTGATGTCTATTTCCTTCTAGTCTTTTGTCTAAGCACTGTGTTTTCTTTTTAGTCTTCACTTGGTTGTGAGCACCATTTTGAATACACGGTGATTCTCAGGGTCACGTGTAAGGTGCTGAGAGTTAGTGAGGATGCCTGTGGCCAAAGACCCAACGGTGCTGCTTCCTTGTTGGGAACCCTCTGGGATGGGAAAGAATCCACCTCTTCAGACCTCTCAGAGTGAGAACCATCTGTCCTGCCGAATGCGGGGGGTGTAGGCCAGCTGGAGATACTGAAGAGCCACCTGGGCGCAGGGAACCTACCTGGGTGGGGTCCCTTGGAGTCCACACTGGTTAATATAGGCTGTTTCCAGCTGTGGTCTTTCGGGTTCTGCCCTCCACGTCTCTAGAAGTCCAGTCCCCTGGGAGTGGAAGGCTTCGAGAACAATAACAAAATAACACCAGCCCGTTTTGAGCGTTGATTTACAGCCTTCGACAGGTTGGTAAAGGATACCTCTGGAAATGGTTGTCACACTGTGCATTTCCACACAGGATGTCATGTAGCTGGTTTTACGAAAGACCTCAGAACTGTGTTACCTTGAATATATTTGTCCTAATCTTCCTGTAATTCTTCCACAGGGCATGGGACGTAGGAAGATCTCCCCAGAAAAAAGGCAACACGTTTCAAGAAATTTCAATCTTTGGGCGTGTGACTATATTCCATCTTGTCTTGATGGCTTTTCCAATAACCAAATATCATATGTCTATCAGGAAGCTGTGGTGGTCCCAATTTTCGGACGCTTTCCAAGACATTATAATGAAATATGGAGCACTTTCCAATTTATTCCCAAGCAAAGCTGTACAGAGGTTTTCAAAAAGGATCCCAAAGGAAGGTTTGCTATCCATAAAAAGGCTGGTTCTCCACTGGAGCTCTAATCCTTCCAGAAGATTCTTGATGAGTTTTGTAATATTGGTATTTCACTGGACATTCCGATCAAGCACAACCATTTAACACAAGATTCGTTTAGAATTATAGAGATTGTATCTGCCTTGAGGCTGAAGTTTTCTTGTAGTAACATAGAGATGAACGTCCCTCCATTGAGAAACCAGAATGGCAACAGACTTGCTACTCCCACCTTTAAGACATTTTTATGATTTTTAATAAGGATGAAAAACATTCAAGTCCTTATAAAATAAAGATATGTGAAGATATATGCATATTAAATGAATGTGTTTTAAATGAAAATGTGTTTAATGAATTTTAAATTTGCCACATTAACTTTTGGGGGAGTTATAAAAATGACATAATTATTATATCGTTACATTTTCGTCTTGAAATTTCAAACAATGACGAGGAAGTAGGAGTCCCCATTGGTTTCATCACATCTCTAGGCCTTTCTCCCATCCTCAGAAGTAAATTAACCATTTGTTTTTATTCTGTGCATTTACAATCACATACTAGATGAGCATAGCTACATAAAAATCTGAACATAAACTGTGTTGCGTGGTACCTTATGTTCCGTAACTTTCTTTTGATATTTAACAGTGTATTAGGAGTTCTTGCAGTGTCAGTGTGAATAGACTGATTTGCTTTTAAAACTGCTGCATCGTATGCCCTAATATGGATGCACCATGCTTTTAAAAATTACCCTCTTGTGAAGGAGAGTTTGAATTGTTTCTAATTTCTGGCTGTCAGACCTGGTGCTACATGAAAATGCTTGATGAGCCTCTCTGGGAGCATGGTGACACGCGTTTCTGGAGTAATCTCGAAAAGGTTACCTCGTTATTAATGCTGGATTGGGTGGTGTGCACAAAGTTTTAATAAATCCTCCTAAATTACCTTAGTAAGGAAAAGACTGGACCAATTAAACACATACCAACAGGATCTGTGCATTTTTGTTTCTCCCGCCCCCTGAATTACCTTTTAGCTATTTAAGGATATTTAAGGACAAAAAAATTAGTATCTTGTAATCTTATTTTGCATGTCTCTGATTATTAGTGAGGTTGAGCATCTTTTCCCACCCAGCGGCCACTTATAGTTCCCTCTGTGAACTGCTCAGCGTCCCCCTCAGTCTGCACCCAAAGTTTCTTGTTCGTATTTAGATATTTTTTTCTATAGATGAATTTTAAAATAAGCTTGTTAAATAAATCCATTGGCCATTTGATAGGAATTTCCCAAAATTGATACTAATTTATGGGAGAATTGACATCTTTATACCACGCTGTAATTTCCTGTTTATTCAAATCTTATTTTATGTTCTTCAGTAGAGTTTTATAATTTTCTTCATTTAGGCCTAACGTGTTTCTTGTCTATACTTATTCCTGCATATTTTGAACTTTTGTGGCTATTTTGAATGTTATTTTTTTTTTAAGTTACAGTTTTAGGTTGGTTTTGCCTTATACGTAAAAATAGCTGTTGATTTCTATATGTAAATCTTGTGTTTTTCACCTGGCTAAACTTCTAATTAATAAACAAACAAATATTCTAATAAAATAAAAATAAAGTTCTAATAATTTTTCAGTTGATTCCCTTGACGATTATTTCATTTGTGAAAGTGAGAATTTACATAATTTCTCTCAAGTCCTATCCCCATGCCCAGGTTCTGTGAAAAGTTCTCTGAAAAGCAGCAGTGTCTGACTCTGTGATTTGCAGGAATGCAAGTCTCCAGGTGCGTTTCCTTCCGTTTCCTTTTCTTCTCCCAGGGTGTCTTCACAAACCCTCACTTACTGAGCCTCTGCCTTGCCATTCTCTGCCCAAACACCAACAATCAAGAGTGACCCCAAATTCAATTTGGTAATTTTAAAAATTACCAAAAAGTATACAGAGCTGAATTTGCAATTATGTGGAGGGACATGTGGATGGAGGAAGGTCGACCTCTATTCTTTGGGTTTAAAGATGGGGGTAGATTTACCATCTATAGAAACACAAATTAGGTAACTTGCCCTTAAAGCCAGTCTTTTTTCACTTAACTGTTTTCTGCAAAAAAAAAAAAAAAAAAAATAAGTAAACAACACTGTCCAGCACTTCACAGTTTTCCATCCGGTGAGCCAAGATACAGCACTTTAATAATAGAGGAGTAGGTCTTGGGGGCTCCAGGGCTGATGCCCCCCAATACAATAGCCCACTTTCCAAAATAAAAGTATTTAATAACTTGGCATAGTATCAGTGACTCACTGGTGTTGGTTCTTTGTTTCAGTGTATTGTCTTGAACAGAGGAATAAACAGCCAGTTAAAGAAACCCCAACTTACTAATCAATTACATGCAGGTGTTTATAGATCTCTTCCGTTTTAATAAATTAGACTTGGACTTGTGCCATCCTAGAAATGACTTTGACACTAAAAGAGCGGCTGATGGCTTCGTAATGATGTTTCTAGGTGATGCTGCCTAGCATCCATTCTAGAACAGCACCAGGACACTTCGGCTGCTTACTGTGAATATAACAGGCATGTCCGTAGCTGCTGAGTTTCTGTGCTCTCAAAAATCAGATCTAAGCCCTTAGCCATGATCGTTGAAAGAGCAGAGTGATGATTTCCTATATGGAACCAACTCTGAAACGCTGCCTGGTTTTAGGCAGAGAAGCACATTCTCAATTAGTCTGTTTTGACATTCTTGACGAATGCTAAAGATTGCCTCATGCCCTCTCTGTGTTGTGCACATTTTGTGGCTGTCTTTGGCCACGGCCATCTCGGTTCTGGTGGCCACACATGGTTCAGACTATGGTGATGGTGTTTCTCCTTCCATGGTCGACACAACGGCCATTCTAGAAACAATGGTAAGTTCAGTAGTCAATTGCAACTCCAATCATAGCTCAGGGCATGTCACTGCTGGCCCCTGGGTCAGGGAGAAAGGGTGCTTCACCCAGTTCAACATTTTTTTCCTAACCTGTAGAATTGGTACCATATTGAGGTCTCCTCAGGGGGTGATGGGTGTGAGGGCTTGAAATGACAAACTAAGTATAGGTTTCCCATATGTTCTGCTGAGTTCAGAGAAGAGTCTATGCTGTTATGGTAACACCCTAAGAACCACAAAACAAGCAAGAAGAATCAATTTCCTCCTCGCAGATCTTTGCTGCTGCCCGCAATCTTTGGTCCTAGCCTGGTGTGTTGAGCCAGCAATTGGGGAAGACCCCCTTCAGCTCAGCTCTGGGCTTTTCCCTGGATGGAAGGGGGCTGGCACTTCCCGAACATACAGGGCGGTCCCTCTGTGAATCCTAGTGCTGTGTTTAGGACTCAGAAAGTGCTGAGTAAGTGTGAAATGCTGTGCACTGCCTTTATAAGTACCTATCAAAACAAATGAAAACATCTCATTTAACACACAGTGTTTAAGTAAACATGTTACAGATATACCAAAATAATCCCCCAAAATATTAAACAACAAATCAACCCCATGTCAGAGGCTGACTCACTGAATAAATGAAATGAATAAAACTGTAACTCACGTGCTTGACTACAACTCTATGAAATTGTTGTATTCGTTAGGTGTCGCAAGTGATTCCTGCACAGAGTAATCAAAATAGCCTCAAATACTTTATACTCTCTCCCAATCGAAATCAAACAGATTTGCAAGTTCCCAAATTGGGTAAACAGGCAGAGAGCACACTTTCTTCCCCTCTTGCCCCCCACCCAAATAGGAGCTGGCATCTGAATGTGCAGACCCAGAGGCCATGATTTCTCTTCCCCTGGGGCATTGGTCCGGCTGCATTGTTTGTATCGGACACCCCTAGTTCTCAGCAGAAAGAGCAACTCTGCTCATCAACTATGTGCCACACAGCTGCTTGCGGGATGGAAAGTGACCTTTTCTGCCCAAGAACACACTGTGATTCCTTAGACCTGAAGTGGAAACACTGAAACTGCCTTAAATATTCTCCTGCCGTTTACGACTTTCGTCGAAGTTTCCATGACTGTCATCAGCCATGAATGGCGTTTCCAATCCTTCTTCATCAAGTGCCATGCAGTTCCAAAGAGGATCAGGAAGTCTCCACATAACCCTACAGAAGAAATCTTATCAAAATGCAAGAGTATTTTATACTGAAACCAACACCTAATATGTGTGACATTCTAGACTTTTAAACAAAGATCTGGCTTAGTTGGTACACAGCCATCTGAGAATTCATGTCTTCAATCAGGAGAGTTCTGGTGAAAGCAGGTATATTTGCCAGCTGGATCTGGGCTGATGTCCAGCTCATTCCTAATAAGGCCCTGCCCCCGCCCTGCCTCGCACAGCCCCTCCCAGTCGTCCCATTCCTTTGGGCCTGGTTGTGTAGCGCCATTCTCATGGGTGCCAATGTGAATACATGGAAGACGTGCCCAAACACTGTACGTGCTTACTCATCATTCAATGACTATTTTTTAAGCCACTGCTCTGGATGTTGGGGTACAAGGGTAAGCAGCTACAGACTCATCCTTGTTCTTAGCGCCTGCCATGCCACCTAGGCGATCTGTCAGATGACGAAATGCAGCTCCCCCGCAACAGCCAAGATGTCAAGCCAAGAATGCTGATTAAGTGTGGATCAGGCGACAATGCTTTGAAAGGTCATAATTATAATTTTATTAAGCTGTGATCAGGGAGATAAGATAAATGTCATAGAAACGTGTTTAATATTGGATATAGATTATATTACAGAACAATTACGAATTTGTGTTTCTTGTGTACATTCAAATTCGGATATGTGAAGGGCAAAAGCTGAGTCTAATTTTTATCTGCTGGATGAGGAATTGATTTTAATTCTTTCTCTGCTAATTACAGGAAAATTAGAAAAACAAACTATTTACTAGAGCACTAAATACGCTTTGATTACTTATGGATATAAGCAGTTATTTTGGTTTCATTTATTTACTTGCTGAAAGTGTAATGATAGGTAAAATTAAGAATTAATAGTGTGATACGTAGTGAGGGATTGTGGGTTTATTCAGCAGATGGAACGAGACCGGCTGTTTTCCCACCTTTCAGTTGGGAACTGAAGTCACAGTGTCTGCCCTGGGGCAAAGTTAGGTGACATTTAGCCTCTGCTCAGAGAGAGCAAGCGGTAGGGGAATAGAGAAGAAGCACCAGGCTGGGGGACAGGTGATGAGTGTGGATGCCGTGGGGTTCCATTCAAGGCACCTGGGAGAGGCAGAGGGACCCCTCTAGCAGTCAGCTGGGCACTGAGTTTCAGCTCAAGCTGAGGACCCAATGTGCAGGAGAGAGCGGGGATGATAGATTGATGGAGGAACAGGAACAAGGAACAGGAGGATTATTTTTTTCTTCAAACAACAAATTGATTATCTTACAGTTGCAGAGGTCAGAGTCCAAAATGGGTCTCCATGGACAAAAATCGAAGTGTGAGCAGGGTTGGTTTCTTTGGAAGGCTATAGGGGAGAAGCCATCTCCTTTCCCTTTCCAGCGTTTGGAGACCGCATTGGTTGGTGGCCCCTTCCTCCATCTTCAAAGCCGACATCATTGATCTGAGCCCTTCCCACATGGCCATCTCTCTGGTTCTGTCTTCAGGTTCCCTCCCTACCCATCTTTTTCTTTTTAGGATTTTTTTTTTCAACATAGGAAAGAGTGGTGCTTTTTGACCAAGGCAAAGCAAGGAATGGGCATGGATGGATTGAAGTTGCCCAGGGATATGGGTGGAGGTAGGCGAGGCTGGTGCAGTATTGGGTCGGTGTACACCTGGAAGGGGAGCAGGCCATGGGTCAGGGGGTCACAAGGCATGAGTGGATGGAAGGGATAAGAGAAACCTTTGAGGAGAAAAGGAACCCTTGAGTCCTTCCGCGTCACTGCTTCGTCTTAGGGAGGTGGAGGGTAGGTCTTCAACTGAGAATGAGGTGACTGAGTGTATGGGACTTGGGAAGGTGAGTGGGGTGTGGAGTCATCATTTCAGATGATGGCTGGTTGGGGCCATCCAGCTTCAGCAGGCCCAGCCACAGGGAGATGGTCTAGATTTACAGCGATCCTTGGTACCATTTTGGAATTTCCCATCAGAACTCAGCAAATCAAGAGTGACATAGGAGAAAACTAGAGTGAAAAGGGAGTGAAAATCATTCGTGTAGGGAACATTAAGGAGGTGCATGCCAGGAGAAGGCCTGGAGCCGGGCTGCTGAGGCTGGCTGCACGTTACTCTGCTGGGAGCCAAGGCCTGAGTGCCACCCAGGTGAGGTGAGTCAGGTCCCTGGGGCGGGATCTAGCTTTGGTATTTTTTCACAGCTCCCCAGAGCTTAGCACGCCTGGTGGGGCACAAGGAAATGCACTTCAACGCACCAGAGTTTTGAGAGAAGCTAAAAGGGTGCTGGACAGGCCTGGAGCCAACCTGAGAAGAAGGCCCTGCAGCCACACAGCAAGGAGGGGCTGCAATGCTACAACGCAGCCTCACACCGTATGGAGCAGAAGATTAGAAGTGGAGCACAGGGCTTATACAAGTCATGTTTGTGAACTCATTTGGAACTTCTACAAACTTATCTTTTTTGGTTATTCATTTAATGAATCAGCTTTATAAAAGAGTTGCGCAAACACAATGTATAAATATTTGCAGTGTCCTAGAAATTCAGGCTGCCCAGCCACCAAAGACAGAGGTTGAAAGGGCCCCACGGGCCTGGAGTCCAGTCTGGGCTGCGATGAGCCCCCAGCTCTGAAGCTCTTTCTTGTGGTGACAGAGGAGCACTGGCCAGATAAGTGTGTGTGCGAAACAGGAGGCAGCAGTCCAAGGGGCTGGGGGACACCAGGACGTTGCCAGTTGTCAGTCCTGGATGACGGCAGCATCTGGGGACAGTAGAAGACTGGGCACTTCTCCCTGTCTGCTATGGCTCCACACCTCAGCACACAACACTTGTCCAACATACAGAGCTATTATCGAAAAGGGACTGCCAAAAGAACATTCCAGAAAGTCTTTGCAAAGGACAGTCTTAGCTTACTGGATGGGAGCACAGCTTTGTACCCAGCTCTTATTCATTATCTTTAGGGTCTGGGGCAAGTTACCTCTAAGGGTGGGTTTTCACATCCCTACATTGGGTTTTCACATCTAGTCATAGATCCCACCTCCTAGGAGTAAGGATCGCATGAAAAGATGCACGAAAGTGGTTCCAAAGTGCTTGGTGCAGGGTAACAGGTCTGTACACAGACGCTCTAGCTCCCTGGACGATTCCAGCGGCCAGTCAGTGTGGCCTGCAGGGTGACCTCCCGGGTCTCTTCTCCTGGATACACAGAAAAGCAGGGTGGTTGGTACCTCCTGTCAACACTCTTTGCCATTAAGTCTTCACAAAATCAAGTTCCTGGTTACAGCTCTGTTGCACCAAAAGTGGATTGCACTAATTCCTAGAGAAGCGGGGGACACTGGACTGGCAGTGGGTCTGATGTGGCCTTGACCTCTCATCCTGCCTTGCTAAGGGAAGACCTGGCCATTCCACCCCAGTTTCTTCTCCTCCTCAGAGCCCCTCATCACTCTGAGCCCACTAGGATGGTAAGTATCGGCCTCCTCTGCCTCCCACGGTGTCAGGTCCTGGGGACAGCACGCACATCCATCCTTCTCCTTAAGCTCGGCACAGTGCTTAGTTCTCTGACCCTCACCAACGACTCATTGCACTAATGAATGTGGGAGTGTTTCAAAACAGTCAACTGCTAAAACCAGTGTTTACAGATCTGGGTTTTTTTTAACCTGATGTTTAACAAAATGTACACTTTCCATCCTAGAAGCGGCAATGATCATTTTGCTTTACAAAGCAGCAGCAGGCAAGTACAGATGATGGGCCTACAAACATGACAACATTTTGCTGAGGTCACATTTCTGGAAAAGAACTCTTCAGTTTTTCTCCTCCAAAGATAGACTCCCTTTAGTTATTTATTTAATAGCTGTGATCACAGGTAGAGAAGACAATTTCTGCTGTGGACGAAGTGTACGAAGGGATATATTTCAGGAGGAAAAGTGCCCAGAGCGAAAACCAATTTCTCCCCAAGAGCTCTGGCCAAGATTGACAAACTCAGTAGGCTTACAGAGGATCGTGTCATAACAACACGGGCCTCTCAGGGATGTCACAAAACCTGTGGAGGCGACAGGGTACCACCTCCTCTGCTCAGTGTGAAGGAGACGTGAGGAAGTGGGGGTGGGGGGGGGTGCTGGCTTCCCTGGGCTCTGCAGGATGAATTGCACCATCTATGTTTTAACTCCCCAAGCACTCAGGCGCTACACAAGATTAATTAGATTCAGAAAATGCTTTTTAAAAAGTCACGTGTGTAACGAACATCCTTTATCCTTTCCCTTAAATGCCTATTCATTGTTTGTAAACATTTGGACCCCTCCCCCTCCCCCCAAATTCCCCACGTCAGGTAATTTTTTTAAACCAAAAACACTAAAGGTATCTGGCGCTCAAGGAGCAGATTTGAACCTGAGAGGTAGTGGGGGAGGACTGACCGCCCCACAAAGCGTGGCGTGGCCCCCGCCTCACGCCTCATTACTCCTGGCCTGCTTTGTTCCGCCCGTCTGCTTCCACAGCGCAGTCAAACAAGGTGGAACTGTGTCCATTTATGGGGAAGTCAAAGACCAATAAATAAAAAGTTTAATTTCCTGATTCCCTGAAGTCGATGGGGCTTAGAAAATACCAACCTCTCCAACAATGGTCTTTCAAAAATACGTGTAAGCAGCGCCTTGTATCAAATTTCATTGCTCATAAAAAAGAATCAGATAATGTTAACTGAAAAAAAACGCAGGATACAAAGTACACTGTGTTTACAACTAGAAAACCATCCGCTTCAAGGCAGGCCTGGAAGTGTACTATTGTTAGCAGACTTCGTGATGGGCGAAGAATTCAGGGAGATCGGTTTCCTTGTTTTGGAAATTTTCTGCTGTTATATTGGTTTTCCAACAACAACAACAAAAATTTAAACACGGATCGGTAAAACAATTAGTTAATTGTTTAGCAGATGCTTTTACTCAGAACAAAGAGCATCACGTGAGGCGCCCAAGGTTAAGCAAATCAGCTAAAAACGAAGACATTCAATTAAGTATCATAGGACTGAATTTCTTAGCTTTCATCTGGATTGCTGACTCGCACAGACGTCCAAAGCTACCACCATTAATAAAAAGTAATCCCTCATCAGGTCTTTCCATGTATTGAATTCTTTCATGTAATTAATAATACGGAGGAAATTTTCCCTCGGTAGATAGGCTATGGAAAGAGGAAGCCGTGGGCTGTGTGGCTCATTCCCATCGCTAGTAAGAAAATGACCTGAGAGACATAGTGGAATTCCTCCGCTGGACTGCCTACCTGGGCAGACTCTGCGTGAAAGTGGGCAGGAGCAGTCCTGACCCACTCCCACACAATGTCAGGCTGAGCAGGGCAGCACGAGCTGCTCATCCAGGGACCAGATCAGACGATGACTCCTCGCTGGGCTGCTGCCCACGTGAACTAGCTGGGAACAAACGGATTAGCTGGCTAGCTCTCTTGCCCTGTCCCTGTGTTCTTTCCCATCACCTTTACTGGCTTCTTTTTTTCTAACCATTTCTCAAATGGTGGTCCTCAGAGGTCCACCCTTGACCCTCTCCCATCCCCTCCCCTTCTCTTCCCTCTCCTCTTTCTTGAGTGCATTCTGTTGGCCAACCCCTGACAACCATAGACAACCATTTCTTCAGCAGAACTTGCTCAGCCCCGGCCCCGTATGAGGCACAGGAGATGCAAGACAAAGGAGTCCCTTCCTCTAGGAGGGCCAGTTCCCTTGGGGCTCAGACATGCAGACAAGCAAAGATGACTTAAGGAGATAAATGCTTCCAAGGCAGGGCCAGAGATGGACTGGCTCCCTGGACGTCCCATAAGCACATAAGCTCAACAAGTCCAAATGTGAGCTCACACTCCCCCCACCCCATCCCCACCACGGGCTCTTTTCCCCACTGTGTTCCATGTGTTGGTTGAAGACATCACCATCTATCTAGTCACCCAAACCCAAAGCCTGGGGGTCCACCTAAATGCCTCCCTCCCTCCCTCCCTCTCACCCCCTGCATCCCACCATCTGCCTTAGAAGTGTCTTTTGGATAATCTCCTTCTTTCCATTCCCACTGTCACTGTCCCCATTATCCCTCACTGTCAGCTTCCTGTTGTCATCTTTTGGCATATCCTGTTGCTCCTACACGAGTCACCAGGCTCACAGTGATTCTCTTAAAATACAGCCAACTGCATGGTGCGCTTGCTTAAAAACCATTGACGTCTCCCCACCAATGGATCAACTTCACCTCCCTGCGATGGCCCTTGACCACGTTATGCCAACCTCCATGCACAGCCTCCAACCATCCACTTCGTGTGTCACCATCCAGGGCATCGAGCGCCTGCCATTTTCCGAGCATATGGCACTTGCTGCAGGCACTGGGCCTTGGCTCACGCTGTTCTCTCTACCCAGAATGCTTGCCACTACCCTCCACCAGTTGGAGAGATTCTGGAAAAACTCCTCTTTGTTTATTGGTCAAGACCCAGGTCCAGCACCATCTTCTCAGGAGCCCCAAACTCTCCAACCCTGCCCCTGGGCCGTCGCCTTTCTAATGACAGTGCAGAATGCTCAAGATCAGGAGTGAAGTCTCCATCCTACAGTGGTTGGCTATACCATTAGCACTTCTGATTACACAGGTTTCCCTGGAAATAGCTTGTGAGTAGTGATCAACCGTAGCGATGTCTGGTATTCCTGAATACGAGGCTATTTTCTAAGAAGCGAAAATATCATTTAAAAAAAAATAAAACTCTGAGTCAAGATGAGATGTACACAGATAATTATAGGCAGCAGTAAATTTTCAGATGCAATGAGGTTGCACTCACAGAGAAAGCATTCTGATCACACCTTTCCTGCCTAAAACAGTCTGTTCAGGGTATCTGATTGTTGCTTCAATATCTGTTTCCAGGGTTACCAGTGAAATTGAGGTTTTGTTTTGTTTTGTTTTTAATGTTTATTAGGCATTTGTATTTCTCCCAGAAGATCTGATGGGATTCTCTTAAACTGCAGGTGGAAGTGGGGTAGGGAATGGGATTCTGGAAGGGAGACTTCTCAGAAAAGTAGAGAGAAGTCTCCATTCCCACCCTTCCCCCATCTGAGCTAGAGTCCCCCCTCTGTTCTCCCTTTTCGCTTCTGGAGCTAAAGCCTGGAAGATGTCCCCTCTTCCCAGGGATGACTTACTCTAATTGGGACTTCTCCCCTGGTCATCCTGGAGACACTCAAGCAGGAAGAATGGAGGCTTCGGTCCTAAATGCCGCCCCACAGTTGGATGGAGAGCATATTAGGACTAAGTGCAGAAGATGATGGCGTCATACCTTGCTTAAAAATACAACGTAATGTAGCTTCATTATTGAAATGTGTGCAGTCAGTCTTCAAGATGGCCCCCAATAAGTCATGCCTCCCTATATTCATGACCTTGTATAGTCTCCTCCCATAATAAATCAGGGCTGGTCCTTTGTGACCAATAGAATATGGTGGAGGTGACATCTACTTCTGAGGCTAGGTCATAGAACTGGATAGAGCTTCTGTCTGACATTCTCATTCTCTCATTCATTCTCTCTCTCTCTCTCTCTCTCTCTCTCTCTCTCTCTCTCTCTCTCCCCCATCCACTCACTTGCCCTGAAGAAGCCCAAGCTGGCCCTTGTGAAAAGCCATGTGCAGAAGAAACAGAGGCTCCAGACTCCAGCCAGCCTCAGCCACCAGACTGAGTGGACGCACCTTCAAATGTGTCCGGCTCCCAGCCTTTAAGACCAATCATCTTCTGTTCTAATTCCTGACTCACAGAGTGGTTGTTTTTAGAGTGGTTGTCAATGTGTTTTGGGGTCATTTGTTCTGCAGCCCTGGCAACTGGGCCAAGATAAACCGTGAAATTCCAGTAATTGGATTTTGCCCCAATATTGCTGTCACCAAATGTGAGCGCACCTTGATGGCTTTAAGGCCTCGCAGAGGAGATGGCCAGGAAGCACTTGTTGAAAAGAATCAGAACTATTTGGGAACAAGGCTCTATGGTTAGACTGCAAAACGACAGCCACTTAGGATACTGGTTGGAGTCCCCCCTTTCTAATGGTCTTAAAAATGCACGCTGGCGACCATACAGATAAATGCCACAAGAGGGCAGGTGTAGCTACTGAAATAGGGCTTTGCACACAACCTGTTCTCTCCTATTGACTTCTTATTTTTTTTTGCATTTCACTCATGATTTTGTTGGATATTGATCACTGCTCACAGATAGGCTTATGTTATGAAGAAGTGAATCCACACTTCAAAACCCAACCACCTAGGAACACCTTCGGTGGGAGAAGTTCCCTGACAGTTAATTTAACAATGCCATATTTGTATTTCTTATAAAATATATTTTTGTAATGAAAACACCTACAATTTCATTGCTAAGAAAAATTGAGCTGCTATTTTTAAATGTCAGTGGGATAAACATTTCCTGACTTCATATCACTGCGTGAATGCAGACGTGCTATTTACTCAATCTCATTTATTTCATAATGGGATTAAATAATGCTTCATTATTTCATAATGAACAAAGTAATATGTGATTTTGAAAAAAGAAGCAATTACACTTATTTTTCTTTCACCTCAGAACCCGCCCCCCCGCATATAAATTGACTTTAAAATGAGCTAATTCGTTGGATGATTTAAAGTTGCCTCAATTTCTGGAAGAAAGATGAGGAAACATGCTTCTCAGACTCTGGGGTTTTTCTGATCACAAATTGTGTCTTTCCTAACGTTTCTTATCAACTTCAGGTAGCCTAGCTCACGCAGCACTGCTGACCCTCCCCGCAGTCAGTTCCTTTTCGTGGCTGGTCAGGGCGGGGCTGTCCGCACAGCTGAACTGCATTCGGGGTAGCCACCTGCAGATGGCGCTGGGCGGCCAAGCTCCGTGGACCGCACACCTGGAGCTTGCCGGGCGCCATCCAGAGCGACCGAGGGGAGGCCGCGGAGCTCCGCGGCTGCGAGCGCAGGTGTGGAAGTCCTGTGACCATGGGCAACGCCTGCGCTCTCTGAACCTCAGCGTTCTCATCTGTAAAATGGAGCCGGTCCTTCTGCTCCTCACAAGAGGATGTTGGCAGGATTGCAGGAGCAGACGGAGTAAAGCTCTTAACATCCTGGCGAATGGCAAGCGCTCAGTACGTGCTCCTGCTACACCGACCACAGCTCCCTGCCCCCCCATCCCTGTGACCGTACGCCACCCGTGAGATGTCCACCACATTGCCTGTACACAGTAAGCTATTATGATTTTTTACGCCCCTGCTTTTGGGTCTATAAACATCTTTAACAATTATTTTGAAAACAAAGATGCTAGATAAACACTGCATCTCCCTTATTAGCCGTGGACAATCTTTCTAGAAGATTCCTGCAGAACAAATGCTCCTAATCTTCTGGGAGAATCCTCCAGAGCAGATGCTCTATACTGCAGGCATCTGAAGATCCAACAAAGTCTCATTGGAAAATAATTCCATTTCGTTCCCATTTTCCTGATCAGTGTTAGGAGGGAGGGACACTCCGACCTACGACAACAGATGGCAGTGCCTCAAGCAGCGCGCCTGCGTGTCTGCCCTCTGAAGGTTTGCTGCGTGATTCCAGGAAGAGTGCACGACCGCCACAAACCCACCATAGAGCCCATGTAACAGATTCGCTGCAGTGAAACGTTAGCCATGTTTCTGAGTCCGAGATGCTGAGGTACAAATCATTTACGAAGGAACACGCACTGATTGCATTAAGCCTATGCAGTGATTCCAGATGGAGGCCTTGAAAACCTGGCTTGCCCCCAGGCCAAGCACACAGGAGAGGTTTTTCTAAGGAAAAATCCGACCACAGGGCGCTCGCTGCATTTTTCCCCATTCAACGTGCCAAATGTTTCTTATCGTTCATTACATGGTCTCAAGTATATTTTATTAGGAGGTTTTTTTTTTTTTTTTTTAAGGCACTAGTAACTTGCATACCCTTTAACCCACAAGAGCAAACATGCTACATTTGGACAAGCAATAAATTGTGACTCTAGTCGTCATGCCACTTGAGTTAGCCGGGACAAATCTCTAAACCTCTCAGTTGGAGAGTCTTTGAAGAGTCTCTTGGGGCTTCCACATTCTGGGAGTCACACCCCATACTTCCTGAAGCCCAGGTGGGTGAGGTTGCTGCCCTCGGCTGGGCTCCGAAGCACCCTGAGCTCACCTCTGGGGGGCCATGCTCTCCTCACTGGGGGGGTCTCACACTCGACTGTGTTCCTAGGGGACAAGGGCTGTATCTTATCACCTCCGTATCTGTCTTAGTTCTGGCTGCTATAACAAAACCACCATGGACTGGCGTGTCTTAATAACATACATTTATTCCTCACAGCTCTGGGGGCTGGGAAGTCTGAAATCAGTGTGATCAGGCTCTGGTGAGAGCCCACTTCCTGGTTTGCAGACAGCTGTTGTGTCCTCACATGGCAAAATGAGAGCGAGAAAGCTCTGCTCTCTTACTCTTCTTCTAAGACCACTAACTCCATCCTGGGAGCTCCACGCTGAGGACCTCCCAAAGGCCTTGCCTCCAAATATTATCACAGGGATTAAGATGTCAACATATGAATTTGTGTATGTGGGGGCGTGGGTCACAAGCGTGTGGTCCATAACAGTCTCCTGGGAGCCTTACACAGACCTGGACCATTTCTCGAGATGGCAACACAAATGGTGCCCCCCAAGTTGTACTATGTGATAGCACACAGTTCTGGGAATAAAAGATGATAAACTATGACTTATTTCTGATTCAAAACAATTTTTAAACATTTTTATTAAAATTAAGTTCAGTGTTGTGTTATAATAATGTGAAATGCAATGCTTAAACGGAAAATGACATTTTAAATTAAAGACATGCTTTCAAAGAACTTACGTTAATAGATTTTTTTTTCTGAATGACTGCAAGCATGACTTAAATATTCTAACAGTCCAATGGTTTATTGATCAGAAGAACTTAGGTATTAAATTACTGGCTGAATACTACCCGAGGAATCCCATTTGTCTTTAAATTATAGGATGATTAATTTGATAAATAGCAGAGATGTATTTTCGTCTTTGTAACATCTAAAAGCACAAGCTGATGTTCACTGTTCTTCTAGGGGACTGTATCTGACCTCACAGTTAGGCGTTTAAAATTTTTTTGAGCATCGCTATGTCCCAAATTCAGATTAATGAAAACATCTCACTTGCATGTATTTTCTTTTCTATCTTGTTCTCTCAAGGTTCTTCCTCTATCTACTAAAGATACAAAATTCAACAAACCCTGTTGATTCTGGAAAGTAGCAAAGAAGGATTTAAGTTAATCCAGTGCTTGAAGTGGGTCCTGGGACAGCTGCCAAGATCCTGTTGTTCTTTTGTTTGGAATCCTACCCTCCACCACCCACCACCTGGGACGTCCCTCCTTCCCCTTTACTCTCCTCTCTGCTTTCTTCCCAGCTCAACTGCCCAGCGTGAGAAGGAGACCCCTGGGAGGTTGCACTGTGGGGACCAGAGCCCTTTGCATCTCGAACTTTCTGCCATCCTGGGTTAAGCCCATGGGAAGCTTGCAGCAGCCCCATCAGCCTGCAGGTTTCATCAGCGGGGGGTCTGGCTGTCATTCTCATACCCGCATTTAGTGTTCTGAGTCTGCTCTGTGGCTGCTGGTTCCCAGTTCAGCCGGCAGGCTCAAACCCCCCCCCCCCCCCTCGGGAGTCTCACCATCCTTCTCCCTACTCCAATCAATGGCTTGTCCTGTCACAGCCCTCAGCTCCTGGACAATTCTGTTTTGGTATCAGCCTTCTGCACTAGACTGAGCTCTGGGAGGTAGGGTAGGTGGTTGTCATGCAGGGTCTCAGCTCCCGCTCCCCACATAAGAACGCAGGACATGGTGAGGCCAAAAGGAACACCCACGGAGCCATAGATAGAGAAGTCATACCACTATATTCTCGCTGGTGGCTGGGTTGGAGACACAGAAAGTAGGAGCCACATGACCCACAATCTACCGTCCGCTTCTCTGCCAACCCACCAACCCCTTGGTAACTGCAACCCTCCCATGCTAGCTCAGCAAGGCAGTTATATCAGTGGCCACTGGCTAACTGGTTACAGGTGATGGCCAACTAGTCACAGCTGATGGTCATCTACTACCCGAGCTCCAACCTTTCCGAGAGCCTGGAAACTGCTCTCTGGGACTCTGCCCCACAGTGATATTCTTCATTGTATCTTCAGTTCCAGGGGCAGGCACTTCACTGGTTAGCTGGCTGAATGAATGAATGATCAGAAACCAAATGAGACGGCATGCGTGGAAATGCTTAGAAAAGAGAAAAGCACTATATGAAGCACAGGAACGTTAATGACTATTCTTTCTGCATTCACCAGTGTGGGCGTCTTGCCCAGGACAGAGCCAGCGGGGAGGTAAGAGGAGCCCATGGTTGTAGGCTGGGCCCCCAGGAAGCAGAGACTCAGGCGGGGTTCAGTGTGTAGCATGTTCACTAGGGAGAACCCATGGGACCAGACCACTGGGCGAAAGGGGTAGGAAGCGCGACTGGGCAGAGACAGACATGGTCTGTGATGCTGGTGGCCCTGTGACAGCTTCGCCTGTCCCCCCAGGGAGCCCTGAGCTCCGACAGCGCTTCAGAGTTGTCCTGACTTGGCCCGAGATGGCCTGGCTTACTCCCTGCACTGCTCAGACATTGGATGTGGGTGGCCCCAGGAAGGGGCATGACCTTGGACCAGGCAGCCCTCTTTAGTCCCTGGAGGTGTGCACTAGAGGTACCCACGACACCAGCTCTTCTGGAATCCATGACCTGAGGAAGCGTGCTCAGAGCTGAGGGAGCTGTGCTCGGCCAGTGCTTCACCAGGGGTGGAGGCGGCGTCAGTTACAAAACAGCCTGGTGTACACAAGTGGGATTCTCTGCCATCCAAGTGGCTCTGTACTAGTCCAGGGGGTGGGACCCTCAAAAATCCAGGGTGAGGCCTCTGGGGTGCCGGCAACCTTCAGTCTCTTGCTCTAGGTGGGGGGCACTGACAAGTATTGACTTTTCTACATAGACATTACCTAAATTACATTTCAATAATGCCTTTCAAGTTCTTTAGAAACGTGTAACAATGTGTTGTGTTCAACCTTCTCCTCTGCTTCCTACTTTTCTTTTTTAAAGAGAAAATGGCATTGGGGTTTTACTACCCACAATTCAATTTATTACACCCCCAGATGGAAACAAACATTTTATATCTAAACTATGAACGGAGCCAGAACATCAAAACTATCTTTGGAGAAAGTTGAATTTCGCTTTAATTTGGACACCTCTCTATTCTCTTACAGCTCAAACCTACTAACAGCCTCCTCTCAATCAAAAAAAATTTAACAACTTTTGGAGGGGCAGATGGGGGGACTAAACTTTTTTCAGTTCCTTTCATCAAAAATTAATTGCATATCTACTCCATGCCGGACACTGTATCTGACTTTCGGCTTAGAAACAGGGATGGACAAGGCCAGCCCCTGCCCACGAGGGGCGCGGTCCTGGGGGGAGAGTCCTTGCATACACAAGAGCTAAGTTAGGGGCCGAGCCAGGAGCACAGGAGAGAGACCAGGCTCGGCGTGGACTGTCTGGAAGACGTGGTTGCCTGCCAGATTTGAAGAGATTGCCACCTACATGGTCTGGCGCAGCTCCTGGAAACCTCATTTTCACTTGTGTTTGTTTTCCTCCGAAGGCCAAGGTCACCCTGGCCCCCTCAGTTACTGCCCCGATGTTTACTTGGGCTCTTGCCTTTGTGCATTTGTACTCCCTTCCTTACCTTTCTAAGCAAAGCAGTGGCTTGCTCTTAGATCCCCATGCCTGCTGTTGGAGGGACAGTGGCTTTCCCTGGAATCCTCTGCACTGGAACCTCCTCTCCCGAAATCCTCTGCGCAGTCTCCCCGAGTTCCCTGGATGCTGCTGCATTAGATCCACACAGGGCCAGCTAATGCTTTCTTCTCTCTCTCTTTTTTCAAACTGCAGAACTGTACATCTCATGTGTATTTGGTCATGTCCCACCTCACTCCTCTTAAACTTCCATTTTAGATTAGCTCACAATAACAAGGTGAGTGGGGGACACTGGCAGACCCTAGAGGACCTCAGGTCCTGAATGGCACCCTCTGACTGGCTACAAACCAGGAACCGATAATGACCTTCCCCGTCTCTCCGCCAGTTCCACTGAGCCCTTTCTCAGCACAGTGTTGAGAACCAGGTCCTTTGGTTCAGTTCAGACCCCAAACAGTCTCAGGACTGCAGGACACGTGGCGACTTGCTTTTAGGTTTTACACTTGGTTGTCTGGTCACTGCCCACTCCCAGCACTCACTCAGCACTGACCCCAGCTCCAGGGCAGAGTACAACCCTGCCAACATTTCCACAACCCTGGCATCACTCCCATGTCCTTTCACTATCATTTGGGAGGTTCTCAGAAGAGATGAGGAGATTCAACAGCCAGGATACGTTTTGCTTCAGCAAACACTAGAATAATTTGTCTTTCTTGAGCCTGCAACAAATTGCAGCTTGGAGAAAAGATCCAGGACTACAAAGTCTGTCCAGCTTAGAATAAAAAAGTGACTGCAGGTAGTTCTGGAAGCTGAGACTTAAAATTAATGATACCAAGGGGGGAAATCAATGCCTTAGAACACCTTCCAGCCTGTCCACACATGTGTAAATCCTGCCAATTCTCACCTGTGTCCACTCTGAGGCAAGGAGAAGATAAGACAATCTTCATTAATATGTCCCCATGCCCTGTTTCTAGAGCCAAAGCAAAGAAGCAACTGATTATTTGTAAATTCAAGTTGCATAGAGAGCCATTCAAAATAATTGACCTCCCATCTTTTCTTTAATGTGTCATTCAATTCCCAGGTACATATTTGCTGATATGACATTCACGGTGAAGCTGCAAAGAGCTGAAACGAATGTACCATGCGTTTCTCACACCCAGTCACTTCAGACCTACCGATGTGTCCCCCACTGAGCCTCACAGCTGGACATTCCAGGCCTGCACAGGATTGGGTTCATCAGGGGCAAGATTTGTCTCTCATTTTGATATTGGCCACTCATAGGGATGGTTTCAAGTCAGCTTCATATTAAAGACATTACAAAAAAGGAAGATCTAATGCAGAAAGACAAGTCCCTCCCAATATTGCTATGCTACATGCACTGGTGGCATGGAATGTCAAAAATTACCTGTTGTGAAGACATACAAACGACCAACAAGCACATGAAAAGATGCTCAACATCACTAATCATCAGGGAAATGCACATCAAAACCACAGTGAGATACCATCACATTCCCATCAGGATGACTACTGTCAAAACAAAGCAAAACAAAAACAGAAAACTAACAAGTGTTGGCGAGGATGTGGAGGAACTGGGACGCTTGTCGTCTGTGACTGGGGATGTAAAATGGTGCAGCTGCTGTGGAAAACAGTATCCCAGTTCCTTAAAAAATTAAAAATAGAATTACCTTATGATCCAGCAATTCTACTTCTGGGTACATAGCGTAAAGAATTCAATACAGGATCTTGAAGAGATATTGGTACAGCTGAGTTCATAGCAACATTATTTGCAACAATAAATAAAGGTCCATCGATGGGTGAATGGATAACAAAATGTGGTCTGTCTACACAATGGAATATCATTCAGCCTTAAAAAGGAAGGAAATCCTGACACAGTACAACATGGATGAACCTTGAAGACATTATGCTCAGTGAAATGAGCAGTCATAAAACAAGTTGTGTATGGTTCCACTTCTATGAGGTCTCTAGCGTAATCAAAATCATAGAGACAGAAAGTAGGATGGTGGTTGCCAGGGGATGAGGAAAAGGGATGTGGGGAATGGCTATTTAATGGGTACAGAGTTTCAGATTTGCAAGATGAAAAGTTCTGGAGATTGATTTCACAACAATGTGAATGTACTTAACATTCAACTGTACACTTAAAAATCTCAGGACTATAAATTTTATGTTATGTGTATTTTGCCACAGTTAAAAAAAACACACGCATGGTTTCCTCCTCACAGCAATTGTCATTGGCTGTGCACTTGTGTTCTGCCAGAGTGTGTGTGTCACCCCAAGCATGTTGAGTTCTTGACCGTGTCTTCCTGATCCATGTTCACCATGCTTTCGGGACAGGGTCTGGCAAATAGATGCTTAGCACAGTTTTACTGGATGTCTGAAGAAGAGAGGGAGAGAGGGAGGGGGGAAGGGGAAAAGGAACGAATAGAAAATCCACAAAAGATAAATTACAAATGGACAGTAACCAAATGAGAAAATGTTCAGCTTCACTAGTAACCAAGGAAATGCCCATTAAAGCAACAATGAGTTTCCATTTCTCAGTATGAAATGAGCAAAGATTTTTATTAATAGAATTTAAATAACTAATGCTGGCAAGGATTTGTTGAGATGGATAACTTCAGATAGAATTGGTATGTTTCTGTAAAGAAATGTAGGAGTACATATGAACTGCCCTATAAAAATTCGTATCTTTTGACCCATCGAAGAACATATCCTAAGAAATCAACAAGATATTTAGGCAATGATTTGGGGGCAAAGATTTTTATTATAGTATTATTTATAATAGTTCAGAGACCACAGCTAAATATCTGGCAAAGGAAGAATGCTTAGGCACAAGATGAAAAATCTGTAGCTACTAAAATCACATCTTAGAAAAATATTTAATGATCTTTAAGAAATTTTTGCAATGATATATGCAGACAGGTTAAGAAGATCAGTTTTGTTTAAAAAAATGAAAACAGAGAGGAAATATATCAAAATGCAATCTTTGATTGTGATCAATTTTCCTGTACCTTTTCTTTATCCTACAAATATTCTAAAATGAGCATTTGATATTTTTATAATTTAAAAACATGTGACTTGAAAAAGGTGAAAAATTATGTCAACATCTGAGCATCTAGAGTGCGTGGGGACGGCAGAAATGACAAGGCACAGTCCCTGCCTCAAGGAGCAGTTGAGTCCTGGTGGAGACGACCATGAGGTTGGCGTGTGGTGACGGGATGGGGACAAGGGAAGCCTCCCCAGATGGGTGGCGCTTGAGCAGCCGTGAACGTTTTGAGCATTTGTCTCTGCTTCTGCTGAACTCAGTAGTGCTTTGCTCTGACTTTGTCCTTCCCTGGCATCTCATCTTGGGCACTCTGCTCCTGTGATAGGTTGACAGTGCTTTAGGGTTTGTTATCTCTGTGATCTATGTATGCTCAACTCAGCCAATACAGGATATTCTCCAACACGCTTGCTGTAGCAGGCATTCAAGTCGGTGCTTATTTGAGTTATTACGTGGCTGGCATCTGCTCTAGCAATAATTGATTGCCTGGCCCAGAGATCAGGGTCTGGAGGGTAGGAGGACCCCCACTGTCTGAAGGACCATCCCAGCACAAACTGAGAAGCATGTGCCTCGATTGGAAAATGGGGAAGTGAGACCCATAAAGAGACAGTGTCTCATCAAAGACAGGATGCCAGCCCAGGGCCAGAGCTGGGACTGGGTCTTAGCTTTCCTGGCACCCAGGTGGGGCACCTGTTTATGGCACCTGCTGCTGGAGGGAGCAGAACCCTCACTTCCCACTGGAACCCTGGACCCATTGCATGGTACAAAAGGAGACAAGAGTAGGCTGGGGTGGGGGATGGGGAGGGTGGCGAAGTATATAGATGATGGCTGCTTTTAGTATTGATGTGAGGATGATAAAAATTATCTTTGTGTGCATGTCAGGAGACCATTTGGATATCTTTTGAAATTTATAAGTGAAAAAAATTACAAACTGCATACAATGTAGACATTCTCTTCTATTTTGGTTTTATTTTTTCCCCTCTGATTATAAAAGAACTACATGTTCTAGAAGTTTTAGCCAATGCAATAAACAAATCAAAGATGTGAGTTATGACTGGTAAAAATAAGACAAACTAAATTATTTTTAGTTATTATGTTTGTCTGTTTATAAAGCCCAGGGGTATTACCTAGAGAAATACTGCAGGGAAGAGAGGATGACAGCTCAAGTGAGCTAAGGCAGCCCCTTGTCTGGCTGCAAACTCATAAAAAGGCTGGATAGTATACAATTGTAAACTAAAACCATATATATATGCATACATATTAGCTAAGCTAAATAGATATAGGTAAGGGCTGATAGAAATAAATAGAAATTCTTGGAGAGATCCAAGATGGCAGAGTAGATAAATACAGTGCTTGTTTTCCTGAGTGAACACATTAAATTTACAAACTAAATTTTAGAACAATCAACCTGGAGAATCATCTGAAGTCTAGCTGAAAAGAAGTTTTATAACTAAGGATATAAAGAAGCCACACTGAGACTGATAGGAGGGACAGAGACACAGAACTGACTAACTCCAAACCTCCCTGCGGTGCTTGAGAATCAGGAGAGATATCTCAGCCATGGAGGTTCTCCCCAGAGGAGTGAGGACCAGACTCCCTAGCCTGGAGTACTGGTGCTGAGAAGATGAAGTCCCACAACACCTGCTTTGAAAAACAGTGAGGATCCAACCATCCAGGTGAGCTGGAAGGCTGTGGGAAACCCAGACATCCTCTTAAATGGCCTGTAAACAGACTCTCTCACTCCCAGGCACTCACCTTGGGCTCTGGCAGAGGGACCGTGACTTGGGGGGCATCAGAAATAAAGAGGGCAGACTGAGGTGTGTGGCTTCGAAAGGGGGGGATAGAGGACAGTCAGTATTTTCCCTGTGACACCTCAAGCAGACACTTCCAAGCAGACAGCAGGAAGATGCCATTTTCACCTGTGTTGAGTCCACCTCCACATTGCCAAATCTGAGTCTGATTGGCCTGTTGAGCTCTGTTGCTCCACCCTGCTGACTCACTGGGACCCTGCCCCACCCAACTAGACCAACGCAGGAGGCACCTTCTCCAAGAGCAGCAAGCCCCGCCCACATCACACTCTTTCTTGGAAAACTATCAGAGTCCACAGGCCTGAGGTGGGTAGTGACTGGCCTCAGTGTGCTCTGAGGCTTTTGCTGAGCAGCTCCAGGCTCAGCACTGGCACCAAACCAGAATCTACATTAACCTGGTGACCACAACTCTTCTCACTCTAGTGACTCCCTGAGACCCTGCCTCACCCAACTTACATACCGCATGAGACTTTATCAGGGCTGAACCTTAAGGGAGCTGGCAGGTGGCAGCAGGCCTCAGGGTGTCCTGGCTTTTTTTGAAGTCACCTTAGGCCCAGTACTGGTTTGGTAGTTTGTAGTGTGGATGCTCCCACATGCTCCAGGGCCAGCACAGGCAGTGAACAACTGAACAACTGTGGATCACTTTGTAGCTCCTACCAGGTAGTCCCTGACCCGTCACAGGCAGTGGGCGACCTGGGCCTGCACTGGGGCCCCTCCCAAGAGGCTCCAGAACCAACACACATGGAGTTTGGCTTCAAACAATGGCAGGCCACCCAATTACCCCACAAGTGACATACACAAAGGTCAGTCTCAACAGGCACCAGAATCTGCTTGAGCGAATCCCACTTAATGGGGTAAGTCCCCTGCATAGCACCCTGGAAGCTATGGATGTGGCCAAACCCCACAGCCAAACAGCATGAGGGTCAATCCCATAGACTGATGTACCAATAGAAATCAAGCTCAACTATAACAGGAGGGCACACACAACCAACACAAGGGACACTCCAGGAGCACCCAGAGCAGGTGACCAGGGAGACTGTGCCAGGGCACTTACTACATAAGGTAAACCAGCCAAGACTGGGAGACATAGCAGATCTACCTAATACATAGCAATAAACACAGAGAGGCGGCCAAAATGAGAAAACAAAGAAGTATGTCCCAAATGAAGGAGAAAGAAAAGGAGAAAACTCCAGAAAAAATACTAACTGAAATGGAGGCAAGCAACCTACCAGATACATATTTCAAAGCAATGGTTATAAGGAGGCTCAAGGAACTTAGTGAAAACTTCAATAAAGAGATAGCAAGCATACAAAAGGACATAGAAACCATAGAAAAGAACCACTCAGAAGTGAAGAATACAATAACTGAAATGAAAAAATGCACTAGAAGAAATCACCTGCAGACTAGATGAAGCAGAGGATTGAATCAGTGGTTTGGAAGATAAGGTAGCAGAAAACACCCAATCGGAACAGCAGAAAAAAATATCCAAAAAAATAAAGAGAGTTTAAGACACCTCTGGGACAACATGAAGTGCAACAACATTTTCATCATAGGGGTACTAGAAGGCGAAGAGAGAAAGCAAGGGATTGAGAACATATTTGAAGAAATAATGACTGAAAACTATCCAACCTGGCAAAGGAAATAGACATACAAGTCCAGAAAGCACAGAGAGTCCCAAACAGGATGAATCCAAACACCAAGACACATTATAATTAGAATGGCAAAGGTTAAAGACAAAGAGAGAATCCTAAAAGCAGCAAGAGGAAGGCAACTAGTAACTGATAAGGGAGCTCCCAGAAGACTGTCAGCTGATTTCTCAAAAGAAACTTTGCAGGCCAGTAGGGATTCACATGAAATATTCAATGTGATGAAAAGCAAGGACATACAATCAAGGGCACTTTACCCAGCAAAGCTATCATTTAGAATCAAGGGACAGATAAAGAGCTTCCCAGACAAGAAAAAGCTAAAGGAGTTCATCACCACCAAACCAGTATTAAAAGAAATGTTAGAGGGACTTTTTCAAGATGGAAAAAAAAAGATCATAATTTATTATTATGAATAAAATGGCAATATCTACATATCTATCAACAATTACTTGCAGTGTAAATGGAATCAATGCTCCAATCAAACGACATAGGGCTGAACGGATAAGAAAACAAAACCCTTACATATGCTGCCTACAAGAGACTCACTTTAGATTGAAAGACACAGATGGAAAGTAAAGGGATTGAAAAAAGATAGTACATGGAAATGGAAACAAACAAAAAAACAAAATGAGCTGGGTAGCAATAATTATACCAAACAAAATAGACTTTAAACCAAAGGATATAACAACAGACAAAGAAGAACCTAGCAATCCCACTTCCTGGTATTTATCTGAAGAAATTCAAAACTCTACTTCAAGGGGACATGTGCATCTATGTGTCCATTGCAGCAGTGTTTACAATGGCCAAGGTGTGGAGGCAGCCTGGGTGTCCATAAATGGAGGACCACAAAGAGGAGGTGGTATATATATTCAATGGAATATTGCTCGGCTACGGAAGGAAATGGGGTCTTGCCATCTGTGGTGGCATGGATGGACCTGGAGGGTACTGTGCTGAGTGGAGTGTCAGACAGAGAAAGACAGATGCAGTGAGATTTCACTTATATTGGAATCTAAAGAACAAAACAAACAAACAAAATAGAAACAAGCTCATAGATAAAGAAAACATTTTGATGGTTGCCAGATGGGAGGGGGTTCGGGGTTGGTAAAGAAAGAGGAAGGGATTAAGAAGTACAAATTGGTTGTTACAAAGTAGTCATAGGATGTAGGGTGTAGCATAAGGAATATAGTCAATAATATGGTAATAACTATGTATGGTGTCAGATGAGTACTAGATTTATTGGGGTGATAGATGGGAAGGTGTTGGGGACAGGGTGAAAAAGGTAAAGGGATTAAAAAATGCAAATTAGTAGTTACAGAATAGTCATGGGGATGTAAAATAAAGCATAGGGAATATAATCAATAATATAGTAATAACTATGTATAGTGCCTACTCAGGGGGAATCACTTCTTAAATTATATAAATGTCTAATCACTATGCTGTACACCTGAAATTAACATGAAATAATATTAAATGTCAAAAAGACAGCTCATGAAAAATAAATACATATTTTGTAGGTAATAAAAATAATGAAAGAAAATTTTTTAAAAAAGAAGAAATGGAAATTCTCAGGTGCCCTAAACAAAGTCTGAGTGATAACACACGAGCAGATGCAGATGCCTGGCATTTTGACAAGTGCTGGGGACACAAAGGTGGAAAAGAGACAGAGCAGCCCCTACCTTCATGGGGCTTGTATGCTCTAGCAGGCTGCAGACATTAGTCAAAATGACACACTCGTAAAACATGGCCAGCGTGAAAAGAGCTAAGAGGGCCGGTACCTGGAGCTCTGTCCGCCTACAATAGGGGATCTTAACATGTCAGAGAAGTCAAGAAAGACATAGTTGCTCCCTGAGGGTTGCGTGTAACTAACAAATTAATTAAACAGCAAAACATGAAAATCAAAATCTGAAAGAACCGAAAGAAAACGTTAAGGAATAATTTGGGGGTAGGATTTATTTTTTCTCTTGTAGTATAATCGTAAGAAGTACATTGCTAGATTTGACCATCCCAAATGATTAAAGCTTCTGCACATTGAAAAACATCGTAAGCAAAAGTGAAAGGTAAAGTGCAAATTGCAAGACAAAAAAAAGCAACCTACATAAGCAAGAGTTGTCATTTTTCATATATAAAGAGCTTTCTTCATCAATAAGAAAAAGGCATGCCCCTACACATAAATGGGCTTAGAACAGGATAGTCTCTCACACACTTTAAAATAAGTAAACATAAAAGGCCACTAAGCATGTGAAAAATGTTTGTCTTTACTTGTAATCAAAGGCACATGAAGTACAAGAACTGTGTGCCTTTATTTAGTTCTGGTGAAATTGGCTGGGATTTAAGTACTAAGGTATTAAGATGGTGAAAAAGGTGGCAGGAAACAGTGGGAATATAAATTGCTACAATTCTTTTGTAGGGAAATCTGGCAACGCTTATCAAATGCTTAACAAATATGCCTATTTGGTAATTTCACTCAGAGAATGTATCTTAAATCAACAGGCATGTGTGCAAAGATTCTGTGACGGGTATTCACCCCAGCGTTATTTACAACAGAGTAAAACTGAAAACAACATAACTGTCTCACAGAATGAAATACGGCAGAATATTAGGCAGCCATAAAATTGTCATTGTGAAAAAAACCTCAGGATATGGACAAAATGTTCGAACTATGTAGTTAAGTGAAAGAAAAGCAGGTTACACAACAGAAAAATTCAAACAGGGAGACCAGAGACATGAACCACACGTGGATGGAAACTTGATGGAGGACCTACAACCAGGTGGCATTAGAAACCAGTAGGGAGTGGATGGATAATTCAATGAATGGCGCTGGGGTAACTGTTACCCACACGAAAAACTTAAACGAGAGTATTATAGCACACTACAGGCAAACATAAATTTCAAGTGGAAGAACCATCTGTGAAAAGAAAAACTTTAAAACTTTTAGAAAGTATCATATCTGTATGATCTTAGGAAGAGAAGAATTTAAGAGACAAAGAGGACAGACAAACCATAGAATAAAATATTGGTTTTATTAAATACTAAATACTAAAATATTAAATACCACAATGTTAAAAAAAATTTTTAATCTGTGCATGAGAAGATAGCGCTCCCAAATGCCAAGATAGCTACAGATTGGAAGATAATTAATTCAATGCACATAAAAGATGAAGAATTAGTGCAAAACATGTGAGGCTGTGCTTCTCAAACTTAAACGAGTATAGGAACCACCAGGTTTTTTGATAATAAGGATCCTGAATGAATAGGTCCGGGTAGGACCTGAGACTTTGCATTTCTAATAAGGCCCCAAGTGATGTTTATGCTGCTGGGCCAATAGACTGACTACACTTTGAACACCAAGGCCATAAAGGACTCCTACAGATAAATTAAAAAGAAGAACTAACCCCATCTGAAGTTTGGCAAAGGGTCTGAGCAGGTAATCTTCCGAAGAGAGAAACTAAATAACCAGTAAACACGTATTAGTTAGGAAGGGCTTGCTGCTGCTGTAACAGAGACCCCACAGTAGAAGTGTATTTCTTGCTCATATAAACAGGGCAATGTTCTAGGCAGGTGACGGGAGGGGGCCAGGTTCTGTTCCTCACAGCCCTACAGGGTTCCACGCTGCTGGAAGTTCTGCAACTTCAACAGGGCACTTCCAAAGTTGCCCTAGGAACTGGGCCCCTGGCAAAAGAAAAGAGGTTTTCATAGGGCCTGACCCAGAAATGGTGAAGACACTACTGCTCACATTCTATTGGTTGGAACTTTATTCCAGGCCATAGCCAACTGCATTATGGGAAATGTAGTCTAACTACCCAGGAAAAAAAGGACCCATGTTTGGTGACCAGCTAGCAGTCTGCCACACATCTGAAGAGATGCTCAACTCACCAGTAACCAGGAAAACGCAATTAAAACCACAGGACATCATTTTACAGCATTCCATTGGCAAAACAAAGCGTCAGACCGTTAATTGCACAATTCCAGGAGGAGCTATTCACACAGACTATCCTTCCTTCACCTCCTGATCCCCTTTACTTTCCTTAAAGTTTTTATTCCATGCACATATTACCTCTAACACACCATCAAATTACTTATTTCTAATGTTTATTGCCTTTCATTCATCTGGACTATCAACTCCAACAGGACATATGAATCACCATCTTCTTAGAACCACTGCTCAGGATGGAGAATCATCTCCTATCACAGTTATTCGCTATCAGGTTAGAGAGGTTCTCAGAATCACCTTGTTTATAATAATAGTGGGCTCTTCTGAAATAAACGAGTGGAAGACAGAAACAGGCAAAGCCACCAGGCAGTTGGTCTGTTCCCTCTCATAATTTCTGACTTTAAAATGACAAAGTAGATCTTTCAGATAAACCAACCAGCCTCACAAATGTTGTCCAAGAATTCAACCTGGGGACACTTGAGAACCTTGGAAATTTCCAATGGCTTTCTCGTCCTATCCTTCAGTGACTTTATGGTTGGGAAAGAAGCATACTGGCTTATAAATATTTCCCATCAGGAAACTTTTTGGTAAGCTCCTAACATAATTTTAGATCTCAGCCAAGTTTGTTCTCCCTGCTGCCCAATACAATATCTTCCAGGGCTGCTGCACCAAAGTGATCTAGAGAAAAGAGAAATTAAGACAATTTCCCAGCCTTCTGTAAGCATTTGCATGGGAATGCAGTCTGTCCTGCTGTTTGATAAATCTGATATGTAAGAAAACCATGAAAATCAAAGTTCACATCCAGTTGGGCGCTTTATGTGTACATTGTGAAGGTTACTACAAAAATGTGATAATATCCTTCCAAGTATATGACTAATGAGAATACATATGGCACATCTGAGACAGCTCAAATGTGTAATTATTGTGAGGATTTCACAGACACATAAATATAATGATCTTCAGCTAAGTAAATTGCTAGCTACCAATGAAATAAATAGGGTCCCTTCAGAATGTGAAATAATTTGGAATGGTAGCTGGTGGGAAATGATTCACCTTAGCTGTTATCTCTGGAACAGTAATACAGAAATATATCTGCCAACTCTGGTACACTTACATTGTTTTTCATATCCTGTGGAGTTTGTCAGAGTGCTCTGGGGCCTGCTGCCTTCCACCCCCATATTCCGATCGGCTCGCCACTGCGTAGGAGCAGCTAATATTGTTTACCTCAGTAGGCATCCCAGCCATAATATTTTCCCAAGAAACACTGATGTGTTTAAAGGTCAGGTTGATACTGATTTGACGGAATAACATGAATTCATCTTTCTAGGAGTAAAATGGTGTACATGACTTGGTTTAAAGGTTAAACTGTTTTTTGTGCACTGGATAGGTCAAAGATACAAGACTTTAATACACAAAGTATAATTGCCTGTTTGGGCAGACAGGGAGATGTGATGCCCAGGGTTTAGATTTTTCAAGAGCTGTTTGAAAACTTAGGAATCTATTGACATCTCGTCATTCTTGAATACATTTCCTTACAGGAGGGAAACATGTTACAAGGGTGCTCAGTTAGAAAGACTGTTTCTTTCCTACTCCTAGTTTTATATCTGTTGGGATTCTAGAAACTGAGTTTTAGAGTACTGATAGAGTCTAAGAATGTTTTCAGATACCAAGTTCCCTCAGGGCCAGTAAACTCCCAAATACAAAAATTATACAGTAGGTGCTAAATAAAACCTTGGTAGATGAGTGAATTGAACACACCTTAAAATAACACAACAACCCACAAAGTTCGTTTTGACAATAAGGAGGAAAGTACAGAGACTGTCTGTAACTAGAATCTAAAACTAGACCAATCTTGGACTCAGTTTTCTTCATTCATGCATTTGTTTGTTCACTGAACAAATGATTTATGAAGCACTTACACGTCACTGCAATGTACTGGATACTGAAATGAAATGGGAAGACATGGCCCCAACCTCAGAATTTACAGTCTATCTGGGAAGAAAATAAAGTGAGAGGGGAAGGGGATGGAGGAGGGTATGGGAGAAGGAGAAGGGAGCAGGAGGGGAAAGGGAGGACACAGGAGAGGGAGGAGGACGTCGGAGGGGAAGGAGGAAGGGAGCTGGTAGCCCTGGCCTGGGGCTAGGACCTGGTCACCGTCTCTCTGTCCTCTCCCCTCCCTAAGGACTCCTTTCTCCTTAGGCCCCTTCCTCACTTATCAAGTCTCACACAGGACTCCGCGCCTGCACTCATCAGCAGCTGTCTGCGTGGCCCCAGCTGGTCCTGGGAGAGGCCCCTGAACCAGAGATGCGCTAGGCGCAGCCTCTTCCCACCAGGACCCCAGTTCTACCGCACAGCGCTGGGACCAAACCCGTGGCGCGTGCTTGACCGGCCCTCTTCGCGCCAGGAGCGCCCCGCTCACGTCCCCTCTCTGCGGGCAGACACAGGGCACTTGGCACTCCTGCGGGTCCTGGGGGTGTGGGGGGCCTTAGGCGGGGCATGAGCAGCTCGGCCTTGGCGGAGGGAAGGAGGCCGTGACTTTCCCTTCCTCCGCTGTGGTGGTGGGGGAACCATGGATACTCTGTCCTTTTAAGGGAAGAAGGAAAGAGACCTGACCCGCTGTCCCCAAGCCCGCGCAGCCCCCGCTGTGGACCCGAGGTCGGTGCAGGTGGCAATGTGCCCCCCACCCTGCCAGAGCCCGCCCTCGGAACCCACCTCCGCAGCTGCTGCGTTTTGGCCTCGACTTAGCCTAGCGAGTCCCCAAATTTCGCCGTGAGCCCCATGCCTACAGGTAAGAATTATCACAGACTTACTGGTGCACACTGCGGTTTAAGCGTAAATCACTGTGTTAAAGGAGAAAAATACTGGATGGCTGGGGGGGTGAGGGGTGCGGAGCGGGAGTGGGGGTGGGGATGGAGGGAGGAGGGAGGGATGGTGGGGTAAGCGGTGGAAGGAGTGAAATGGGAGGGCGGAGGCGAGCTGTGGGCAGAGATGGGGGAACGTGGGGGGGAGGGGCGGGGTCCAGGGGCGCTAGGAGGGTGCCCTGCGGTGATGGGAATTTGGGGGGACAGGAGAGAGGAGCAGTGAGGGGACAGTGGAAGCCTTGGGGGACCGTCGGATCCCTGGATGTCTGAGAAACCAAGGGGAAGCCATGTGTTCCTGTAGTTCCTAGAGGGAAAGAGGTGAAAGGGGTGGTACTTTTACTTAACTCATGTTAGTTGGAGGTGGGACTCTTGGAATAGGAAGACCCTCGGTGGCGCTCACACTTGAGAAGTTGTCCCAAACCTCCTTCTGCCTGTTTTCTGTAGCATTTGGCCCAGGGAGCCATTCACGTGTACCTGAGGCACCAGGGTTATGGGAGGGGTCCCACAGGTGGGGCCTTCCTGGGCCCAGGAACTGCAGACACAGGAACCACGGGTGCCCTGGGCCTGGAGGAGCTCTCCAGGTGTCCCCTATCACCACTGAAAGGCTTCATTTACACCAGACACCTTATTTCCCCGAAAATAAGACCTAACTGGAAAATAAGCCCTAGCATGATATTTCGGGATGCTCGTAAAATAAAATAAGCCCTACAGTATTTCCCCGAAAATAAGACCGGGTCGTATAGTAATTTTTGTTCCAAAAGACGCATTAAGGCTTATTTTATATTACAAGCATCCTGAAAAATCATGCTATGGCTTATTTTTCAGTTAGGTCTTATTTTTGGGGAAACATGGTATGTGTGTGGTATATTTTTAAAGGTATTGCAGAGAAAGAATAAAAATGTGAATTTTTAAGAAAAGGAATGAAATTTTATATAGCATGGAAATATAAACAAGAATAAAAACACTGGATGGAGAGCCTGGGACTGAAGGTAGGCCTATTCGTGACCTCCCTGCCTGCGTCCTCACCACTTGTCTTGGGCACTGCCTCCTCCATTTTTTCTCCTCTGTCCCTTTGGTGAGCATCTCTCTGGAAGAGCAGACACTCCGAGCTCCAGCTCCTTTGATGAATGACCGAATTCCAGGAGAGGGGGCTGCTGGCTGACTCCTAAAGGAAGGGTAGGAGGGAATGGCATGGAAAGGGCAGGGAGAGGTTAGGGTGCTTGGGGAGTAAGGAAACCCTCTCTGGCTGGAACACAGAAAGGGGAGGGATGTATGGGGAGCAGAGATATATTTTTTTTAATGGATGAAAGGTATTTGCCCTCCTATTTTTAAGCATAAGAATGAAGTTTTCACTTCAGATTTCATGATGAAATAGAAGGCCTGTGTATCCCCAGACGTGGGGAGGAAATATCTGCAGAGGACTTTGCCAGGAGGCAGGCCTGGGCTTGCCCTGCGTCCCAGGAGGCACTGGGGCCTCACTGAGTCCCAGCTGAACGCGATCTTCCTCCCCAGGTCACCCAGTTCTTTCTTTTTGAAGGAAGCTGAAGCACAGAGGGGGGTATGACATGCCTAGCAGTGAGGACCAGCACCTCTGCAGGCCTTTTCTCCTTACCCACCACACGCTTGGATCTCACTAGGAATCAGTTCAGCTCCCTCCTAGGGGCGGCCAGGGTGGCCCTTCGATGTGTGGCCCAGGTCTCCTCCAGGGCCGCAAGAACAGGGACCAGCAAAACCCCCAGAGGTCAGTTGCTGCCCCTGGGCCCATGGCCAGGGCAAAGATTGCAGAGGGGACCCTGGGGACCCTGAGGATGCATTTCTTCTATGCTTGCTGACGTCTACCAGTGCCCCCAAAGATCAGCTGTTCAGTGTTCGGGAATGTGACTCAAGATTTCTTGGGCTGTGATCCATCACTATCCCTAAAAATGTCCCAGGGCCACAGCTCACCCCACAGATGTAGGACTGAGGCCAGGGACTGCCCGACAACTACAATGTGTGATGGGCAGGGGGCTGGGGTTCTGGTTAAGCTGTAGATAACGGGGAACCACTGGGAGCAGTGAGGACCATCTTTCTGCAGCATTTTCTAAACCAAGCCAGCAAGCTGGTGAGCACCATTGTAATAACTCAGCCGGAAACAAGTGTCATGATTCACGTGTCACTGCTAATGTCGAGCTAATATCCCCCAGCAGGGATGAGCAATTACAAATTCCTGAATTATCTCCCTTGTCTGCACCTCAAACAAACAAGCAATCATCTGTTTCCTTAGCGAACCTTCCCTGGGGTGAGCCAGCTCAAAGGTTGAGAAAAGTGGCCCTCTGAGGTGGAGACCCAGCGTTGTCACTTCCTGGCTGTGAGTCTTTGGCAAGTTCCTGGGAGGTCCCCGTATAGTAATTATTATAGTTTCTATAATAGTATACTTGTCTCACAGGGTTACCGTGACGATTAAACATGAATTATTAGTTGAAAGTGTCTTGTGCATTGTAAGCACACAATAAATGTTAGCTGTTATTAACTGAAAAATTAAACCAAAAATATTAGGATGTGGGCATTAATAGATAGGATTATACTTAGATTTCACAAACCTGTTAAATTTTTCCATCTTCTCTTTCAACCAGGGAGCCAAATGGAATCAACACTTACACATCCTGACTCCTCGGGCCAAGTGATAAAACTAAAACAAAATTGCTCTGGGACTCAGCAAATCTATCGTCTTCTTTTGCAATTGCTCTTGGCCGCGAAGGTTATCAGCTGGGCTTTTCGCTATAGTGTGCTTTCAGGTGAGACCCAGATGGAACTGGGCCGTGGTATTCAGCCACTCACATTGACAGACTGAAATCTTCTCACTTGTTTATAGACAGGGCTTCATGTACCCTTGAAATGCTAGTGAGATGCTAAGAGATTTTTCAGGTCTTTCCATGGGGATATATTTGTGTTTAGCTTAAAGATGGGAGCGTCTGTGTTGCCCTCTGGAGCTCTGTAACGCCAAGGTCATCACTGTGAGGGTTGAGATTGGGACACTGGGGTATCACTGGGTGGCCTGGACAAGGGTCTTAACTGCTGTGGTCCTCATTTTCCACAAATGTGGAATATTGGGTTAGCCCTGCATATTCCCTTTTTTTTTTTCTGATTTTAAATAATTTATGTAGGAATAAAACTCAACCAGTAACTGAAGTAAAGGAAGGTCCAAACATGTTTGATGAATGACTGTAAGTGCAATAGGGATGTCCCAGGAACCCAGGTTTCCCCGTAGAAGGGTTCCCATGGGAACGGGGACAGTGGTGGGACAGCCACGTGACCTATGCCAGGCCATCTCTCCATCTCTTTTTGCATCTGCCCAGATCTCGCTGTTCCTTCCCCCAGGTTTCCAGTCTCCACTCCATTCGGCCACACATGGCCCATCACCACTTTCCTGGCCCACAGCCAACTGTCCCAATCTCTTAGTTTTCTCATACTGACTTCCTGAGAAAGGGACCGGCTCAGCTCATCCTATCAAGCAGACGATACAGGTCGTAAGTTACCGACTGGCCTGTAGACGGGTTCCCTGTAGATCGATTGCCTGCCCGAGGACCAGTCCTCTGGGGCTCAGGGTAGAGAGGGAGGGGCCCTGCCCTCAGCTAGCCTAGGACTGGGAAATGTCCTATAGGTGGGCAAGCAGTGCGACCCCCCAGAAAATAACCCAAGGGCAGTCCTGAGTTTGTATCCCTTCCACCTCACTCCCACCTCTTCCCCATGTGCAGAAAGCGTGTTGACACTTAGAAATGCCTGTCATTTTCTCCCTGCTTGGACCAGCTCCATCAGGGCCTTTTCTATACAGGCTTTTCTGTTCTTTCTTTTAGTTTGCCCTCATCTGATTGAGTGAGGCACTCAGGTGGCGGGATGAGAATTGGCCTGTGCATCTGAAGACCAAGGAAGAAGGATGCAATGGAAGGTGGGAGTGGGGGAGTGGGGTGGCTACCAGGTGGGTCACAGGTGAACCAGACAGATGTGCTTGCTGGGCCAGGAAGGGGTCAGGGGGCAGGCACGGCGTGAGGATGGTGTTGTGCCATCCTGTCTGTTCCCCTGGCTGCTCAGGGTAGGATGCGTACCAGTCAGTCCTCTGTGTGTCCTGGCACAGTGCCCAGCTCTGAGAGCGGCTCATTTGTGTTTGCTGCCTAAATAAATTGGAGCCAAGCCCAGTTTTCTGAATTGGACCAGAGACATCAGGACTGGATTACACAGCACATCCTGGAACGTACATCCTCAGGTCAGCATGAGTCCTGGGTTCCAGAGCAGGGCTGAGCTGGGGTGGGGGTGGTCTCTTCAGTCATAGCTCCCACACAGTAGGGCTGTGGTGGCTGGGAAGCCAGGGAAAGCCCCCTGAGAGGTCCTTAGGGACGTCTCACATTTACAGATGGGGAAACTGAGGCTCAGAGAGGGTAAGCCACTTGTGAAAGTTCATAACTAGGGCTTTTATTCACCCTTTAGAGCCTCTGACCATCGCGAAATATTGGACTACGAAGTGGTATTTACATGAACTCAGGACATTTCATTGCAGGTTTCCTTAGCAAGTCGTTTGAAGCAGTGAAACATTCCTATTTCCGGTGAGGTGCGTGGCCTTGGGTGTGGGTGACTTCTGTGCCCACGCGGGCCATCTTTCTCTAAGACAGGCAGTTCCATTTGCTGTCTATCCATTTCCTATTACAGGTGTGGGATATGAGAGCATGGATCAGGAAAGACTCATCTCTGAAAGAACTTTGCCTGAAAGGATATGCAAAGAAACAAGACCAAAAGTAGAAAATGAATCAGAGTGAGCTTTAACAACAAGAACGCAGAGAGGAGAAACACACACACATGTGCGCACACCAAATAGAAAGCTGTCACCCATGGTGGCTTGTCACCCATGTCAAGTAGTCCTTAGCCAGGCCCGACAGCTGTGGACGGAAGTCTCCACAGTGACACACTGAGAGGAATTTCACTCTTAACATCTGCAAGGACCACAGTGTCATCGTGACTGCAAACCTCTGGCTGTCTTGGTTTGCTGGGATTATGGGTGTATATTTTCTTTTTCCATTTTCCCAGTTTTCTTTAATGTGGTTACATTTTATAATGAAAGGGGTTTTGTTTGTTTGTTTATTTGTTTTCTGTATTTTTAAGAAGGACAATTCAAGATGAGTACAACAGTCAATGGTTCAGTGCGTGATTTTGGGGGTAACAGGGAGAGCAGATAGGAAAGGCAGCAAGGTTGTGGTTTAAAAGGAGAAGCCTCCACAGGGCATTTCCCATTTATGGAAAGATACTCAATGTGGCCAACTTCACATGCATTGTTAATGGGTTGGTCAATAAAACCAAAGAAAGGATTTTGGACTGGGGGATCCAACAATGGTATGAAAATTTCAAAACAATTTAATGTTAGGCATTCTTTTCCTATGAAAAAAGGTGCAATTTAATTCAAGGAAAGTAAATTATTGCTGAAACAGTTCTGAGCCTGACCAACGATGAAACAGGGCGCAGCTCCTTTCTCCAAGTGGATTTGATTTCCTAAAATTAACCTGCGTGGTCTCTGAAAACCTCCAAGTAACATCAGTAAAATCCACTGATTAGGGAAATCTGGAGTTAAAAGAGAGGTAGAGAACGGCAGGAATGCACTTTCTGGATTCATTTTTCTCAGCACAAAAATTAGGCCACTGTAGTGATGGATGCTGAGCACTGGGCTCTGTTGGTTTGGAGAGAGGTGGCTTTGTCGTGGTCCCGAAGCAGGGACTCTCCCAAGGACACACATCCTGTGTGTCAGAGTGAACAGGCTGATGAGCTCTGCAAACCCACACCTGTGGGGGGTGAGGTGGGGTGGAGGACACTGGCAAGATCACTGGCCTGGGCATCATCCAGGTGACCGGGGGATTAACCCAGCCCAGTGATCTGGTTTCCTCCACTGTTGCTGACAGGCTTTCTGTGAGCTTACAAACAACAGACAGCAGGCCTCCCTGGACTCTGACCTCAACTGATGCTCATTAGTGTTGTCATTGTCTGATTATTCTTGGCATTAGGGTCTTCAAAGGTAGGCTTGAGGACACGGCAGACAGCCACACATGTGGGGTTGGGGGTCAGGGAATCATGTGTCCTGTTGGCACTGGACAAGAAGCTGGCATCCAATTTGCAGGTGGCCCAAAGTCTGGGGAGGTGGCTGGGCTCTGGAGGGATGTCCTTCAGTGGGACTGGGACGATGGACTGAGCTCCCATGGTCAGTGCAAGCCTGAGGTCCAGGCGCCCACCGCACTGGAGCACAAAGCCCCGGGGCACAGGACCTCGTAGCGCTGGGTGACAGTGAGTCCACAGTAAGACATGGCCGCTCCCCTGAACTGGGGACCCTGTCCTAGGCCAGGCAACTCACAGGAGCACGTACTGAGTGCAGGCACCTTTCTAGGAGTGTTGCACGGACCCTCTCATGTAATCCTATGGTGACTTTCCAAGTGGGGACTATTCCTTACACAGAGGAAAGTAATAGCAGAAATTGTGTCACTTGTCCAAATTTGCACAGCTGAGTTGTGAGCTAAGATCCCTGCCTAGCAACGGCGGAGTTGAGTCCCAGGACACACCCAGCTGCATGCGGAACCATGCTCCATAAGGACTGCCGTCTTGGCCTTGCCGATACGCAGGCCTGCTCTGCCCATGTGCCCTGGCAGACACCAAGCTGCGCTTTGTCTCTGTGGGTTTACCTGCTCTGGGTATTTCACATAAACGGAGTCGAGCAATATATAGCCCCTGTGGCTGGCTTTTTGCACTTAGCATTGTGCTTTTGAAGTTCATCCATGTTGTAGCTAGCGTGTACTGATTTTCCCAAATCCCCACTCATGCACGGGCGCTTTATGTTTCTGGGAACTTCACTCGGCATTTGACGTACATTCGGGTGTTCTGACCACTGAGCAGGTGCCCTTCTGCTGGCTTCACCCACAGGCCCCTCTTCCTCCTCCCTTTTCTGGGAGAACACCCCCTCCCCACCTCATCAGCCACAGAAAATTCCCTCTCACATCAAGGCATCAAATTCCACCTTCTGCTCCAGGATGTTTATTGAAGAATCGCATGTGAGCAACTCTGTTCTCTCCCTGGATGCTGTTTGTCCCCCCCCCACCCCCTGCTTCCCCAGGGAGCAGAAGGAGTGACAGGGAGAGGGAGTTCATCTGCAGGAGCTGCCTCGATGGGTCGGGAGACATACAGCATGATCCCATGTCCTCGTCTTCCCAGGACCGTCCCAACTTCCAGCTCTGGTCCTTCATTCCTGAAAACATCCAGCTTTGAAGAATGAATGATATGGTTGTCTACGATGAGGGCGTTTTGTATCCTGAGTCGATTATAGCAGATCTAAGGAAAGAAGGTCCTCTCTACAGGGTTCACACTCAGCCCTGGACACGACATTCAGGGCACAGTGAGCAAACATTGGTAGTGTCTGTTCATCTCCATCCCGGGAAGGAGAGGTTGTCCTGACTACTGGTCTAGTCCAATAGACAGGCCATTCTTGGTGAGGAAATAACTCCAGAGCTGGTCATCTGTGGACATCAATATTACCAGTCAAAAGGCAAGAGAGTAAGTGTCTTCTGATGATGATTTGACTTTTCATGTAGTGTGGCCACAGAAAGAGAATGTGCCAAACACGTGGACACAGCTAAATTCCTTGTTGTATAAAATCTTATGTCTCCCTCAGCCACCTGTTCATTTAATTTTAGTTTATTGTGGGAAAATATAACATGAAATTGACCATTTTAACCATTGTTGAGTGTTCAAATCAGTGGTGTTAAGTAGATTCACATTGTTGTAAAACCATCACCACCATCCTTCTCCAGAACTTTCTTATTTCAAACAGAAACTGCACCCACTAAATACAACTGCCCATTGCTATAATATTTCTCTATGAATTTGCCTATTCAGGATAGCTCATATAAGTGGAATCACACAATACTTGTCTTTTCGTGCATCTGTACATTTTCTAAATTTTATTTTGTTTCGCCATCAAAGCATTTACTAGGAGCTAACCTCACGTGATGCTATAAAGGGTAATACCTTACATTTGTGTGATGCTTTGCACCTTCTAAGAAATGTCTAAGGTATTAGCCTGTTTGAGTCTTGTAACAGTTCTTTAAGGCGAGCACAGCATGTCTTGTTACCTTAATGAGTGGCCAAATCAGGAGGAAAAGCCTGGCTCTGCAGACTCCATTACCCTTTCTAGAGTCAGGCAACTTCTCAGAAGTTGGGGGTAATTTCTCTCTTCTGGAATCCAAATGTAAAGCTCAAATAACTACGTTTTATACAAGCAAAGAAAGAATCATGTTGAATTTGTGAGCATGTATTTAGGGAGGAGTCATTATATGGGGTCAGAACCCACTGGTGGGGGCCAGACGTGGGCAGGGGCCTGTCGTCTTCAGGTGCTAGGTCTCCGCCAGCTGCCTCCAGCTTCCCTGGCCTCAGGCCTGCTGTCTTTACCAGAGTGTTCTCCCAGTCAGAGGGTTGAGGACGCACAAGATATGCTCTTCCAAAAAAGTTGGGCATTTCTCCAGGAGCCAGAAAAATCCACCAGTGCTCAAACAGGCTGGAAGACAATTTTGTTTTTCCAAGCTCTGGAATAATGAAGACCGTACTGTGTACATGTTTGCAAACAAGAAGGAACAATACGCGCATTCAACATGTAGCATTTTATTTGCGGTTCTATTGTGCAGGACAGTCATTTGTTAGGACTTGATTATAGCTGTCACTTTGTGCAAAAACTGGGAGGCTGGGCCCTGCTCGGAAACGAAGACTCGCTGACTTATGAACGGCAAAGGTCCGTATTTCCTGTTGGGCACTAATAATGCTCACACAGGCAGGTGGGGGAACTTGGTTTAAACAAAGAGAAGTTGACAACAGCAGAGTAAAGAGGACCATCACCACTGCATCTGCTCAGTGTCCTCTGAGTTTGATGGGTTTTCACTTTAACGTGGCAGCTCTGTGTATATGCATGAGTATTAGAACTGCACTTCCCACGTTGAGACTAACATTTGCTTTGATACAGGAATGCTCATTTTCTATCGACTCAAGTAAATCAGAATAGGAAGAACCATGGCTGTCCCAGAGGTTCTGTTAGTGGGGTTTCACAGGGTGAGGGCGCCAGCCAGCCAGTCAGCCATTGCTCCTTGTGGGAGAGATCGTCTGACAAATCCACGGAGCCTTGGGTCCCTCCCCTCCCGGCCTTGCTGTCTCCCAGTTAGTACAGGTTGTTGGGAATTTGGGGACTGGGATCACTGAAACACCAACTATATACAATTCTCAAACTTGCCCCACCCCCCACCTGAATCTCTCCTCCTATTGATAACAGAGAGTGACGTGCAGGAATGAAAATAATATGGATGACATCCAACACTCATGGAGTGTGTCCGATAGACCATACCCTATTTTAAACATTTTACCTTTAATGACTCACTTTTTTGTTCTCACAACTCCAAATGAGGCAATGGCTCTCATCATCATTCACATTTTATAGGTGAGGACACAGACACAGAGAAGACGCTCAGAGTCCAAGAGATAGGTGGTGGAGGGCCCTCCACCCCCAGTCATGCTTCTAATCACTAGGCTGGACTGTCTCTCAAGGGTACCACAGACCAGGCCAAGTTCAATTACTTACCTCCGGACCGCCTGTGGTGAAACAACACATTCCACTAAAATTACTCTTGTGAGCAAAACTGCAAAGACCAGCTGGGGGATACGCTGGAATAAGATCCTATTCACAACGGTCATGAACACAGAATAAAATACCGCAGTATATAGCTAGCAAGGAATGTACAGGACCCTAACTACGTAATAGGTAACTGTGTCTCGGTGGGTAGCGATACGTATCAAAATCCTCAAAATTGTATATAAACTTTGACCCCAAAATTTCTCTTCTAGGAATTTATACCAAGGAAATAGTCATAGATAAGAACAAGGGTTAACTTATAAGAATGTTTATCCCAATGCTGCTTATAAAAGGAATAAACTGGAAACAAACAAAGTGTACAAGGTAGGAGTGAAACAATTGACTAAGTCAGTTATGCTTCCTACACATGCTGGACACCAGCGTGTGTGCCTGCTCAGTTTCCCTGCACGGCCTGCTTCTTTCTGGCTTTTGGCCGTGCCATTCCACCCACACTCCGTCACTCCCTGTTACTGAACGTCAGAGCTTCCTGGGCAAACACCAAGGAACTAGATGACACCACGGGGTCGTAGTCGTGACCCTTGGCCTACTAGACAAGGGAAACATGCAGGAATGAGCACATACATCCCTTCTTCTTTCTCCCACTACTTCGTGGTGAGGTTCCTCCTTGCAGCCCTTCTGGGGAGCTCCTGATGCCAAAAGAAAAAGCCCACTGAGTGACCTGCTGTATCTATTTGCAGCTTGTCCTGAAATTGTGCCCAGCCAGCATGGGGACTCACCACAGGGCATTGCTTTGCGTTTTCCTTTCCTTTTCTTCTCACCACCTAGACCCTGGGCCCCACACCTCCCAAATAAAACATCAGCGCTTTAATCCTTGCCTAAAACAGTATTTTCTAGAGAACCCATGTTTAAACAGTACACTCAGCCATTATTTAAAATGATGTTGAAGTCTGTATTGTTTATATATATATAAACATTTATATATATAAACATATATGTATTAATTTTCTGTATTATTATGATGTTTTCACATCTTAAGAAACTTTCTGGCTGGGGAGACTACCCCTTCTGGGGCTGGGCTATTTTTAGAGAGCTAAGGGCTCAGCTGGCAGAATACCTTTTGTGTAGAGCAGGGGTGTCCAAACTTTTTTCAATGTTTTTCACCAAGGGCCATATGTGGTAAAATACACAAACAGCTGGGCCACTCACTCGAGGTGAAGTACGTATTGCCTCACCTGGTTTATTTAAGTAAACTAAATATATTTTTGGAATTTGCTGTGGGCCAATTAAAAATGGATTGCGGGCTGCAGTTGGCCTGCGGGCCACAGTTTTGATACCCCTGGTGTAGAGCACCCCTGGAAGCTGTTAGAATGAGTTTTGTGTAAGCAAGAGTGACTCTATTGTGGACACGCGCAAAGAACTTAGTAGATAACACCCAGGGAGCTGCCCGATTGCCTTGGTAATTGGATATAACCAGCTACACCCTGAAGGTCTGCTACTGAAGATATAAGGACATCAGGGTCACCGGCTAGCTGCCCCAATAAGGTGACATTACGAAGTCACTCAGAATTGCATGAGAACTGAGGACTTTTGCAGCTCAGAGAGCCTGTCTCGATTGAGAGGTGGCCACACTGCCACTCTGCTCCAAGAACCCTCCTCTCTGCTCTGTTCTGCTCGGACAGAACCTCTGCCGGACCAACCTCTCAGACCAGCCTACCCTTCCTCACTCCACCAGGACTCTGATTAACATTGGGACTGGCTCGTTACTCTATTTTACCCAATTATTGTATGACTCTGTGTGCTTTACTGTTTGGTGTGTTGATGATTGATGTTTGAGTAAAGAACATACTGAAAGGCATGTAAGATCATGTATGCTTTGTTCTTCGCTGGGGCCGCAGCTACCGTGGAGGCCTCAGTGCCTGGTTGATCTTGGGGGTCTGAGAGTCTCTTGAGGGTTAGTCCCCCTGACTTGCAGGAAGAGACTGCAGCTGGCTGACTGTGAGCCTAGCAGTCCCTCGGGACACCTTTGATATGCAAACTAAGCAATCCAGGGTCTTACTTCCTCCATCTGGCCTGCAGACCCCAGGAGGTAATATTTCTCTGCCCTACTCATCCCTGGGCCGGGTACCAGACAACTGGAGACCACCTCTAGAGCCAAAGCCTTCCAAAATTATTCCACCTAGCCAATCCTAAACTGTTTACCCTGCCCTGCCTTACCTTTCCCGAGGAAACTCCGATAAAGCCTGTGGCCTAGGCCCTCCCTTGGCTCCTGCCCCTCTGCCTTCTGACCATCCTGGGGCTTCCCCACGTGACTCTGCATGGCACATCGTGACTCCTGGGTCTAGGACTTGTGAGTATAATTGACTGTGTCTACCTGAGCCTCTCCTGTGTCTCCTCTTGGGACTGTACCCAACTGACCATTATATTAGAGAACACTGAACAAACGCTATTTTATGACACAGAAAAACATTCACATTAGGTGCATTAAAAAATCACACTTAAGATACAATATTAATATGTTTCCATTCTTGTAAAAACAAACAAAAGAAAACGTTTGGAAGCAAAATACCAACATACTAACGGTAGTTAACATTGGAGGTAAGCTTGTGGGGGATATTTTTCTTTTTTGAATTTTTATTTCTGAATTTTCTACATTTATTTAAAAAAAAACAAACAACCACTTGTGCCAGTTATCTATTGCTTCATTAAAAATGACCCCGAAACTTAGTGGCATCAAATTCCAAGCATTTTATTCGTTCATGATTCAGTGGGTCAGCAGTTTGGGCTGGGCTCAGCCAGGGACCTCTGCTGGGCTCGCCTGGAGTCCCTCATGTGGTTCCAGTGGTTTGGAGGCTTTCCTGAGGCTCTTTGGTCCGAGGTAATCTAACATGGCTGGGACTTGGGGCTGGCCATCTGTTAGGCCTCTCTCCCAGGTGAGTGCCAGGTGGGGCTTTATGACATGGTGGCAGAAGCATTCCAAGATGACATACTTGGTGGGCACAAGGTTTCTTAAGGCCTGTGCTCTAAGCTTTCACAATGTCACTTCCACCCCAACCAATTGGTCAAAGCAAGTCACACGGCCTGCCCAGATTCAGGGGTGCGCTTTAATCCTTGCCTTTAATCCTTGCCTAAAACAGTATTTTCTAGAGGACCCATGTTTAAACAGTACACTCAGCCATTATTTAAAATGATGACTCCTCGTCTGGCTGGGAGAAGTGAATGGTAAAGCACCGTGTAAAGAGGCTAGAATACAGGGATGGAAAGAACGATCGGGTTCTCTTTGTAAACATTTGCAAACAATCTACCTTACCATTTCAAATGACTTTTAAAAGTTTCTTCTGGTCTGTGTACTTACGTTGAGACGATAAAAATGGCTAACACTTTTATACTGATTATTTTGGGCAGGACTCAAGAGTCTAATTGAACTTGAAAGAAAAAATTTAAAAAGTCTTAAGTAAGTCTTAAGTGAGTCCTACAGTAGATATGTTTTACCAAAATAGTTTGACTCTTCCTCTCCCTCAGTTTGAATTAGTGAGATTTCCAGCATATATATCAGGAAAGAAAACTTTAATTTAGTTCCTGGCTGCTAGACAGATTGTCAGATTTGTGCTAGTGATTAGAAAAAGGAATTTCTCACAATTCTGCAATTAAAACTCTACCCACTTTCCATTCCTGATTATGTGATAGGCTAGGAAGCATCTCCCAGTAGCTTAATATTATTAGATTAGCAAGAAGATGTCTAACACGACTCAGTGTTGTTCTTCAGAAATAATTAGCTACCTGAGTGGAATAGACCTCCATGGAATACAAGTATATCTCTTTCAGAACATTTAAATTTGGAGGCTTAATTATCCAGTGAAAAATAGTCGCTTTAGCACTTTAGTCCATTTGGCTATATATTAACATTATTAAAATGCTTTCCTGGTCTTTATGCAAATTGCTTTAAAAACAACAACAACAACAACAACAATTTATCTCCTAGCAACCCAAAGTGAAATAAGTACTGAAAAATGACGCCTCAAGAAGATTTGGGGCTGTTCATCCAAGTAAATTCCTAGTTTATTTGTTGATTGTCCGAATGAACAAATGGAGGCTTTGTGCCTGTAGGTGTACATGCAGCTGAGTCACCCTCTAAACTAAACTTTTCAGCAGCTAATTAAGCAGTCAAGTTCACACCCAGAAAGAGTACAACCTAGTGCATTTGGTCACCAATTCCAATCTGTCAGTAAGCACTCAGCTGAATGGGAGAACCAAACGTGAAGTTACTCATGTGCCCTTGAGACTTGACCGAGCTCTAGAGTCTGGGAAGTTTCTTCCTCTTTTTAGGGGTGCACCCTGCCCGTGGGGTGCTGCAGCCACCTTACCTCCCGGAGCCTTAGCTTTTCCCTCTGTGAAATGTGTGCAAATCTGTGTTCTAGATTCTAGGTTGAAAAACTAGAGTAGAAAATGAGGGTGAAATGCTTCATAGCTAGACATCACAAAGATGGAAGCCATGGTTCTTCGCATGGATGACGCAGCAGTTACGATGTCGGCTACAGGCCCAGCAGTAATCCAGAGGGTACCACTTCTTCCGTGCCCACCCACCTCCCTGGGCATGAACTGGCAGGTTGGAGGGGACACTGCCCTTTGCTTCCTGACTTGGTTACCTTGTCATCAGAGGGTACTCAGACTCGTCTCTAGCTGGCTGCCACTCTAACCCTGAGCCTAAGTTCTGGGGAGACTCCAGCTTGTCCTGCAGAGTGTGTGTCATTGTGGCCTTGTGAGTGGGGCTCAGGCCCCTACTTTCACTGCTGCTGCTCTGGCCGTGGGCTCCTCCTGGTGGGAGGACGGACAGTTCCCTCCCCACATAAGGCTGTGCCAGCTAGTGGCACTCCCGGGCTGCAGCTCTTGCGACTCACATGCTTCCACGGGAGACGATGCACAAGATCGGACAGGTCATGAGTCCAGCCCCCGACTGCCCCCAAACAAGTGGCCACTCCCCTCAGAACCTGGTCTCTGCAGTGACTCGCCCACCTGTTCTTTTTCAGGATTCTTTATTTGACAGAAGCCCAATTCAATCCCACAAGTTGAGACAAAAAGAGAATTTTTAGGTTCTGCAATCCAACCCCCAGAAGGGCATAGACAGAACTGGCTTTCGAGATGACCACAGCCAGGCCACCCCTTTGGGTTCCCCAAAAGCTAAGTCTGAGACAAGAACTTGGGTGCAGATCACTTATTCAGAAGGTGTTTCCAGAAAGCCTAAATGAGGACAGAGAGGGAAAGTGGGCCAGGGAAGTGAGAACAGCCACAAGGACGAGCCTGAGTGGGCTCTCTGGCAGAGCGCCTCTGAAAAGCCAGCAGATCAGCAGCCTTAGGATTTTCTGGTGCATGCTGGAGAGGCTGGGGGCATTTATCTACCAACTCCTGGCCCCTGCCGGGTGAGAGCTGCTCCTCAGGGTTGTACCTGCTAGAGAAAGCCCAGGCAGCGAAGAAGAAAGCCCAGGGACTTGAGGTGAAAGGCTGGCCTTGGGCTGCGGCAGCTGGAGATCCCAGATGAGCCAGGGGCTACCTGATGGGCATCAGCACCTTCTGCCCTGGGCTCAGAAACCCTGAGGACTCTGTAGCTTGTCTGTATGTCCACCTTTATTGGGTGTTTTGTTCTTTCTGAGAGCATGGGTGATTTCTTCAGGGACCTCGATCTCAAGCCCCTCTGGCTGATATCCATAGGGATCATGGATACTCTTTTCTTCTTGCTCCAGCCAGCAAAGTCCCAGGGAAGGACTCTGATTGGCCTGACTGAATCATGCGACCATTTCTGGACCAATCATGGGAGTCCAGGTGTTGGAGGATTATGATTGGTCCAGGATAGGTCATTTGCCCACCCCTGGCCAGAGGGATGGGTCTGTTCACAGAAGTGCAAGTGTAAGGGGGGAAGAAGTGGGACTGAGCCCTTTCCCCATCAGAGGTTGGCCCGGACCAACTAGCCCACCTGGCAGGCTTTAGGCATTTTGACCCTGGGTGAGGAAGGTTTAAGCTTTTTGATCCCTTCCCTCCAAGAAGGCTTCTGGGCTCTAAATTTAAATTTGCCCCTTTCTCTCTCCCTAACAATCTTCCAGCTTTATATATCAACGATTTATCTTCTTCTCCTTTTCCACTTTTACTTCCAATCACCAGGTACTGCCAGTTAGGAAGGCACTTGAAACTCCTACAGTCCATCTAGCTGGTGTATTTTATGGTATTCTGGGAAATTTTTCTTTTTCCATTTATCAGGCATGAATATTATTTGGAGAAAGGTTTTGACAAAGCATACTACCACAAAAGAGTAAATGGAGAATTTTAAAATATTTTTCACACCTTAGGGCAATTGACATTTTAGTTAGATTCGTGCTCCTGCTTTCCCTTACTAGAAATAAGGCTTTCACTTGCCTGACCTTAATGAATGTTAAGGGAATTCTCTCGTAGCTCAAAGACAAGTTCATATGCAGGAAGCTAGTGGAAAAACCAAGGGGATATTGACTGACGTGAAACTGATACTCCAAAATATCATCCTCCATGTCTAATAGAAAACATGTCTTTTCTGAAATGGATGTTCATTCATACTGTCATTCAACTAATATGTGGTAAGTACCCAGAAGGCACTTAATAAATAGTATCGAGGAGAGCAACAACAATCGTGCTTTCAGGGAGCTTACTTCTAGCTGGGGAGACAGAAGATAAACATGCACGAATGAAAACACAAGATTCCTTCCAAGAGAGAATGTACTAGAAATGAATAAAACAGGAAGGATTCAGGGAAGCCTCACTGAAGAAAATCTTGACTTCAAGCTGAGTGCTGAATAATTGGGGGTCCTTGGTGTGGTGAGTTGGGGAGCAGCAGCGCAGGCAGGGGCATGAGCAGGTGCCAGGGCCTGAGGCAGGAACGAGTTTGGGGTGTTCAGGAACTAGAAAGGAGGTGTGAGTGGCTGGGGTGCAGAGTGTGGGGAAAGAGAGGTAGGGGTGGGTCAGAAAGGGCTTCCATCAGCACACACAGAGCTGGGATGTTGATCTCAGTGCAATGGGCAGGTGTTGGAGGGCTCTGAGCAGGGGGCTGGCACATGCGTTTTGGGGTTTTGCCCCTGAGAGGCCAACCCGCAGGAGTGCAGGGGAGAGATGGGCGTATTCCCGTAGAGGAGAATCTGGAAGCAGATCTGGCAGAACTTGCAGATGGATGCAGGAGGAGGAAAGAAGCAGAAGGGGGATGAGGCCCTGCACCTTCCTTTGGCCCTCTTCTTCAAGGAGAGCAGAGCCAGCACGCTGGATGCTAAGTCAGCCCGCAGCCACACTTGGCTGTGTGTGCACACTGTGTTTTCTGAGTCACTATTATCTTGGGGGTGGGGGGAACGCAAATGCAAGTCAGAGAATGACAGAAAATTTAGTTCTGTTAACTGAAGACAATTCAATTCCAGTTGAAATGTTTCTGTGCCAGCAAACAAGTTCTACTCGCTGTCCTTGTGCGACCCAAGGGTTTATCGTCATCATTCATAGTAGTTGAGTTGAGCTAAACCAGAATTCGGTTTTGATGTGAATTTCAATGACGCAGTTTCAATGTCTGTGGGTTTGGACGCATGTATTATCGGCAGCTCTCAGGATAGCATCCTTTCCTCACCTGAAACTGGCAGTGCTGTGGGAATCCGCCTACCACCCACGACCCACGGGAGAGCCACGCATTTCTCTACCGTGAAATCACTCCTTTCCCTGCGGGACTGGGCAGTGCAAGAGCACAACCGTCTCCTGGCACCAAACACTGAACTTGATTGTTTTAAAAAGGTGTTTGGTGATGAATGACTGGAACCCTGATAACCACAGCTCTGGCCAAGGCACTGTCACATATACTGTGCCATTTGCTCATCTCAGCAGCCCTGTGAAGGTCACAGAGGCTTGTCCTTTGAATCCCTCCCGCCTCCCTTTGCTCAAATCCCCCCCAGATTGAAAAGGCTCATACTCCTTCCAGTTATTGGTGAAGTCTACAAAGCCTTCTGCTCAAGAGCTGAGTGGGAAAGGAAGTAGATGTTGCAGGAAACAGAGTCAAAGGAAATATCATGAGAAAATCCTCCTGTTATTATTTCAAGTCAAAAGAGGAGGATGAGAACTTGTCTATACAATATGCTACGTGAACGTGTGCCTAGAAAAAAAGTGACTTGGGGGAAACATTCCACAGTGCTAACTACAGTTGTGGTGGGATGACAGGATTCTGGAGGATATTTTTCCTTAGCATTTTTAATATTTTTTTCATGGTTTAAAATAATGAATACTTGTCCTTGATATTTATTGTTTTGCCCATTCAGAAGAGCACCTTTTAGAAAACGTCCTCTCCTGCTTCAAGCCGGGGCCAGTGCTGTGGGCTGCCCCTCCTACATCCCACCCTCTGATAGGAGGAATAGACATCAGCCAGTCATGCTACCCCATCCCCTGATACAGTTCAGGGATGGGCAAGGGATTCGAGCCAGGTTACACCCAGTCCTTCTCATGTGCCCAGTAAGTAGAAGGGCAAGGCAGGAAGGGGTGTCAAAGTGTTGCAATGTAAGAAAGACGCAGCACGCCATTGCTGGCTTTGAAGATGGAAGGGGGACACAAAACAAGGCATGCAGGAAGCTTCCAGAAGCCCGAAAAGACAAGAAAATGGATTCACCCTAGAGCACTCAGAAGGAAGCAGCTCTGCCAACATCTTGAGGTTAGCTCAGGGAGGCCCATTTCAGACTTCAGCCCTCCAGAACTGTACGATAATAAATGTGTATTGCTTTGAGCCACTTGGTTTGCGGTCATTTGTTGCAACAGCTGTAAGAAACTTGTATCTAATGGAAGGTCGCAACTTTACATGTGGGGAGCCTGGGCTTGGTCAAGATATCAAGGCACAACTACAAGCTGGCTGCAGACTCCACCTTGGGGAAATATGGAGGAACCCATTCTTCTCCATTGCAGCCATGACATTCAGTGGGACCTGTCAATCACAGTGCTCCAAACACACAGTTGCAATTCTAGGGAACACACTGAGCCATGGGATTATTGAACTGAAGCTGGAGAGAGAGTCAGACCCTTTGGAGTGGCATAAGTCGCCATCTTCTCAACCGGGTCCTGTGGGGGAAAGAAGGCACCTGGGGCCGAGACAGCCTGCTGTATGGGAGCCATCAGCAGACTGGAGGTCAGGTGAAGGGTCCAGAGGCAGGCGTTGAGCACTCAGTTGGCAGCTTCAGCCCCAGGGGACTGTGGGAAAGGCCAGTGCTGGGTGCTCCCCTGGCCCCCATTCCCACCTCAACAATAGCTGAGTTAAAATAAGTCCGGATGAGGACAAAGGAAAGTATCAGAGTTCTAGGAGTGTCACAGGACGAACTGGGGTTAAAAGTCTCTGTTAATGTGGCTAAATATTGGAGCCAAAATATATTTTTTCAGAACATCAAAACAGTGCTCTAAACTGGCATTTGCTTGTCATTGTTGAATACTGTTGGTGGTTTGCTATTTATTCAGCCTATTAATTTCTAGTTCTTGCATGTGTCCTTTTTTTATATGTGTGTGAGTGACATTTTGTGTTATTTTAGTAAAAAATCCGAATGTTTCTGATCTCAAATACCTTCTTTGGCCAAAGTTGATCTTGAAAATTGGTTGTGAATGATGTAACACATGTAACAAACTACTTTGCCTTTTGCCTTAGATGATGAAAGCCTGCTATAAAAGGTTTTTTCCATATAAAAGAATGTTGCTATAAACTTAAATACGAAGTTTTCTGCCATGGTCATCCAATGAAAAGTGGTATTCACTAATTTGAATAGGATCATGTTTTGGTGGCAACATTCTCACACTGTCAAAGAGGTGTTGACGCTGTTTTTAGGGTCATCCTAGAATAAAGGAGGGAAGCTCCAGACGTCTCATCTTTCTCTTCCAAGTTGCTAATTTCATGAATGGATTTTTCTTCATCTTCTAATAGGGTGCCAGAGTTGCACTTGCTGCTTCTGAGTTGTGAATGTGCTATGAACAACCCTCTTTTTGCATTCTCATTGCTTTGATCAGTAATTAAATCTTCATGTAATGAAGAATACGAGGTTCTGGGGATTTCATCTAACCTCCTGAAGTTGTGAATTTGATTAGAATAATTTTCTTGCTCATTTTCATTGTTTTGATCAGTAATTAAAATTTTATTAAATATAGAATTTGTAATGTCTTACTAGCAAATTTTATGTGGGTCATGCCTGACACAGACTTCTCACTTTTGTTCCTAGCTTTAAAAAATGCAGGCTGATCACCTATAGGAAGGAATTCTATTTTTTTTCTTTTCAGTTTTTTTTTCCTTTTCTGAGCTTCACTTTTTATTTTTTATTCCTATCGTGATGTTGCCTTATATTTTTCAATGATTTAAAGATTAAAAATTGAAATAGTTTTACAGTAAATACAATTTAAATATATTTACATAAAAAAACAAAGCAAATGTGACACAAATCGACATTTTCATATGGTCTTAAAGTTACTTTCTTTTAAAATAGTATTTAAAATATCTATTAAAATTAAAAGGGAGATAGAAAATATCATTAACAAGTACAAAAATTGAAATTACTTTTAAAAGATGAATTTTTATTTAATTTTGAAAATTTAGTTGATGCTATTAAATAGTTTACAAAAATAGGATTGCTTCCAGTTCTAGAACTGAAAGTCTATTTAGTTGCAACCGCAGGACTTGCTACATGCTTCATGGTTGTTATACTTAGATCCACACATATGCAAATTTAAGAGTCATATGAATTATTTAACTATTGCAAAATGTTCTTCAGATATCAGGTGTAACTCTGCTAATAACGCACTAATTCTTCAGTACCTATGGGCCACAAATTGGAATATGAAGAGAAACGAGAAAATGGATTCTCAGCATCACCAAGAATGCTTCATTATGCAAGAATCTCTTGTGTTCACCCTATCTAGGAGAATAGATTTGACAAGGTAATTAATTAGTTGTTTATCTTACTTAAGCACTTCTGCTGCTCAAACCCTCCTCTATTCTGAAGCTGTGTCTATTTCTAACATTTACAGGTGCAACACACAAACCTTCAAGGCATTTGGGCTCAGGTACTTTTTGTTTTGAGGACATAGAGCAAGAGAGGTCAAGAAGTGTTTCCTTCAGACTTGAGGTACGTTATCCACCTAAGCAGATGTTTAGGGGTACAGGTGGTACTATGCTACCATCACCTGTCAGATTCCCATTGACAGGAGCACCCATATGTTCTGTGAAACATTCAGTGTGTGTGTGTGTGTGTGTGTGTGTGTGTGTGTGTGTGTGTGAAGCAGAGCCCGTAGAAGGTCCAAACCCAGGACAGAGGCCCCTCTTCCCTGCAATTGGCATTTAAATATTTTTGAAGATGGAGAAATTTGGGAAACAAGGTTTTAGTCCTTTCTCCCTCTCTTCCTCCCTCCATTCCTTACTTCCTTCCATCCATTTACTCAAATGAAAGTCCTATATACTAGGTACTGTGCTAGGTTTTGGAGACATAGGTTGGGAGCCTTGAGAACACTTTCTGGGAAGAAGAGAGGGAAGGCGGTATGGATGGGGCAACATTAGAGCTATTCTTGAAGAGAGATCACGGGAGAGAAGAGGGAGAAAGACTATTCAGAATGAACAGTTTGTGCAAATGTACACCTTCATTACAGAGCTTTGATATCTAGCTTTGAACATGGCTGGAGGGTAGGGTTTCGGGAAGCGAGGCACACACAGTAAGTCTAGAGAGGAGTGCTGGAGCTTAGTTTTAAGTGGCCTTGTTGCCAGGTGAAGGAGTTTATCCTGTAGGCATCAGCATGACATGATCAGGCATATAGATAGTGTCGGGAGGAAAATCTTTTTCTCTACCCTCTTAGGTCAGTGCTTGGAGGCCTGCAAATTAAACTGACAAATGATAGATCAACAAGTGGAAAAAAAAACAGATTAAATGACATGCATACATACTGGGGTTCATAAAGCAATGTGGCTCAAGAAGGTGGTTAGGATTTGGGGCTTATATACTTTCTTAATAGGTAATGGGGAGGGACACTGGGCTCTTCTGGGAGAACAGATGACTTCTTAGAAGAGCAGGGCGGGGAGGCCACTTATGCAAAAGCAAATGCCTTTTTAGAAAGTTAAATGGACCCTTAAGAGAACAGATGGGAACTATAAGAGTCCTATGACAATGTCTGTTTGGGTCAGAGGAGAGTTTCTCCAGGACAGGGCATTTATGACTATAGCTTTTTTGGGAGGCTCTGCTTTTAGGCAGATAAGGGATTTTGGGTACTCAAATGCTTCAACTCAAAATAATTTTACAGTGCTTTATTCTGAACCCCTGCAATAGTGTGGACACTGCCTTGAAATGGGAGAGAATACAGGAAAGAAGACCCTTAGGAGACTGTGGATGCATCTGGGCAAGAGATCCTGAGGCCAAGATCAGTGCTTCTTAAAGCTTAACACGAACACCACACAACTGGGGGTCTTGTGAAACTGCAGATTCTGATTCAGAAGGTCTGGGGTAGGGCCTGAGATTCTGCACGTCTACCAAGCTCCCAGGTGTTGTCGGTGCTCTTTCAACAGGAGGGCTTTGACCACAGGCAGCCGGGGCCGAGATGGGAGAAAAGAGAAGGCTCTTGATTTTGATGGACCAATGGAATCAAGGGGCTACATCCAGAGCAATCACATCTGAACCTCTGGGTTGGGGCAGGGGGCAAGTATCAGGGACTTGTCTAGCATACTAGGTGATGAAAACTGCCTTTAAGTCTGAGCGGCAGTGTCTTAGAGCCAGTCTCGGCTGAATGTCCCTGCCATAAGCCACACCACTCCCACCCTCGTCCATTAAGTCCTCTGGTTTTTAATGTTGGCGCTGGTTCCCAGCAGAGTGCAAGGGATGGCTCTGGGGACAGTGGGGAAAAGAGAAACAACCTGAAGGCGAGTGTCATCTCCATCTTCTTTGTCATTTGGGGTTTGTTGTCTTCCTTGGAAACAGTCTTCACATACCTCATCTCTCAGAGTCAGGAATTAAAGTGAAACTCTGCTGCATTTATCACTACTGGTGAAACGTCCTCGAACCCTGAGTGGCTACAGCCATAGAAGACTGAGTCAGGCAAAAAGCATGACTGAGAAAACAAACTGTTTGGTTTGGTTTTAAGAAAGTCAGTTGCTTTTCCTAATGATGAAAATCATCCAGGCTGTTGTGAAAACTTTCAGACATGACGGACAGGTAAACCCAGAAGGGAGCATTCCCCAGCACCATGTTGTTTTATCTTCATTCCTCTTTTTTTTTTTTTTTTAAGAAAACTCAAAAAGCAAGGCGCTGAAGCTCGAACACAATTGGAACTGAAAACAGCATTCTTGTCAAGCTCCCACTGCACCAGCCCTTTGGCTTTTCGACTTCCCAACTTTCGCAAATGTGAAGCTATTCACATCTTCTCACCTGGTGCGATCACCACTTAATGGTAGTGATTAGCTCTCCAGCTCAGAAGGCAACTGGTTATTAAATAACAACCTCCTGCCACATTATCCTTCTGCAAAACAATGCGCTCACGGACCCCAGTGTTCTCCTGCCTCAAGCCGTGTCATGGCTTTGGGCAGGAGGCAAAATGGATTCATCCCCAGAAACTGGCAACCAACTCCTCTCACCTCACGCGAGGTGTAAGAATCATGTTGCAACAATCTCCAGTAATTAGACTCTTTCTCGCTGGTTAGAAACCCACATTGACGAAATGTTAAGTCGTAAATCTGTTAATGGAATTAAGGAAATAAAATATATATTATTTTTAAAACATTGAATGGTGGGACATCTGGGGAAGACATCAAAAACATTGCGAATTCTTGAGCATGCCAGAGGTAGAGTGGAAGGAGAGCTGTGCACGCCTGCAGAATGAGGCAGCAGGTCCGTTAGTCAGAGAAGGAACCAGAACCTGGAGAGTGGATTCCACGCTGAGCTAGGACACGAACCCCTGTCCATTTCACTAGAAGTAGAGGGGAGATGGATCGTTTTAGAAGTATCTATTTCAAAAGGAGTGAAGGCTGAAATACAATGAATGAATGAAGGGAGTGGGATGAGATGTAATAGCTGGTGGTCTGGCTGCAACGCTAACATAACAAGCAGAGGATAATTTAACAGGGTGCTGGTGAGTAGTATAGTAGAGGCCTATAGATGGATTCTTTTAGCCAAAATGAAACTTTCTGATTTTCTCACCTTATTTTATTTCCCCACATATGGCCAAGAGGAAAGTTTCATCAGCTGAGATCTATTAAATGTAGTCCCTTTTAATATTCAGTAACCCTTCTCTATACTCCTTTGTTTCCTTTCGTGCAATGAAATCCCATCCACCTTCACTGTGTCCTGAACTCTGGCTGGTAATCAAAGCTCTGCTCAGGAACAGCCCACCTGCAGTGACGAGGTAACTTTTCAAGTTGAGTCCAGTTTCCCACAGTACATGTCACTCTTGCAAGGAGTTTCTATCCTTTTTGATTAACGATGCTGTTTTGCTTGTAGGAGCTGAACTACTGATTCAGGATCTGCTACATCCTGGCAATCCGGTGAAAGTCTTTTAGGTGCTCTTTCTTGACTTTTCAGAGTGTTCTAGAATACAGAATGGTTCCCACTTAGCCAATTCTTATCTCTCTTATCTTTCCATGGCCTCACATTTGGAGCCTCAGTGAATCAGTCAAGCCATAACCCAGCTGTGCTGACTTTGAAAATAAGTTGGGATCAAAATACGGAAGAGTGTGTCCCCGATGGGAAATGGAAAGGGCCATGTATTTTTAGATCTACTCTCATCAAGCACAATTACCAGGATAATTCAGTAGAAAGGGGGTCTCTTTCCACCTAAATGACACAGGTAATTGAAGCCATGAAATTTTTAGTGTGCTCTGGTAGACACCGATTGTAAATGACTCACACACTAGTAATCAAGTGATACTTCGCAAAAATTACTCCCATCAGAAGTCTTGATTTCTTACTATTTGTGATGATCGAAAGCTCATCATGAAAGCTCTCCAAATATATTGTTAAGTGAAAGATGCGAGGTGCAGAACGATGTATTATGCACTATCATTATGGTAAAGGCAAGGGGAGAAGAATATATATTTGTATTGGCTTGTAATTGCTTTAAAATCTCTGGACAGAAAAAGAAACAAAACCAAAAAACTAATAATCCTTGTCCTCTATTGGGAGGGGTGGAGAATTGGCATCCTTTGGGGATTTTCAATGTTTGAATCATATGAATGTATAATTTGGCAACAAACAAACAAACAAACCAAAAAACAACTAAATAATTATTTAACTTAAAACCATTCATACCAAGTAATTGGTGATTAGTGACTAAATGGAAGAGGGGCACATTTAGATACCCCACCGGCTTCTCTCTAGTGTTGTCCTTCAACCGGAGGAAACAATTAAGGCAGAAATAAGGACCAATGCATGTTGCTTTTTCTCACAAGCAATTCAAGAACAGAACTTGGCCATCCAGCCTGAGGTAACGGGAGGAACCCCCATCACAGTGACGGTTGCTGACCAGCCTACAGAGTGTGTACCCAAAGGCTTGTGCTCTGAAAAAACAGCTTCCATGGCAAATTTTATGTTATATATATATATTTTTTTTTATTGTAATCTCAAAAATTAGTGTACAAAAACCTAGTGAATTACATACTCTAAGTGGGTAAATTACATGGTATGTGAAGTGTATTTCAATAAAGCTATTTTAAAAATCACACAAAAACCTGTCTTTCTCCTGAATGATTGTAAGCTCTGTGAAGGCAGAGGCCACATCTTTCCCACACTCATACCCGAGTGCCTTTAGGAGGGCTGGCTCGGCAGGGCGCCAGTCAATGTGTGATGACTGAATCGTGATCACATTAGCCATAGGAGTAGCTCAAGTCTACCTACTAATTCTCTCTGGCTTCTATTGGAAACCACCTCTGTATAATTATCTGGATCTCCATTTCAGCAATCTAGGCATTTTTTTCTTTTACAATTTTTGTGGTTAAAAACAAAAGAGAAAACATTTATGTCTCTACTTAAGAAGAAATCAAAACTCAACAAAATATCAAATAACCCAGTTAACAAATGGGGAAAGAACTTGACTAGCTATTTCTCCAAAGATGATATACAAATGGCTGACCAGCATATAAAAAGGTGCTCAAGATCACTCATCATCAGGGAAATGCCAATCAAAACCACAGTGAGATACCACCTTACACACATCAAGATGCTACCCACCAAAACATCAAGAAAATGGGGAGTGATCCAAGATGGCAGAGCAAATAAACACTGTGCCTGCTTCCTTCCATGAACACATTAAAATTACAGCTAAGTTACAGAACAATCAACCTGGAGAACCATCTGAAGTCTAGCCGAACAGAAGTCCTACAACTGAAAATATAAAGAAGAAGCCATGTCGAGACTGGTAGGAGGGGAGGAGACACAGAACAGGCCTCACACCTGTGTGCAGTGGTTGAGAATCAGAAGGGTTATTTTGGCCACCTTGTCTCCTCCTGGAGGAGCAAGGACCCCAGGCCCCCACACCAGTCTCCCCAGCCTGGAGTACTGGTACTCAGAAGAGGAGCCCCCACAACATCTGGCTGTTGAAAACAGTAGGGATTCCGACAGAATGTGTGGGACAGAAGAAAGCAGGAAACACAGACGTCCTCATAAACAGCCCGAGCATAGACTCACTCGCTCGCAGGCACTCACCTTGGACTCCAGCGAAGGGATGATGACTCAGGGGGCGTCAGCGAAGGGATGGTGACTCAGGGGGCGTCAGAAGCATATGGGGAGCACACTAAGGTGTGTGACTTCAGGGGGAAGACTGGAGGACAGTCCGCATCTTCCTAGTGAGGAGTCTACTTCCTGGGCAGCCGGCAGACAGACGCCATCTTTCCTATGTTGAGCCCACCCCCTCTGGCCAAATCTGAACCTGATTGGCCTGGTGAGCTCCACTGCTCCGCCCTGCTGACTCACTGGGACTATCGTCAACAATATTGTGATAGCTTGGTACGGTGTCAGATGGTTGTTTGAATTAACATGGTGATCACTTCTTTAGGTATATAAATGTTGAATAACTATGGTATACCCCTGAAACTAATATAATATTGTATGTTAGCTATATCTTTAATAAAAATCTTTTAAAAAGAAAACAGGGTCTTGAAGAGAGATTTTTGAGCACCCATGTTCATAGCAGCGTTATTCACAACAGCCAAACAGTGGAAGCAACCCAAGTGTCCATCTGCAGATGAATGGATAAACAAAATGTGGTATATCTATGCAATGGAATATTATTCAGCCTTACAAAGGACGGACATCCTGTCATATGCTACAACATGGGATAAACTTTGCGGACATTATGCTAAGTGAACTAAGCCAGTCACAAAAGGACAAATACTGTATGATGCCATTTATATGAGGTCCCTAGAGTAGTCAACTTCATAGAGACAAAAAGTAGAATAGTAGTTTCCAGGGCCTGCAGCAGAGAGGAAAGAGAAGTTGTCTAATGGATGTGGACAACTCGTTTTAGATTTACGAGATGAAAGATTTCTGGAGGTCTGTTTTACAATGTGGATATACTTAGCACTACTAAACTGTACACTTAAAATGGTTGAGATGCTAACTTTCATGTTGTGTGGGTTTGTTTGTTTTTTTTAACCGCAATTAAAAAAAATCAGCTGTAGATTGTAGAAGGTTGCTAATTGTTAAGCTGAGTGATTTTCATTATGCTGTGCTATTTCAGTAAATGCTTGAAACTTTCGGTAATGCAGTCATAAGAAAAGAACACAGCTCTCAAAGCAAACGCCACCCTGAGGAAGAGCCATGGAGGGACTGGATTTTTGAAACATCCAACGGGATTAAGGATGTAGGAGCTGAAACGCCAGTGTGCTTGCGGTCACTTTACACAATGCAGAGGGAGAGGAGAGCTCAGCACAGTCGTCAGACTCTGGACCACGTTTGCTAGGAAGTTAGTCCCCAACAGCAGGCAGCACATTTTTACTTTGAAGATTCCTCTGACACACTACAATAATCTGAGCATTGTCCTAACTGAGCAATCCTTTACTAGAGAGATGCAAACATACTGATTATAAGACATGTATTTCTGTTCTATTTTATTTACGTTCTCTGTGTTAGCTGAAGAAACTCCTCTGCCTCCCTTCCTGGAATCAGCAGGATCAACAAGCTTCATGTCTTATTAAGCTTTTCAAACACTCCTTCCGTCCCCTAGCCAGAATATGCTGCTTTGTTACCATGGCTTCAGTCCCAATACAGCTTCCGGGGGATATTTGCCAAAATAGTTTTGGATTCATTCGTAATCCATCTACTAACTTACATTCGAAGAATAATTGTTTGTGTAAAATATTAACCACGCTATTATGCTTGTTGATGGCTACCTAGATGAGTTGGTAAATTATATATAAAGAACAATAAATAAAAATATAACGATAACCAAATGTGGACTATCAAAACGAATAGATTAGCTTTCATCCAGGATATTTCTACATCCTGCCAAAGTTTCCTGCCAGAGGAAAACTGAAGTGGCCACACATCTGGATGTTGTATTTACCTGCTGCTAAATGTCTGCACATTCGGACAGATCAGAGAGATGGATAGATTTCAGTGCTATGCACAAAGATGTGACTATAGACCATTCGAAGAAGACTGGACTTTGAAGATGATAAAGATGATGTTGAAGAGAAAGTTCTAGAAAAGTCCAGGGGACATGGATACATGAGAGGACAAAATGCCAGAATGTAATGATGAGGTAGCTGACATGTGCACATATCGTCACATAGGATAGAACTCAAAGCAGCATTCTCGGATACAGGAGGGTTTAATTAAGATACCGTATAATTTACAGAAGACTTGCCTCACCTTCTTTATTGAGGAGGAGGTAGGATGAGAAAGTATGAGAAGAATTTCTAAGGGTAATGTACCTTGCCACGTGGCCAGCTGACTGACCTCCCTTGACACTGGCTGATAAATTTCTAGCCCTTGAGTTCTGGGTCTGAAATACAAACAGCTCCCCAAATAATAACAAAAACAAAGGGTGTGCCATTTCTTGTGGTATTTCGTCTCTGAGGCTTGCCTTTGATCTCGGCAGCACATTGAGAAATCAAGTTTCTGGGTGTTTTTTTTTTTTCCCACTTCAGCCATTTGTCAGCATATGCCATAAAAATCTGACTTGTCCTTCTTGATCATTATCAGAGATCACAGTTCCCTTTGATCTCCTTCTTTGTGTGTGACATTTGTGCATGGCTTCCCCATTTAATTGTCTGACTTTTCGTTGCTATTTTAGTTTAAAAGTTAACAGCAGTTTTGTTTTGTTTTGTTTTGTTTTGTTTAACTCCTAATAACCTCCAGCCAGTCCTTCAGGTAAAGGATTCGATTCCCCAGTCAATTAGGTTAGCACTGTCTGCTTGTTTGTATGTATATGAACGTCCTGAAATTTACAAAGAGAAACACCTCATAGAAAAGTTCATTAAGTTGTCACGAGTCTGTTTGCCAGTATCTGTGTAGAAGACATCAAGGCTGGTTTGCAAAGCGCAAACCTCAGTTTCCCACCACCCAGCCCAGTCTCTCCAGTTCAGCCCTCAGTTTACCCCCATGCACCTCCTTCCACTGACATTCAGAAAGTGGAGCATGAAGTAGAAAGAGGCAACAACAAGTGTGTGTGCTCTCCCAACCTTTCCCTGTCCTGTTCGAATGTTGAGATCAGACTGACTCCTCTGTGAGTGGGGGTCTCCAGAGCCCATTCCCCAGGCATGTGGCTTTTGGTGCAGTTACCCACACTTTATTTGCTGTGAGTTAGAGCCAATTCTCAGATGGAACTTTTAAATCACATGTATCAGGGAACAGAGATTGGCTTTTATTGGGGCAAACAACATGTGCTTTGGAAATATCTCTGTGCTCTCTCTGTCCCTATTTCACACATAAGAAACTAAAGCTGAAGATATTAATAATTGATTTTCTCCCCTTCACTACACTTGGACTTTTGAAGACACTCCCTTTTTTCCTTCGTTCTCATGTACTACAGGCTCTTTTGGGCTCTCACAGCTCAGTGTGCACACTTGTACTTTCATATTCACGGTTAAGCTTCGCCAGTGTGACAGAAAATGGCTAATGAGTGAGTATTGGAAGGCTGTGGTCCCACCTGGAAATGACGCTCGTGCTTCACTTGACAACAAAACACTTGAGGACACACTTGAGGCCATGCACACTGAGACACAGCCGGCAAACAGGCCTGAGCTCCCTTGGGACAAAGGACCACAATGGGCACAGCCGCTCTGGCCTTTCCAGTTCCTGGCACCAGCTCAGCATCCTGAAGACATCCAAGAAGAGTGGAAGGCCACGGCGCCTTGAGGATGGGGCTGCCTTCCATCCGCAGGGGTGGGGGGTTTCTTAAAATCAGAGTGTTTGTAAGGAGCAGCAGCCTTTGTGCCCATCAGCACCTTGGGCTGTCCCAGGGGCAGCTATACTGGACACGTGCTGATTGATGACAGACTCATGCTTATGGCCATTGTGATTAATAAGTTGGGTGAACATTTGCTGGGTGTTTCCTGTTGGGGCTGCCAGGGTCATATCTTAACTTCCTTGTGTGAAGACATCATGCACAGGGAGGGAATAAAGAAGGAGGGCCAGAGAAAAAGAAAGAAGAATGAGGAGGATAAAGGGAAGAGAAGGAAGGAAAAGGAAAAGAGAGATGAGAAGGAAAAAAGATGAAGAGAGGGAGGGATGAAAGGGAAGGAGGGGAAAGCAAAGGAGAGGAACATTTCCTTTTTTCCCACGACGGGGAAGGAAGCATTAAGGCCAGGAGGACATTATTATTTTATAAAACATCACAGAAGGTGAGGGAAAACAAATAGCGGAAGAATGAGAGCAGCTGGTCTGGGATCTGCACTGGAGAAGAGGTGCCATGGATGGTAATGAAAGAGCGAGATTGACAGGGAAAAGATGGGCCAGGCAGAAGAGTATAAATAGTAGCTCCGGCTTATTTGTAACTTTCATTTTTAGGTAAGGATGATTGGCACATGGATGGCTTGGATGAAGGAAGCCCCCTGATCTTTAACTTGCAGGTCACATGAAGAAAACTTTGAGAAAACGCTCCGACATGGAGATGTCAACGTGAGTGACAGCCGTGTGCGACGCTGTGCACGGGCTGCCTCCTTGCCACGCATCACTTCACAGAGATGATGACTGCCATTTGAACAGGAAGACATCTTCCCCGACCGGGGTCAGGAAACTGACAGGGCCCGCCCATTAATAGAAATAACTGTCATTTAAAATAAAACGCTCGGTGGAAAAGTCCAGAAATCTATTAGCTAACACGGGGCCTGCGACGGGGACACCCATGAATCACTGGCACTCAGTTATGGCGCAATGAGTGGGAGACAATTACCTCGGAGCAGTCTGTTCATGGCTTCTTCACGCTGACCGTGCCGGCTCCTTCTCCTAATTTATTGCCCGCCTATGTCTTAGTTAGGAGCTTTCCCTGTGGGACACAGGGTGGGATTTCAATGGAAGAATGAATCACAACACAGTTTCGGATCTGACAGCTTCTTATGGCAAAAATTCCTTGGTGATGGTTTTTTGTTTTTTGTTTGTTTGTTTGTTTGGTCAAGGCTCTTTCCTGATAAAATAGTGAAGCCAGTCATGCTTACTGCTGAGAGGCTGAAAGCCCAGGACCTCCTTTGAACTTTCATGTGTCTTATTTTTTGATGCAAATAATATGTTGCATTGAGACAGTTGGCTACTCAAGAGAATAATATGATATTTAGACAACTTTTCTTGAACATTCAATTAATTTCTTAATTAGACAGGCGTAAGCTACACAAAAATGACAATGCTTGATGATAGGCTGGCAGGGCATGGCTCTCGAAGGCCCGTTCTTGGGTGTCTTGATGTCTGGTTTGTGCTTGGACTGATGTGATAAGAAACTGTAAATAAGGAACACCGGTGTCGTGCTGTCCATCGTCTCATCTGATAAGATCTTTGGAACAATGATGAGTATTAAGGGAGCCCTCTTTTACAAGGAGACGGCTGAGGTGCAGAATGGATAAGGACTTACCTCAGACTCCAGTAAACAGAACAAGCCTGAAAAGTGTTACAGCCATCACTTTACAGGGGAGGAAACTGAGGCTTAGGGGGTACGCAGCTGATAAAGAAGAGCAGGAATTTATCCAGTTTATCATTCTCTGAAATCTACTGCCATGAGCTTTCAGAGAAGACTGTATCAGCCTTCTGTTGCTGAGGAACAAATTCCCACAAATGTCGTAACTTAATACAACACGCATTACCTCACAGTTCCATAGCTAGAAGTCCACTGGGCTTAGCTGGGCTGGGCTTAGGGTCCCGTAAGCCTGAAATCAAGGTGTCTGCTGGCCGGCCTCTTCTCTGGAGGGTCTGGGGAAGAACATGCTTATTCAGATGTTGGCAGAATTCAGTTTCTGTGGTTGCAGGACTGAGGTCCCCATGCCCTTGCTGACCCTTGTCTGGGGTCACTCTCAGCTCCTACAAGTCGCTCCCCAGGCCTTCCATGTGGCGTCCTCCATCCTGAAGGTCAACAATAATGCAATGAATTTCTTTTGTTCTTCAAACCTCGCGGATTTCTCTTCCTGCCACCAGCCAGAGAATAGTCTCTGATTGTTAGGCCCATCTGGCTAAATGTCCCTGTTGTAAGGTGAACTGATGAATGACCTTAATTACAGCTGCAAAATCCCTCTGCCACCTCATGTACCACAATCACTCGAGTGACAGCACATCATATACATGGGAAGGGATCACACGAGTGAGGGTCCTCTTAGAATCCTGCCCAATATGGACCATGGGCTGGGGACTGCTGGCCCTTGGGAGCTCAGCAGTGCACCCTTGGCTCAAGGAAACCCACTAACTCCTTCCTCCCAGGAGGTAGAAGCTGACCCTGGTTCTACTCAGGGTCCTCTTACTTCCCAAGCAGTAAAGGTGGCCAAAAGGAACAAGCACAGACCTACCTACAGGTCTGCAGGCCCTGGTTCTCGTCCTGCCTCCGCCACTCACTCTCTCTGGGACCCTGGGCAGGTGCATCACTGTGCTGTCTGTGGTGGGAGATGGCTTTAGAATCCAAACATGAATCACTTAAGGTCCCAGCGTGCCAACACTGTACCGGGCAGGGTGTGAGACTCAAGAAAGTAACGAGCCATGGCGCCAGCTTTTGAGGAGCTTACAGCCTTGAGCAGGAAAACAGCCCACCAGCCAGAGTCCATAGACCCAAATGCTCAAGGAGGCACTGTCCCCTCATTACCCACGCCCCCTGCTGCCACCCTCCTCCCCCAACAAGTGCGTCTGCATCTCTGAAGAATACATTCATTCTGTGAACCGACCGCGTTGGACTTTATCGCCTCGGCTCGGCGTATCCACTGTTTCTGTCACTCGTGATCCCGGCGGCTGGAGCTGTCCTTCTGCGTCCCAGGTGTGGGCGGGCACAGGGCACTTCCCCTGGATCTAATGGCCACAGAAGCCAGGGGATAATGGCAGGGGCTACCGTGTGAAGGAGGGAAGTTTTAAAACAGATCCAGGGTTCACACTCTAAGAGAGTCCTTTGCCATGCCCTTCCCAGGGGTCCTCTTCTGCTCTCTGTTTCCTTAGGTGTCCATCCCAGGTAGCCAGCTTCGACAGGGCCATTGGCTCCTCCCAGGAGGGAGGGGACGGCTTTCATCATATTCCTCTCACCAGAGTTGAATCAAGACTGTGCCTCCTGCCAGCACAGAGGAGGCAGAAAGCCACTCCCCGCTGACCGCTTTCCCTGGCAAGACGGAAGCCCTCGCCTGGCAGACAGCCTTGAGCATCAGCACATGCTGTTTGTTCTGTCATGTTGTGGCCTCAACCTCTCTCACCCAGAGCAGGCTAGGGCTCCACTTTGCATGACCACAAGGACGTTGAAATGTCCTTCCCACCCCAAACAGACTCGCACGCAGTCTTTTCCCAGGGACAAGGTTGCCTCTCCCTCTAGCTAAGGAGGAAATGGTGACCAACTTTAAAATTGCAGTTTCCCTCATTTTTAGCCATCAAGGTTTCAGACAAATAAATATCAGCGTGAGTTCAGCCTGAGACCACGCAGTTAGCAAACTGAAAATAAGACACGGGTGCCCTGAAGGAATGCCCCAGGCGAATTCCCTAGAAACAGACTCTGAGAGGCAGTGTACTGGGGAGTGGACCTGTGAGGCAGTAAGGACGGGGCAGAAGGAGAAGTGGGCCCACAATGCAGGTGCAGCTCAGGGCCCAGCTAATCTCCTGGGAGATCTAAAGCCAGGATGTGCCCAAATGGAAGGAACGAGCTGAGCTTGGTCTCCCTGCTGCATCCTATCTCTGAGTGCAGGCTCCTCGGAGGGGTGGAACCTTGGCCCAGTTTACTCCCCGTGGCTGAACGCAATTGCCCGTGAGGGCTGCAGCTGTGAGCAGCTGGGTGCTGACTGCCTTCATCCTAAAGAGGGGAACTGGGCAGAATACCCCCGTATCCATTGCAAAGAGGCTCTAAGCAAGGCCTGATTGTTACAGAAAAAGGGGAAATGCGTTCCAACAAGGCTTCCTGGAGAAGCAGCATCTGAGCAGCCTTTGGAGGACGGGTAGGATTCAGAGGAGGGCCTCCTCACCTGTGATGTGGGACCAGAATCTGTGCCCACCTGGTAACCAGCTGTGATTGCGGAGATGGCCAACAATTGCTCTGGAAAGCAGGAGGCGTGGCTAGATGAACACGGTGATGCCTGCAGCTCTAACAGGGCTCGAACCCCTGATCTTTTTCCTGTCAGAAAAATTCATGGGGAAATAAAACGAATGGAGAGGTTAATTAATGGTGCCTGCAGACTTTTTTTTTTTAACTTCCTCCACTTTACTATGTCAATAATAACTCAAGAGTAGACTTCCCCCGGGATACTCCAAAGCGTAACTAATTGCAATAACACCAAACACATTTCCCCACTCCCCATCCTCTCCGATTTGGAAAATGACTTTGCCCTTTTCCAGATACACGATGCAAAATGGGTGAATGCATGTGAACATATTTCTACAGTCAAAACTCAGATGCTAGGACCTGGCATGTAGCAAATCGTAGGCGCTTCTTTAGAAACCAGACTCAGCAGTAGCCTAAGTTGGTGCAGACCGTGGGCTCAAGGGCAGAGACCTACAGAATTCTTCACTTCTGTTTATAAAAATGCTTTTTAAGAATTAATCTAGCAGCACATATGCAAGATATCTGTTTCTGAAAATAAACTTGCCTCTAAGACATTCACATCTTTTTTCCAAAGGTCCTGGAAATACATTTATTTGTTAATTTTTATTTAAGCCCCCGAAACGTAAGACTCTTAGGATGTGTCTGAGTGGAACGTCCAGTACGGACCAGGCAGTTTATGTGGCCATTGTGAGAAGGCATATGCATGTCTGGAACACGTCAGGGACACATGTGACATGCAGGCTGTGCTTGCCACATGCCTGTCCGCCCAAAGTACCGAAGAAGGAAGTCTGCCATGTGTTTATTGGGTGCCCCAAGCAAGGCACTTGTGGTGGATTACCAAAATGGCCATCATTTATTTAACTTCCTCTATCCACCCCGGGGATCGTCGTCCCCTCCCACGCTGGCTCTGGGCTGGCCTCGTGTCTTGCTTTGGCCACTGGAACATTACCAAACAAGACTGTGAAGGCAGAAAAGTGCCCACACATTGGGGCTTGCTCTCTTGCTGCCCCTGCAACCAGGATATTGACATGTAAACAGATGCAGCCTTGTCTGCTGGGGTGAGGACAGGCACATGGCCCAGGCGTCACTGTCATCCAGCCAACCACCACGCAGGTGGGCGAGGCCATTGCAGACCAGTCAAAATGTGTTCACTCCATCTTTTCCTGCAAAAGATGAGATGCTGTGACTTGGCTGCACTCCGTTAGCCTTGTTCCCCACACATTCTTGCCATGGCCCTTTGGGGAGTGTTGACTTTAGGTTTAGTCATGTGATTGCTCTGGTCTGAGATACGTGGGCAGAAGTGGCAGAATTTGAGCCTAGACTCTGAGAGACCAGGAAGGTTTCCACTGGCCCGTTAGTCCCCTGCCGTTGTCATCAGAAGAGCACGCTCTGAGCAGGCTCCTGGTTGCAGGAGGACGATGAGAGGTATATTCTGGAAGAGCTGCCTGAGGAACCCCCCAGCCAGAGCAGTCTGAAGCACAGCTCTGCCTGGATTAGTCTACACCAGCTGACCTCCACATTGGGGAGAATAAATCTTTGTTGCCTGAAGCCACTGAGATTTGGGGTACTTTGTTACGCAGCGTTATTGTGGCAATGGCTAACTGTGATGGATAGAATCCAAGGTCATTGACCTCATTTGGAAGTCTTTGCTGTGGACAGCTCTCACGAGTATTTGGCAACAGGGGGAGAGAAGGTACAGCAGGAGCTGGCCCCTGACACCTGCCATGTATCTGTTGCCCGTGAAAATGCTTGTTAACCACTGCAGAGTGCTCTGTTGGGAGCAGAATTGAGAATGATAAGCCTTCTGCACTGGTGGACAACCTGCCACGTGTCAGGGGTTGTGTTAAACATCTAAGTGCATCATCAGCCCTCCTAACGCATAGAACAGCACTGGGAAGTAGACACTGTCGTCACACCTGCTCCCCAAGTCTGGAAACAGAAGCGGGTCATGTCTGAGAAACAGCCAAGGGCATGGGAAGCCAGGGCTGAAATCCAAACTCTGACTCTCAGCAGTGTCTCCCACTTGACCACAGCTCCACAGCCTGATGCCACTTGGTAAGCCCCAGCCTCCTGGGTGTCAGTGGCTGCCAGACTCAGCCATGGTTTGTGCTGGCTGTAGAGGCCAGCAGCGCTGTTACCTTGAAATATAATATTTCAGTTCATGAGCCGAAGAATGCCTTTGTGGGGAAACCGTTTCTGTATGCCCAGATCTGCACTCGGGATGGGTACACCACTAATTTCTTTCGCTCCTCTGTTTCTGAGAAACCTCTGTTGCCTATGTGCTGCAGAGTCCTTATTTCTGTGAACACATCTAATTTGCACACCTGAGTTGGCTGCAACTTCAAAGAGAGCAGGTATTGTTAGGCAGAAAGGAACTTAAGCAAACAGTTGGTGAGATAGGGAAATGGACTGCAAGGGAACAATCAGATTGGAACTCCTGTATCTTCTCACACTGTTGTTCTCACGTACAGTGAACCCACCAACAGGGGACCACCACACAATTCATTTGCCAAATTGGCACACCTGTAAGAGTGAAAAGGGGTTGGGAAAACAGGTATAAGCTGGGACTCTTCTGGGCATACCAGAGTGTGTGGTTGCCCCATCTTGCCAAGGAACTAAACAAAAAGAATGACAACCAACCTTGGTCAAGGACTTTCTGGTTTACAGAGCCCTTTCACCTACTCTGGGAAGCATTATCAGAGGATCATTTTACAAAGGAGAATCTGAAGCCTAGGAGATATAAATGCACGTGAAAAAGCACGCACGTGGCCAAGTGGTTACCTGAATCTAACTTTCTAACTCCAAACCTGATTCTTTCTTCTACAGGACTTTTTTTCTTTTTTTTGTGTGGATGGGGAGCCTTAAAATCATTTGTCATGACCCATACATAGAAGTCACTTGATAAATATTTGTTCAGTGAACGAGTGAACCCAGCCAAAAAAAAAATAATAACAAGTAACACAACAGCGTTGTGTTTGATGATTTCATGAAGGGCTTGGAGGTAGTTTGTAATGCACGAAAAAGGCTCTGTTCCCTTGGAATTTCTCTGAAATCTCCTAATAACTTAATTGCTCCTTAATATGAAGGGATTCCGCCAATATCTCCTTTTTCTGTTCTGGGGTTGCTAGAAATGAGTACTTTGTTCTTTCCGGCGTGGGAGGATTTGGTTGAGCTCTATAATCAGCAAAGTGGGAATAATGTCTTTTTTCATGTGTTCTCTGCCACCCCTCACTCCCTCCAGCCAGCTTTTCTTCCTTTTGAGCTTTGAGATATTCTTTGATTTGTGGTCCCCCCCTTCTGCCCAGTGTCAGAGGGGGTGCTGCTACCTATTCTAAAGGCTTTGAAATCCTCCTTCTTTTCCTCCGAAGTCTCCACTGAGGCTGTGTTTGCTGTAAACACTTAGGAAATTAGTTAAGTGGTATAATTCCCCAAGCTCTTCTTTCTAACATTTGCCTTCATTTTTCTGGAAAAAAATGCTTCCATTCCTAAGAACTGGAGACAGCAGAGAGTGAGGTGATAACATTTTGTCGTGCTAACATATTTTGGCCCCGGCGGTCACAAACATAGCTTTTAATAATGTTTTCAAAAGTAAAGTTTTCTAGAAATAAACTGTTGACAAGAAAGGAAAGCGTGCACTGACTTCTCTGCGTTCAGCCCCCAGGCTTCTGTGCTTGCTTCTCATTCAGAAGCTCCCCCAGCTTACCAGCTATCTGAGACACGGCCTTGATCTTCAGGAGGACCTTTATCTTCTTAGATGAACTCAACCACCCTGCCTGCGCCCAACACAAAATTTTTAGCAATGAACTCGAGGGTACAGGTAGAGTCAGCCCCTCTTAGAACTGGACAAGGGAGCCCATGGTTGGGTTCAGCTCATGCTGGAACCATTGCCGGCCAACCTGAGAAGGTCATTTGTAGGACAGCCCCCAGCTAAATGTCGCAGTTGGCATTTGTCAGTTAAACACAGACTCCAAAGTCAAAATAGAAACAAGACGTGCCCCATCCCAGGGCTTATGGGCCTTTGTGTCCCCACAAAGTGTGGACGCTCCTTCCAGACCTGCAGCTTCCCTGCCTTGGTCTCCCCTGGTCCCTCCCTGCACCTGGGCACCCTTAGAAACCTGTCTGTGGGCTCGTGGGGCCCAAAGATCCCTCGAGATTGTATTCTATGGACTGAGGAAGATGAAGGATGGCCTCTCAGAGTTTCTCCAGGTGAGAAACCTACATCAGGCAAGTTGAGTCCCAATTCACCAAGGCCCGGCTGGAATGGACCAACTGAAACATAAAAGCAAGACCCTGGAAAACCATCCAGGTTCCGGTGTCCTTGTTCCACGTGGAGACAGTGTGGTCCTCTGGGAACTGCTGAGAATCAGGAGACCTGGGCTCCACTCTATGACCTTGGTGAGTCACACTCAATGCACCTCAGTTTTCTACTCTGTGAAATGGAAAAATAATATTTATGACGCCCTTCAAAAGCTGTTAAACAATAAAATATATGCCAGATGTGAAGGTCCTATTAAAAGAACAGTACAGAAAGAACATGCATTTGCTTCAGTTATGATTACATTGCATGTGGTAAAAGGTCTTTGTTTTGTGTGATATCACATTCTTATGAAGCTGGCAGAGCAGGCATTTGCATTCCCATTTAGCAGGTATAGAAACTGAGGCTCTGCAAGCCTAAGTGGCAGGATTGGAAGGTGGTGAAGGAGCCCTTGCCTTCTGAGTCCTCATCACCTGCCTTTCCCTCCCTGTGGCACCCAGCACCTGGCCGTCTTCTGTCCAAGTCCATCACTCACCTAAAATACCTGAGGTGCCGAGGGTTGGCAAGGCTGTGGTTTGATCTACTTGTGATCCAAAATGTCACCCAAAGAGGCTACCAGCTGTGGCCAGGCATTGCTGGGCTCAAACCAGGAAGGAAGTATGTGGCTGGCAGGACACAGACCATTATCACTAACAGGGAGGAAAAGCCACTAAAAGAACTCGTGCTGCTGGTGCAGAGCGTCACCTTCAGACAAGAGGGGGCAGTGACAAATGTGAGTGCCCCTCAGTCAGGGCTCAGCAAATGAATTTACCACCTCTGGTTTCAAAGTGTTGGTCTTGTTTCCACGGAATAACATTTATTCCAGTTTGATGGATGAGGCATAAATCAACTTCTCTGTATTTGTTGGGTGTACTACCCTGCTTCTTTTGAAAAAAAAAGTTGGAAAGGTAATTCTTCCCAGAACTGGATTAATGACTGCATGTCTCCTATTATGGGGGTTTGTAAGACCAGGATTGACAGCTGGTTTTGTGCTCCCCGGCTGGGAACGGTTTGTTTAACAAACATGGCAGGACACATACATGTTCCCCTGGCCGCCTGTTCTCATTCCCATCTCAGTGCACAGTGGGATGGCACTGTGCCCACTTGCAAGCTGTCAGCTCCCTGCCCTCGGGCAGAGGTGCCAGGGAACTGGGGCTGCAAACTGGCATCGGGCAGACCACAGAGGATGCCTGGCTTTTCCTATGCCCCCGGCAACCCAGGGGCCTTGCATCCTCTCCACAGGCAATTGCCCACGCTGGCACCTGAAGGCGGTGACAAGACTGAACCAATAATACAATTAGCAACAGTCACTCGCGTGTACTGAGTGTTTATTACGGGTCAGGCCCGGTGTTAAACAAGCATTTAGATTTCTTTCTCTCATTTAAGCTTCACAGCCACTCACAGGTTCTCAGGTAAATAATATTATTACCCCCATTCTGCAGACGAAGACGTGGAGACTCAGAGTTTAAAGGAACCTGTCCAATACCTCAACATTGTAAGTGGCAGAGGGAGGAAAGACCCAAGGGCAGGATCAAACCACTCCCAGGTGGGAGAATTCAAGTGGCCATAAATAGATGAAGAAGTTTAAGATTGAAATGAATAAATTAAAATGAAAGCCACATTGGTTTACCATAGCTTACCTTTCAAATTAGCAAGCAAATAAATATTTCTTACAATAATACTCAATACTGGTATGATGGACTCGAGGGGGCCACAAATTCTTTGACATTCCTCCCATCAAGAAATAATGTCTTGGTCCCCTCGTGTTGAACCTGGGTGGCCTCTGTCACTGCTTTGACAACAGGATATTGCAGAAGTAATGCTGTGTCTTAAGAGACCGGCAGCTTCCACTTCCTGTCTCTGGGAATGCTGGCTCAATGGTGGTACCCTCTACAAAGTCTGACTGTTCTGTGGGAGAGACAGTGTGAAGAGGCCCCGAGATCACCTGGAGATGGGAAAGGATTTGACGGAGCCCAGCCTTCCAGCCACCCCTGCCAGGGTGCAGGGCGTGTGGAGAAGTCATGTTGGACCTCCAGAGCAGACCAGCTGCCAGCTCAGCACTTCCAGAAAACCCCAGTCCATGCCACGTGGGGCAGAAGAACCGGCCGGCTGACTCCTGCCTAAATTCCTGACCCCCAAAATTGTGAGAGGTAATAAAATGGCTATAACCTTAAGTCATTTAGTTTGGGGATAGTTTGTTCAGCAGCCGTGTGGAACTGGAAGAGCTGGTGAACGGGAGTGTTGAAAGCACTCTCAAACCCTGTGGGAGCAGGGTACACTGAGGCTAAATTTCTAGAAATCAGTTTGGTAATATGAACCTAATTAGAATCCTTAAAATGTTCCTTTCCACTGATTCCATAACTCTTTTGAGGAATCTATTCTAAGCAAATAAGCCAAAATGGGGGAACACGTCAGAAACATTTTCGCTGTATTTATATTAACATAAAGTTTGAACAATCCAAATGTCAAACATGATGAAAATTGAAGTTACAGCATGATCAAACAATGTCAACTTCCGTGGTGGTTTTAAAAGTTACTTAAGAATTTTCAATAACAGTGGGAAGAACTTTAAATTGTATTTTTAATAGTCATTATCAATGTTCAAAGTGCATACATATATAAATGCTAGTAAGAAATGTGCCCAAAACAACAATCATGGTTGCCTCTAGGTAATAAGATTATTCCCCCTAGTTCTTCAAACTTTTCTCTACTTTCTAAGTTGTTTATAATGAAACTGCATTACTTTTTTCTTATGAGAAAATACAGTAAAAACCAACAAACAAAAACGAAGGAGGAGAAAAGCCTTTGAAATTAATACCGTGTGAGAAAATACTAAATGCAAGTGAGCACTTGGGATAGAGAGAACCTTTCACCCAAATACAAGCTGTAAGAAATGCTGGTTGATATTCGAAGAAAGAAACTTTCCAAGGATACCATGGATTTACTTCATCTGTAAAGATTTGAGCAAGGAGATCTTGTGAAGCTCTATAGGTTAGTGAGAGCAGCTGGGTCCACATCTCTTATTCAGGAAGCCCCAGTCCACTGCCCACCCAGGCAGGAAGTGACCCACCTCCCAATCCCAACCCAATTCTGAATTTGCAAAGCACTCGAGCCGTCTCAGTCATTTAACCGTGTTTAGTGAGCCTTGACTCCTGCCAGACCTCGTGCTTGGCACTGAGACACAAATGGTGGAGTTCTTCCCTTCAGAGCATTTATAATCCCGTCTCAAGGCCCTTGGCACTTTCTAGCTTGTATTAGATGCTGTGTCCGTGGCTTATTTCCTCCAGCAGCCTGCAAGGGACCCGAGGGCAGCTGCGTCCAAGTCACACCCTCTTCCGTGTTCCCATGGTACCCAGGCTGGCACATAGCAAGCATCCATTGGGAATCTGAGGAAGGAATGATGCAACGAATGCCCAACTCGCTTCTTTGTATTGTTAGGCCCCAATGTGCCAGCGTACATGAAGTCGTGTGTAAATGGCAATCTAACATATAAGTAGGAAGTATTAGAGTTAATTACATGGAACGAAAAACACTGAGCACTTTCACGTAAGGGGGAAAGTATTCCCCCATCTGCATTTGTCTGAGAAGCAATTCTGCCTTTAAATAACATTTTCTCATTCCAAAAAGTGGGGGCAGAGGAAACAGATCTTCAGTCTCCAAGATGTCAGTTTCCAGGCGGAGGCTGATCAGAGTGTGCATCTGAGCCGTGATTGGCCAGCTATTGTTCTGTTCTGGAAACCTGTAATAACAGCCTTGATGCAAAGGGTGTCATAAGCAAGTGACAGGGACCGGTGAAATTCCACAAGCATTATTACATGCCAAAGAGAACACTTATTTTTCCTTTGTGAATGCTTTCAAAGGCATAAGCCTTTCTTATAGTTTTTAATCCAATTGTTTATAGGAAATCACTGAATCATAAAAATGAACAAAAGGACAGATATGGAGCACAGGCCTCCCAACTGTCATGTGCCTAGCTTTCATCTCCAGTATCTGTTCACAGCGCAGATAGCAGACCCCACCCAGAGAATCTCACTTAGTGGGCCTGGGGGTAGGTGGGCATGAGATTCCCACGCAGGTGGTCCCAGGACCTCAGGTTGAGTATACTGACTTGGCGGATCTCCTGAGATAAGCTGGTTAGAGGGATGAGGAACAGAGTGGAAAGAAACGGGCTGAGTTTTTCTTATCAGATATTCATCGTATTTATTTTTCTAATCTATTTGCTCATTTATTTTCGCAACTATTTCTTTAAAGCCAAGTGTGTGCTGAGATAAAGACTGAAACCTTCACCGAGGGACATTTCTATAGGGTGATGGCGGCAGAAGCCAGATTGCTGTGGGCTGAGGAAATGGGAGGTGAGGAAATGGAGACTATGAGGCCTGGTGACTTTTGCATGAGGATTGGTTGTGAAGAGAAAGATAGGAGAAAGAAAGAAAGAGAATGAGAGTGAGAGAGGGGGGAGTAGTGGGGGAGAAGGAAAGGGAAAGGAAGGGAAAAAAACGGAAGGGAAGGGAGAAGACAGAAGAGGGATCCAGGATTTTTTGAAGGTGGGTAAATGCGTGTGGACTTGAGTATATTTTATATTTAACTGTTGAGTGGGATGAGCCAACAGGAAGGGAAAGGCTGACCATCCAGGAGGGCAGAGATATGCCTTAGAGTGAGTCCTTCGGAAGATGAGATGGGACAGGAGTCAGAGCCTGCGTGAGAACTGAGCGCAAATGAAAAGCTGATCACCATCTCAGTGTGGTGGTTAAAGAGGGGGCACATCCTGGCTCTGCCACATACCTTATGTGTGGCCCCACACAAGTGTCTTTACCTCTCTGTACCTCAGTGTCTTCATCTGTAAAATGGGGATGATACAAACACCTACATCATAGTGTTATTATGAGAATTAAATAAAGTAACACCTGTAGGGGCTTCTTGGTAAGCACTACATAAGCATTATCTGTTGTTGATATTATTAAAACAGGAAATACAGAGAGGATGGGTGAAGTCAAGTTGATTTGTTGTGTTGGTCATGTTCTTGCCTGAGGGCTTCTGTTTTCTCTGTGAACTTGGAGGCAAGGTGATCTGCTGAGAGGATTTGGCCACACATTTGAAGAGGGGGCCGAGATTCAAAGTGGTCTTCACTGAAAGCTGGAGAGGGAGTCACCCCAAAAAAGGGCAGTTGGCTTCAGGGGCAGTTAAGGTCCAGCTGAGGTTAGGTACCACCAAGTGCAGACTCCAACCTATCCGGTATGTGACATTTCCAGGGAGCAGCCCAGGGCCAGGCAGGGAGATGGCACAGAATTGGGTCCATCCAGGTGGGGCCAGTGCTGGGGCTCACAACGAACAGATATGTCCCTTTGCTTCCCTCCTCTCTGGCTTTGATCTGCTTTGCAGCTACAGGTGCATGTGTCCACCCAGACAGCAAACCTGCACGGGGGGTCACTCGGGACAAGGTGTGTAGGTGGCTCAGAATGACTTATAGACCCGCCAGGCACACAACGCATGTGCTCAAACCACAGTTCTGAGTTGGTAGCATTGCCCAAGGGCTTGAGACAATGTCCACACAGTGAATAAACAATCACACTGTGATATCAACATGAAGTCCTCATTCTACCGCGAGGCACGTCTGAGGGCAATACCATTTCTTTAAATTAAACCTCTGCCTTTAACTTCTTTTCATGTGGCAACTTTGGTTCTATGTGAATATTCGCTGCTCCTATGTCAATAACCCCAAGAAACGTGGAGTAAAACTAGCTCTCAGATTCCTTGTTTCTTTTTACAGCACAGGACAATGGCAGTGAGTGACATGACACAGACTGACAGATACAGAGCCGTGTAACAAGCATCACTTTGCACACACAACCCCTGAGGACTGGGATGAACGCTCTGTCCCTTTGAACATCGAAACTGTAACATCTGCTTGACAAAAACATCTAATTGGATGATTCTTATGGAACAAAGTCTAGTATATCAAACATACCCTCCGCTTTGTTTCAAAGGAGCTTTCTCACTGCTCACCACTTAACATTAGACTAATAACATTGAGCATTTATGTCATTCATCTATGTTTTCAAAATACATAAAAATGTTTAATTAAGCAGTAAATAGCTATCTATTTTTTTTCAAAAAGAGCTTCAAATAAGGTCCGTCAAAACATGATTTTAATTTGATCACCTGCCTTTTGCAGCCAAATCTCTCCAACTTCAGCAAAGCGTGGGGTTGAGGCAATTATCTGAATTATTCAGGAAGCAAAATTTTGGCCTAAATCATCACATTCCTAGAGAACAAAGAATATCTGTCAGTTCAGCCGAAAAGCAGAAAAATTGAACACTTTGCTCTTTTTCTACATGAAATAGCATATATGCTGCCTTATTTTCTCTGAGCTAATTGGCTAATGAAATCTATCTGACCCTGTACAAAGATGGAGAAAAATCCTAAGAGGAAAAAGCCAAGAAGCCTTCTCTCTTCAGAAGTCAGAGAGATCTGTATTTCCCAAAGGTTATTCTGGTTTACGTTTCTGGTGCCAAACTGGAACTTTCTGAAAAATGGTATTCAAGTCTTTTCTTAGTTCTCCAGTAGTATTTCCTTTCGGCCAGCTCCTTTCTCCATTCATAGCTTTTCACCTGAGAACTATCTCAGAAATATAGAATGAATGGTAGGGAATTACTTTATATTCAAATTTTCTATTCTGTGCAAGAGATGAGTCCTCTGAGAAGTGACCTGTGGAGCTAATACTAAAGTTTATAAATTTCACTGCTTCAGCTGTGACGCATAATTTAGGATGAAAACCAGCTTTGTCTATAAAAGCCTTTGACCCAAGAAGTGGTGAGTTTTGCCGGAAGCACTGCATATCCCATTCTGTTGATTAAAACAAAGTTGCCTCCGGAGGTGAGTTTGACTTTGAATAAAGTCAAATAAACCCACGTTGAAGGAGGGGAGGTGCAGAGGGGAATCGTGTATTATTCATTTCCTTTCAAATAAAACAACAGACCACCAATTAATTAGGATCTGAAAGAACAGAGGTACTCTCCACATTTCTTGGGAGTAATTTTGAAATACTCCAAGTCTGAGTCCTTTTAGACTCACAAAGCTTATGTGGCAACACAGTATGTCCACAGTGCGGTCTGGGTGGAGTTTGGGTCTCTGTCCTCGAGTTCGTCCTAAGCTAGGAAGAGGAGAGTACAGACTGGAGCCACCATGGCTTGGTCAGTGCCTCCCCCAGATGACGAGTCATCAGCTGATTCATCTTGATTTCGATGCTGCTGACACCTGCTCTGAGAGCCCATCTTGTTTCCATGGTAACCAAGGGAAAGCATCCTTGTCCACATACTTCCGGAACCTCATTAAATCAGGCAGCAGGACAGCAGCTGTGTTCTCCATGCATTACTCTGACAGCCGTGGACTAATTTTACGATGCTCAGGTGATTTTGGGCGCTTTCTAGGCCAGACTGTTGAGAATATGTAGATAGTGAGACAGATGGCAGAATAAATAAATATTGCCAAAGTGTTTAATGCACACAAATTTTCTGAAAGGTGCGAACCAACAATGGTAATTTTATTGACTGAGGTAAGTCTGAAGCCAAAGAATAAGTATGAAAGGGATGGGAAGCTCTTAGAAAATGCTAACTTGAGGCACTTTTCTGATGACAATAATCTCTTGGGAAAACAGTACTTCACAAGTGTCACTAAGGTGGTTCTAAGGCAGCTGGTACCCTGAAACATTAATGTGAGAAATACATCTTTCTCCTTCCCACCACCTTATTATTTGCTAAATTCAGGAAAATCTGGAGGAAAGTCCTTACACAGACCCACACAGAGACTCACACACACACCAGGATACAGATATTTGATTAAACCAAGACATCAATCCAAAGCCCAATTTATACCAACGTGACATGCAGATTTAACAAATTCTGAGTCAATAGCCAGATTTTTCACACTGCTATGTTGTCCCCCAAAAGTGCTTAAAAATACACGTTCGGTTGAGAGGAGTCTGAGATAGCTTGACTGGTCTGGAGCAAACATGGCTCAGTCAAGCTACCTCAGAAGTATCTTTGCCTACTTCCAAAGATAACCCAAAAGTCTCTTCAGGCTGAGGATGGCACAGCAAACTTTGGATTGACTCATCTTCATGGAGACGACCAACAGCTGAGAGTTCCAGGGCCTCTGGTTCTCAAGCAGCCCAGAGTAGCAGCTTCTTCCCCACACTTCCCTGGGGTCCAAGCCCTGCCCTGCTGCTGCAGGAGGCATAGCCTTTGGCAAGTTGTCTCACCTATCATTCTATAGCTTCACCTCTAAACTGGAGGTGACGATGGTCCCTACCTCCTAGGATCATTCTGAGAATGGAAAGAAATATCTGATGAGTGCTTGGAACAGTGCCTGAGACATACTAAGTGCTGCTTAGGGCATAGCTGATTGGAGGCTTTTTTTTTTTCTGTTTTTGCCATACTGTACAAGTATTATCTATTTCATATGCTAATTTCAATTTTCCCATGTAGCAGTTACAAACAAATGGATTGGCTCTGGAGAAAGTTAGACCTGTGCCGAAACCCCTGGTCTCTTGTGTACTTCCTGTCTGCGTCATTCTGTGGAGTTACTTAACCTCCCCAAGCCTCAGTTTGTTCACCTGCAATGGCAGAACCCACCACCCAGGAGGATTCTGAGGATGGAATGAGTGAGCACTCACCCAGGACTGGCCCGGAAAAGCAGCTTAATCCATGAGAGTTGTCATTACGATCATGCCATTCTCAGTATTACGAGGTTGTTGTTGTCAAAACCATGTGAAAATCTTAGGAAAACTAGGCTTTGTCTCATTTGGCAGAGGAAATAAAAATAATATAGAGGCCATGGCCAAATGGATTCTCGGTTGCATGTGTGTGTTTTGAATGCAGGAAAGAGATTCCCCCCTGAAAAATTAGCTCTTGACCTTTTTGTGTGTGGCTTCAGCCCTTATAGGAGATTTTATGTCTTTAGCCTTCAAAAATTGCATAGTAAAATGTTCTCTGTGTTAGAGGTGGCCAAGAATTATGTAAAACTTTGTGTAATTGGTTAGAATCAGAATACGATTAATAAGTATATCAAGAGTTGGAGCAATCACTAGATATCCCAATTCTCTACCTCTGTAATGAGAAAACACATCCCTTACTGGATAACTAACAGTCCAGTATGCAAAACTTTATTGCTACTCTGAAATTGAGTAATAGTTATATGTAATCAATTAAAATTCCATCATCAGAATACAAAATTCCTACTTTGAGGGTGGGGGCGGGGTCCAAGTTCCAAGAACGGAGAAATTGGATTTGGAGGGAGAGAATCTGAAGTGGCCTCAGTGACCCTATAGAGTTTATTGTCCCTCGAACACCTATTGTCCTTCCTGGAGCTATAGAATCCTTCTGCTTCCTTCTCAACTACTCTATATTGAGCAGGGTTGATTTAGGAGGTGGGGTTAAAAAGAATGATACCACTTACGTTATTTCAGAACATGAACAAACATTTGTTGACATGTGTCATGCATAAGGCTCTGTGGGAATTGCCAGAGGAAACCCAGAAGTCCATCAGACACTGTCTCCTCCATCGTTGGAGAAGTCTATGGTCAAATGGGAAAAAGAATAATAAATAGTACCAGGACCAAGGATGGGATGGAAAGGGAGTAGGGTGGAGGGTGGTGGAATCTGTGCTGCGGCAGCCTGTTTGGCAACGTTAGACTCTGGTGTTGGGGTATAGAAGAGGCTGCTCACGCGTGAATCCATACTGTGGAAATGGCCAGCCCTAGGACGCCCCTCCACAGGCAGGAGGCAAGAAAGAACATTAGACAGAGGCCCTGGCACCCCCCACCTCCTCTTGACATTCCTCCCTCTGCCTACAAACTCCCACCTTCATGATCTCTTTCAGTAGAAAATGGAGGTTTCTATATTTTGGAATTGTCGTTTTTTCACAAAATACAGAAGCAATACGTGCTGTAGACACACAAAAAAAAAAAAGAGAAAAAGAAAAAAAAAAACCCACCACCATCCAAGATGACTATTTGGATCTTGGTGAATTTATTCCTAATCACTTTCTCTGTTTTCATTTCTTTGTTTGGTTTCAATGCACATGTCATCACATAGTGTATTTTTATCCTGATTTTTCACTTAACATTAAAATGAATGCATTTTCACGCTTTTATAAAATCTTTGCACACAGCAGTTTATGACTGCATAATGTTCCATTCTACTATAATTTACCTAAACGTTCCCTTATTATTTAAGTTGTTTCCTAATTTTTGCTATTATAAATAATTTGCAAGAAACATCTTTGTATTTAAAGCAGCATTTCCAAAAGGGATATCTTTTTTTGAAATATCCTGTAGGACGTTTTAATAAGCAAACTTATTCGGTACTCAGATTAGTTTAGGAAAGACTGGGTTGAAGAAATAAACGTCTTCCCAGCAGGAATTTACAGAGCTTTTGTACATGGTGTATTATGAATCTCTCGCAGAGGGATAGAGATTCCCAGACCTGTGGATCATGAAATCCTTTCTTTTCAAGAATTTATTCGTATGACTGACACTTTTTGATAGAATTAAGATGTAGTTTATATTTTTTTGCAAAAACATTTGGAGTGTCTTTCAGACAAGTTTTAAATGACTAACATATTCCTGACATCAAAATCACACACGGGAAGCTCAAGATAGGAAAACTATAGATCATTCATTCATGAACAAAAGTATAAAAGTCCAAAAGAAATTATTAGCAAACCAATTACAACAAGGTATAGAATAGATTAAGAATGCAAAGACCATTTACTCTTAAGAAATACATATATTAATGTAAACCATTACATTGAAAGATTAAGAAAGAAAATCTCCTGATTATCTCAGGAGATATTGAGACATCCCACAGAATTTCAGATTCATTCTGGATTTAAATAAAAGAAATAACTCTTTGAAAATAGCTACAAAATAAAACTTTAAGAATGACATAAAATGTGTATTAGAATACAAACCTTAATATTTAAATATATTTAAATGAAGATATTTGGACTGGAGTTAGGAATAAAACAAGAATTCCTTCTTTAAGTACCATTATTCTACACTATGTGGGACATCTAGCTGGTGCAATAGGACAAGAAAAAGAAAATTAAAGATATAAGTATTGGAAATCATCATTATTAATAGATTATCTGATTATCTAGAAAGTCTAAGAGAATCAAATGAATAACTATTATAACCAACTTGAAAATTTAGCATGCTGGCAACTTTCTAAATAGATACAAGATGAATATAAAACATTTAATTTATTTATTACAATCATAACCAACTAGAATACAATGAAACAGAGATCCCATTGACAATAGCAATTAAAAGTACAAAATTTAGGGAACAAATTTGATAAATGGGTAACTGGTATGAAAAAATCGACAAAGCTTTCCCTGAAGGCTGTTGTATCACACTCTAGTAAATAGATCATGTTTCAGATCAGGAAAGTGAATGTCCTAAAAATGTTGCTTTCCTCAAAATCTATTTAATGCATGTTCTATCACGATTCCAATTTCCTTTTTAGTTTTGTGATTGTTAATTTTTAAAAAAATAAATCAATGCTAAAATTTAGTAAAATAAACTTTCAAGAATAACCTGGAACATCTTGACAATTGTTTTACCTTATTGGGATAGAGTAGAAGAAAAGGGAAAATAATGCATCTCAGTGGAGGACGTACCTAGCATCTTGATTTAAAATAATAATTTAGAAATACATTTCTGTTTAGGAGTTCTTGGGAAAGTCCAATAATTATTAATTAAATAGAAATGTTTAGTTAAAATTCTACACTAGCTAGGGGAAAATGAAACCAGTAGCAACTTGACTAAACAAGAAAAGTTTTAAAAGGAGAAAGAGGAAACAATAACGAAAAATTAAAAGTAAGCATCAACACAGAAAGATCAAAAAGTAGATTTTTAAAGGCTATATTATTATATCAAATTTAAAAAGATTATAAACAAAGAATTAAACATTAACCTAAAATCTTGTAAACTAAGAACCACACCCTAAGATAATTGTTAGGAAATTATTGTTAGAAAATGAAAAGAAAATAGCAAACCACTTAGAAAATAATGAAAGAAACACTTTATTCTAAAAACCTATGGTACACACCTAAAAGCTTTAAATAAATCTATGGATTTAAATAATTATCAAAGACAAAAAATAATAAATAGAAATAAAATAGCAAAATAAAAGGTAAAATAAAAATAAAAGATATAATAAAAAAACACACAAAGAAACCAGAAGTTAGAAAAGGAACTATAAAATAAATGAAAAGGAACTAGAAAGTGGGAATATATTAATTTAAAAGATGAAATTAATAAACTATAAACCATAACAAAAGACAGTAGAAAGACTAATTAATCTAAAATCTGTTTCTTTGTAGCATTTTTTTTTTAATTTTTTTTTTTTTTTTTTTGGTTGTTGAGAGCCCACTGGCCCATGTGGGAATCGAACCGGCAGTCTTCGGAGTTAGGAGCATGGAGCTCTAACCGCCTGCGCCACCAGGCCAGCCCCTAAAATCTGTTTCTTTGGAAAGAATAATAAAAAAGATAAATTTCTTTCAGGTTAGATTAAGGAAAAGAGAGCAAGAGAGCAAAAACTAAACAAGATTAAGAATGAGAAAAGAGATGGAATCACAGATGAAAGAGAGCTTAGAAAAATTATGAGGGAAAATGTAGAGGAAAAAGCCAAATTAATTACAAATTTCCTAAATTTACCCAATAAAAATCAGAAGCCATAAATAGACCAATTACCATAGAAAAAAATTATAAAGCTGCTTAAAGATAGATGTGTAATTAAGAAATGTAGAACTAAATGGGTACACAGCTGAGTTTTATCAAACTTTTAAGGATCAGATAAACAAATCCAATATTATATAAACTATTCTGGGCCAGATACAAAGAATGAAATCTTCCCAATTAAATTTAATCAAGGTTGCATATCTCTAATACCAAAACCTGATAAAGAATTGTCAAAAAGGACAACTATAGACTGATTCAATTTATGAAAATCAATGTAAAATTTTAAATAAATTATTACCAAATAGAAACCACCAATGTATCGAAAGAATAATATATTTTGTCAAACAGCATTTTTTATAGGAATGCAAACGAGATTCAACAGCTCTACAATTATCCACATAATCCATTACATCAGTAAATTAAAGGAGTCAAATAATTCGATCAAATGAACAGACGCTAGAAAAGCAACTGATAAAATGTAGTGGTAATTTCATTCTTTATAAACATTTTAAGTTAAATTGAATAAGAAGGAAATAATGTAATAACTATATTATTTATGAAACTATTTACTAAATTATTTAATAAAGACTATTTACCAATAATCAACGGTAAATATATTCTATAAAAGGAAAATTTAAAATAATTTCAATTAAATTAGACATTAGACAGTGATGCCTGTCATTGATGTTATTATTGAGCATTGTCTTAAAGGTTTTAACAAAAGCAATATGACAGGCATTGTGGATTGAACTGTGTCTTTCCCAAAAGACGTTGCAATCCTAACCCCCAGGACCAGTGAGCATGCCTTTGTTTTGGAAATAGGGCCTTAGCAGATGATGAAGTTAAGATGAGGTCAGTAGGGTGACCCTAATCCCATGTGACTGGTATCTTTATGAAAAGGGAAATCTGGGCACAGACACATGCGCACAGAAGGAACGACACCTGAACATGAAGGCAGACATCAGGTGACGCTTCCACAGGCCACGGGACCCCAAAGACGGCCAGAGAACCCCCAGAAGCTGGGGGAGAGGCCTGGCACAGAGTCTCCCTCCCAGACCACAGAAGGAACCAACCCTGCTGCCATCTTGATCTCGGACTTCCTGTGAGACAATGTAGTTCTGTGTTTTAAGTCGCTGGATTTATAATACTTTGTTATGGCAATCCTAGCAAACTGATACAACAGGAAAATGAAGTAATTGATACAAACATTGCAAAAGAAGAGATAGAATTACCTGTTTTTAACAATGATACAATTGTATACCCAAAAAACCCAAAGAGATCTGATTTTTTTAAAGTTACTAGAATCGATAAGATACTATGTAAGGTGGCCTAATTACAAGATGAAGGCACAAAATTCAATAGCTTTCCGCTACTCTACATTTGAGCTGAAGACTCTTCATCTGCCTTCCTGACGCACGGCCCCTCTCACCGTGCTCTGCTCACCTGTATGGACTCCCTTTTCCTCTGCGTTCAGCCACTGGGAAGCACTGGAGGAGGTAGGAGGGTGAAAGGAGGGAGAGCCAGGGTATCTCCCTTTCTGCAGACTGTGGCGCGGCAATGGCTGCCTGCCCTACCAATGGTCCTGTCCTGCAGCTGCAGCTTTCTCTCCACTTCTGTCTACCGCTCCCTCTCAGCCCTTGCTACCCGCCTTGCTGCTCACCCCGACATGCTGCTCAGCTCATTGGTGACTTCCCTTACTCCTGCCCATACCCTGTGAACACTTCCTATTTAAACCCTTCTCAGTACCCCACTTGAGTACACCTTGTGTTTCCTGTGACACAAGCGCCTCGAAGTAGAAACTGGAAAATTATTTCATTCACAATGGTAACAAAAGCCACAAATACTTAGAAACGAGTGTAATCAGAAAAAGTGCAGTCTCTAAACAGAGCAAACCAAAGGCTCTTAATGCATGAAATAAAGCAAGATATGAGCAAATATTCTTCTTGGATTAGAAGACTTAATATCATAAAAAGCCAATTCTCCCAAATTAATGTATAAAAGTAATCTAATTCTAATTAGAATCTCAATGAGTTGTTTCCAAATTGGATGGAATGCTATTAAAGCTTATATGGGAGAATAAGTAAGTGTCCCCAGAATAGCTAAGAAAGTCATGGATACTCGCCTTACAGAAGAACAGGTCGTGATACAAAGCTCTGCAATTAAGTCAGTGTGGATTCAGGAACAAACACATCAGTGGAACCGAACAGAGAATCTAAAAGTAGATCCCAGCAAATACATAACAAAAATATACCAGATGACAAAGTTTCATTTCAGTGGGGAAAAGATGGATTGTTTAATAAATAGTGTCAGTGTAATGGCTGCCTGAAAGAAAATATAACTGGATTGTATTTACATCACATTAAGAAACATAATCTAGATGGACTAAAAATTTTAGTGTGAAAAATGAAACTAGAAATTTCAAGAAAATCTAGGGGTGTTCACAGACCATCGAGGGGCTGAAAAGGCACCACTGGACATTCAGAAGTTATAGATTAAAAATCAAGAGACATAAGTGACTAGTTTTTAAACTCTCAAAAGACACATTGGGCTCTATACAAAGTCAATAGACAAATAGTAATTTGGGAAAAAAATATTTGTAATGCAGAATTTTGGAAAAATATTTGTATAAATATTTGTAATGTAAAATATTACAAAACATATTGTAAAGTATTTGTAGTGTAAGTAGGTACCAATTTTGCCAATAGAGGCACTGCAGGAAAACTGAGACAGAAAGGGGTCTTTCTTCCTGGTTCCAGTATGTTCTCAGCATACTCCTGCTGTGTGCAGTGGTCAGCAGTGGGCCGGACGCCTGGTGGTGTGACCCTTCATGAGTTTCAGGGGTACTCCCTATGCAGGTGGCTGCTAAGGAGTCCTGAGATGGAGCGGGCAGAGATGCTGGCCAGCCACACTGGCCCCTTGCTGTCCCTCCCACAAGCCATGCCAAACATTTATCAGCCTCAAAGCCTTCACCAGCTGTCCCCTCTTGCTATGTCCAAGTTCAACACTTTCTTCAAGTCTCTGCTCAAATGTCACCTCTGCGACGTCTTTCCTGAGCACCTGTGTTAAATAGCGCTGCCTGCTCCACTGCCTCTGTCACTCCTGCCCCCTTTTCTTCAGGTCCCTCCAACTTCCCATGTACTTATGTGCTTGTTGTCCAGCTACCTCTCTGGAGTGGAAGCTCCATGAGCACAGGGACTTGATTTGCTTTGTTCCAGCTGTATACAGCCACCAACAACAGTGCCTGGTATGTAGAAAGTGCTCAATAAATGTGTTAAATGAGTGAAACACTTTACAGCCATTGGAATAGAAAGAAGTTTAACTCAATATTTATCCTTAATATTGTTAGGGATGAGCATAAAAGAATATGCACACTTTATAAATTGTTATGGCCTCTTTTAGGTGCTATCTGGACACACCTACCCCATTCCTAGGAATCTAATCCACAGAAATAAAAGCAGAAGAACATAAGGACATACATAAAAGGGTATTTATTCGTGCATTATTTAGCCAAAAAAAAAACACCCACATTAAATTAATCCTTGTCAGTAGGAGAATAATTGAATAAATTATGGCATCCCACCCATGAAACTTTACATAGCATTTTTAAATGAATTAAAGTTATACCCGTTGTTTTGAAGGGATTTCATGAGGTTTTGTTGAGTTTGAAAAGCAGGATTCAGAAATATGTGTAAAACATGCTCCTTTGTATGTATATTTAAAAATATTTAGTAAAATGAAAGTATTAGTAGTAAAAACTATTGTTTGCTAACAACATAATAAAAGTGCATACAAAGTAATGCAAACATACCGAAGAAATAAAATCATGTTACTTGAAAAAGATGTTACTTCATTAGTTATTTATATAAATATACTGTTTACTTTTTTAATAGAGTAATAAAAGTGTAGAAAATTCCGAAAACGGGGTGACCCAAAGATTTCCTTGAGTTTGATAAGCCATCATGTGGTTTTAAGAAAAATGATAGTTTAGATCAAGAAGAAGGTGGCAAATGGCTGGCAAATTTGCTTGCCAAAAAGTTTTTCCTTATAGGCATACCAAGCTCAAAGCTTCATGTACGTAAGTTGCGTAAACCAGGAGAATGTACGCAGGAAGTTCTGTATATCAAGATGACAGGACTATTAATAATGGTATGATTAAATAATTTGCACCATTAGCATCTCATTTTTCAAAAAAGATTGTGTTACTGCATCTACTGAAGATTATATTCAGTGTGATATTACGCATTCTTTCGGACGTAGTCACTAGCTTGAAAACTTCTGCAATGTAGTTATCCCTAACACACAGAGAGAATATAAGATTAACAGAGAAAATTGAGTATCTATTTGTAGTAATAAGAAAAGAAATTGAATTGTTTGTACAGTCAATTATCCCTAATGTTTTCAAACTCCATCTTTTCATCCACGTGTGTATTGGAGAATGCCAGATTGTGCAAATCCTAATGAGGCTAACCCTGGCCGATTTCATCATGAAAGTCAACATTCATTGAAGAAAGAAGTAATTAACTGCTTTTTAAAGAAGACTCAAACTTGCGGGGAAATTGCAAATGGTACAAAAAGCTCTTTTTATGAACCGTTTCAGAGAAAGTTGCCCCCACATCCCTGACTATTTAGTGTATGTATTTCGTATGTGCTGTCTGTTCCTACAAACAAGGATGTTCTCCAACATAAATAAAATTCAACTGAAAAATCAGAAAATTGACATGGATATAATATTACTATCTCACCCTCACGTGGTAGTCAAGGTTTTCTAATGGTCCCCACGACGTTTTCGTAGTGGAAAGATCCAGTTCAGAATCGTATGTGGAGCTTGGTCGTCATCTCTCTTTCATCTTCCCTTGATTGTCCTAATGTTGACTTGGTCTCAATCACAGGCCAGTGATTCCGTGGAATTCCCCTCCACTTGGGCTTGCTATTTCCTCATGACTAAATTCACACTATATGTGTGTGGCAGGAATACCCCAGGGGCTGTGTTCCGCTCTTGGATCCCGTGAGGTGGCATGCCATCTCAATTTGTCTCATTACTGACATTGCTACTTTGATCCTTTGAGAAGGTAGAATCTGCCAGCCTTCCCCACTGCAGAAGTTCTTTTTTTTTTTTTAAATGTGTAATTAATAAGTATTTTGTGCAGAGGTATTTTGAGACTATGTAAACATCCTATTCCTCATCATACTTTCAATTCATTTGTTTATATAGTTATATCAGTGTGGACTCAGGGCTTCCTATTTTATTCAATGGGTTATAATTCATCACTAAAATTATTTAGTTGGATCCTCAAATTGTAACTGATCTGGCAGTCAGAGCCCCTTCAATCTTGTTCCTGGGCCCTTTTGGCATGTCCCCATCATTCTTTAAGGCTTTTCTGACTTTGGGGCACTAAAAGAAATTCCAAGCCATTTTATTCTTTCTCTGTGCCAGCCGTGGAGTCAGCCATTTCTCCACGGAACCTGTGTCTTTTAGTAAAGAATGGTGTTTAGAAACCAATACCTGGGCGCTGGATTGCTCAGAGCTACTGAGGTGTTCAGAACGAGGGAGTATATGTACATATGCAACACACATTTTCATTGATATTTATTTCTATGTCTATCTCTATATATTTACAGCCATGTGTTCACACCAACACTCACAGGGTTTTAGCTTTCTTCTTTCCATAATTGTAACTCCCTTCTCAGACAACGAGAAACCTAGCACCCACCATCCTTAACACAGGTATTTATTTAATCAGAGCCCGATGGGAATGCCCTCTTCATTCACACAGGCTCTGACACTCTCCATCAGCCCACCTCTGTTTCCCCCACAACCCATCCCCCCACCCCCGCCATAAAGATGCCCTTTTCCCCACCTTGACATCTGCCCTGGGCAGCTACCTGCCCAGAAGCGTGGACACCCTCCTCATGCCAGGTGCAAACCCCTGCTCTGGGCCACGGCATCACCCCCTCCACCATCACAGGTGCCTATATTGCTCAAGCCCACTGACAGCTTTGGCGCTGGATTTCTATCTACGTCTCTACCAGTCCATACAGTCTTAATAAGTTATTGTAACCTAAGTAGACTAACCTAAGTAGACTAATAGCAGGTGCCTATATTGCTCAAGCCCACTGACCAGCTTTGGCGCTGGATTTCTACCTACGTCTCTACCAGTCCATACAGTCTTAATAAGTTATTGTAACCTAAGTAGACTTTCTGGGGGCTGAATAGTCTCAAAAAGGGGAGGTTTAATGGAGCCTCTTACCATGGCCTCAGGGGGACAGTTTGCATCCCCGCTCCACCTGGCCTGCCTGAATGAAAGCTGTCACCCAGCTACAGATAGAACATAAACATGAGGAATCAGCTACTCACACACACTGCACTAAGGTCTCTGCCACCTCTACAAACCTCTCCATCGCCAATGTTGCCTTTCCCTAAGTAACCTGTTCTTAAGTTCTGCTGAACACAGAAATTCCAGGGTGTAGCTGACATGGGTGCCATGAAATGGAGTAGTGCTCTCTGCCCACTGCCACCCCTCTGGGGATTTGAGCCTGCCTGCTGTCCTACTCTGCACCATTCAGAGACTAGGGAACAGAAGAGGGAAAGGCCTCTGTGGAAGCGTTTTCTTGACTACAGATCTAATATTTCAAGTGTGACTAAAGATACCGTTGTCTTTTGCCATGAAATGCCTGAAGGTGAAACGGAGTGAACTGAATGTATCAAGGAGAGTAATTATAATTCTGGTTGCTAACGCATCCCGTCTAAAATGGAAATTATTAGAAGCAGAGTCTGTGCTCATAAACATTTAACATGTTGTACTAATTTTTATTTTATGCCTATAGTAAAAATGATATAACTGTGTTGTCTTATATTTGAAAGGTTTGGAAATGCCTGTGCTGGGACCATTACATTTTGGGCTCTCTAACACTCATTCAGAAGGATGTCATTTCTCAGTGTTCTTTTTCTTACATTTCAACAATAACGATACGGTTAGGAGGAAAAACCCGCCACACTCTGGGAACTTAAATAACTGTGAGAACATTCCAGTCACAGGTTCGGATTTGTTCATATGAAACCCGAGATGTCATTTTGTCACAGTGTTCGCAGGTTTCTGTTTCTTGGGAATCATCTTTTATTTTCATAACAGTCACGCAAAGCTCCATCTCCGGAGATTTCCAGGGCTGAGTGTTAGTCTTCCAGGTGTAAACATTCCAGAAACTTCAAGGCGTGCTCCAGAGAGTATCCAGGCATGGTTTAGAGCCCGGCAACTTCATACACCAATACTACAGGGCATTCCCATTTTTGTTTTAAATGTTTTGGTTAAGTTTCTCTAATCCAGATCATTTGAAGCTTTTGTTTTATTTTTGTCTCTTTGTGTCAGCTTTACTTTTTTTTTAAACCTGGCTGGCTGTGGAGGGAAGCAAGTGCCTGGAGCACAGCCACCAGCATTGCTGAAGCGTTTCTTCAGTTCCCTCAGGAACCAACCTGAGAGGAGGAAGTGAAAAGGAAATGGTCCTCCTTGCTCCTCAACTCAGATAGGAATGCCCACTGCAGCCTGTACCGATCTCAGCCCAGGGACACTTCCAGGCCTGCCCACTAGAAGTCATTTTGGTCACCACAGGCCGGAAGCAACTCTCTCCTCCTCTGAAGAACTGCCATTCTGTGAGAACTGTGGCCCTCACCACTTTGGACACATTGTGATGCTATTTCTGTCCTAACGGATCCCGTATTATTATTTTTATCTTAAGAGTGAGGAATCTGAGCCAGTGGATAATGTCTAGCCAGACAAGGATGGATACTCCGCTCAAAGTCCCCCTGGCTTTGGCTTGAATAGTCAGTTTCCTCATCAGAAATCGTTACAGCCTGGTGAGGCCTGTGAAGGATTAGAAAAGTGTTCTCTGCTTCACCACTAGGAACAGCTCAGGACTGGGATGTGAAGTGTTCAGCTAGAACCCTAAATCTTGAAAGAGGGGAAAAAAGTCATGCTTGTGTATTGAACACAGAAACAGCTGCAAATGCAGCATCACCTCCACCTCGCTAGCTGCACTCCACCCAGGTGCTCCTCCAAAGCCACCTTGGTGGGCTCACCTGCATGGCAGGTAACACATGTGCCCAGCAAATCACATCAGTGAAGCATGCCCACCGTCCCGACACACTCCTGTCGCAGCCTGACTCCCTGTGGTCACGTGGCAACTTTTCCTCTCCTCTCAATTGTGTGGAGTGGTCCTTTGGCCCCCGGCTTCGTTTCACAGAGCCTGGCTTTGGATGTTCTCCAGCGTCTCTCCTCCCTGCTTACAAAAGAGCTGGGCTGAGAGGGCAAATTGGGACCAGAAAAGTGTTTTTTTTTTTTTTTTTTTTTTTGGAACTTCTTTTGGCGACAAGCCTAAAAGGCCATTAAAGTAAAAGCCATGTCATTTTTCTGCTGGGCAGAGAATGGAGTCGGGGTCTGGTTCCACTTACGAAGTAAGATTCCTACTTTCGTGGGAAGTTTGTGGCAGAAACAACCCATTTTGTGTTTTTAGTTTAAAAAATATTTCCTCTGCTCTGCTAGGTGAATAAATCGGCGTGCTCCACTGTGACGGAAGCAGTCATTCTGTTCACATAAGAAAGCCGCTGGCAGCTGACAAACATGGATGACAGAGCCTCCCAGCCGGGGACCAGTAAATCTTAACTTTTTCAAGTGTGTATCTTTGAAGAATGTTAAAGAATAAAGACATCCGGTAAAGGTCAGATTCATGTTCGTATTTATGGACTGTGTTCATTTGACATTTCGGTTGAGGAAAGACAGTTTCTCTGCTACTCGGAGAGGAAGTAAAAGTTGTCTAATGGCAGAGGCAGTGCCGCTGTTAAACAAAGCCCTGATATTAATTTCCTCTCTGTTCTAAATCACTGGCCTTGGTCTTTGCCAGATGAAGGAAGACAAACAGTAAAGGAAAATAAAACATTTCCCTGTCCATGAAAAGACAAACACAAAAACCATTTTCAATGAAGCATTTTGGACAGATGACTTTGATTTTAACATACAAACACAAATACGAAACCTGAAAAGTGGCTTTTGGAAAGGAAAAAGGAGACAAAATATTGGCAGAACATCCTACAGATCTCAAATTTTGTGCTGACTTGGTTGGAATAAAAGTGCTTGACGAAGATACTCCTGTGAGTTTGGGCAGCTTGACTTCATTGGGAACTAAACTACAATTGCCAGTCACTGAGGCCCGTTGGAGACCTTAGAGGGAAAAGTCAAAAAGAACCTTGAATTGATTTCTACATCTCCTCGTCCAGCCACTTAATCCCTGGTACAGAGTCATTAAGATGTCTGGCTGGTCTGACTGCCACGCTGAGCCACTAGCAGCTGGGCCTGCACAGGGTCAGGCCTGGAAGTCCCAGCCTCTGATAGCCTCTGGGCACAGACCAGCATCACTCCACCATCCCACCTGCAGACACCGTCGTCCTACTGTTCCTCACACCACAACTTTCCCTGCTCCTTCAGAGCCATGGGAGCAAGCACACTTCTGCAGAGTTGAACTTCATCTTCCTCTCACACACTGTTAAGGGCTGGCTAGCCAAGATCAAGACCTCTCCCATGTACTTTAGCCCAGACAGGAAATGGGCAGAGATGCTTTCAGTTCGCCATGGCTGCAAATATCTCCATACGACCCTATCTTCCTCGCCCTGACCCACAGCAGTTGCCTCATTTGGACCACGGCCGGCCCTGGCGGGCTGAATTCTACTTAAGAAAAATTACCTGCCCACCTGCCCTCTCCCTGACATCATTATTCCAGCTGAGATATTTGGTTACTTACAGGGAGCTTATTGTAAAACCTTTACTATCCGTTTATTGTAAATTGCTACTTTTTCAAGTTGCTGGAAAAATTCTTTCATATAAAGCTACTAGCTTATCTTTCTTTAAAGAACAGTGAAGTAAGAGATTATTTAAATACATATGGAAGGAATAGAGTAAGAAATTATCATTGTTTCAAAAGTGATGGCTTTGAATATAATTTTTGAAAAATTGTTTTGTCATCACTTTTTAAGAGTATACCCCCTGCTCCTCTCGTGGATACAGATACGTGAAAGAGGGGCTGTCCTTTGTGAAAGTAAGGAAAGAACCAGGGAAGTCCAGAATGCAGTATTTGAATCAAGCAAGTACTTAAGAGATGTGAAATCTGCTCTGTATTTGAAGGGAGAGGGAAGGGACAGGGCATGAAAATACCTTGTCTCGGCTAAAGGGAGAGGGGAACCAACTCTGAGTTTTGTTTGAGAGGGTCACCTGCGCTCGTGCTCACTATGGAAAACATCTTTATCATCACTCAAGGACTCTGGGTTGTCATCACGAAGAACACTTTTTTCAATGACTCTTAATGTTTCATATCATTGGGATTTCAGAAAAGTATACATTTGACAAATTCCAAATATTGTTTTCCCACTACTAACCACCCAATGCCATCCATCCACGTGTCCAATGGAGTTTCCACTATGGCCAATAGACACAAGCTTTTATCAACAGGCAGGACGAGTCAATATCAGTCTTTCTTTGTTGTTTACCTTTGTAAGTATTTGCTGAGCACCTGGTGTGGGTGAGGCATAATGGTAGGCTCAGGGGGTTTACTGATAGGCAATTCTGACCCAGCTTCTGCCCCTGCGCAGTTTACAGCCTGATGGAGAATAAACAAGCAGTGACAACACGGAGAAAGGAGAGTTACAGGGTGCGTGGGTACAGAAAGGAGTACCTCATCCAGTCTCGGGGGGTCAGGGAAGGCGTGCAGGCAGAAGAGACATTTCAGTTAGGACATGAAGGATATGTTGGATTTGATCAGGCCACAGGAGGAACGAGAGTGACAAAGGAAGAAGTCCAGGCTGAGAGAAACCAGCATATTCAGAAACCCAGGGATGAGGGGGTGGATTGGACATTTGGAGAAATGAAAGTAATTAGGGGTCATTGTAGCAGACTCCAAAGGATGGAGGGAAAAGAGGTAAAAATTATGAACATTTTCAAATATCTGGGGGATAGGCATGTGGAAGAGAGATTAGGTTTGTTCTGTGCAGCTAGCTAGCTCTAGGGGCAGAACCAGAATCAACGGGTGGAAATGCCAGTGAAAAGGATATTGATTAAAAATTAAATGTAAATAATGTCTTCCACTTAGTTCGCCCTTACAATATGCCAGACTGTGTGTTAAGGGTTTTACATCTTTTATCTGATTGGAGCCTCAAAACAACCCTATGAGGGAAGTGTCGTGAGAAAACAAACACAGAGACGTTACATTAACTAGCTCCAGGTCGCAGAGCGGGCAGGGTGGAGCTGGGATTCCAGAGCTGGTGCTGGTAGCCTCCACCTTCACACCATTTTTTCGTGAGGATTATGTTGTCCCACAGCAAATGTGTGGCTCTGAAATGTCCCATCACTGCAGGCGTTTAACCTTGTGGCTGTAAAAGATCCAGGCGTCAAGGAGAGCCAGCAACCTTCCGAGGGTCTCCCCATTGTGAGATTCAGGGGCTCAACAACATGTCAACAGTGGACATGTAAACCAACCCTCAAAAATGACCCCCTTCTGCATCTGGGGCAGCTTTATGGTCGTGTGTGTCATGGGCCCTTCTGGCATACCTTGGGTGGTGGTCATTATCAGTCTCCATTGTTGCAAAAGTGGAATATGATAAGCATTGAAAGTGAAGCAGAGTGAAATGGACCAAATTAAGGCAGTTCAACCCTCCAATAAAGACATGCATCTTCCACAAACATCTGTTTTAGCTAATGCTGGCCTTGGGCTGTATTAAATTATGTATTCAGCTCTTAAACTATCACAGATTCGTGTCTCAAGAACACAACTGTGAGAAAATATTGCACCACTAGCAGAAATAAAACAGCTCTGTTCATTTTGCATTACATTTTTTTGGGCGCAATTCTACAATAATTCTTCATTTTCTTTCAAATTAAAGGCCATTGTGGGAGACCAAATAGGTTAGAATGCACAAGAATTTTTTTTATATTGACTTATTGAAACAAAATGAAAAATTGCCTCTTTTGCTCACTATTCAGTGGAGGGTATCCAAATAACAAACAACAATAAATTACACAATGAATTCTGGAATGTTAGAAGTAGGGAGACCTTAGAGGGCATTCCCAATGTATTTTCTAGAATGTGGCAGTTGTCTTTTATTTATAATGAAGTGCTTCTCGAAGGTCTCAAATCATGATCTTCTTGATATGTACCCTTGAGAGGTCAGCTCTCATCCCTGTCCTATCATTTTCTTAAAACAGAAATGAGGACTTTCTCTTTGAACATTAGAGAGAGAGATTGGGGGGATGGAGAAGGTCTCTCTTTTCTCTTTTTTCCATCAACCCTGACATAGTTCCTACTAACGACTGTCCCATATTTTCCCCAAGCACCAGTTTTGCAGGAAGAGGAAGATACAAGAGAAGAATTAGGCAAAGGTGAAGGCTAGAAAGACCCAAAAACGTATGGCTCATTGCTTAGAAATAAGCAACCCCACAGCGGAATAGACACTGAATTAAAGTCACTAAAAGAAGATGGGAGCTGAGACTTCGCCTCTTAATCACTGAAAGCATTGGTCCCCACGAGGCAGGGTCAGTATCTTCTTCATGTTTAATCTCCAAGGGCTAGCGCAGTTCCTGGCACAGAGTTTGCTGCTCACTAAGCATTTCTTAAACATGTTTGTAGACTTCCTGAGAGGGTAAGCCTCCCTTTTCTGATCTGCCCTTTCTGACAAAACTGGGAAGCCAGCAGGGCGTTTTTCTTGTCAACCCTCTTTGCAGAGGGATAAATTGAGAACTAAGGAGCCCTGGCTCATGAGTGACAGATCAAATCCCAGATCTCCAGAGTCTTCGTTCAAGGGTCTTTCCATGACACTAGATACCTCTTCCTTTCCTTTCCCATTAGGAATGGCAGGCTGCACACATACAGCTTGACAAACAAGATGTTAAACTGATGAAAATATATCTGCATAGATTTCTCTTGTGAAGAGAGAAAGGATTATAACGCTATCTTTATTTCACCCTGAGGGTAAAGACAGAAAGGCAGCTCTCCGGGAGCATGAAATGACAAGAGGTCAGAAGATAGTCTGTACTCTCCCCAGCTTAGCCTAATCCTTGGCCTTGGTCTAAGTATTACAGTGTCATCTGGAAAACTATAGCTCGGGACCGGCCCGGTGGCTCAGGCAGTTAGAGCTCCGTGCTCCTAACTCTGAAGGCTGCGGATTCAATTCCCACAAGGGCCAGTGGGCTCTCAACCATAAGGTTGCCTGTTTGTTTCCTCGAGTCCCTCAAAGGATGGTGGGCAGCGCCCCCTGCAACTAAAAATTGAACATGGCACCTTGAGCTGAGCTGCCACTGAGCCCCCGATGGCTCAGTTGGTTGGAGCATGTTCTCTCAACCACAAGGTTGCCGGTTCGACTCCCACAAGGGATGGTGGGCTCTGCCCCCTGCAACTAGCAACGGCAACTGGACCTGGAGCTGAGCTGCGTCCTCCACAACTAAGACTGAAAGGACAACAACTTGAAGCTGAACGGCACCCTCCACAACTAAGATCGAAAGGACAACTTGACTTGGGAAAAAGTCCTGGAAGTACACACTGTTCCTCAATAAAGTCCTGTTCCCCTTCCCCAATAAAATCTTAAAAACAAACAAACAAAAAACTCGGTCCTCATACAGTATCTGATGGTGCTCACGTATACCCTCCTCATTGTTCAACAGACACTTCTAGCAAACACACAGAAGTAGGGGGCCTTTTCTGTTCCAAGGCATCGCACCCAGCCTTTGCAGTGAGGTGGAGGCCTTGCAAACCCTGCCCTGAAGTTGGGAACGGGTCTTCATCTTGAGTGCCTCCTGTGCACATGTCTGGAAATAGTTGGAGAGACTTTAGACCACGGCCAGCAAACAACTGCTTACCATGTTTCCCCCAAAATAAGACCTAGCCGGACCATCAGCTCTAATGTGTCTTTTGGGTCTTATATTAATTTTTGCTCCAAAAGACACATTAGAGCTGATTGTCCGGCTGGGTCTTATTTTCGGGGAAACACGGTATTCCTCTTTGCTCTCCTATCTCTGGGCTCTCCCTTGGATGGATTAAGTCCGAGCCAGTGACCTCCCTGGCCAAATGGCAGGCTAGAGACCATAGGTGTTATTTGGTAGCGCCCAGACCCAATTGAAACACTATCATGACGCTGGCCCGGGGGGTTTGGGGAAGAAGGCATGAATAGACTGCAGGCCTAGTAGGGAGACTGGACTGTGAGGCCAGGTTTACCAGGCAAGAAGCCTATTTGGAAGCGATGGCTACTCCAGAAGCCAACCAGTAATAACAGAGACCCGTTGTCCCAGCCACTCCAGGGGACCGCATTTAGCCCAGCACAAGAGGAATGTGGCAAAATGGAGAGGGAGCAAAGCTTGCTGAAGGACAAGGTGCCAGCATTAGCTCCAAGGCTGGTGAGGAAACAGAGTTCACAACAATGTGGCCCTGGTGGGTTTCGACCCTTTATCCCAGGAAGACGAAAATCAAAATTTCAGAGGTGACAGTATCTGTCCCCTGAGCCAGCAAGGGCAGGAAAAGAAGCTATGGGGTTTGGGGTGGGTCGGGGCATCACCATGAGACCTGCTTTTACATAAGCCTTTGCCAGTCTGATCTGGGAAACCTTCCTGGGCATTAAAAAAATAATAATAATCCAAATTCACTCACCTGAGTTAGACTACAAATCAGAATTCAGTGTTTTAAAGTTTTGGTTTTTAATCCTCTGTCAAAATCACACATAAAATTCTATGCAAGCACCTGGGGCCATTAAGTATGGTAAATACGAATGCTTTAATTGATAAATTGATAGACAGCAAGTGGTATCTCAATAATGTAAATTAAGAAACTTCTTAAAACAGTTATTTCTATTTGTAAATAGTTAAGAAGACTCATGCTTGTTTAAATAATTTTCCTTTCATCTCAAGAAATGGATTTGGGGCTTTGTTAGCCTGCAGATGAGACAGGGTGAGCCAAAATGAACTGGTTGAGAGAATTCCACATTGGTTTAAACCAAACAAAGAAAGCAAGAGACTCATTTGAATTTCAGGAAAATAAGCACCATCACTTGCAAAATACCGAGATGTTAGATGTCAGAATCGGGTCTGCAAGGTTTGGGGGCTTCCAGAGAAGAAGGCTGCAGATCCCCAGAGAGCAGCCAGGATTCCAGAGCTCACAGTGGAAGCTGTAACATACTCCCGGCATCCTTTATCTGGGAAATAATTTTGCATTATGACTATTTGTGACTACAATGTCGTTCTATTGCACGTGTCATCATCAGAGCTATCTTCCTCTGAGTCCAGGCATCTGAATTACTCCCGCAATATGCCTTCAGCCATATCACACACAATTAGGAAATCTTCTTTAGTAGCTCATTTTTTTCCAAATATGTAATTTTGGCTGAATGATAGTAAGGGATTTAAAAAAAGATATCATTACATTAACTGAAATTATTACTATTTTAATTTGCCTGCAAAGCCTTTATTTCAAGTGTCATTTCTTATAACTTGTAACTCAGTGGGTATGATAATCCTGATAGAATTTTAGCTACTTGATAGCCTGAGACATTTTAGGGGAATCATTCCCAACAGAAAATCAGTTTAATGAGCACTTCTGCTGTTAACTGTGAACAGCTATTTTCCACACTCTTAAAGTACATGACTAAACCAGGGACGTATGCCACCTTTTTTAATGTAACACCTGGTGTTCTGTTCCTCCCTCGCCCTGACCCTAACAATCATCCTCGAGTAACACCTAGCCAATTTATAAAATTGATGGACTACAGAAAAAGCGGAGGAGCTGAGCCAGCTTCCTGAAATAGCAACTTTTAAGATGAATTTCTGGAACAACAACCTGAAGGTGCAATACAATGAAATGTTCTCTTACAATTTTCAACCAGCTAAGCCTTTGCCAAGACGTTATTATTTGTTGGAGAAAGTGACATCCCTGGGAATGCAGAAAGCAAATCACTGATAGCAATGGAAATAGCTAACCACTCACTATATTTTCTCTTCAAGTAAAACATGTAAAAAACTGGGAAGTATTGATCATACTTCTTACATGTGACCGTCTTGTGGTTAAGGTGGTACTTGGAATTTCTCCCCTCTGCTCCAAACACAGCAATGACAAAACATGCAGCCAGTATTTCATATGTATTTTACAAGTTAAATTATATATTAAATATAATGAGGGTGCCAAAAAACCTTTACAAACGGACACTTTGGTCAACGTTGCTCAAGCAGTAGTTCACCATAATCAGAAATGTCTGGATGCTGATGGTAACCATTTTGAGCACCTCTTGTAATTGCAGAAGTCAAACGTGACTTGTATTCATCTTTTATTATGTTGAGTAACACAATTTTAATACAGTTTTCCTTTCTTAAAATATGTATATATATACACACGTATATGTATATACGTGTGTATATATATACACACACACATATATATATATTTCTGGCACCCTCTGTATATTATAAATTTAAAAGTATGGCTATGCTAAAAAATGAGCCAAACATACTAATGAAACAGAAACACAACTGCAGAGCAGAAGGCGTGTCATGAGCCAGAGGTCTCCAGGGCTTTGAGCACGAAAGCAGGCAGGATGGTGAAAATCTGATTCCTGTGGGGTCGCCCGGACAGGAGTGTCCTATGAACAGCCGGGGACCAGAGCTGGCCTTTCTGCACACAACTAAGGGCTGGGTCGGCCTTTCTAATGAAGGAAAGGAGCCAGCAGAAGCCGCCATTGCCATTCGCTGACTGTGGCAGAGCTGGAAGGAAGCACTGGCAGCATCTGGGCTGAGCTGCCCTCAGGCGCCCTGGGACAGTAGCAGTGTCACTGCAGGACTGGACACTGAGTTACCAGGTTAAGCACTGCGATCCCAGGGAGCTTTCTTGTGTCTACAAGCAGTTGGACAGGGTGAGGGAAGAACAGGCGGGGGTGGAGGTGGGGGGTGCAGAACACCGCTCAAGATGAACCTGCAAGCTAATGTATCAAAGATCATGAGGAAAAGTAAGATAAAAGCAACCCATGATCTCCAATATCAGATTATTCACTTCTTATTGCTGCCATAACCAATTCCCACAAACGTAGTGTCTTCAAATAATACAAATTTATTGTTACACTTTCGTAGTTCAGAAGTCTGAACTGGCTAAACCCTAGGTGCTGGAAGGGCTTATTCCTTTCTGGGGGTTCTAGGGGAGAGTCCACTACCTTGTGCTTTCCAGCTTCTAGAGGCACCTGCATTCCTTGGCTCGTGGCTCCTTCATCTTTAAAGCCAGGACAGTGGGTGAGTCCTTCTCACACTGCAACATGCTGAACTTCTCTTCTGCTTTCCTCCCCCTCATTTAGGGACGCTTGTGATTCCATCAGCCCCACCTGGGTAATCCAGGTGCTCTCTCTGCCGTAAAGTCAGCTGATTAACACACGTAATTCTCTCTGCAACCTCAATTCTCCTTTTCCATGTAATGTAACATATTCACAGGTTCTAAGGATTAGGACATAAACACCTTTGCCGGGGAACATTACTTTTCTTACCACATCGGGAGACCTACTTACTTCTGACCAAATGGAAGTGAGAGCAATCAAAAAATGACTTTAAAATAACTATGCGTAAGACCCCCCCCCAAAAGATAAAAGAAAGGAATAACATGGATTAAAAAAAAATAAAACTATGAAGGATTTTATACATGGCTAACCTGTAGTAGAAAATGAGTCTATGGGTATTGGAGTAGATTTGTTTTATTAAACTGACTTCTTGTGCTGTTCTGATCTCCCATTAGCATGCTTTCTGGATTGAAAAAACTAGGGAGAAAAAACACACAAAAAAAACCCCTACATTTTCTAGACTCCCTTGCAGCTAAAAAAAGCCAATGTGATTTAGGTTTGGCCAATCAGATGCACTCTTGAGACATAACTGTGGAGCTGAGTTGAGTGGAGGGAGAAGCAGTGTTGCAGGAAACATCCATTTCCCGCCTGTGGATTTTGCAGCCACAACATGACCTTGAAGTCAAGAGTGCTGGCTGCAATTTTCCTCAGCAGATTGCAGCCTAAGTGGCAAATTCCTGGAGCGGTGGCTTCCCTGTGCCTGGCGGTAGCTAAAACCAGAGACCTGCAGTGATCCCGGGGCCTGGCAGTTCCTGCTGCAGCTTCCGGATTCAGTGCCCTTGGAAGACAGGTTCTGCAAAATTGTGCTGGGAGTCATTCCTGGAGGTTAGCGAACAGCCTGCACTTCTAATACGTCTAATGAATGTTTAAGTTCTGAACTCCCTGTGTAGCGTCCCTTTCTGCCTAAAACAGTGAAAATGCCTCCTATGATTTAGAGCAGAACCCTGATTGATATATGCACAACATACATTTCCCGAGACTGGGAGCAGAATGATATGAATTGGGCTTTCTTCCCAAGAATTACTGGCATTCAGTTATCTTTCTCCTGTGTCATTAAAAATTAGCTATTATGTACAGGCAAATAAGTTGTGCAGTAACTAAACTTTAAATTATAAACAAGTGACTTTACAAAGTTAAAAGTACATCACTGGACAGCTGGAAGGAGACAAATGATTTTGTAAGGAGCACTGTAATTTCATTTTAATTAAACAAGCATTTTGGAATTGGGAAAACTAAAAATAGTCCTTAGGTCATAGATAGAGGCCACAGTAGCATTTGGTTAATAGCACGGACAAATTATCTCTTTCTAATCCCTGGATGTCACGGGTCAGGGTAGCAAGAAAGAATCAGTTTCTCGATCACCTGTTTATTCCAAATGAGGCTTTGTAAAGGAAGAAGCTTGAGACTTATGCTTTCTCCATTTTCTGTCATCAGAAAAATGAGTTCCATGGTCATTTGGGGATGGCTTCGTGGGCCAAGTCGCTCTTTCTCTGGTGGATTGCCTACTATTGTCACAGAAATATCTGTATCCCTTCACTCGGAGAATTCCTCATGAGTGTGAGTGGATCGAGGTAGGAACCCAGTCCAGATGTTGTTTGGATTTCTTTTTTAAAGATCCTGCTATTTAGAAAAATACTGATGGCTCCTTTGATTTGTTGAGTAGGATCAAAAAAGTTGAGAGACAACCCCTAGAAAAACTCCCCAGCCGTCGCTGTCCTTATCATCTGTTTCCTATAGCCAAAGAGAATTGCAAATATGAAACTCGATTTACCTTGGTAGCTCTTTTACATACTACTTGAGATCATAAATTAAGACTTATACCCATTCTTTATCTTCTTTTAAGATCATGACATAATCCTATCCAGAGAATCACAGTGTCATGCACGGCAGCCTGCGGGGTCTCAGCTCCCGCTCCCCACATAAGAACGCAGGACATGGTGAGGCCAGAAAGGAACACCTACGGAGCCATAGGTAGGGGAGTCACACCACTGTAGTCTCGCTGGCGGCTGGGCTGGAGACACAGGAAACAGGAGCCACACCATCCGCAACCCTCACTGCACCGCTTGCTAGCTCAGCCACCATCTTCTTGCTAGCCTCCTGCACGACACACAGATTCCTTTTTCTGCCAAGCAGTTGTTTCTGTAAGAGATTTTACATGCTGTTTGTTTTCTTTAAAACCAATTTTTCAAAAACAATGTATGTTGCCACAGAGAAGGATGAGTCAATGACAAAAATTGTTGAAGCGAAAAATAATTTTTTAATGAAGAGGGAGAAAAATCTGAAGAGAAAGCATCAATTATCACAAGGAAAAATGGCTTCATGTATCGCAACCAGGTAGCTCCATTTAGGCCAGTCATCTTTAATAAGAGGTATCCCTATCACTAGGGCCATCGTGGAGGCACAGGTGACCTTGTGCTGTGAATGGGGAGGGGGCAGGTGTACCAGGGGAAGGACACTAAAAATATGTGTGCCCTTTATACACCACACCTGAGCTTTCTCTGTTACCGCTTCACCTTATTCTTGGGTGGGATTTTCCACCCACATTATCCTTATGTGGGATTTTGATCTAAAAGGCATTCTATAGCTGAAATTTGGCCAAGTAGTCCGAGGACAGAAATATGCAGAAATTCTCATCTAGAAGAAAGTACTGCTGAGTAGGGGATCAGAAGGTAGGGAAAGAATAAGTGTGTGTAAGCATAAAAAAATCAAAATATAGTCGAGCATCTAATTGGCCAACTGCCTTCTACCACTTCACCACTCGAATCTTCTTGGCTACTTGCACAGTATTGTTAAAGGAGAATAAATCATTTGACACGACTAGGTTTTAGGAAAATATATAAGAGTCATTCAGGCAAAAAATCAGTTTAAAATAGATGAAATTTTCCATCTGAGTGGCTTCCACCAGGAGAGAATGTGTCTGGGAGTGCAGTATTTTTAATCTTGTTTTAAAATAAAAACTTTAATGTATAAATCACTCAGTTGTAAAGGCACTTCCATTTTATTTTCCTTTAGTTTTGAGGTTTTGGAATTGCTCTGTGCAGTTCCAAGTAAAAGCTCTTCGATAAAACTTGCATGCCGAAAACCACCATCAGAAATGTGCAAGTACAACTATAAATTTATACAACACTCAAGCTGTTTGTAGTTTGCAAAATTTGCTAATAAAATGCAGAAGTAGGATTTCCATGTAAAACTCTCTTGCACCGCATGTTTGAGTGCAGGGAAAAGATGGAAAATCCCATGCATAGAGAATCTTTTATGGCTGCGACAGTTTGCTAATTTCTTAATGAGTGAATTATGATAATTATGAAAATCTTAGCTTTACATTATTTGTGAAGTGTGTGTGTGTGTGTGTGTGTGTGTGTGTGTGTGTGTAAAAGCCTTCCCAGGCAAACACAGCTTTCTGACTCAGCAGCATTCAATGAGGAACATTTCTGCGCTAATAATACAAAATGGATCTTAAACTGTGCATATTAATCAAATTCATTAAAGTACATTCATTAATTTGTGTGTATAACAGCCAGACTGGGAATATGGAGTTTGCTGATTTTGCACTAAATGCATATATTAATGAATGCTGAAACTTCAACATGAGTAATAGCTTTAAAATATTTTCATAAAGCAAAATTCTAAGGGGTAATACTGATAATTATTTTCTTTTTAATATTTCCACTTTCATTTTATTCTGTTATTAGCTTTAAGCAGAAAAAAATAAATATGGAAGAAAACAATTAAGAAATAAAGGGTAATCCCAAAAGATTGTAAAGAAAAAAAGAATATACGGGCCACATTGATATTAAATTTTCTGCTTCTCCTTCCAATCACTTCATTTCAAAATAGGTTCAGGGCTCCTTATAGACATGGTCCCAGTTCTATGCACAAAGAAATGTGAACTTGAAGCTGAATTAGGAAAGAGCCTTTTGTTTCCTGTGTAGGACTGGAGAGGGGGAGGGGCATGGCGGAGGGACAGAGAGCATTTCCTCCTAAGTCAGGGGCTTCAGACTTGTGTTGACAATCAATGACAATCACTTCAGCAGCACATACACTAAAATGAGAACGATACAGTGATCAGTATGGTCCCCCCGCGAGGATGTCAAGCAAATTCGTGAAGGGTTCCATATAAAAGGGACAAAAGTAACTATGGGAGGTGAAGGAGGTGTGAATTAACTTGATTGTGGTGATCATTTCAAAATGTGGCCTTATCATCATGCTGTACCCTTTAAACATATACAATTTTATTTGCCAATTCTTTGTCAAGACACATTCAATGACTACCTTGTTAACATTTACTTTTCACCCCAAATGCTGACGTCTTGAAGGCAGGACTCCTTTCCTGGGTCTAGGCTCACTGCCTGGCATGGATGGAGTATGTGCTCAATCCATATGTAATTTAAAATACCTACTGTGCAAAGCCAAATATGCTAGGAGTCGTAAGAGAAGAGAAAACACAACATATACAGGTTCAGAAGAGTCCGTGCAGGGAACACTGGCAAGTCTTTGGATCAGAGGCTGCGTGCAGTTCTGGAAGCTTCTTGGAGACAGGATCCTTCAGCTCCTTGTTCCTCTCCTGCCACCAGCTCTGGGGTCAGTTTGTGTGTGACACGTGCTCAGCACAAACATTCTAACTGGGGAAAGTCAATTAGACCAGGAAGGAAGGTGGGCATCGGTAGGTAGTGCTGAGTAAGGAAGACAGCTGTATGGACCAGCACTAGCCTGTGTGATGGGGGCGAGGGAAAGACTGGTTCAAGGTCACTAAGCTCCATCCCAGACAGACTGAATTTTCTCATTAATGAGGAGGTATATGCCAATTTTCTGACTGTGCACCCCTGTTGAAGAACACTGCTGTGTGTTAGCATTTCCCAAACTGTGTCCCCCAAGAATTGCAGTGTTCTATGAGATGTGAAGAGGTAGGGGGGAAAGGTCTTTATTTAACCAAGCGTGTAAAATACTTTCGATTCTCTGCTGCTCGGAGCTTTACAATGTACACGAACCTATCAAGAGCTCTGAGAAATCGTGCCCGGAAGACACCGGTAAGCCTTTTGTAAACCTAGTGCGTAGTGCCCCAAATGATTTGAACACAGAAAGAATTTCCCTACAGCATCTATTACCATTTCATGGGACACTGCTGCATGTCTGCGGTTCCTTTGCTAAAAATTCTCTTGCATTCTGTTCACCAGAGGAGTCATAAAACCTATATGAAGAGATCTCAAGGGGATCGCTGGTTCATACCTCTGCCTTCAAGAACAAACTTCAATTGTTTCGATAAGTGAGACATTTCCCTGTGTTTAATGAGCTTCTCAGCTTCACTTGCTCTCCCTTCTTAGTTTGTCTGCCGCCCTGGCAAAATTCTCTTGTCAAAAAAGAAAAGCATAATAATGTGTGTCCTATAAATGTCTTGTCCTGCCCTTTAGGACACAGACAGGATGGTTCCGTATTCATTATTAGCTTCTCTCCTCAAAATGAAACTTCAGCTTTCTCTTCCCCACACTCATGTCATTCTCTATTTTTTTCTCAAAGATCTTAAGCTGTGATGCTCTTTTTGTTATTCAGACGTAATTGACATATAACATTATATTAGTTGCAGATATACGATGTAATGATTCAATATGTGTATATATTGGGAAATGGTCACCATAAGTCTAGTCAATATCCATCACCACACATAGCTAAAAAATTTTTTCTCTCGTGATGAGAACTTTGAAGATCTACTCTCTTAGCAACTTTCAAATATTCAATACAGTATTATCGACTATAGTCACCATGCTGTACATTACATCCCCATGACCTATTTTTTACTTGGGAGTTTGTATCTTTTGACCACCTTCACCCATTTCACCCCATCTCCCCCTTGTCTCTGGCAACCATCAATCTGTTCCCTGTATCTATAAGTTTGTTTTTGTCTGTTCAGATTCCACATATAGGTGAGATCATACGGTATTTCTCTCTCTCTATCTGATTCATTTAACTTAGCGTCATATAAGTCTATCCATGTTGTTGCAAATGGCAAGATTTCCTTCTTTTTTATGGCTGAGTAATACTCCATATTGTATAGAGGTACCACCACTTCTTTACCCATTTATCCATTGACAAACACTTAGGTTGCTCCCATGCCTTGTCTATTGTAAATAATGCTGCAGTGAACATGGGGGTGTATATATCTTTTCAAGTTCGTGTTTTTGTTTTTTTCAAATAAATACCATGCTTCCCCGAAAAAAAGACCTAGCTGGACAACCAGCTGTAATGCGTCTTTTGGAGCAAAAAATAATATAAGACCTGGTATTATATTATATTATATTATATTATATTATATTATATTATATTATATCATATCATATCATATCATATCATATCATATCACATTACATTACATTACATTATATCATATAAGACCCGGTCTTATTTTACTATAAGACCTTATAGTAAGTGTTATTTTAAGTCCTATTTTACTTATAAGTCTTATAGTAAAATAAGACCGGGTCTTATATTAATTTTTGCTTCAGAAGATGCATTACAGCTGATTGTCCGGCTAGGTCTTATTTTGGGGGAAAAATGGTACCCAAAAGTGGAATTGCTGGGTCATAGGGTAGTTCTATTTTCAGTTTTCTGAGGAACCTCCATACTGTGTTCCATAGTGGCTGCACCAATTTACATCCCCACCTACAGTGCATGAGGGTTCCCTTTTCTCCACATCCTCACCAACACTTGTTATCGCCTGTCGTTTTGATGACAGCCATTCTGACGGGTAAGAGGTGGCATCCCACTGTGGTTTTGACTGGCACCTCCCCGATGGCTGTGGCTCTGTCTTACTTCACACTGGGATTCTTTCCGGTCCTCAGAGGAAAGGAACGTGGAGCTGGGACAGCCCACGTCGTGAACACCTGACTAGGACTGCATGTATTTGTCACGTAGGAATTAAGTGACTCATCACTGACTGGTGTTGAATGCTATAATTCTGATTGCTTCATTAATTCTAGTTACACTAAACACTTCCCATATTACCCCCAGGCAGTTTCTTTTTCTTTCTTAATTTCCCCTTTTTCATTGGCCTCTATTGAGTCTCTTCTCTCAGCAAGGTAACTTTTGACTCTACTATTATATTCTAATAATATTTCTCAAAATGCTGATCACAAATTCTATTTCTGTAGATATACTGTTTCTCAACTAGGATGATGAAAAGCAATTGTTTCCACTAATAATTAGGTACTAAAATTTGTGAACTTTTCACCTTGCTCATAAATAAAAATAGATTCAGAAAATAACGTCACCCCCGTGCCCTCCACTGCAGTATCCTTTCTCGAGTGGGAGAGAAAGGGCCAGGTTTGCAGGCTAGAGACCACACTCATTTCACAACCCTCTGCAATCAGTAATCTGGGTAAGCCACACGAGTGTGACCCACGTGACCATCTACCACCAGTCATGTTTACTAAAGAAGGGCAACATTAAGAAACACTCGTGACTTACATACATTCTATCTCATCCTACTTGGAATGAGACTCTGAGCATGTTTTCTATTGTCACAGACAGTGTGAAAACATGGGGAAAACACTGGAGTCAGCAGGTTTGAGTTCAATCCTAGAGCTAGTCCCTCAATAATAGTTAAGTGGCACTGGGAAAATGAATTGATCTGAGTTTCTGTTTTCTCACCTGTAAAGTGGAATGACATGAAACAATATTGTGAAAATGCAATACACACACACACACACATACACACACACAGACAGAGGGTGCCAAAAAAATGTACACACATTTTAAAGAAGGAAAAAACTGCATTAAAATTGTGATACTCAATATATACCGATAACAAAAGATGAACATAAGTCATGTTTGACTTCTACAGTTACAAGAGGTGCTCAGAGTGGTTCCCATCAGCATCCAGACATTTCTGATTACAGCGAACTACTGCTTGAGCATAGATAACATCTCTTAAAATGTGTATACATTTTTGGGCACCCTCTGTATATACGCACACATATATATATATATATAATTTGTAGTGGAGACAATGGTTTCTAAATTGTGCTTCAGGAATTCTAGGGGCTCCATGAAAGGGTTTGAGGGCCATTGCAGTGAAGTCAATCTCTGGCCCCCACAAACACTTATCAGAGCAGAGCCACCTTTGTTTTGTAAATTGGGCTTCCAAGGAAGAATTCCTTTGTAATATTTCACTGACAATAAAAAGGGGAAGAAGGTTTAAAAACCACTGACACAAATTACTAATCCAGGTAACCACTATAATTATAAAATGATTATTTCAGATTTGTGCCTATAATATTCAGATTTGTACATGTAAAACACACATAGACTATCGCTGTGCACGTTTGTGTGTGTCATGTACAAAGAATCAAAGTAGGCCTCGGTAGCCTGTAACATCTTTTGATGTTCACAACATCATGGTGAAAACCTGTGTTTGGCTCTCAAAAGATGGTGGTTGGATTTGTTTGTTCTTCATAAATAAACATGTCAAGTGACGCTGTTCATTAAATTGCATGGTATGAAACAATATCGTACATGACACAGATACACGACCAACACAACCAAACATTAAGCTACACAACATGAGTTCTCTTAATTATTAGCTGTCACATTGAGATTAAATTGGGCATTAAATTAAGTTTAAAGAGAGATTAAATTGTGACATGAGGTACAGTAAAGACACAATAGGCATTGAAAATAAAAGACAATTATTCAGAATAAAATCACAGTATTAAGGATCTGAATACTTGTCTGCTTTCAAATTTAAATCTAATTTTATTTTGATCTGAAAAATAGGGATGAAGAGGTGAATTTGATTATCTCAATACCTTGATTTTAGAAATCTAGTCTATCATTCATTCCCTATGGTTGACATTTTCTAATGCAATGTCGACTGATTTGTAATTCAGATATCAGGAAGTTTCCATCAGTCTATACTATATGTCATGCTTTCATATGATTAATTTCTCTACCTAAGTTCCTTCTTAGTAGGTAACTTCTTCATTCCAGTTTATTAATAAGGTAGTTTCTCCAGCTTTATTTTTAAATTTAATTAACTTACTTTAACTTTTCCTTTTTCACCTTTGCATATCCCTCGGCAACCAAAACGATTTTGTCAAGCTTTAACTTCTGTAATTCATATTGTGAAAATAATAAGTGTGTAGAATAGCATTTCTCCGCCATACTGTAGTTTACCGTGGACATTCCAATATGCTGCTCTCCCTTTTGTCTCAGTCTTGCTGTTTGGAGATCACCAATTTTAGGAAGCTAGTGTTAAGAACATGGTGTATACAAACATGAGGTAACACTGTCAGGCATGATACTTTATCGTTACAACCCACATGCTAGTTCTCTTAGGGCTAGCGCTTATGAGATTCTCCACAGAAATTTTACTTTCTTCAGAAATGTCTTCTTCTAAAAATGTAAATAGAAGAAAATTTGACTTTACTCTAGGTATATAAATGATGTAAAATATTTTCTTTCAGAAATAAGCAATGAATCACCACTTTATTTGCATAATCAATCAGAGCTGGAAATATTGTAGAAAGCTTACAACTTTCATGTTTAAAGCTTGGAACTTGAAGCTTCCAAGGTGAAATTTGGTTTCTAGGATGGAAGTGCCATATTTTTACCCCAAACCTGTCCTCTTTTTGGTCCATAGTTCTAGTTCATGATTTGCATTTAGGTCTGGCATGGGGTTTGAAATTTCATTAATAGGAACAAATTCAGTTTCTGGTTGATTTCTTCACAGAAGTCTTTCTCCCCCTTCAGATGGCCTGGAGACCTCACTCATGGGACTTTGGGGATGTGTGCTGCCTTGGACGGGTCCAGAGTCCTGAAACCTAAGTCACGGGTCTACACTGGAAGCCGAAGGGTAAGACCTTCCACAAACGCTTTCACAAGCAGGAGCCTGTTGACAAAATGCCTCCCAAAGCCGGCAACCTCTCTGCCAGCACTTGACTGTCAGCTGTCCAAGTTCTGAGGTGTCACCATAGCTTCAGTTGTCCATGTTTCCTAGGCTACACAGCCCGGGGAGAAAATAGCCACAATGGCAGTCACAAAACAGATTTCTCTAATTCTACCCCTGGCAGTCAGAAAACCCCTGTGCGATTAGCCCTGTGCCTCCCCTTCCTCTCCTGCTGCTCTGGGGCCCTGCTCCACTCCAAGCTCTCAGGGGTGGCACCTCTGATATCAAGGTGACCTGGGCTCTGCCCCCCTGACACCAAAGTAATAAAGCTCTGGGCTGGGTGCAGTGTGAGCGACACTGTACTAAACCCCAAGTTCTCTTTCTCCACCTTGGAGTACAGTCCTGTAAATGTTTGTCTTGCATTTACTTACAGGCAAGACCGATTACTGCAGAGGTGATGGGGGAGAGAGGAAGGGCAGAAGGCCAACCACACACGGTGATTGACATGGTGACGGTGATTGACAGGCAGCCAGGCACAGCTATTTGGGCAAAGCAGGAGTTTATAGTTAATCCACCCCCTTAGGCCATTAATCTTACCCAAATCAGCATCTCAAAAATGTCCTTTAACTCCAGAATCAAGGTGCATTGTAGTAAATAAAACAATCTCCGAATCTCTTTAGAATTCCAGAAGGATTCCAGAATTCTCTCAGGCTTCTTACAGACAGATGCCTTGGACAACTGCTCAGGTGGTCAGGCTTTCCTCAGCCTCAGCCCCTGCCCAGCATGAGAAGTCACTGTCCCTCCCAGGTAGACTGTCCTCTCAAGTCCCTCCTACAAACATACTGGCAGGGCCTGTGTGGGGACAGAGCCCCAGAAAGCAGTTTCCAGGCTCTCGGCCTCATGTGGAGAGGTGCTGGCTCAGGTAGTGGATGGCCGTCAGCTGTGGCTGGTTGGCCATCAGCTGTAGCCATTAAGCCATTGGCCACTGATATAACTGCCGCGGCTACGGAGGGGAGCCGAGGAGAGTGAAGGAGGAGACTGAAGGAGAGTGAAGGAGAGTCGAGGAGAGTTGGTTGGTTGGCAGCAAAGCAGACAGCAGGTCGCACGTCGTGTAAACCCAGCCTCCAGTGAGACCATAGTGGTGTGACTCCCCTACCTATGGCTCCGTGGGTGTTCCTTTTTGGCCTCCCCATGTCCTGCATTCTTATGTGGGGAGCGGGTGCAGAGACCCCGCAGGCCGCCCCGCCGGACACCCCGCACGACAGCCTGACTGGCTTCACGGTGCGATGTCCCTCCAGGAGCAATCCTCGGGGAATGATAGCCAGGGTCCTTATCTGGGTCCCACCTTTAGAAAGGGTTCCTGGGTCAGAAAGGGACGCTGCACAGCTCCTCCCACATGAATGAGCTTGGGCATCAGTGGCTGTGGTTGCTGGTTGGGGCTCTGGAGATGGACCACATGATGGTTGCTGGATAATAGCAGCAAGCAATGGCCTTCCAGTAAGGGTACCAGGTAACCGCAGGGAGCAATGGCTGCTGGGCAATTGCAGGTAGGCAGTGGCTGCGGGGTAATGGCAGCCGGGCAACGGCCCATCTCCCTGGCCGAGGCCCAGCCCTGGTTCAGTGGCAAGATGGCCAGGCGGGGCCTGTTGCCTCATGGGGCACATCCTTGGGAAGTGCTCACCATCCATGAAGCCCCTCCCTGACATACTTGGTTCTAATTTCCAGGCAGCTAACGGACCTCCTCTTTTCCAGCCATTTGCATCACCACCTTCCCAAGCCTTGCTTCACTGTGAGCTTATTATCACTCCTGGGGCCAACTAAACTAAAATTCAAACAGAACCGTGGGAACGTATATTTTTCATCTTTGTCCAATTAACTATAGCCTTGTTAACAAATTTTAAAGTAATATAAGTAAATGGTACATAGATAATCTCCGTATAGATTTTATCCCACTCAGTAAACTAAATGTACCATGAGAAAATAAAAATATGAATATCCTCTCAATATAGTTTCTTACATGAATGTTCTCTCTACCCAGTCTTATTTGTTTTTAAGGGAAAAAAAAATGAGTCTTTTTTTTTTTGGTAGTGTGTTTTATTGTTCAACACAAAGATTTAGGATAAAATAATTTTATATTTTTATTATTTTTATTTTTTATTTCTTAAATTTAATAAATTTTTATTATTTAAATTTTTTAAATTTAATAAAATTTGTTAACTTTATTATTTTTATTAACAGTGGGCACAGAAAACATACAAAATTTAAGTGGTTGCCTGGAGATAAAATTATTTGCCAAACCTTGCATAGCAAGGAAAGGGCAAGACAAGACCAATATCCCGAATATTTTCTTTTCTCACTCAATGCCCTCATCTCCCCTCTTGATATCTGTCAGAAGTTATATATACCAATTGCAAATTCAAGCATTATTTTCTAAGTCAAGAACGTGAAAACTTTCAGAAGAAGCTCAAAAGCTGTGTGTCGATTAGCAGAGCCAAACATATTAGAGTCAATGGCGGTGTCTCCCCCAGCAAAATCTTCCTATTTTATTCTTGTCACTCCCTGAGGAGCAATTCCAATTGTGGGTGCATTACCGCTCTCTGGCCTCCTTTGATCTCTTTATTCAGATCTCCTGTATTAAAACAATTCCCTCCATTCATCGGCCAGTCTTTGTTCATCAAACCAGATATTTTTTTTACCTTTGTTTTAGTCAAGTGTACCAGGGTGCATTTGGCCTTGCTGGTGAGTCCTCTGACAAAGATTAAGTTTTATTTTTCCCATCTTTTGAAGCTGTTGTACTATGAAGATTTCCTAGATTAAGGCGAGTATTGATTCTCCCCCCCAACCCCCACCCCCACATCCCTCCTTCTGGATGCAGAGTCAAGTTTCCTTGCTATGATTCTTGTTACTGAACAAGCAGAGATGTCTGGAGAATTTGGGCTTTCCATTTTGTAATGATGGGCTCACGATGTTGGAATTGGTGACAACCCCTGTCTGTCCTGTTCCACTTCTCTCTGCAAAGGGAAAGATTGCCTTTTCTGTCTCTTCCTTGCTGTGCTGTTGTTATTTGTCAGTCAGATGGCGCTAGAAGGTGGTGCTGTTTAGCATGTAAATAAACCAACACTTTTCCCAGCAAATAGCTCTGTCTAGCATTATATGCCAGGAACGTTCATCCACACAATGATGAATTCAATTCCTATGTTGTACTTTCCTTTCCGGTCCATTCACAGAGGGAAAGGTGATCACACTGCAATTACAGAAGTCCTTTTTACTTTATTTTTTTTTCTGATGGTGCCTCTAATTTTTCTAGTCTCCTAGTGCGAAGCATCTCCCATTGCTGAGATAAAATTCCTAAGGCAGCCTTTTTGAATTAATTTACTTCCTCCAGTCCAGTGTTTTATAGATGATGTAAATGAAGGACGTGGCTTCCAGATCTATTTAAAGAGACATGCTTATACTTCACTGTTCTGGCCCGACGAGTGGGCACATGCTTTTGCATTTTTATTTGAACCCCACTGAAGTTGGGCATTATATTTTGAATGCCACAGCACGTCTATACCATTATTTAAAAGCTCTTGTTCATTCATCCGTGTAATGATTGGCATTGGCTATAACTTGATGCAATGTTACACTATTTTACTTCTTTCTCAGGCAATGTTATCTTTGATCACTTCCTATTCACTGGGAGAAAAACCCACACAATTGCAATCCCACATTATGTGTCAGTGAGGACGCCAGGCAGTCCTTGGAATACAGCCTTTCAAGACACTTTCTCCACCCTCAGGCTGCTCATTAAAGGGACGGCAGTTTCTAACTTTAATGAATAAGGTAGAGTACAAATTCCACTCTTCTTTCAAAGAAACTCTGTGTGTTTTTTAAAAAAAGTGTTTTCTAACTGCCTATTTCTTTGTTTAATTGGAAATTAAACATAACCATGGCCACAACTCAGTATGCAAAGTGCTTCCTTGTCACATTTGTGTGTGTGTGTGTGTGATATTCAAGTGTATATTTCATCAAGAAATTCAAGAGAACGTTCTGTAACTTTCCTAAAAAAAAAAAATACACCACTGATTATGCATAATGAGTGTAGATTGTTGTCTTGTTTATGGCTGGAGTAACTTTTATATTCTTTGCTTTTTCTCCCTTCTTCTAACCAAACACTGGTTTAATATGTTCTTTTAACCCAGGGACATTTGTGGCAGCTCCAAAACATCATTGAAAAGTTTAGCAAGAAAGAGCCAAGTAAGAAAAAATGACAGGGACCAGCATTCTGCAAATGCTGCCTAACACCCAGCCAAACTTGAGTTAGCTTCCATGTTTAAAGGTGTTAATTATCTTTCTTTCTTTTTTCTTTTTTTTTTAATAAATCAGACAGAGTCTAAAAAATTCTATTTATCTCTTAGTGAATCATACCCATACAGCAACACTCAGAGTATGGGAGGAATTCCAGATTTTACGCCAAGTGTGGGTGGCTCAAGTCAAACCTAGTATGGGAGCAAATAGGAACGAGCTTGGCTCTGTTTGTGTCATACTAGGTTTCTGAGACCTTACTTCTTTCACTTGTAGAAATGGGCCAGTGTCTGAGCTCCTGAGGGTTCGCTGATTTATATGCTCCCAGGGCAACCAGGTGAGAGATATCTGCGTGTGTAGTCAAGCACTGAAGGTATTAGGGGAACTAACAACACCCAAACAAAATCCCTGCTCTCATCATCATCTATTTAGTACCTGTTGTGTGCACGACAGTGTTCGAGCATTTGGGAGGATCCAAGATGAATATAGGATCCTATTCTCACAGAGCTTTCGAAATAGGGGGGAGGCGTGCCTAACTAATTTGAAAGGAAGAGACAACAATAGAAAATAGTTCATGCTAACTTGGGCTCAGTTAGCATGCTTATAGTAAAAATGATTCACTATTTATCTGAAATTCAAATTGAACTGGGCATCCCGTATTTACCCCACAACCTGGCCCTATCATGGTGGATCGTCTTCAAGAGCTGAGTGTTGTGGTCCTACTACTGCCTTCTACTGGCTAACATGTTCCATAAGCGGTAGGGTAACAATTTACATGTGCATACTGTCTTACTATGTATGAAGTGTTCCAAATATATATTTAAATTGAACATTTTACCACAACCCTGTGAGATAGGTGTCACTAATCCCATTTTTCAGATGAAGAAACTGAGGCTCACAGAGGGTGATCTGATTTTCTAACTCAATCATCAATGGAGATAAGCAACCCAAATTTTATGACTCTCAAGTGCAGTGTTTTTCCATTCACCACGGTTGCCTGCAGTATTCCACAGCTGGTGGCCTTTCTTCACTTCACAAAGCTGCCATTCCTACAGTTCTGCCAAGTTTCCTGTTGGAATGGCAACTTCCTGTCCCAAGCTCTTTATTCACCACTCATTGTCCCTGGCTAATGCCACCATCAGCCTGCTCAGAGTGAAAGACTAGGGACAAGTGTGTAGAGGAGATTTGTGATGGCTTTCCCTGGAGCTTTGCTCCTAATCCCATTTTTGAATGTTCTTTATGAATGAACTAGCACTCTGGCTAAAAACTCTGAGGTTGCTTATGACCCTGAACTCAGTCAGCCGGCTTATCAATCAAGTTGGTTGTTTTTTACTTATTGTTGTTCTAGAAATTTTTATTTTGCTAATACTACAGAATATATATGTGTAAATGACAATTTTAAAATTATTTCTGAGTTTTAATTATTCTTCTGGATTATATAATGAAAACTGTATACATAAATGTAAGAAATAGAATACAGATGTCCCCACTCTTTTCCCACATCTCAGAAATCATCCTTAGATCAGAATATATTCTTCCACGATCCTTTTCTTTAATTATGCAAATATACATATTCTAATTACTTTACAAAAATGTGATCTTTTGCTATGCAACTTTTTTTCACTTAAATAATTATCTTGGAGAATTTCATGTCAGTACACGTAGATTTACCTTTTTATTTTTCATGGTTGTAGAGTACTCCATTGTATGGATATATCACAATTTGTTTAATTAATACCGTATTAGCGTACATTGGATTTTTCTAGTTTTTTTTCTTATGACAAGTAATGCTACAATTTCTGTGAGTGTGTCTAGAGAATCCATTCCTAGAAGTGGAATGTCTAGGCCAAAGACTACCAACACTTTATATGTGAGGAAGAATTGCTAAGTAACACTTCATAAGAATTTTGCCTGTTTTTCCTCCATCTCTTCCTTTTTCCAGTTGGCCTTGAGGTTGTTTCACTTTTTCTTATTTTGTTGTACAAAGGATATGAATTTTTATCCTATATGTATGGCAAACATTTCCCCCACCTTATCTTTTAATTTTGTTTATGGTGTTCTTTATTGTGCAAAACTGTCTAATTTCAAGGGAGCCTAATTGTCCAAGTTGGTGTGGTTTCTAGTTTCCTCACCACATCAGGAAAGCTTTCTCTATGCCAAGATTGTACAAGTCATTCGTGTCTTCTTCTAGTGCCTCTATGATTTTAGAGTTTTACATTCAAGTCTTTGAAGCACCTAATTTATTTCAGTGTAAGCAGTGTGATAGAGATTTAACTTTATGTTTTCCAAATGGCAAGACATCTGAGTTATCCATCATTTGCCCACTGATTTGAAATGCCACTTTTGTCATCCATTAAATTTCTACATGTTCTTGAGTCTATTTCTGGACGCTGTCCTCTGATCTATTGACATTTCTATCTATTCCTGAGTCAGTATGACACTTTTTAAAGCACTGAGGTTTATAATATATTTTAATATCAATTAGGGCAGGTTTTACACTACCTGACCTCTTGATTTTCCATTTGCACATACTCGTTTTCACAGATGAGTTTTAGACTGACCATCATATCATATTATCACACAAAATTTTGTGATTGGATTGAATATACGTGTCTTATTTTAATCACAAAAAACAACATTTTAAATTTTAATTTAAATAACAGAAGATATAACAGAAATAAAAAGCCAGTTCCCCTTTTGTACCAAGCATGGCTCTATTCCCAATCCTTTCAGCCCTGTTAGCAGTATGGTCTGTGTCCTTCCAAACCCTGACCTATCCATGTACCGACTTGGAAACACAGGTATGCTCAGATGGGCTTATATCAGGGCTGGCAGTCAGCCAGAACATATCAGGAAAGCTGTAAAATACTGAACTACTTCCATACTAGTTGGTAAACAGCTGCAGTCCGCAGGCCTCTCTGATGGACTCACTCTGGGCTACCCCAGCTCCCTCCAGCATAAAATTTATTTTCACATTAAATTTTGCATGTGTGTTCACAAATACCATTGGTTTTGTGTGTGTGTGTGTGTGTGTGTGTGTGTTTGCTCGCGTGTGCCATTTTTTTTGTCCTGCTTGGTGTCAGAAATTATACTAGTTCTATAGAATGAGTTGGGAAAACTTCCGTGTTGTTGCTTTTTTTTTTTTTAATTCCCTGGAACATATGTTACAGGAATTGTTGGTTCCTTTGGAAAAACTTGTTTATTAAATTATCTGAGCCTGTTGCCTTTTGAGGGAGAGTGGAGAGACAAAGGTATACAATTTTGACAACTTGTATTTATCCAGGCTTGTTATTCTATTTAGTTTTTTATTCCCTTTGTTAAGAAAATTATGATAATTTTTATCTTTCTAGAAAATTATTCACTTGTTAACAGTATGAGTTATGGAGTCAGGCTGCAATGTCCATATCCTAGCTTCCCTAATTAATAGCTTTTTATTTTGAACAGACTTTATTTTTATTACAGTTTTGGATTTTCAGAAAGATTGAGAGTTCCCCCACACATGGTACCCAGTTTCCCTACTTTTAACATCTTATATTAGTACGGTAGATTTGTAACACTTAAGGAACCAATATTGATACATTATCAGTAAAGATAATAGTTTATTTAGATTCCTTTAGTTTTTACCCAATATCTTTTTTCTGTTTTCCAGGATCCCATCCAGGACACCGTATGACAGATACCACATATCTCCTTAGGTTCCTCTTGGCTGTGGCAGGTTCTTATACTTTCCTTGGATTTTGATGACCTTGACAGTTTTGAGAAGTACTCAGGCATTTTGTAGGACACACCACTATTGAAATTTGTCTGAATTTTTTCCTGATTAGACTAGGGTTATGGGTTATTGGGAGGAAGACCATAGAGATACAGTATCATTTTTGTCACTTCACGTTAACAGTACACATTATCCACATGATTTGTGGTTGTGGATGTTGTCTTTGATCACCTGGCCGAGGTAATGCTTGTGAGGTTTCTTCCTTGTAAAGATACCCCTCCCCTCCCCCACTTTCCATACTGCATGCTTTGGAATGTACACTGTGCTTAGCGGATGCCTAAAAGTGGGCACTAGCTACATAAATTACTTGGAATTTTTTTGCAAAGATATTTGTCTAGTCTCCTCTATTTATTAATCTAGTCAGTCATTTACTTCTATCAGTATGGACTCATGAATATTTATTTTATACTTTGGCTATAATCCAATGCTACTTTGTTTTCTTGTTCAAATTGCTCCATCTTCAGCCTTTGGGAATTCTCTCGGTTGGCTCCTGTGTTTGTTTGAGACAGACCTGTATCACTTTGAGGGTTTGGTGGTGGTTGTTTTGCATTAGCCTCCTTTCTGGCCCTACAAGATGCTCGAAGCTCATCTTGTATATTTCCTGCCCCACTCCTAGAATCTCTCCAAACATCCCTGGTTCCTTTCCCTGGAGAAGGCAATTATTGGAGAATTTTTATTGGAGGATGTTTGCTGCTACGGGGGTGCTGTTTCTTTCCAGTTTTCTTTTAATCTGATCTGTGTCCTTGGTTATGTTGAGTATGTTATTTTCATAGCTAGAACTTTCCATCAATTTGGTGGACACTTCTAGGAAACAAAGGCGGGTCCTTTCTCCCACCCTTTAGACGTCTCTTCCAGTCTCTGCAGAGGTGGAGGCCTTTGGCTTCCTTAGGACTGAACACACGAACTACTCCTTTCAGTGTTTCATGATAGTGTGATAGTTTTGAAGACATTTTATGTGACCTCAAAGGGTCGAAATTTAAGTACGCTAGTCTCCCCTTATCTGCGATTTTGCTCTCCATGGTTTCAGTTACTTGCCATCAACCACGGTCTGAAAATATTAAATGGGAAGTTCCAGAAAAACAATTGATAAGTTTTGAATTGCCTGCCGTTCTGAGCAGCATGATGGAATCGCGCGTCGTCTTGCTCCCTACGTGAACCATCCCAGCGTTCAGCGTCCCCACACTGCCGCTGCTCCCACCTGTTTGTCACTCAGCAGCCGTCTTGTTCATCGGATCCAGGGTCGCGGTATCGCAGGCCTTGTGTTCAAGTCACCCTTACTTGACTTAATAATGGCCCGAAGTGCACAAGTAGTGATGCTGGCGATTCGGGTTTGCCGAAGAGAAGCGGACAGTGCTTCCTTTAAGTGAAAAGGTGAGTACAGTACAACACGGTATTTTGAGAGAGAGAAACCACATTCACACAACTTTTATTCCAGTATAGTGTTATAACTGTGCTATTTTATTAGTGATTGATGTTAATCTCTTACTGTGCCTAGTTTATAAATTACACTTTATCATAGCTATGTAGGTATAGGAGAAAACACAGTATACAAGTTGTGACAATTAAGTTCGCGAACTTGTGGCACCGATGTCACTAACATTTTGATATCAGAAGGATGATTCATTATGAATTTGTACCAATTGGACAAACAGTTAGACAACTTTACTATTTGGAAGTGCTGAAAAGGCTGCGTGAAAAAGTTAGGTGAAAATGACCTGAACTTTTCACCAACAATTCCTGGTGAATGTTGCATCACGACAATGCACCAGCTCACACAGCACTGTCTGTGAGGGAGTTTTTGGCCAGTAAACAAATAACTGTATTGGAACACCCTCCCTACTCACCTGATCTGGCCCCTAATGATTTCTTTCTTTACCTGAAGATAAAGGAAATATTGAAAGGAAGACATTTTGATGACATTCAGGACATCAAGGGTAATATGACGACAGCTCTGATGACCATTCCAGAAAAAGAGTTCCAAAATTGCTTTGAAGGGTGGACTAGGCACTGGCATCGGTGCCTAGCTTCCCAAGGGGAGGACTTCGAAGGTGACCATAGTGATATTCAGCAATGAGGTAGGTAGCACTTTTTCTAGGAAGAGTTCACGACCTTAATCGTCATACCTTGTATATAGGAGTCTGTACTGTACGAGGTTTCAGGCATCTACTGGGGGTCTTGGAACATATACCCTGTAGATAAATGGGGACTAGTGTAAAAAACTTTAAATGCTAGTGTTTTTGCCAGTGAGAATAACTTTATTGAGGGAAAAGTGGAATGAAGAGAGTCTTCTAAGCAAAGCTGAGTTCTGCCAGGTTGGGACAATGACAATTGCTGCAATAGACTCCTCTGCCTGGCCACTGTTGATTTATTTTAATATAATTTACAAGATTTATTAAAACATCTTAGAAGAAAGTATGCAATTATTCTCTTATTACATTTTTTCCTTGACTTTGATTATACCTCATATTTCTTTTCTCATAATTTGTGTATATTTTCTCTTTTTTTTCCAGTTTAGAATTGCCAGAGATTTGTTCCTTTTATCAGCTGTTTTGAAGAATCAACTCTTATGTGGAGTAAGTTTACCTTTTTGCTTTCTAGTTCGGTAATTTCTAATTTTATTCTGCAGATAAGAGATGAAAAAAACAGTCTTTTCTTTTCTTATGTTATTGTTCTTTTTCGAACTTCTTGCGTTGAAATGCTTAGTCATTTATTATATTATTTTTGGTCATCATTGTTTTCTCATAAATGCATTTAAGGCAATACACTTTCCTTTTAATAGTATTTTGGTCACATCTCAATAACTTTGATTTTGTAGTGCCTTGATTTTTGTCAGTTTCAAAATATTCTTTAATTTAATTTTGATTTTCTTTTTAAGTGGTAAGTAGAAGAGAATTTTTAACGTCCAAATTTTAGAATTATTCATTTCTAGTTTAATTGAGTTATAGTCAGAGAAAGTGGCATTTATGATTTCTACCTCTGGGAATTGAGGGTTTTTTTAAATGATTATATGGTTTAGAGTAGAATGACTGTTTTCCATGACACTTCTTCATATACCCATTAAATTAGGATTGTTAGTTATATTATCGAAATCCCTCATGTCTTCATTTATCTGTCAATTTCTGAGAGAATTGTGTTAAATTATCTCACTACTATTTTGGTTTTTGTTAGTATTGCTTTGATTTTCTAAGTTTTGGCATTGCACGATTCAAAACATTAAAATTTGTAACTATTTTGTTAGTCGATTGCTTCTTTAACAAGATTAAGTATCAGTCTTTGCTCCATTTGATATTTTTCTTCATGGCTTCCATTTTGTTTTACTTTAGCATTGCTGCTCTAGCTTTCTTTTTGTTAAGATTGTATCAAATTTGTAATTCATAGGGAAAAAGCTTATATGAACTATTAAGCATTATCTTTTTAAGAACAAGTAAATTTTTATAGTTTTAAGTCCTATTTTTCCAAATGTGTTTCAAGTTATTTAATCAATGTGTTGCTATTATAAATGAGATCATTTCTTCCATTATATTCACTAATTAATGATTGTATTTACATAGTAAATATTTTTATATTAATTTTTTTAGCCAGCCATCTTATGAAATTACATTTTTAATAATAGTCTTAGTTCATTCATTTGTGTATTCTATCAGTCATACCATGTAAATAATGATAATTTACCTCCTCCTTTTTATTGTTTATATTTCTTATTTGGTTCACTTGTCTGATTGCATTTGCTGACACTTTTAGCATAATGGTAAATGAAAGTAGCAACAGAGGCATTCTTGCTTTGTACCTGTTTTTAAAATGAGTACAAGGCATTGGCTTTGTCATGGTAACAAAGAACATGCTCCTGTCAGAAATACATTTTATTGCAAATAATAGAAAACTTTAGTAATAGAGATTCAAACAAAAAGTTTATTTTTCTCCAATAACAAGAAGGCTGGAGGTAGAGGGTTTTAGATCGTTAGATGGCTCAACCAGGCTCTGTGTCTGTGAGTCTCTTGGCTTTTCTCTCAAGGTTGCAAAGGAGACTTCCGCAGTTCTGAGAGTACATCTGTGTTTAAAATAGGGAGGGGCCAGTGCATCCTTGTTTGTCCTTTAGCTGGAACGTAGACATTTTCTCCAAAACCCCCCAGCAGGTGTCCCCTTGGCAAAGGAGTCTAGGATCCTGAGTGACAGAAATATGATGATTGACTTTTCATCCAGGTTTTCAAATGTATTAGCTAGAGTTGTGCAAAATATTGTTCTGAATTCTTTAAATGCTCTTTGTATGTATGTATTATTTTTAAATTCTTATTTCTGATTTTGTGTTTTTGTGCTTTCTTTTGATTAATCCAGCAAGTAATTTATTTATTTTACTTTGGGCTTTTTGTTTTGTTTTGTTTTGTTTCTTGTCTTTGAAACAACCAGCTCTTGATTTTATGTATCAATTCTGCCAGTTTTGTTTGCTAATTCCTTTCTATCTGTATTTATCTTTGACTGTGTTTATTTGGTTGTTATTTTTCTAATTACATGATTTGGATGCCTAATTCATTTGTTTTATTTTTTTTAATGATTGGTAGTAAAAGAAATTAAAATTGATGTTTTCATCTGAGTACAGCTTTAGGATTTAATACGATTTGCGTTGTTTTGTTGTCATCATTTTCAGCTACTTTACATTTATGGTTTTGATGTCTTCTTCAGTATAAGAGTAATTTAAGATATGTTTGTTCATTTACAAGTAGTGGATAATTTTTATTTTTATTTCTCCTTTGCCATTTAATATTAATTATATTGAATTGTTGTCAGAAAATCTGTACTATTTATGTTTCCTTAGAAGATACTGAGATTTTGTTATCCAATGTTTGCAAAATATATGACACTTGGAAAGAAATTACTATTAATTATATTAGTCAGATCCAGTGGGATTTCTTTTTTGGTCTGTTTATTTATGCACTTATTTTTAGTCTATGGAAGTCATTAGTAACTAAGAAAAGTGTGTTAAAGTCTCCCCTTACTCTTTTGTTTCAAATAGTTTATCCTTTTATTTCCTGCCATCTATTTTGATGCTATATCGTTTGGTGTATATAGATGAATGAAACATACATTTTCATTATGAATTTTATAGCTCAGCATTATAACGCTTTTCTCCTTGAACTCAACTTTGTCTAATGCTAATATTGCAAACTCGGCTTTCTTTTTATTTGCCGCTGCCTGGTGTATCTTTGGTCGTTCCTTTCCTTTCGAAATTTGTCCCCGAGCGCATATATAGATGGCTTTAGTTTTTGATCATACTTGCCTTGATTCTTATAATAGCTATGTTTCATTTCAATTTTATAACTCTATTTAATGTTTTCTGGGTTTTTTGTTTCCTTGACTTTTTTTCTTTGCGTTCTTTCTTTCACCATATATTTTGACTTGTTTTGATTGATCATTGCTTTGGAAGGCGTATGAAAGATACATAGTCTTTTAATTTCCAACTTTTACAATTTCAAGCAATATTTTAAAATCTTTCTCCATTTATCAGTTTAGGAAATAAAACACAATAAGTAAATGAAACATTATGAGGAATTGCATTTCTTTTGCTTGATTCACTCTTTTTCTTCCTAATTTATTTGTATATTCTGGTATATTTAATTGGCATATCTTTTTAAATCCCAGTCTATTATTATGTTTTCATTTTTGCACAAAACGTTTACATTCTACTTGTAATAACAAGTTTTGTAAACATCTTTTAAAATTTGCATTCTGTTTGAATAACATAATTACCATAGTTATTTATTTATGTGGATTCAGTGCTCACCTCTAATCCTTTAGAACAATGACGTTCCTATTTTATATCCTCTCTGAGTTCACTAGATTTCCTCATTAAGTAAACTTTTCTGATTCACATATAAGGGCAATATCTCTCTTTAGATGTTGCACACTTGTGAATGCCTTTGTGTTGTCATAATATATGAATGACAATTTGGCTGCACGTAGAGTCTTGGATCACTTATCTTTTTCCTCCAAATCTGTACAGGTTGCACCACTGCCTATTGGCATTGAATATTGGTGAGCTGAACTCTGAGGACAGTTTAATTTTTTCCATTTGAAAGAGACTTGTCGAGTCTTCTTAGCTGTGTGGAATGTTCCGTATTTCCAAAGTCCAATACATTTTCCCAAGATGTGGTTTCCTATTGCTGATCATTGTTTGTTCATGGAATTTGGTGAGCCTATTTGATGGGAAGTGTGATGGTTAATTTTATGTGTCAACTTGTCTGGACAGAGGATGCCCAGATAGCTGGTAAACATTATTTGTGGGTGTGTCTGTGAGGGTGTTTCTGGCAGAGATTAGCATGTGAATCGGTAGACTGAGTAAAGAAGGGTCCCCTCACCAAATGCCAATGGTGTCATCCAATCTGTTGAGGGCCTGAGTGGAACAAAAACATGGAAGAAGGGCAAATGTGCTGTCTTTGCTTGAACTGGGACATCCATCTTCGTCTGTCCTTGGGCTTCAATGACCCTGGTTCTTGGACCTTCAGACTGAGACATATACCGTCAAACCTCTGATTCTCAGGCCTTTAGACTCAGACTGACTTAGTTGATTCTTGAACAACACGGGTTTACTTATACACAGATGGTTTTCAGTAAATACTGCAAATGGATGTTTTCTTCCTGATGACTTTCTTAATAACATTTTCTTTTCTCTAGTTTATTTTATTGTAAGAGTGCAGCATATAACACATATAACATACAAAATATGTGCTAATCGACTGTTTATGCTTCTGTAAGGCTTCTAGTCAACAGTGGGCTATTAGTAGTTAAGTTTGGGAGAATTTTTGACTGCTAGCAGGTCAGTGCCCCTAACCCCCGAGCTGTTCAAGAGCCAACTGCACAGCACCAGCCTTCCTGGTTCTCCAGACTGCAGAGAAGGTCATGGGACTTCTCAGCCTCCATAAACACATAAACCGTTTCCTATAATAAACCTCTATAGATATAGTTCTAGCTATCTAATTTGTTCTGTTTCTCTGAAGAACTTAACTAATATAGGCAGATTCTGTTTTTCACATAGGGAAAGCTTTTATTCTATTATCCTTTGACTATACTTTTCTGTACCTTTTCATGTATGTATTCTCTCTTCTAGGCCAGTGGTTATTTGTACATTGATCTCTGCTATCTGATCTCCAGATCTACCATCATACCGCCTATCTATCCTTTTATATTTTTTCATTTTTTAAAGGTTTTATTGGGGAAATGGAACAGGACTTTATTGCAGAACAGTGTGTACTTCCAGGACTTTTTTCCAAGTCAAGTTGTTGTCTTTTCAGTCTTAGTTGTGGAGGGCGCAGTTCAGCTCCAGGTCCAGTTGCCATTGCTAGTTGCATGGGGCGCAACCCACCATCCCTTATGGGACTTAAGGAGTCAGACCGGCAACCATGTGGTTGAGAGGACGCACTCCAACCAACTGAGCCATCCGAGAGCTCAGCGGTAGCTCAGCTCAAGGTGCCCTGTTCAATCTTAGTTGCACGGGGCGCAACCTACCATCCCTTGTGGGAATTGAAAAGTCGAACCGGCAACCTTGTGGTTGTTTGGACTAGACCTTGTGGTTCCTTGTGGCAGCTTGGACTAGAGTGATGGCAGAGGAAACAGAAAAGTGGATGGAAGATATTTCAGTGGTAACATCAGTAGAACTTGGTAAGGGATTGATGTGGGGGTAAAGTATGGAAGTGAGTGTGAGAAAAAAATGTAGAAATAGATTTTAGAAGAAGTTGAAAAGAGCAGGGAGACTCGATCTTGACAGGGTAGACGAGGGGGAATAGTTGAAAGGAAAAACGACTGATGGACACTGGGGAAGATGAATGTGTAAAGAGCATTCTGGCTGGAAGATGAGGAAGGAAAAAGATCAGTCAGGCTCTCCTTTGGAAAGGCACCAGTGAGGACATCAAGGAAGGGACAAATGGAATAGACTCAGAGGGAGCTGTTTTGGGGACTCAGCACTAAATCAGATGTACGCAGTGAGATAGAAAACACAGGCAGTGACGTTGTAATAAGCAGGACTGGAGAAACTAAGAAAAAAAGGAAGGAAGGAAGCAAGGAAGGAAGGAAGGAAGGAAGGAAGGAAGGAAGGAAGGAAGGAAGGAAGGAAAGAAGGAAGGAAGATGGAAAGCAGGGGGGATGGGGGGATTGCATAACCTATGTAGTTGAAAGAATTTTCCAGTTGATTGAAAGCAAACACTGACTACTGACACCAATAGTGTGCATATTTTACCAAAAGTTTGATTTAGTGATGTAGTTTTTACTTTTATCCCCCAAAACACTGAACGCCCAATAAAGCTACTGCAGAGCTGCTTTTTAAAATGCTTGTGCTGCACACGACCGTCCTCCATTCCACAGGTTCTCTATTCATCCAGTTCTTCCCACCTAACACAGAAAAGGGAAGCTAACCTCAGCTTCAATCTCACACTAAAGGAAAATGGTCTGATGTTTTGGGGTTCAACTGACCAAAAAATGTACACCCAGTCCTGACTAAATGGCCATCCTACATTTAAATCCCCAAAGAGTCAATTAACATGTTGCTTAAGTCTTTTTATGTTAAAAGTTCAATTCCTTGATCTCTATTGCTTTGCCAAATTCAAGCAGGTAGAGGAAGATAAGGAAGTCACCACCACACCTGCCACACCAGGTTGTGACATCTTTTATCTTGGCTTTAGCTAAGTTAGAGTGAGTGGCTGTGTGCATTTCTCATGGTTAGTTTGACATCCCAGGTGGGTTCTGGGAGGGAAACGACCCCAGGGTCTTTGCAGCTCCCTCTTATTTCCTGGCTCCCTTTTAGGTTATCATAAAGGTTCTTGCCCTCACTTTCTCCAAGTATCTTTTCTGGATCTTCTTCCTGCTTCCATGGTCACTGTTCCCTCTTTTGCTGCTCTACCTGCTCTGGATGTTTGGGTCCTTTCCTCCCGGGCCAGCTCTTGCCAGGGATATAGACTTAAATAGCCCCACCCTTCCTTATCCGGCCTGTACCAGTCCCAGGCTCTGACTTGCCCAGGGGTAAGGCCCTCTCACGGGCGATGCAGCACACGTTGTTGGTCCGAAGACAATAGCCACACACATTCCACAGTTCTTGGGCGACTCGTTTTTGGTATTGGTCATGGTCTGCTCAACGGAACACGTTTTACAGGTATTTAAAAGCATATCCTGCCACTCATCCCCAGGTCTCTTGATTCCAGAGCATGGTTAGAGAGAAAAAGGGAGCCTGAGACTCTTGGTGATGTAAACTGCTGAGTTAGCAAGGACGTGGTCTGCTCTACTCCACGTGTGCTGCATTCATGACTCACGTCCCCCAGGAGCAAGTGCTGTCAGTGACACAATTTTCTAAACTAGTAAAGAACTCGCCGCAAACTGCCCAGTGAAACAAAATACAGTCTTTCCTCAATTTATGTCATTGTTGCCTTCCTGGAAATTTCAGTGCAGATGAAAACCGTGCAAAAGGAAGTTTGTGCTCGTATGTTGGACAGAGTTAGGTTTCAACATCACAGCATCATCAACGGGGTATTACCTACCTGAATGTGCAATGGGACATTTAGAAGTTATACCGCAAATAGGATGATGATTTGTCATGGGAGACTATCGAGTCCATTGCAGGACCTCTTAACCAAATACCTACCATTGGTGCCCATCAATGACCATAACAGACAAAAGATACCACTGCAAATTTCCGAAATGCTCCCTACGGGGTGGTACAACTTCCCTGAGAACTATTGATTAAATGAACTTTCTTTCGGATATCTTTAATAAATCACAGGATAGATGCGCATCAAATAAATTCATACTTACAAAGGGTTTAGAACAATGCTTGGCATATCAATGTATTTACTATATAAATAAACAAGTCGTCAGTGACTACCAAAATATACTCAAGGTTGTTCAAGTTAGTGAGCAGACCGTTATGAGGGCTGAGCCCACATGACCTACTAATCTTCTTTTAAATGATATAAAATGTACAAAACTTATGGTGGGTCATCATTTGTGTTAAAAGGAGGAGGAATAATCCATACATTTAATCATTGTATTTCCTTTTCCAAACAAAGATACCAAGGAACGAGTAACTTGTTTGCCCCTGGGGAGGGAAATTGGAGACCTGAGGAAGAGCATAAGAGGGAGACTTCTCATTGTACACACTTTGACACTTTGGTATTTTGGACAAAGTGAATGAAATGCCCAATTCAAAATAAATACATAGTTTTAAACATTTAAACAATTTAACATATATTTTGTGAATAACAAGATTCTGTGTAGTAATGAGATATTAATTAGGGTTCAACATAAATGAATATCATTTACTTTTTGTAACCAAACCAACATTTTATAGTTTTCCTAGTCTTACCTGGTTCTCCATGATCTATTATTAAAATCAATGTTAATAACATTCCCTGCCACTATATAGTTTAATTTTCATTAAACTAGAGACACATTTATCTCACTGGCATTCAAACCCAGCTCACGTCCTCCAGTTCCTAGGTAGCTGGGACTTGGGGGCTTGGAGACAGTGAAGATTCTGGGGGCTAATCTTGCTGGACCCTCCCTGGGAGCAGGACTGTGGTCACCACACAGTCAGTAACGGCGAGAGATACAGGAGGCAGGACCCATGAGGAGAGCAGAAGTTTCAGCAGACGAGGGTAGAAGTATTTGGGGATTTCAGAACCTTGGAATCTCAAGTTTACAAGGAAGTTTCAGGGTTACTCCTCTTCCCTCCTTCCTCCCTTCTCTCCTTCATTCCTTCCTCCGCACTTTCCCCCTTTTCCCTCTTCTGTCCTTTCATCCCCCCTCCCTCGTTCCTTCCCTCCTTCCTTCTTTAACAGATGGTGAAATAGAGGTTGCAGGATCACCCAGTGAGTTAAGTGGCAGAACTGGAATTCAAAGCCAAGCCTTCGTTCTCGGAGAAAGGCTGCAGGCCTAAGCGTCGATTTCCCTGTCTCCCAGCCTTTCTCTGTGCCTCCTGCTTTCTCCTCCGGTGAGGATGGCAGGGAGGGTGGGGGGGGGGAGGTGAACAAACTGGGCACGGAGGCTTTTCTGTCCGGAAGCGAAGTTTAGGAAGCACTTGGGTGCATCTAAAGGACCATAATTCTCAAGCCCAGCCAGCGTGACTGCCAGCAGTAAGTGACAGACAGGACCTGATCCCTGTGGGAGCAAGGCAGGATGCAGACTGCAGAGAAGGTAGCCTTGGGGCCCCCCACCCTATGCTCACTGAGGAGGGAATCAGAGCAAATGGATAGCGGCTTCTTGGCTCAGGTGTAAATGTTCCTCTCAATCTTATTGTGTAGAAAACTCAGATACATCATTTTTGTACCACGTGCTTCCTCCAGGCACCTCATTAAAAGTCGGAGAACCTTTCTTATAAATCACCTGTTAAAAACCCTTATTTCCATGGTCGGGATCCATGCAACAAGAATGAAATATACACGGATATCTCAGTACCAGAATCATCATGGATTTGGGTAGACTGCTTCCCTTTCTGGTGGGGAAAGTGGAGACATCATCAGAAATGATGCCATCTTACCTTAGAACAAGCGGTCCTGCAAACCTTTCTTTTCCAGTCTCCTTCCTCTCTCAACACAAAGCATAAGATGATTAAAAAGATTCCCATGTCTATTTTCAAATTAGGTCAGAAAAGTAGATTAAAGGTTTTATGCTTAGGAAAGTGGGGATAAATATTCAAACATAAATTATGGCAGTATTAATAATTGCACATTTGTGCTAAGTAACTAGAAAATTATTTGAGCATTAATTCCATTTACATATGTTCATTCAGATTTGTGTCCCTGAAGCATGCAAGTATTTGGGGTTTGAAACATTTAATCACTTAGCAAGCAGCCCTCAATGGATTGCCATTTATTTATTGTCTTTATTGATTTTTCTACACTGGAGAATGTTTGTGGTGAATAGAAACTGAAATGAAAGAACTCTATCTTTTCTAGTGAAGAACAAAAGCTCTCTCTCTCTCTTTTTTCTTTTTTTTAGAGCAACCTGTTTTCTTCAGATCAGCACAGGCCAGAATGCTGCTTCCTTCATTTGTTAGAGACCCTTCTCCCGCTAGCTTGGCATTTTATTGTTTCTAGACAGACACGTTGAGTAGCGCTTGGTTTTCTGTTCAGGTTAGCTTTGCAGACTAAGTTCCCATCTGGAGCATGGCGGACCCCCAGGGTCCCCAAAATACATTTGTTTCTTAGTTGATATGTGGGACGCTGCCAACAGGGTCCCTGGAAAAACGTAGAACCCAATTCATCAGTCTGGACATATTGTCTTCTGTTATCTGTTTTCAAATAAATCTCCTGGGTGACCTCGTTATCAAGTTTTCATTAATAAGAGGGCGTGAAACAAGGACAGCAGTTCTCCCAAACCCAACTCAAACCAGTTTAAGTGAAAAAGAGATTTAAAAGTTCAAGGATAACGTCACAAGGAGGTGGAACGTCACTCCCACCCCACTGCGTGGCTTCCTGTCAAAGAGCACAGTGTGGAAAGAGGCAGGAAAATCGCTGCACAGCGGAGGGCTTGGCACACCTGGGTGAGTCGGGTAGCAGAAAGGAGAAACATGCCCTGCCAATCAGAGGTGGGGATGGCGCTCACAGCCAGACCGTGCTGCTCTCTGATTCGACACAATCTCACAGAGTACCAAGCTCACTTATTCTGAGACCGTGACGAAATGAGACAAAGCAAGATCACTTTATGCTTTTGTCTAAGCACAGACAAAAACAAGGTCACTATGCCACCCACAAAACCCCCTGCCCCACTCCTCGCCTCTTCCACAGTGAGTGACTGCAGCTCTTTACCACAAGGGCTTTTTTCTTGTGCTTGCCTTGCCTCCCCATCGATAAGCCTTAGATAGCTATAGCTATCGATATGTGTAGATAGATAAATATAGATATGGATCGACATGTCGTGGTCCAGAGATTTACTCTATCCCCACTTGACAAAGGAAAAGAATAAACATAAAAAGAAATAGCTAGTGCAAAATCCAAATTCCGATTTTATAGATGTAAAGTGTCCTGGTGGCTGCAAGATTTCCACAGTTTCCAGCCATGCTCAGACAGTGGCTCTTTGTGCTGGGTGTTCACCAAGGGTGCGCCTGCCTAGAGGAGGAAAAGCCAGGTCTAGAAAGGAAGTTCGCTGAGCAGTGAGCAGCTGGTCACCCACATGCCTTCCTGTGTTCTGCCGCAGAGAACCTATTCGTTTAGGAATTCTAGTTAGTCTAACCAGATAATGTAATTGAATCTTATTTTGTAAGGTATACATCTTATATCGGATTGATCTCCTATTTGGGGGTCCGTTTTTCAATAAAGTTGTGATTTTGGCAGCGGGGGAACTCATGCTAGTCTCTTCTCCCTATAGATGAGATCTACTGAGATACCAGGCATAAGATTACTCTTGCTTCTGACAGCATTGCCATCTCGAGGAAACCCCTGCTTATTTAGACTCACCCCAAGTCATCCCACCAAAGCCCACAGCTGTGATAGGTTCGTTCTAATGCCCTCCCTCCCACTGAGACACCACAGGGCTCAATGGTGTGTGTGCTCCCCCCCTGCAGGGGGTGACAGGCCTCCGGTGTTTAACTACAAGTGTGTTCTCGATGGTCTTTGACGGACATTCACAGCGTCATCAGCAATAAATCATGTACGCTCGATACCACGTGATGAGAACTGTGCTTAAGCTCTGTGGTCTTCCTCCTAAAAACCCTAACCCCAGTGTAACCATGAGAAAAGGATCGGCCAAACCAAAACCGAGAGACACACTTCAAAATACCTGAACTGTACTGCTCAACACTAGAGAACGGAGTTTAGTTAACAATCACAACAGCATTTTAAGAGAGAAAGTTGGCTTCAGGGTACAATTAAAATGTTGTTGATAGCCCTGTGTCTGTCTCCATCTCTCGTTTCCCAGTGTTGGCCATTTCTCGGGCAGACTTAATCTTACATGGAGCAGAGAGCCTGCTGCAGCTCAGGCCCATGTGCTCGCATGGGCTTGAGAACCCAGGGACTAGGTTCTCATCCTGTGTTCCTGGGTCACGTGTTTCTTCCTGAACTGTGATTCAGGAGTCAGCTCCATTCAAACCAGCAAGAGGGACATTCTTATGACAGGATCTCCCTTATGACATAGCCCAGCCCTGGCCAGTGAGGAGCGGGCACGGAGGGCAGCTACATGTGGCTTTGGGAAGCCACATGAGCACCACTACGCCCATTCCCAGTCCCTCATTTGTGGAATGGGAGGGCATCTAATCACATAGGAATATGGAGATAGAATAAAATGCTATTTGTCTGAGCACTGAGCACATAGTAATGCTCCGTAAATGTTGGTTTCATCGGAGTCTTTCCTATTCAAAGAACTAATCTGAGTAATTCTACCTCTATATGAAGAGTTAAGCAGTTATTATAAGAAGACCACCCTAATGCATTTATAGAACTGCATTTCTGCCATGAGTAACAGTAAAGACTCTTTTCTGCTATTAACCTGTGTAAATTTTAGATTTTTAAAAAACAGTAAGTTATATAGGTCACTGTGTTGTATCTGTAACTAATTGCAACATTAGCTATCAAATTCTCATTGTTGGCTAATTTATCTTCGAAGACTCAAGAATGCTATTCGAGTAATTACTACCTGTATGCCATATTTCATTTATGGCCTCTATGAATCATGAATCTTCTTTCTATAACAGGAAACATTGAATGTAATTAATTCAAGAGATCATACCCCTTGGGAGAATTCCAGGATGCAGTCATAAAATACAACACACATCTATGTGATTTGCGTTAAGTTTGGTTGTACAACATATGTGGCAGACCTCTTGAATTAATTGCATTCAATATGTTTCTTCATATTAATGAAGGTTTCATTTTTATTTTTTTCTTAAACTGGACATAGAAACCCTTGAATTATTTTTGCAATGCGTTTCTCAATGGTTTTGAACTACTGAATTATATAAACACACCTTGCTTCTGTTGGATTTTGATTGCTTTTTTGGCCTAGGTTCCCTGCAAGCATTTGGTATGACTGAATAATTTTTAGCTGTGTTTTCTTGCCGTACTACGCTAATCTACTAACCGTTGGTTATTGAAGCATTGCTATGATTTACTTACCGTCTTGCTCTTCTGCTGGATTTTTAGAGGGTTATTTTATTGCCTGTCATCACCATTCACAGTAGCTTCTGGGCACTGTCCTTCCACCAGCTTAATGCATATCTCAGTGTGCCTCTCCCTGGGCACTTGTTCTTCAAGAGAACCTCGGCACCTTTCCCAAAAGCCACATCATTATTCCTCCAGCGGCTCTGTTTATTGGCATTTCTTGTTTTTTCACTTTAGATGAGTTGTTAAAGTTTCAGTATGAGAGATAATGCCATTTAAGATGAGGATAAACTCCTTGATGATTGTGATGATTTAATTTGCACAGAACATTCCCAAGCCTTTGCCTGGACTGCAGCATGGCCCATGATAATATCACGTCCTGTGTATGGGTGGCTTTTGTGGCACTTTGGGGATTCTCTAGTAACAGGATCATAATGCTGAGGGATAAAATGTGCCTCCTCATCTGTCAAAAGGGGTGACAGTGACCCTTTGCAAAGCAGGTATTGAAATCTTTCCACATAAGATGTCTTAATTTGGGCCTTCCTGGTGGAACACGTCCTTATGTTACACTTGGACACAACAGAAGAGATGAGCTTGGTCACCAGATTCGGGAAGCACACTTACCTTGGCCACAGTCAGATGGGCTTTGCAGCCTAAAAGATACGGGCACGGAGCTCCCATGTAAATGAGTTCCACAAACATTCGTTGGTCACCTACTACGCACCACCTGCCAAGCACAGAGTTGTTGAGGAGCTGACTTCCTAATCTTTTTGCTTGAAAGTTGGCATTTCTGTCCTCATTCATTCATCCAGGAAGCACTTGTTGATAGTTTACTATTGGCCAGCCACTGACTAGGTCTTATGGAAAAGGCACATAAGGCGTGGTCCCTGCCTTCACGGAGTTAATAATCTGACCCTATTTCTAGGTTAGGAAAAGATTTAGTGGAAACTAGTCTAACTTACAGCATTAACCCTACAGCCAGCATGCAGTTTTTGAAGAGTAAATTGCTAGAAAAAAGGCAAAATGGCTCCTTCCTCTGAAAGCTTAATGACCATATGAGACCATTCCTGCTGCTTCAGTGTCTCTAGAAAATGTAAATCTCAATCTCTCTCTCTCTCTCTCTCTCTCTCTCTCTCTCTCTCTCTCTCTCTCTCTCACACACACACACACACACACACACACACACTCACACACACCAAAATGTATACCTGGATTTCTTTTTACATCTCATCAAGTGGAGAAAGTGTTGAACTACTCTTTGCCACTGTATCTTAGGAGGGGGCCAGTCTGTGGTTTAATTTAGTGACAAAGAAAGTATCGCTCATTATTACTTAAATGGATAGGAGAACACTCTCTTTTCCTAGTTGTTTTTAGGTCGATTGAAGGAGAAATCAGCAAAGAGACTTTGTAGAACTCATGTAAATTGGTTATTTAAAACTACTGTGAGGTTACCCTCCAGATTAATTTGGTGTACAATAGGACATTTTGACGACAGTTAACATTTTATTATAATTAACACTCTTTAAAGGGTGAAGTTCATATGATTACAAGGGGAAATAATTTACTAGACTAGTTTATATTGTTGCTTTCCTTTAGGGTAGTGATTCTCAAATGGGGGCAATTGCTGCCTCCCCACACCCCTCCAAGGCAGGGGACTTTGGGAATCTCTGGACACATTTTTGGTTGTATAACTGAGACAGTAGGTGTTCTTGGCTTCCAGTGGGTAGAGGCCAGGGCTGCTGCCAAACATCCTGTGATACTGGGCCACCCCCACTGCAAAGAATTATCTGGCCCCAAATGTCACTAGTTCCAAGGTTGAGAAACCGTCTTTTGAAATAATCCAACTGCAGGCACAATGCGAAGTGTGACATGCAGGTGAAGTTGCCAAAACCAGAGGAATTTTGTGAAAGCGAGTCCAGCTTTCCCCTCCTGCTCTCTCATTATCTTCTTTGTCTATTTACCCATCATTTAGTTCCCCTGTTGCTGCAAAGCTTTTTGTGTTTTTTTTTATGGACTCAATACTTAACTATATGAGCTTTTCATTACCCACTCTAAAATGGTGACTGGTTGTAATGTAAATTGTATAACTCATCTTTCTGCAGCTTCAGATTCTGCAACTTAAACCTTCTAGGCTGCTTATCTGTCTTCCACCACCTACCTGCGTTTTATGCACTGCACTTGGCATTCTTGACTGTTCCTTTCATATTAATTTCAATGGTGCCTGGAGGGTACCTCTCACCATATAATAGGTTGCTTTGTGAACAATTCCGGTAAGAGAACCATTCTGCCCAAACGGTGAGATACTCTGGAATATAAAAAAGATACCCCTCAGTGTATCATTCACGTTTCCAGTGTGGCTCTGTATTCTGCAATTGTATTGAAATCGAAATGAAGATGAATTATTTGTTTCCCTTCTCTCTTTAAAAAGTGCCCCCACGGTTCCAGGTAGCATGGTCATCCATACAAAATGGTTAGAACTTGAAAGTCACCAGTTGGACATGGGTGAATAATTATTTTGTACTTAAATTTGCAAATCATTAAGTATCACTTGTCCTGAGATCATTATTTTCATCATCATCGACTTCTGTTACATTCAAGTTGTTCCAGCATTTGATTGACCATTTGGAACATGACAGTTGTTTGTTGCATTTCATTTGGCTGCAGCTTCCCTTAGTTTATTTGCAATTGTCCCTCGAGCATAGTTTGCTTTATGTGATGTCTAAAGAAGCTTGTCTCTGTCTTTTCAGAAATCTTTGTCCTGATGGGAAAACTGAAAAGACTTTCTGAAAATGGTGATTTTTCTTTTTAATGCAATGCCTTTAGTTGACAGGGGAAGTGAGATGGTTCAGATTTTTAAAGATGCTAGAGTTGAGCTGTTCATTTGAAAATAAAGTCTGTTTTAGCACAAGAGCTGGTTGGCATCACTGTCCGCCTATCAGTGGATGAAGAAAAGGCACAGCAAAAAAAAGTAGTTTAAAATCAACAGTCTGATATTTTTAAGTTGGGTCTTTTTTTGTGGAAAGACTCTATTACCATCTTACGCTGCAGTCGCAGAGGTTAAGCCTTTACAATGGATTTGAACACTGTTGACATCATGGAACCCTTCCCCTCTGGCTGCCCAACAGCTCGCCAAGCATCCAAGTTCTGCTGATTCTTCCTCCGAGCTGGGTTGCAGTTTCCCATCCCTACTCTACGTCCAACATGTCCACTCACACTGCCGCTACTGGGCAGGCTCCTGCCTGTTCTTCCATCCTTGTGCCATGCTTCTCATTTATCCTGTCTGCACGGAGGCCTGGGTGGTCATCCTAAAACTTTGCCTCACATTTTGCACAATTCCCGCAAAGCAAAGACCAAACTCTCTAGCCTGTCTATTCAGGCTTTCTGTAGTTGGGCCCTAAGACTCTCTCCTAGTGATTTAATTTACCCACTTCTCAGAACACTCTGCTGCAGGCAAGTATCTTTATCCTCCATCCTACAAAAACGCCTTTCCCTTTCTTATCATTGTCCCCACAGCAATGGGTCGTTCTTTATGAAAATCTTGTGGAAATTCAAATGTAACCTTCATGAGTGTTCCTTGACACCCCCACTTGGAAGGAGAATTTCTTCCTTTGAAATTTGTGGGTCAGCTGTTCTTAACTATTTGCTTCATGGAGTTCAGATCTCTACTCCCATGACCCTGCCTCAGAAAGGCCTTCTTTTTAAAATAGCACCGCAGTCATTCTCTGTCCTTTTACCCTGTTTAATCTTCCTTCATTACTCTTATTTTAGTTATTTATTTCCCTGCTTATTGTCTATTGTCCCACTAAAAGGTAAGCTTCAAGAGGGGTTGTCTGGTTCATGAAGCTGCTTCTCAGAAACTAGAATAGACTCTCAGTATATATTTGTTCAATGAATGTTTCTGGGTTTGTACCTTCTTTGTAGTTTTAATTATCTTTACTCTGTGAATACATCTTGTCTTCCCAATTAGATTGTAAGTTCCTTGAGGGGGATGATCATGTCTCACCACTTTTGCGTTCTACCTCCTTTCCCTACTTCCTTTCCTCAAAACAAAAAACAGAACAAAATCACAAAAGACACAGTATCATGCCATAGTACACGCAGTGCCTTGCCTATAATGGGTATTGAATGAAAAGTTCTAACAAGACCCCTTTCAAAAGAATATGAATCAGACTTTTGCTTCTGGCCAAGATGAAGTAACAGGTTTTACAGATTTACTGTTTCCACCAGAAACAAATAAAAAGCAAGACAAACTATTAGAAACAATGGCTATCACAATCCTGGGCATCAAACAATGAAGGAAACAGATTCTTGAGAGATGGGGGACTAATGAGGTGAGTCTTACAATGGCGCCAGCTGTCTGCCTGGAGAAAGTTTCTAGGCCACAGCATAGGAAGGGGAAATCCAGGCAGACAGCAGTTGAGAGAGGGCAGAGAATTGTGAGACGTCAAGGCAGCTAAGAGACAGGGAAGAGTATCGCAGAGAAGAGAGCTGCACAAAATGAGAGTTCTGGAGAGCTACAGAGGTCTCACTTGAATATCCACTTGAGAACTGAACAGCACATCTGTATGAGAAAACTACTCAAGGTAAAGGAAAAGAGTGGCCCCAAAGGGTTAGAGAGAATAGTGCCTATATTTCCAATAACTAGGGTGGAAAACCTCGTAATTCATGGAGGAGTACAGTATATGCAGGGTCTTGCCTCAGTAGTGGGATTAGCAACCTCACTGACAGAGCTTCAAAACAAGAACCAAAAAAGATCAAACTGTTTCCAAATAACTTAACTGGATCCCAGATCAAAGCTCAAGAATATTGTTAGGAATTAATAAATAATAAAAAATTACCAGGCATACAAAGAAGCTGAAAAATACAAGCCATAATGAAGAGAGAGAACAGCCAACTGAAACTGCCTGAGAAACGACACCAATGATAGACCTAGTCAACAAGGACATTAAAATAATTATTGTGACTGTATTCTATATTCCATATGAAGAAGCTAGAAAAAAGAATGAATATGTTAAACAGAAACATGAAAGACATCAAAAAGGACACATGTCAAACTTCTAGAGTTGAAAAGTACAATATCAAAGATAAAACATACACTCAATGGGATCAATTAGACATCTAAAGCAAAGATTAGTAAACTTGAAAACATAGTGATAGAAACTATCCAAAGTTAAATACACAGAGGAAAAAACTGACAAAAAATGAATAGTACATCAGTGAGCTGTGGGACAACCTGAAGTGGCTTAATTTACTTGTAATTGGAGTCTCTAAAATAGAAGAAAGAGCAAGAAAGGAAACATATTTGAAGCAATAGTGACCAGAATCTTTCCAAATTTAATGGAAACTATAAACCCATAGATGGTAGAAGATTAACAAACCCAAGCTTAAGGAACGTAATTCTACACCAATGTACATCACAATAAAATCATTTAAGACAGGTGGTAAGAGAAAATCTTAATAAGAAACAGAGAAAAAAGACCTATCACATACAGAGGAACAAAGATACAAAAGACAGCAGATTTTCTGGTGGAAACAACGCAAGTTGTCAGACCATGAAGCAGCATTTGTGTGGGCGGCGGTGGCGGGGGAGAGGAAGAAAATCATCTCATCCTAGAATTCTTTACCCAGCAAATATATATTTCAAACAAATGGCAATAAATACAAAGCTGAAACAATTCATTGCCAGTAGGCCTGAACAACAAGAAATGTTAAAGGAAATCCTTCAGAAATAAGGAAGATGATACAGGATTGAAATAATGGATCTACCCAACGAAATGAAGATAAAGATAAAGTGTTTTCTTATTATTTTACTCACTTTAAAAGATAATCCGTTTAAATTAAAAGTAACAGAATATAATGGGGCTTAAAATATATGCAGAAGTGGAATGTATGACAACAATAGCACAAAGGCCAGGAGAAGAGAAATGGAAGTATATTCTTGTAAGGTTCCTATGACATATGTAATGCAGTACAATATCACTTGAAGGTAGGATCTGATAAGTTACATATGTATAATATGAACCCTAAAATAACACAATAACGGTTAAGAGCTAATAAACCAGCAAAGCCGATAAAGCGGAATTTTAAAAAACAATTAATCCAAAAGAGGGCATAAAAATAGGAAAAAGAGAATCAAGAACTGATGGAACAAATTGAAAAACAACAGTAAGATGGTAGCTTTAGACTTCTGAATGGTCGAGTGAGGATCTCAGTAAACTCTCTCCTTAAAAAGCAACACAAAACTAGACAACATGGTCACAAACAATCATTTTGGGACTCTACAAATTGACTAACGGCAGACAAAAAGTCGAGAAATGGTATTCAAACCTTGGAAGGAACAATGGAAGCCTGTGAAGTTTTAGCCTAGGGCTGCTGCCTTCCTCTTCTACCCACCACCCCCAGCTCTGTGGTGTAGTTCTACCAGGGTGTGGCAGAGAGACTGACTTCATTTGAAGCAAAGTACAGAAAACTCTTTGCTCAAGAAATAGTAAAGGAAATCCTTCAGGCTGAAAGGAAATGACAGCAGAACATAACTCAAATCCACACAAAGAAATAAAGAGGACCAGTAAAGGTAATTATAAGTGTATCAATATATATTTTCTTCTGTTGGTTGATTCAAAAGACCAATTACATAAACAACAATTATAAAACTGTATTATGAGCTTATTACATATAATTATGTGACATACCGGGGGTGCCAAAGAAATGTATACAAGTGGACACTTTGGTCAACATTGATCAAGCAGTAGTTCGCAGTAATCGGAAGTGTCTGGTTGCTGATGGGGACAACTTTGAGCACCTGTTGTCATTGCAGAAGTCAAACGTGACTTGTATTCATATTTTGTTATCGGTATATATTGAGTATTACAATTTTAATAGTTTTTTCCTTTCTTAAAATGTATATACATTTTTTGGCACCCTCTGTATATAACAATAATAGCACAAGGGAAGGGGTAGGGAATGGAGATATATTGGAATGAGGAAATGACCCCAAATCGTAACTCAAATCCACATGAAGAAATGAAGAGTATATACATGACAAAGATGTAGGTTAATATAAAAGACTCTATACATACATTTTTCTTCTTTCTTCTCTTAATTTCTTTAAAAGGCCGAAGATTATAAAAAAACAATACCTACAAGACAATACCTACAAAACAATACCTACCATTGTTGAGTCTGTTCACAGACACACAGACAAACACACACACACACACACACACACACACACACACGAAGTTCTGACAATTAAGTTCACAAACTCATCCTAGGAAAAGTGCTACCATGTTTCCCTGATGGACCATCAGCTCTAATGCGTGTTTTGGAGCAAAAATTAATGTAAAATCCATTATTATATTATATTATATTATATTATATTATATTATATTATATTATATTATATTATATTATGCCTGGTCTTATTTTAATATATTAACAATAATATATTAAAATAAGACTGGATCTTATATTAATTTTTGCTCCAAAAGATGCATTAGAGTTGATGGTCTGGCTAGGTGTTATTTTCGGGGAAACATGGTACATACTTCATTGCTATATCATTGAATATCACTATGGTCACCTTCGAAGTACTCCCCTTGGGACTCTATGCACTGACGCCAGCGCCTAGTCCACCCTTCAAAGCAATTTGGGAACTCTTTTTCTGGAATGGCCATCAGAGCTGTCGTCGTATTACCCTTGATGTCTTGAATGTCATCAAAATGTCTTCCTTTCAATATTTCCTTTATCTTCAGGTAAAGAAAGAAGTCACTGGGGGCCAGAGCAGGTGAGTAGGAAGGGTGTTCCAATACAGTTATTTGTTTACTGGCTAAAAGCTCCCTCACAGACAGTGCTGTGTGAGCTGGTGCATTGTCATGATGCAAGAGCCATGAATAATTGGCGAAAAGTTCAGGTTGGCTAACTTTTCACACAGCCTTTTCAGCACCTCCAAATAGTAAACTTGGTTAACTATTTGTACAGTTGGTACAAATTCATAATGAATAATCCCTGTGATATCAAAAAAGTTAGCAACATCAGTACAATAAGTTCGTGAACTTAATTGTCAGTACTTGTGTATATGAAATGTATATGCCGACAACAGCACAAAGAAGGAAGGAGAGAATGGAACTATCTTGAAGAAAAGTTTCTCTGTTTTCATGAAATTACATTAATATTAATCTGAAGTAGATTATGATAAATTAAGATGTACATTGTAAACCTCAGAACGACCACCAAGAAAATAACTCAAAAACAGTTGAAAAACCAACAAAGGAATTAATATGGTATGCTAGGAAATACCTATTCAATGCAAAAGAATGCAGTAAAGAAGGAACAGAGGAACAAAAAAGCCATGAGACATAGATAACAAATAGTAAAATGGTAGGTGTAAATCAAACTACATCAATAATTACATTAAATGCCAGGGGATTAAATACTCTTATAAAAAGGCAGAGATTTAAAAAGAACAAAAACCAATATCCTTCTATATATGTCCTCTGCTCTTCAAAAGGCACTGGTATGAAAAAGAAAAGATGAGCTACAGAGAGGAAAAACTGTTTGCAAGTCACATAAGAAGCGTTGGAGAGAATAAGGAACAACCAGAGCCCTCACTGCTGGTGGGAATGTAACATGGTACAACCAGTTTGGAAAACAGTCCAACAGTTTCTTACCGAGTTAAACATATACTGACCATATGAATCAGTCATTACACAGCTATGTATTTGTCTAAGAGAGATGAAATCTGAAGTCCACACAAAGACTCATAAACAAATGTTCACAGTTTTATTTGTAATAGACCAAAACTGGAAAAAACACAAATATCTCAACAAGTGAATGGGAAAGTTCGTTGTGGTATATCATCACCATGGAATACTACCCAGAAATAAAAGGAATACATTATTGACACATGTAACAACATGGATGAATCTTTAAATAATTATACTGAGTTAAAGAAGCTAGACCAAAGAAAGTACATTCTGTGTGATTCCAATTATGCAAAATTCTACAAAATACACACTAATTTCTAGTGACAGGAGCAGATCAGTGTTTACCTGGGGAATACGGGCAGGAAAATGGTGTAGGGTATGGAGATGGGTGGGAGACAGGGGTTACAGGCATGAGGAAAGTTTGGGGATGATGGATATGTTCATCCTCTTACTTGTGATGATAACTTTGCAGGTATATATGTCAAGATTTATCACATTGTACCCTTTAAACACTTGGCGCTTTATTGTATGTTAATTATATCTCAATAAAGTTTCTATAAAGGGATACTAATCAATGAAGTATATTACCTCCAGCTTATCGCCATCTTATCTCCTTCCCCAAAACAATTAACTTAAAGGTAACTGGTAGCTATCCCATAAATGCTTCTTGAACTCATGAATGAGTAAAAGAATAAATAAATGAGTCCAGTTACCAACATATGCCCTAACATAAATTCTCAGTATTTTCATTTCCCTCTGAAAAATAGAAATGTACTGTTTATTCTCTCAAGACAATTTTCTCGTATGGCTGGACATTGATCCCAGCTTCAAAACACTTTTAAAATATGGAGCACTAAGTAGCTTTAAAATTGATGGTACTACCATTCGTAGCAGACACAAAGTGGGTGTCAGGTTCAGTAATTAGAGCTATTCATTTTGCTGTATGAAGGTACCCAAGAATTGCTTTTGTCTCCAAACCTATTTCTTAAATCAATCAATTGATATCTTTTAGACTACAGTTCACATAAAATTAATCCAAATGATCTGTGCTTTTATAATATTGCTGTAGTTACCTATCAGAATTTAAGGTGCTCTTCCAGGTATCCCCTTAAAAATACCTGATTATGATGGTTATAAAAACTAGAACTGTAGTTCAAATACCTATTGAACCTATGAAATATTTGTAAACCACCTTTATTGTGGGTCTTTCCGACTGGATTCTAATATGCATTGTGCTGTCATGTATTCAGCTTCTCCCAGATATTGGGTTCTTGCTCCTTAAAGAGTAATAGATGATTTGTGTCCAGGGTGATTTATACCACAGCTATTAAGTAATCAATAGCATTTTGCTTTCTCAAACAGGTCCTTAGCTTCGTTTTTATAAAGCATCACTTGCATATTACAAAAGCAGCATCTCCCTTAAGAAAAGATCAGGACCAGGATTAAATTGCATTAAAATCTTTCCTTGCCAACGCCCTGGTGATAGTTAAGTTGAAACCGAGTGGTCTGATGAGGGGCAGTGTGCCTTTGAAAAAGAGCATAAAAGCCTTGAACCCATGGTCTGGGTTCAAAGCCTGGCTCCTCTACTGTGACTTTGGGGCAGATTCCCATCTGGTTTCCTCATTGGTGTAGAAAAACGAATGTAGATTATAAAATACCTCGCAAAGTCTTTGTGAGGACAAAATAAGGGAATATATTTTTTTTAAGCACCAACACAGTGCTTAGCACATAGTAGGCATTTGATAAGTCAATAAAGTTGGGCGATTTACTTATTTTCATAGACGCTTCAAGTTTCATTTACAGGAACTGAGTCCAAATCTTAGCTCTGCTACTTGCCAGCTATGGCCTGGGACAAGCCGAGAGTCAGTTTCGGCATCTGAAAACTGGAAATAGTAATCTTGTTATAAGGATCAAAACTAGAATATTTACATGGAAGACTTTTGTCAGTTTCAGAGCGTATGTAAATGCAAGATGGTCTTTATCTCTCAAAGCTTGGCCAGGCATGGTATTTGCTGGGGATGAGAGAGGATTGTAACTAAATGTCAGTGGCCCCACTGGGTGCTGCCTGGACAGACCTAAGTGAAACTTTTCACCAAAGATATATGAATCGCTTGGCTTGGGTCTGGGTCTGTGCTAGGGTCTATCCAGCACTGAGCAAGGCAGACAAGTTCTTGCTCAGGCAAAGCAAGACTGGACCCCAGGCAGCCGAGGGGCTGGCAGGGGACTAGTCCAACCTGTCCTCGAGTTCTGTTGGTTCTCCGTCGACATAGCTTCCGGGTCCATTCAGTTCATTCCATCTCCATCCACTACCCTAGTATAATAAAATGGCCCTCACCAGCTCTTTACTACTATTTATATACATGGCACTTGCCATTCATTTCTAAATAATTATGCAGCATACACAACCAAATTAAAAGGACATTTCCAGAGGGTTTTTTTGTTTTTTGTTTTTAATTTTCTATCCTTTATTACTAGTTGCAGATTTTAATGCAGTATGGGCAGTAAAGGTAGACTCTCAAGATTTGTGCTTTTTGGAATTTGTTGAGATTTTATTTTCAGCATAATTCATGTTTAGCCTTTGTGACTGCTTTATGGATGTTGGAAGAGAATGCTTATTCTCTAGTTTGGTTTAGAAAATTCTATATCGCTATTAGATCAAGCTTATAAATCGTGCTATTCCAATATCCCATGGCCTCACTTATATTTTTCTCTACTTGATTTGTAGATTTCTGAGAAGTGTCTCCTGCGGCCATGGTATCCTCTACTCTCATTTCTCCATAAATCCTATCCCATCTGCTTCCTTTATCCAGGAAACCACTAACATTTCTTTCTCAATGTTTTAGAGTCAGTATTTAAAAATATTATCTACTTTCCTACTATATCTAGGGCTTGCAGGCAGGAGGGAAAATAGATCCCTATACCCAATTAACCTGCCCTTGTATTACTAGGATATGTGTCCAAAAATACTTATTATAGGAAGTGTCTGTGTTGGGGGCAAGGAGTCTGCACATGATTTGTAGGGGTGCTCCATTCACTGCAGGTCCTCTGTACACACGTGATGTGTAATAGGCAGACTGGGGACCAGAGCATGGTTCTTATCCTAAGTCTGCATATACCAGCTGTGTCACCTTGGCAAGCCATCTGATCTCCTCTGCTCAGTTCTCCTGATCTGTAAAATGGGAGTGATAATAGCAATGGCCTTAGAAGGTTGTTGAAGAATCAAATGAAGTAACAGGCATCAAAAAGCCTTCAGAAGAGATCTGACACCATGTAGCCCTCTGCAAGCACTCCAGAGAGAGTCGTGGTTCTGTGGAGCATTTCAGTGAGCCTGAACTGCCTCTGAGACTATAGGAACGAGAGGCACTGGGGAAAGAGCTCTGGCGTCTCTTCATAGCTGCCTAGCTCAGCATTGGCTGCATTTGGGCACTGTAACAGAAATGTTTGATTATTAGGCTGAGTAGAGATGTGGTTCTTACACTGGAGGAATTTTCACTCTAATGGAGAAAAGAGAACAAACAAAAACTGCAATTCCCAAGAACACAAATTAGATTTACATAAATATACACATAAATAGACAAATATGTCTCATCTACTGCAGGCTGAGGAGTTGCTAGAATAATTAGTATCATTCAAACAAAAGGGGATTCGTTTCGTAAATTGACCCCCAACCTAGAATCAGTGTTAGGCTCTTTTAAAATATAAAGATGAAAGGAGGCCTGCACATAGAATGTAATTTAATATGTGAAAACTTTCTTTTATTGGTGTGAGAGAGAAGCAATGGTTTGATAAAGACACCAAAAGGTGTAAATACATACATTAGAACTAATTCTTCAGGAAGGGGGCACTCAGGGAGCACACCTGGAGACATCCAATATTCCTTAAAAAGTGTTTCCTATTGTCTTACACCAGGTTACTTCTCACTCTCATAAGACCTGTCTGGAGACATTGAATCTGTGGCTCCTTCCGAATATTCTAATGATGTCTCCATTGCCTTTGAAACTTGTAGAATCATTCTGTTGAATACATTCAACTCATCTAACTTAGAGGATATGTTTGATTTTCTTCTTGAACCAGAGATCTTTTAAATCAATTGTAATGAATAACAGGGTGATCGAGATGGTTAATTCATTCCATTTTGGGGTCAAAATGAAACGTGAATACAATATTGTAGTAAGAGCTAGTACTTATATATTGCTCACCATATCCTAAGCATACCTATTAAATAAAACATTATCAACTATCTACTAATTAATCCTTACAAAAAGCTAAGTACCATGTTTCCCCGAAAATAAGAACTAGCTGGACAATGAGCTATAATGCGTCTTTTGGAGCAAAAATTAATACAAGACCAGGTCTTATTCCAGGTCTTATATAATATAAGACCAGGTATAATATAATATAATTAATATAATATAATATAATATAATTAATATAATATAATATAATATAATATAAAATACTGGATCTATGTAATATAATATAATATAATATAATATAATATAATATAATATAATATAATATAATATAATATAATATAATATAATATAATAAATATAATACCAGGTCTTATATTAATTTTTGCTACAAAACACGCATTAGAGCTGATGGTTCAGCTAGGTCTTATTTTCGGGGAAACAGGGTATGTAGCAGAACTGGGATTGGAACAGAAGCAACATGACACCCACTACACCACAGGGCCATCTGAAGACTGGTTTTCTTGTGTGACTCGTAAACTGGTTTGAACGTGTGACGGTGCTGGAATTCTCAGCAGCAGATGCCGTAAAACAGATACACCAAGTGATTGCCTTAGATTAGTGGAAATTTGCGATGGAGATTTATACTGAGATTTTAAGTGCATCACAACTGGATTTCACAATGATTGGGTTTGTTTCATTGTACTTTCCAAGGGTGGTTTCCTTTGGAAAAATTGTTTTGCTTTTCTCCTGTTTCCTTATTTAGAAGAGGTAACTAGCATCTGCCCACTCTCTACTTTATGATGGTGTGAGAGATAATTACACACTGTGTGCTGGGTTTGAAGAGCGTTCTGTTAGAGACATGATACTCATTAATTATGTATTGGCCTTTATCGCACACTTTATTCTCCTTCTGAGACTATATTCTTGACTTCGTTCACTGATGTTGTTGTAACAAACACAGCGGAATTAGTTTTCTTTGATCTTTGCCTGTAGTGATCAGATAAAATTCTTTCCTGAAATATTTCTCAAGAGACACTTGTCAGAGATAGGGCAGCACACCAGATTGGCTGGAGACTCACTCCCACCCCGGAATGAGATGGCGCCATGTCAAAGAACTCAATCACTATTGGTGGGGGGTGGGGGCGGTGTGGAAAGAAAACAGCCAGGCAGGCCCCAAACAGTGTGTCTGAGAGGGCAATTATTCCAGCTCATTCTAGATTTTGGAATCTTCATATAACTGGGGTCAGTGGAGATAAAGAGCCCCAAGGCCAGGTCCCAGAGGCCAGCCAGAGAGAGGTGGACAAAGCCATGCCTCTGAGGCGACTAGTTCAGAGTGGGAAGTGCCTCCATATTGCACAGCTCACTGCCATCTATGTGGATTTGGCCACCTTTCCAGGCCCACCCCCTGCCGTTATGCAGTGCATGGCCTGCGAGGCTTTAGGCAGCATTCCTGGGCCGTGCTTCTTGCTGAGGGAAGCCATCTGCAGCCCTACCTGCTGGGAGGTGGAGGGGCAAGCCAGGAGCCAGTCATATCCATTCATCCACAGGCGCTACCCCACGCCATGTTGCCAAACGCCATATTCGCTCATCTTTCACTTTGTCTTATCTGGCTATAGAGTCAGATAATACAAAATGAGGTGGAAGGGGGGATCCTTGGGACGGGAAAAGGAGATGTAAAAGATGCCATGCTTTATCTACCTGGTTTTCCCAACAGACTGAATCAGCAGGTCTGTTTGCTTCCTGCTGCATGTTGTTCCTTATACTGATTCCTGATAAATGCAGACGTAGCACTATCAGTTATCCCGATGTAACAAAGGTATAGAGGATACTTGTTATCATGGTTCATCTGATTCTGTACTTAGGCTTTCATTTCACTTTTAAAGTAAGTCCTTGAACATGAATGGTCATGGATAATTTACTGTTGTATAATTGCATATAATCCCCAAACTTCATCCAAAAACAATGGGTAGCAGAGAACTGTCATGTTCAATTGTGTTTCTTCATAGCAACAACCTTTGAGGGGGAAAGCAATTTCATTTACTTCATTTTCATACAGAGTAGAAGTCCAATTGTGCTTTTGTAATTAAGTTCCCTCACATCAAGAGGAAAGAATATGTCTCTGAAATGTGCATTGAACCCAAATAGAAAAGTTAATTCAAAATAAAAAGCAATGATCATCTTGTGTTTATTAATGAGGTAAGTATTTAATAAAATATCTCTGTTTTCATCTTTCTATTGAAAACATGGCGATTTAAAAGCATTTTTGGATGTAAGAGCACATCAAGGGCTTGAGTTACGATAATAATTGGATTAAGTTTGTACTCCGGACTTCTCACCAAAGTCCTCTTGGCCACATATTCACAGACACAAGTGGGAGTTGGAGTGACAGCAACCTCGTCAAAGCCCCATTTTGCCCGACTTAGCATCAGGCCGTGTCTGAATGTTAGGGTCCTAAGATGGAGGCTTCACAAGTTGTTCTGGGAAATTACAGGGTATCATAATGTCAGACTTCATCAATTTATTATTGGGAGTTTTGAAACTGTCACACTTTTGCCTACAATTATCTCTCTTTTGACACCATCAGTCCTAACAGGAGAGCAGCCGTCCCCCAGTACCATAATTCAGAAGTCTTTTTTGGGATGAACTACGCCATGGATACAAGCATCTCTTATGCATTGTTGTTGCGACCACTGGAAACTGCTTGTATTTCGTTAGAAATATCCTACTCTGCCCATCAGAAGGACTGAGCTTCATTTTCTTAAGTAACAATTGTGTACCTGACCCTACACCAGGTTTTGGGGATACAGCAGGGTCCACGCATGCCCTTCTCAAGAGGCTTAGACAATAGTGAGAGCGCTGAAGAAGTGAGGTCCGTTATTAATGGTGACTCGTCCCCACTTGGTAACCAGGCCTTAGTCCTATTTGTTAAAAACTGTGGCCCTTCCTACCATTGGAGATGTTTGTGCAGGTGAAATTGTAAAGTCAGGCACATCAGCTCCCGCCCTGCAGCCACTGCCCTGGGCATCAACTGACGTGGTCCTCAAACAGGACTAATGGACAGCCACGCCTCCGTACCTCCCAATCTCCTCTGTATTACCACTGGCATGAGTTGTCCAACAATCCAAATCCTCTCACCAAATGTGAGCCCTCCGTCGCCTCGCCGTCTTCAGGTTCTGCTCTCCTTTGAAGTGAAGCTTCATACCTGATCAGCCTTCGTTCCCACCACACCCACCATGTATTCCCTGGGCCGCCATCCTGAGTCACCTCCCACCCCATAGTGCCTGGCTTGCACTCTTCTCCCTCTTCCTGGAGCACCCAGCCGGCCTGCAAAGTAATGAATTATTTAGCCTTCAAACAGAGCAGTGCCTCCTGCCTGTGCCCTCCCCAGACCCCTTTTCTGCCAGCAAGGAGCAGCCCTTCCTGTTTGTTCCCACTGGCCATGTCTAGAGGAAGCGTTGGTAAATAGTAGTTGATCATTATATCTGTTCAGCCTCACCAGTCTGCTTGCATTTCCTCTCCTCTCCCAACCCTTTTCCCCAAAACTCACAGAAGAGAGAGGGGTCTTAAAAATGCAAACCTGCTGAACAATAATGAATGCCAACTATAATTTTATATACAAAAATTAAATATAAAAAGTCAATTTAAAAGGTTTTAAAAAAAATGCAAACCTGACCATACCGCTCAGCTGCTAAACCTCCCCTACTCCTAGAGCCACACTTAGGATCCGAAAGTGGTCCCCGTGGCCTCCCCGGTCCCCACCCAGAAGCAGAGTGACCCTTCCATAAGCTTTAATGCACTGGAGTGATGACGGTGCCAGAAGCAAAACAGAATGAAATGCAAAGATAAGACCAAACCACACCGTCAGTGTATGCCATTGCTCGCAGGACATTTGGTCTCATCAAAAACGTCCACTGAGACATTTGACCCACGCCACAAAGTCCTTGAAACTTTGTCCTGTCGAAAACGTCCACACTTAGAAAACGCCCCTGGGTTTAAATAGCCCATAACATTTATTTATATTTTTGGTTTACAGGATTAATACATCAACAAGACCATCATGTTTTATTGCTCCAGTAATTGGGTTGTGGCTGGATTGCCAATATCAAGCCTTCTTAACGGATCGTGGGCGTTTTGGACAGGACAGAACATTCACTTATCATGGCCGTTCAGTGAAGTTCTGATTTTTCATACAGTGACACTTTGATGCTTTAATTTTTTTCACAAACATCATCCTTAGAAAAACGTTTGGTGGCCCTGTTTTGCTGGCACTTGTCACTTCCTCACAAAGCGTCGCCTGACTCCTTGCACGAGCATTGGCACCTATTCCATGGGCTCGCTGACAATAGTCATCATTAAATAACTGTGTAGTCATGTGTTTCATGTCTGTGTCTCATGCTGGACACTCTGCCCCATGAAGACAGAGAGGGCCTCTCTAGTCTACCAGAGCCCCCCAGCACCTGGCACGATGGGGACATTGACTGAAGCTCAGGTGATGCTTGTTGTCAATGAAGGGTCTTCCCGACTGCAGGCTCCCACGGAGACGTGAGCTGCTTTAGAAGAAGGACCGTGAGTTTTCATCTCTACATATAGAAACTAACTTAGGACTTGCCACATAGTAGGTACTCAGTCACTATTTCCTGTAAAATGAATGAATGAATGATTGTCCTCTGCTTTGGTCACGCAGCAAGTCATTTTAGAACCATGAAAAGGGAATAAAATAACTCCGTATTCTTCTAGTTGACTTGAATGGGCCATTTTAATCTCTCCAGAATGTAATAGTTTTCAAGTTGCAGTCGGCATGCGAGATTTTTGGAAGCTCCGCACTTGGAGTTCTTATCAGAGTTTAAATCACCGAACTCCGTAGCATGGAATTTGTGTTTCTTGGTCGTACGGGGCATTAGGCTCTCAAAAGACAAACACAGATTTCTCACTAAAGACACCTTAACCCTACATCTGAGTGGAACCACTTCTCTCCTCTCTGAAGGAAGTCTTTGAAAAGAAGTCGTTGAAATTATTGACCTAGCAAATAAACAGAGCTGCGCTGGACTTAACCTTCCTTACTGGGCACACAGAGCCTGCGCAACCTTGTCTGGGAAACCTCCTGGAGGTAGATGCCCTTCCAGCTGCGAGCCCTCCGGAGAGCAGACCTTCAGCTGTAAAATGTGCACCCTCCCTCCTGTCTCCTGCCTCAGAATGCAGCCTCCAGGACATCTGGGACCATAAACTGCCGGGAAACTTGAGTGTGTTTTTCAACAACTAGCTGCTTGCGAGAGGCTGACAGTTTGAAACTGGTGAGTTCCCAAGTGAGTTCATCAGATGTTTCAACATGATATCAGATAAAGATATGAGCAGCCCAGTATCTGAGGGTTACCTAGGCCGGCACGCAGGTGACACGGAGGTGACACCCCTCCCCCCGAAGGGAGCCCCACAGGCATGGAAAATGACTCCCTTGAAGATTTTTCTTTTAGGTTTGTCTACGATTTTGTTAGACATTGGCCTTCTCCTATCTGAGAAGTTAATATTGCTCATGGTCAGAAGTTAGAGTAAAATGATGACGTGAGTTTTTAAAAACACGACTCCAGGTCCGTCATTGGGATTCCTTCCACTTTCCTTCTACTGTTTGGACAACGTGGGTTTCCACGTTAAAGACCCCAACAGGGAGAGCAGAGGTAACAAAATAATAGGGGGCATTTTCACACCACTCTTGGGAAAACTCAAACCTTGTTTTCAGGTTTTAAAAAGAAAACTCCTCAAAATCATTGTCTGTCTCAATAAAGTGGAGAAACCTGAAACTTATCCTGTCTTGACGACCAGAACTCCTTCCCTTATTCCCATTTAGATTTCATTAATATCCTCAACCAAAAGAAACAGACCAGATTTAAAACCAGGACAAGATAGACTGGCCGCTCATTGAGCCTTCCTTCGCTTTCCCCTGGGGTCTGTGGTTGACCTACAAACCTGCCAGGCTGCTAACTCGCCCTGTGGTTAAGGGTCTCCTAACTGAGGCCCCACAGAGGGGTACAATGGCAGATACGGTAACACCACATCCCAAATCCAGAGACGAGGCCAAAGAACGAGGTGAGAGGCTGTCTGTCTCCTAGGCTGGGACGATGGGTCCAGGCCATCTGTGGCCTATTTTGCTGGTTCTGAGTTTGGTAAGATTTTGTAGAGTAGTTTGCAATACCAGTTCCTCCTGCCATTTTCAATACTGAGTAGGGAGGCCTGCTAGCAGTCCTGTATCATTGCTTTAGAGTCACCCAAATAAGATATTTATGGATTTCCAGTCCGGCTCTTCTAAAACAGTCTCTAACAGTCAAGGGCAACCTAAAAACAAATTATGGTTCATCCAGTCTTACTTTTAAAATGGGGTGCTCTATCGGGGGTGGGCAATGATATTCACGAGCACACTTCCCTGCTGTGCAATCCCATGGCGCCATAGCTTGATCCAAGGCCAATGCTAGACATAGTTAGAAGTTCAACAAGCACGTGTGGAATTGGCCCGTTCCAGCCTGGTCTGCCGCACTGACTTGTACAGAACAAACATCAAATACAGCTCTCCCAGGAGGGGGCGGCTGAGGCAGTCCACCCGGCTTACGGCCCCTTTTGTGCCCAAAGCTGAATTTTCTTTAGCAAATATCCAGTTCCCCGTTCCTACCACACAAATTAGGATTAGAACTGCAAATAGAATAATTACGTGTGTGATATTGAATATTAGACAAAGTAACTGAGTAACTCGTATTTTTTTAGAAAATATTTTTGACCCAAACCTTAAGCATTATTCTTATTTACTAAAAAAAAACAACATTAATAACCACAGGACTTTTGTGAAGTGGTGCCATTTTATGCCATTTTGTGGCACAATAACGGGTTGTATTGTTATTAACATGAGTAACGTTGCATACTGTGTAAGAAAGTCGATCTTCTGTCCAGGATGTATAAAATTAACACGGGGAAAGGTTCATAGCATCCAACTCAGATGATGCAGGAACTATCACTCGTTGAATATAATGTCCAAAAGCCAAAAATATTGGTTAAAAGCAAAATATAAGAAAAACACACTTCTGATATTTAGATGTCAAACAAAAAACATATGCTGGTCGTATTTTCACTTAGTTGATTTTCATGGAAAGGAGTTTAAAACTGAATGGAGTGGGGGTGGGGAGAAGCAATTAAAGAAAATCAACATATTAAAAGGCACGTACGCTGAGGATATTAAACTCATTATTCAAGAGCAAAATTTAGTGAGGCTGTATTTGCTTCTGAAGTTCTTCCCGTTGCCAGAGGAATGCTTTCCCCCTTAGTCTATTTTCTGCCTCCTGACTTTATCCGAGCAGCTCTGACTTAGTCTACTGATCAAACAGGCTGAGCAAGATAATTATCTATGCGTGGATGCTTTGGAGTAAAAGACATCTCAGAGTAGTTCAACTTTCCAATTTTTAAAAAACAAAAGGGGCCAAAGAGAGAGGGAAAGGAGCCGCCGTGCTTTTTACACGCAACTAATGAAATGCTAATGTGCACAAATGAATTTTGAAAGAACACAAATATTGCTTTGAAATTAATTATACCTCTTCCATTGTCTCAAAAAATGGAAGATTGAAACCTGTATCGCGATGTTTACTATGTTTAATTTTCGATTGTTTCTTTGATGTTTCAGATAGAAAGGTTTGCACCTGCAAAGAAAAAAGGCTCTGAACAGATTGCAAACACTCTGCAAACACTTCATCAGGAATGTTAGTTGTCAGCCTACCCCCAGCACAAGGGAGCCTTGATGATATCTTGTGTGCCGTTGACTTCTTTTGATTAATAAATGCAAACAATTTTTCTCAGTAACCTCTGTTGCAATCTATGCATGACAATTAGGGACAACCTCTAGTGAAGGGATGCAGTGGAGGCTGCTTTCGCTTCCTCTGCTGCAAAATAAATGCTTGATGTTTAATGCTTTTTGACAATTAGAGAATGAAATCTCTGCTGCTATGCAGTTTCAGCAACTGCTTATTATTTCTGTTCCCTACAACGAAGGATCAATGTTTATGACAATTTTAACTCCACTCTGGGTGGACAATTTGATTACTTCTTTCCCTGAGTTTCATGTCCTATTATTGAATTCTTGGGTGCAAATATCATTGGCTTTTCACAAAATGGATTTGTGATGTTACCATCAAAACAATGTATCGAGTGGGCATCATAAGGAAGCCAAGTGTGACTTTCATGGAATATTCCATCGTTACTTTCCAGGGCAGAGGCAGCTGTGGAAACGAGGCAAGAGTCAAGTTTGGCCTTGCTCTAAGGCCTGTGGCCTGCCCCTGCGGACTGCCATGCAGTGTCTTAGCAAGACACATCCTCGTCATAGGTCTAGGGCACTGGGGCATGTGCAGCCTGCCTCTGCATTCGCAGCGGTTAAACGTTCCTGCTGCGAACTGTGGAGGAGACCAAGGCGAAGCACAGCCACACAGATGCCAGACAGGCCGTGGCCTGAGGCTGCGCGATACACTCCGGGTTTTGGCGTGCTTGTGCCGGCCGCGGGGCCGAGAACAGAGAGGAGAGCCCACACCTTAGAGACTCACGCACTTGGGTTTGGATCCAGAGGCGTGATCTTAGGAGTCTGATACGCCGTCTGTGGCTTCTGCCGGTCATTCGTGCATCATCTTTCCATCCCTTAGCGAAGTATTCAGTCATGCGATACATGTTCACTAGGCCTTCTCAAAGGCGACTGCGGAGAGCTGGAGGCCCCATGGAGAGCTGGTGGCCCCCTATAGAGCTGATGGTCCCATGGAGAGCTGGTGGAAGAGAGGACGGGTTTCTTAGTCAGTTTGCACTGCTGTAACAAAATGCCACAGACTCGGTCACTTAGGAATAACAAACATTTATTGTTCACAGTTCTGGAGGCTAGAAGCCCGAGACTGGCACAGTCGGGCTCTGGTGACAGCCCTCTGGGTTGCAGACAGCCATTTTCTCATCGTGTCCTCACAGGGCAGAGTGCAAGAGAGCTCTGTGGGGTCTCTTCTGTAAGGATACTAATCCCGTGCATGAGAGCTCCACCCTCATGCCCGAGTCACCTCCCAAAGGCCCCTCCTCCTAATACGATCACATTTCAACATGCGTTTGGGGGGATACATTAGATCCCCCCATAAGATCAGGCTGTGGCTGGGCAGCAGGCTCAGGCCTAGGTCAAGGCCTGCTCAAGACAGGAGCGTGGTCTGCATGCTGGGAGGTAGCACTGCTCAGGAACAGGGTGGGAGCCAGCACGGCATTGTCCTGTGGCCAAGGGAGGCAATGCTAGCTTCCTGAACCAAACCCGGCCAGAGTGTGACAGACCAGAATATGGCAGGACCAAGAGTGGACAGAAGATAAGCAAGGGACCTGAGGGGACAGATTGGTGCGAAGCACAGGTAGAGGAGGGGGGAAGGGGTCTACAAGACACACTGGGAAGAGAGATTTCCTGGGACGTGGGGAGCAGGCCGACTGCGGGGTAGAGTTTTGTGCAGTTTATGTAAGCCAAGCCCGCAGGCAGACAGGGCTGTCTGGGGCCTGTGGCGGTTGGGGCTTTGAGCAAATTACCATAATCCCTGGACCATCATTGCATCTCGAAACCAGGGACGATAGTGCCTACCTGCAGGCTGGTTGGAAGGCCTTCATGAAATAGTGTATGTAAAGCAAGTGGAGCAGAGTGAGTGCTAACAAAGGGCAGATGAGATGACTGAGACTGTTATAATTAACCTCCCCTGGACATCACACTTTTGTGAGGGTCTCACTTGGCTCAATACCATAAGTTCCTCTCCAGATCCACAGTCCTTACTTCTTTTTACTTGTCTTAAGGGTCTCGGCATCGGTATATTTGTTATCGTAAGTCGCCTCGAATAATTTTTAGAAATGGATGGGGGTACATTATAAATAAACATAGTTATCTGAGATAATAGGAATGTTTCATGCCCTACTGATAAATTAATCCATTCATCTTATTTTCAAGGTGCTTTCTATTCAGAAAAAGATAAAGTATGTAGGAGAAAAATAAGATGGAAGAGAGAAGAATCTCAATTTTAGATTATTATTTTTAGTTGGATGAATTGAAAAGAAAAAGTTCCCAAATTTTATGCAGAATGAGATTTATGTGGTATGAATGTACTGCTGTCATTAGATAGAGCCATATTATGTTCCAGCCGGTAATCAGCGTGGCAGGAGTTCAATGTGAAGAATGATTGCAGATAATAAATACTCCATCCTTCATACACAGAGCTGATAGACTGGACCCTCCAGCACTGCTCTGATCCGTGGTATCGGGACTCCAGGTGGCCGTGGGAAGTGAGAGGCCAGCCTCCGTGAGCCCACGTGGTGTCAGATGGGGCCTAGAAGGCACAGTCGTCTCCCAGATGGCAGATTTGGAAGGGAGTGTCTGACAGCAGGAGTCAGGCAGGCTTAAGCTTGCATCCCATCTGCCACTTGCTTTCTAGCTGTGTGACCTTGCAAAGACTTTTAGCCTCACTCAGCCTCAGTTTCCTTATCTGTGAAATGGGTGAAAATAATACCCACCTCACAGGGTTCTGCAAGGTTAGAATACTGGTTGGGCACCTTGCCCTTAGTCTGGTATGCAGTTAATATGTACAGGTAATTAAAAAAAAAATTAAGAAAGGTAGTGATAATAATACTCTTAAATTTGGCCTCGTTGATACCAGCTATCTGCCGATATTATGAGCCATGGAGATGTTTTTGGAAAACAAACTTTAAGCAAATTTGGATTAAGGGAATGAACTGACACAGCCTAACAGCGGTCTTGGATCTGAATTAGTGAGTGACCGCCCACACTTCCTTAGGCAGAGGATAATGACTCAGGACCAGAGGTGTTTGGCTGGGACAGGTTTTGCCCTGGCATGAGCAGCAGCAGTGGTGGGTTTTGAATTTTGGCCGGGCCGTTCTTGGTTGGGATGGAGGTAAGGACAGAATCAGCAAGGATTATGTTCTTCCAGGAGCTGTATCCCTGGGGGTCGGGGGGGGACAGGCTGCACCCTGCCCCATGGTGAGATCTCTGTGCACCAGGCACTTCCTTAGGTCATCTCCTGGCCTCATGGTCACCCAAGAGGAATGATTGTGACCCCATTTCACAGATGAAATGGGAAATGGAGGCTCAGAGAAGCTCAAGGTCACAGAACAGGTAGTGTGAGGGGGACCCACAGGCAGTTTGATGTTCAGGGGCGATGTTCTTAGGCAGTGTCCCTCCTCACGTGGGTACTGAGCTTGTGAAGGTGTGTCCTGAAGATACAGACCAAGGGTAGCATGCCAATGAAGGCATTCCACAGAGACAAGCTCCATCGCTGGTTTTATTTCATATTTATGAGCACCAGTGTAGAGAGAAATAATATTAAATGCATAGCAATAGATTACAGTACCTTTAGAGAAGAGAGATAATTAAGAAGCAAGGGTGGAAAAGTCTGGACTGTTTAAAGGAAAAATTGTTAGTGTAAAGGGAAGTATCCTCAGAGCAACCAACACAAGACTAAGAAAAATCAGTTCTTTGGGAGGAGAATGTGAAGCGTTTGGAGTGCATTGATTTGGGATACACTAGTCATAGAAGAGTCTGCGGTCATTATGGATGGAGTCCGCCATCAGCTCCTACTGTGATCTTGTTATCGGAGTATTTTATAGTCCACCTGACCGAAAAGAACAACTGGACTGTGAAATGATAGAGCAAATAAAAAAAGCCGTAAAAGAGCCAGAGTGATAGTAATGGGAGATTTTAAGTACCTGAGCACAGAGCACAGTGCATTAAGTGGATGAAATAAAGCTTGAAGCGTGTGTGGAAGAGGCTTTGGGGATGGGAGAGTGGGAGGTGGGAAGGGGGTGGCGAGGAGGGAGGGGAGTTTCTCCAGAGGGGACTGTTTAACTCAGCATCTAACATATTAGTTTACAGCACCAAAGATGTAATTAAAACGACCCTCTATATCAGTCTGTTTCTTCCTGTGGCCCCGTTTTCTGCATCCCTAGAAGGTTCCCACATACCCTCCGGTGCACCCAACCCACGATCCGGGATTTGGGGATGGGAACCGGATTACCAAGATGAACGTCCGCATCAACTCTTAAATTCAGCACATTGTGGCCTTGTTCCAATTGCACTAACTGTTCAGTGCATTGATTTAAAATTGAAATCACATTTCTGGATGATAGTTTTAAAACATGTTTCTGAGTAAGTCTCCGCGTGAAAGATTCCTGTACCAGTAAATTAATAAATGCATCACTTCAAGACGACTGCAAAGCCACGTCTGCTGCAGGTCAGTGACATGTCAAGAACCCTTGTCCTGCACAGAAGAGGGGCCACAGCTACAGGACAGAGCATGAAGCATCCACAGTCTCCTAGGTCAAAGGCAGGACCAGGAAGCCCAACAATAAAACCCACGGCGACCGAGGAATCCGTGAGCACGGGGCCTGCTGGCACTGATGCTATGCAGAGAGCCAGTGAACTCTGGCTGGAGGAAAGCCACTGTCTGCCTTATTTTCAGAGTGGCGGTGAAACGAGCTGGCCCTGGCCCTGTGGTAAGGTTGATTCAAGCTCTCAGTCTGGGTGCTGAGAAACGAGGTCCCAAACCATTTGCCAGCCCAAAGTTCAGAGAATGGCCCGGTGTGAGTAGAGTACTCAGTGCATCTGGGGCTGAAAACAGATCTCACCCCTGTACCTGTGTACTGTCCCCTCTCTACAAAGGGCACAAGGACTGAACTCGAAGGTCGTGGAAAGGAACGAACTCTCCCCACTTCCCACCCCTTTTGGTTCAGTGTTCTTTGTTTCTAAAGCACTGTTGTTCCAGCATGCCCAACTCCAAAACAAAAAGGAGAGAGAACAACTGCTTAGTGTCCCCCCTTCACAAGGCAAAAATAAAACCCTGGCCAAATATTATTTTATCTATTTGTTCTGAAATTATGCTTTCCATTTTCAGGATGCTAATGATGGGCTCTGGAGGGAGTGTTTTCCGGGCCCAGTAGCAATGCTGTAACATTAAACAAGCCTGTGAGTGAGGGAAATTGGAGTAATTATCTTGCAGAGTGGAGGAAAGGCTCTTCTACTCCACAGCGCCCTCAGCCCCGCACGACCAGGTAGCTCGCAATAACCGTCACTCCAGAAGCGCAATTCCTCTTGAGTGGTAGGTATCCACCAACAAACATTTCGAAGCTTCATCGCTCTAAATAATGTCTCCAATATCACGCTGCCTTTCCCAGTGGCCTCTCGGGGTCCTGTGAGGCAGAAGAAAGAGCAGATCCGGGGTGTGGCAAGGAAGCCATGCCCCTGCAAGTGTCACCCACGTCATCCCTCGCCTGCCTGGTGCTCACTGCCTCCCACGCGGTGTGACAAACATGGGGCTGAAACAGAGGCTAACAGACATTTAGGGAAGGGAGCTTTTCGTGTCACATTCAGGCCCGTCTTTGAGAATGAAGTAAGGAGCAGCACCCAGAAATGTTCAGCCTGGAGACCAACCCAAACTGAAGGGCCTTGAAGCCAGGAGAAGTGGGCCCAGGGTCAGCCCACTGCCAAGCGAGCAAGTGCCTTTGATGCTAGTTCACACACAGGCTGTCGATGGGTGATTCATTCATTCGTTCGTTCATTCATTCATTCATTCATTCATTCATTCATTCATTCATTCATTCACTCATTCTTTCAAAGTGTCCCAGCTCTGCTATTTACTGCCTCTGAAATCTTAGGCAACTTACCGAATCTCTCTGGTCCTCCATTTTATTGTGTGTGTGAAGTTTCAGGGAATTGTGATTCCAACGATCTCACAGGGTCAGGAGAATTAGATGACTTCACATGAAACACTTGGAGCAGTGTTTGGTGTGTAATAAACAGTAAATATTAACCTTGATGAGGACGGCTATGGTGATGGTATCAGCCTGGGTCCAGCCAGGGAAGCAAGCTACATCAGTGTTTGTAACGGAGAAAATCCAATCTGAGAAACTGGTTAGACAAGCATTGGCAAACAGAAGAAAGGGGCTGGTGAGGGCAACACAGACAGTAGCTGCAGGCAGCAGCCGTCACCCAGCCAGGCTGGGGAAAGACTGATTATTCTGTGTATTATTACTTAGAGAGCCTGGGTCCTTGGTGGAGAGACCCTGCAGACCTGGGACCCAGACCTCTGGGCTAGAGAGTGGCTAAGGGGGCACGGTGAGGACTTCTAGGAATGTGGGAAGAAAAAGAGTCCTTAGAAACTGCTAGGGAAACTGGCAGGAAGAGCCAGGAGGAAGGAGGGAGCAAACCCTGCTGCCTCCTCCAGGCGCCTGCCCAGGTTTTCTCTAGCACCCCCTCTTGGGACCAGCTGCCAAAGAAGAGCTGGCGTTGGCGAGACAGATCCAAGAACCAAGGCTAGGTTTTGGGCGTAGAGACAGACAGAGCTCACAAACAGACATAGTGTGGTAGGGCTGAGAGCGAAGGAAGTTATAGCAGGGAGCAAACCACGAAGGGTCGCTGGTCCACGTGCCGCTTAGGGCTACTGAGATAGGCAGGCTTTCCTAATTAACTAAACAGGTAAATACGTCATTACACATTTTGATAAGCTCTGAGAAGGATACAAACAGTAGGACAGATGGGGATGGGGCGAACTGCGGAGGCCTCTCTGAAAAGTTTGAGCTGAGACATGAAGTATAATGTGCATTTTCCACCTGCAGAATATGGGGAGCAGAGTGAGGGTAGGGAAGGGCGATTTTCTAAGCAGAGGCAACATATGGATACGTGGCCAGAGGTGCGAAGAACTTGGTGTCCTGGTGGACAACACAGGGTCTCTAGCTGGGTTTCCAGCGAAGTTCAAAAGTTGCCGAGAGGAGGAGTGCGAGGCTTCTGTCCATCTGACCCTGGACTCCTCGGCCATTTGAAGACAAGCTGTGGACTTCCTGGAGCTTCCGTTTTCCATCTTTACAACCGAGGACAATATCTGCCCTCCTCTCCACCCAGAAATACTGTGTGTGCAGATGCAATAATGGATAGAAGTGCATTTTCAAAGCACCGTACAAATGCAAAGCATCATTACCGTTGTCTAGAGCGCAGATTGATCTGGCGTTTTCTCACAGCCTAGGGGTCACACTGGAAAAGTACATTAGTGTAGTCTTCTGGGCTGGAAGATGCCAGTTTGGATGTTAGCCCAAACGTGACAATTGTAAGCTGTCCTACTAGCACATATTAAATGGCCCTGTTTGCTGACTAAGGGCTGTTTAAATCGTTACGATCCCAGTTTCCACAATCACTAATCTTTATGCATAAAACAAATACTTGTCACAGCTCTCTGCTCCCAGAGCCCTATATTTATTTGCTCCATGTCGATTGGTGTTTGTCATGTTTCTGCTCAGAAGGACAGTTTGAATATTAAGATGGAATGCTTTACTCCATGGTGGCACGTCTGTTCTTGGGATCAGTTTTGGTTCGTTCATTCATTCATTCATTCAATAAATACTTGAGTACCCACTATGTGTCAGCACAAATTTTGAATTATGATTCTGTCTTAATAAATCTTAAGAGTGTTTACATTTCAAAATAGTTTTTTAGATTCATATTTACAAAACTCCACAAATCCACTTACCAAGGAAAACGTGGGGTCCAATGGCGGGTGTTCCATCTCGGCACTATTTGGGGGTCTGTTGGATTGTTTCCAGCAAGTCATTAGCTGCACCGTCTGTGAGCAGGATTTCCCTGTTTGTCATCCAGCTACATCTGTCCCTGTACCAGGCAAGTTTTGTTTTGCAGCATCTTGTGAGGGCTTCTCTCCTTGAGGAGAATGTCCAATGTTCAGGAGGTGGGTGGTACCTGTGAACCTTAGATCTCAGATGACTGATGAGTTTTGAGCCCAGAAGAATGGCTGGGATTGGGGTCCAGTTTAAGCTGGGAAATTCATTTGTGATATTTTGCCAAGGTGGATGGAAACTAGAGGACATGGTCAAGTGGCCATATCACCAGGATAAAGGCAAGGACGAGAATGAGGAGGGGTCCCAGTGCAACGTTTGTCATGGAGGGCTTAAGCGCAGACGTTTGCCCCAGTGCCCAGTGGGATGTAAGTTAATGAAGAGTGCTTATTTTATTTACTGCTATGTCCTAAGCCTTTTATGACTGCCCCATGCATATCTTAATGTGCCAGGGGTCCCCACCCAAGTATCTCTCGACATTCAATGCATCCTGGTGACATTTTTCCCAGCAGTCACCAAATTCCGACTTGTTTTAATGAACCATGCCGTTTTGCCCACCAGGCTGCTGCCTTACCTGAGTTGTAACCCCGAAGCAGCCTTAGCTCATCATTTTGGCTCGTTTTGGCTCAGCAGGGATGAGTCAGCAGCATGCTGCTCTTTGTTTTTCAGAATCCCTGGTTGGGGCATCTGCAGATTAGCTAATGGAGGGTGCTCTGTCTTGCCAAATGTTAATGGTATAAAATGTGATCATTTTGCTGACAAATGTAAGCAGGTTTCATTCTGACTTGCGGTAGAAATAATCCCTCAATTTTGCAACCTGGAAACAATAGATTTTGTTGATGTTGATTACTCCATTTCTAGCTTCTTCCTGTGATACAGTGATTCTTTCAATTGCAGTTTTCAGGTGATGTGTGTGTGATGTTTTCTCATTAGCACTCTAATGATAGACAGGATGAATTCCATGTCTGTACTGCACCGTCTTATAACCACAAATGAATTTGTTAGAGCAGTTGCTACAGACACATTTACTGCCTGCTTTGAGAAGTTTCTTTTCTCTTTTCCAAAGTTACGGAAAGCTCAGAGGTCTCTGAGATGGCGCCACACCCTCGTGTGTTACTTTACAGCTCAGTGCAGCTCATGGAGGAAATGACTTTCAGTTTTAATCGTGGGTTAATATTAATAGTCTGGGAATTTTTCCAGAGAATGTCATTTTACACACATCTCCACTTCTGTGAATATATGCAGAATGTACCCCCCCCCATGTGGCTCTCATTATGACATTTCTCCCCCAATTTTAGTAAAAGAACTGTTTAAAATTAGATAGGAATTTGGCATTAAATTCCATACTTGAGCCCACTCCTTATGGGTATGGGTTCTGCTTGATGGCCTCTAAATTAATAACGTGGAATTCATGAATGTATATTATGTTTCTGGCGCTGTCCTAGCCCCTGGAGAGACTGCAGTGAGCTAAAACTCTCCTTAGGGAACTTATCGGCCCGTTGGTAAGAGACAGAATGACCACAACGATTGCAGAATCTTGGCATAACTGAGAAATCGTAGTAAGGGCTAGACAGGGCCAGGGAGATCCAAGAACACATTCCCAGGCACCTGAGGTCGCCTGGAGTGTTGGACAAGGCTTCTCTGAAGGAATTCCATGTCAGCTGAGTTCTGAAGGATATACTGGAGTGAAAGATAGGGGTGTGGACCCTCCCAGATAGAAGATGGCGTCACACAGACCCCATCCGTCCTGGTGAGGGCTTGGATCTTCATGTCAGGTGCAAAGAGGAGTGGAGAAGGGAACGGATGGGGACGTGACCAGATTTCCAGTTTGAAAACAATCACCCTGGCTTTTGGCTGGAAAATGAATTGGGGACATTCAAGGTGGGATGCGGGTAGACCAGCTAGGAGGCTTTTCTTAGGAATCTAGGGAGGAAATGGTAGTAACTTGGATTTGGGGTTTGGTGGGAAGACAGAAAGATACGGATGGACTGGGAAGACATTTAGGAGGTAAAATAGGCAGGACTTGGTAGTGGGTGCAGGGAGAGAGGAAATGGCAAGGATGACGGGTGCAGCAATTTACTGAAACAGGCCGCACTGAAAGTGGACTGGCTGTGGAGAAGGCTCTTCAAGGGGGTGCCTCTAAGACATCTCCATGAATCCTTTGCTTTTCTTACATTAGGCCAAGTAGCATTCTACATACAGGTCTGCACGTGATGGACAGCCATGGACCCCTGCAGCCAAAATTTTGGGACCCAGGGTTGGAAGAAGCAGGCAAGAATTCCCAGTGTGAAAAGAACATGTGCAGAGGGGTGCGCCCATGCTCCCCAAGGTCTCAGAGGAAGGCACAGCGGGTGGCAGTGGGTCACATCACTGCAGGGACCCACTTCTCCCCTTCCTCAGATTCCCAGAGAGGAGTCACGTACACATGGCGGGCAGGGATGGGAGTGGGAGGGGACGAGCGATGGGTCGGCTGGTGAGCTGAGAGAAGGAATGAGCAGGCCCGCACGGCCGCTCGGCTTCTGTCTCACTCTCCAAGCTGTTCTGCTCCCTTAGATGATGTGACACCTGGGCAGGTTCCACCCAGGAGGAAGAGGCCAGCAGTTTGGGGAGGTGAGTTTATTTGAGGGGTGTGTCAGGGAGCCCGCCTGTGGCTGAGGGTCAAGCTGTGCTCTCCAGGAGGTTTTCATCAGCTGTCAAGCTGGCATTTTGATTGATTTCAGTTTGAAGTCAATCACCTGGTTTTTCCCCTCAGTCTCCCATCAGGCTCAATTGCGTTTATTTCTGAGCTCACCTCAGATGGTTTCTGGTCTCCATTCCTTAGTTCAAGTTGTCCCTTCTGCCTGAAATGCACTGCCTCTCACTGGCCCACCTTTTTCATCCCTAAGGCTGCACCTCAGTAGCACTTCCTTCAGGGGGCCCTCTGTGGCCCCCGCTTCCTCCTTCTCCCCCCTACTCTCATGCACCATGGGCCTGCCCGAAGCGCTGCCGCCACGTAGGGTTTTGAGGCTCTGTTTATGTATCTGTCACCAACACATGCTACAGGGTTCCAGGGAGTGTGTCACCCAACCCTGAGCCTAGTCCACAGTGTTGGTGGAGTAACCGAAGCTGGCGGTGTTGGAGGCACAAAAACAGGAAATACAGCTTTCAGTCGAATTGCTTCACTGATGCCCAGAGAAAGCATCTTCTGACTGTCCTTTGCCCAGTGCCTCCAGCAGCTGTAAGAACAACCAAGACAGCAAATGGAGGGATGGGGAGGAGGAATGAGCCTGCAGACCGGGCGGGAACGGCAAGCGAGCTCTGTCCGTCACAATTTCTCCTAGGGATTGCCAGGTGGCTCAGCCTGAGCAAAAAACAGAAACACGAAAACATGGAAAGACTTGCTCTTTGGCATAGGAGTCTAGTAAAAATATTTACTGAGAACATTTCTGTGTTCTAAACACGAAGCCTTTCATGGGCATTATCTCATTTAATCCTCGATGTAGAAGCTATTATTATCCTTATTATAGGGATGAGGCACAGAGAGGTTAAGTAACCTGCACAAGGTCACACAGCTAAAGAGTAGGAGAGCTGGATTGCAACCCCTGCTGCCCGTGACAGGGCCTGCACTCTGGTGTGACATTAGCTAGAAGAGTAGAGGCTGAGACATGTTTTAAAATGGGAACAGGCTTCCCTCCAAGACTGGAAGCCCCTGTGTTGTTACAGTCAGGTTATGACAACGGACAGGACTTCCGTTAGGTAAGGCTGACATGATTCCTGAACTATGCGAGCAAAGACAGGCAGATCACAGATTTTCTTCTCTGGAGTGACACCGAGGGGCATAGACAAAGTGAAAGAACAGTTAAGCCATTTGGTAAGCTGGACTGGAGTGGGGATGAGGCAGGAGAAGGCACGCTGTGTCTGGAAGAGACAGCAGCAAAGGATGGGAGCCAGCCTCCGAGTTGAGAAGAAACGTGAGGCATCTGAATGTGAAGAGCGAGCAGGGTGGAAGGAGGAGCCTGGAGAGCAAGAGTGCATGTGCTTCTGGTGTGGGTATGAGCATGAGCCCAGCCGACCCAGGAGCCGTAAAGAGAAGGCCCTGAGAGCGGGTGCTGGGGTGTGCAACACCGCCACTGCTTTCCACAGCAACTGTACTATTTTACAATCCTACCGCAACGCACAGTGGTTCTAATTTCTCCGTTTCTCAATGTACCAGAGAGCATCGCCTGTCGTAATCCTCCCACCTGCCTCCTCACACTCAACTCTGGGCCAGCCAGGCAGGGTGTGGGCAGAGGGACAAGGCCAGAGAGCAAGGTCCTGCCCAGGCGGAGGAGCAGTCCACACACTGAGTAAATGTCACCTTGTGGCAAGGACCTCAGGCATGTTAGCTCATCAATTCCCACGTGATTAGATACTGTAAGCACCCTTCACGTTACAGACGAGGAAACAGGCCCACGGAAGCCGAGTCACCTGTCCCCGATCACAGAGCTCACTGCAGTCCAGCAGTGGTGATTGTGGGGCCCAAACCCCCACGTCTGCTCGGAGCCATGTTTTGAACGGCTATGCTCAGCTTCTGCCTGCCCAGGGCGCACAGACCACCACGTTCAAATCCAGTCCCATGAAGGCTGCTGCAGACCAGAGCCACTAAAAGACGAGGCCGAGAGAGAAATCATCTCACAAAACGGGAAGGCGAACATGATTAAATGCCACGTGATGAAAAGACGGTGAATTTAGCTCCACAGTGGAGGAGAACCATCGTAAAATTTAGAGGTTTTCTTTGGAATCAGATGTTTTTCATGCTACAATATCATTTGGACAAAAAGAACATAGAAAATGTTCTTCAATTTCCAATTTCCTATTTACAAACGTGATGTGAAGGGTCGGCACCAGCAAAGGGAGATGAAAATGAACTTGACGAGAGGCAAGACGTGTGGCAGAGAAACATCCTGGCAAGCGAAAGACAGAAAAGGAGCTGATCCTAGTACACACAAACACTGTGGTGTGTTCCACCCAAGCAAGAGTGTTGGAAAAGCACTTAGTTCCAGGGCAGAGGCGGAAATGGAGGAAAACGTACCGAGAAATGAGAAAATGTTCCATTACCAAGGGCAAATCGGGACTCACTGTGGAAAAGGTCTTGGTTGAGGAAGACGGGGCCTCTTGCAGCAGAGGAGGGTAACATGGCTGGGACGCGAGGTGGCTGGTGGCTTACAGCTTCCTTGCAAGAAAACCAGACAGATCTGAGATGGTCTAAAAATATCACACAGGTGAGCGTTGTGTTTAACTGATGCACGGGAAATTAACCGAGACTCCAGGCATGGGGCAAGCGAAGAGTGACAAAAGAATGCAAAATGTGCTTCTTGGGCAGTGAAGCAAGCAAAGTGAAGGGAAAACAAAACCAAACCAAAGCCACCATCACACCAACAAAACCAAAAATCAAACGAACCCTTCTTTCTGTAAAGTACATGGAACAGGGTACAGATAATACGGAATGGGAGATACGTGTATAGAAACGCAAACCATGGTTATACTTTAAAATCACAGTTACCACAGCTGAGCAAACGCATATCACACCAAAGCAGAGGGATGAGGTTATGTGGCCAGGTCACACCCTAGTAGTTTGTCAACCAGTTTCCTACTGGGCCTTTTGAGTCGGATAACTTTGAAATTTGATATTTCAAAGACTGATCATTAAATCAAAAGAGCTAAATTAGGGGCCGGCCCAGTGGCTCAGGCAGTTGGAGCTCTGCTCCTAACTCCGAAGGCTGCCAGTTCGATTCCCACATGGGCCAGTGGGCTCTCAACCACAAGGTTGCTAGTTCAATTTCTCAAGTTCCACAAGGGATGGTGGGCTCTGCCCCCTGCAACTAAGATTGAACATGGCACCTTGAGCTGAGCTTCCGCTGAGCTCCCGGATGGCTCAGTTGGTTGGAGCGCATCCTCTCAAGCACAAGGTTGCTGGTTTGACTCCTGCAGGGGATGGTGGTCTGTGCCCCCTGAAATTAGCAACCGCAACTGGACCTCGAGCTGAACTGCGCCCTCCACAACTATGAGTGAAAGGACAACAACTTGAAGCTGAACGGCACCCTCCACAACTAAAATTGAAAGGACAACAACTTGACTTGGAAAAAAGTCCTGGAAGTACACACTGTTCCCCAATAAAGTACTGTTCCCCTTCCCCAATAAAATCTTTTTTTTTTTTAAAAAAAGAGCTAAATTGGGGGGGGAAGCATGGGTAAAAAAGTTTTGTACTAAACTATACATAACAAAATTGATCATTTTGAGCATTTTTAAGTGTACAGTTCAATGGCACTAAGTATATTCACATTGTCGTGTGACCTTCCCCACCCTTCGTCTCCAGAACGTTTCCATCCTCCCAAACTGAAACTCGGTCCCCATTAAACAAGTCTCCCCTCCCACTTGTCTCTGGTAACCTCCAGTCTGCTTTCTGCTTCTATGAATTTGAGTATTCCAGGTATTTCCTATAAATGAAATCATAAAACAGTGGTCCGTTTGTGTCAGGCTTATTTCACGGAGCGTATTGTCTTCAAGGCTCATCCATGCTATAGCTGTGTCCAAGTGTCCTTCCTTTTTAAGGCTGAATAATACTCCATTGTATGTCGGTACCACCTTTTGTTCATCCACGGATAGATACCTAGGCGCTTCCACCTTTTGGCTGTTGTGAATAACGCTGCTATGATCATTAGTACACAGCTGTCTATTCAAGACCTTGTTTTCAGTTCTTTGGGGTATAGACCCAGAACTGGCATTCGTGCCTCTTATGGTAATTCTATGTTTAACTTTTCGAGAAACTGACATGCTGCTTTCCACAGCAGCTGTACCATTTTACAGTCCTACCAGCAATGCACAAGCGGCCCAGTTTTACCACATCCGCGCTAATACTTGTTTTCTGGTTTATTGTGTGTGTATATATGCAGAGGGTGCCAAAAAATGTATACACATTTTAAGAAAGGAAAAAACTATATTAAAATTAAGCTAATGGAAACCACTTTAATCACCTCTTGTAATTACAGAAGTCAAATGTGACTTGTATTCATCTTTTGTTATCGGTATATATTGAGTATTACAATTTTAATACAGTTTTTTCCTTTCTTAAAATGTGTATACATTATTTTGGTTCTCTCTCTCTCTCTCTCTCTCTCTCTCTCTATATATATATATATATATATATATGTATATGTATATGTATATGTATATGTATGTATGTATATACACCTAATGGGTATGAATTGGAATTTATGTCTTTTAAAATCATTAGAGAAATATTTTTATTCGGGTTGTATCAAATTTAATTCCAGTCCAGAGTCTGGATATCCATGATACCAGAAAATCTAGAACGTATAACTAGCTTTGGGCAAAATTTCAGTTTACAAAGCACTTTCAAATCCATGGTTTGTGTGCCTGGAATGTATAATAAGGTATGAGATTGGAGGGATGGGCAGAATTATTATTATTGTGTTGTTAATTATTCTCGTTTTAAAGATGAGAAAACTGAGGCAGTGACTTCCAGACATTACATACCTGGTAAATGTTAGAGCCAGCATTTGCTCTCAGGGCTGTTTCACTAAATGTCATATTCTTTCCTCTATACCACACTGTAGGTAAATTCCCACATGCAAGCAAATACTAGAAATATGGTTTTTGCATAAAGTACTGTGTAAATATTTATATATGACTTACATATGCACATAAACACACACACATACACAAATGTGACTACTCTAGGCTCACGCTAAGCTTTTGAGTATAAGGTAACCAACCCCCCTCTCTCCTCGAATTGGTCAAGATATTCTATTAAGTAATTAAATGTAAACTAATTCTGAAACAAACGTGAATAGAAAACCTGTGATGATACGTTTTCTATAGAGGGAGGATATAAGTGAAGCATGTTTTCTATAGAGGGAGGCTATAATTGAAGCATGTTTATGCTTTCTGGAAGACGTCTACAAGATGACGCAAATTAAAATATGAATAGACACCAAATATTACTACTCATTGATTAAGTCACCAAATTGTAGATACCACCAGGCCACGTGGTATAAAACAAGGACAGGTAAGTGGGACATTGGTGAAGTACAAAATCAAAGTCTGATTGGTAAGTCAGTAGTTGCTTTCAGTCCGGCTCTTTCACACCCATCTGCTCCCTTCCCCCCAAAAGAATAGGTGCATAGTAATAGACGGATGACAAATAAGGACAATGGGGACAAGACTAAAAGAAAAGTAAGGGAATAAAAAGATAAAAGTAGTTATTGTCACCTTTCAGGCTTTATCTCAAGCACTGCACTTTTCAGTGGGCTAAGGTTCTCCGTGAATTCTGAATTCTTTCTTCTTAGCACTTAGTAGTTCATGCTCGGTCTCATGCATGAGGGTCCCTGCTGATCCCATCCACGTTGGCTGAAAATTGAGGGTTCACTTAGTTACACATCAACAGCATGAGTGGCACTGGACCCCGCAAATTCAGGAAGAATTTTCTTTAGTTCACTGTACCTGATTTATAAAGGCTCTCTTTGCTCCTAAAGTATAATAAATATTAATTAATTTGCAGTAATCTCACTTAACAATTTTATAGTAGCTTCATAAAGTATAATTAAGATAACAGAGCAAAGGCTATATCAATACTAGGTATGATTATCCTGCTTCATTAATTTTCAAAAATACAGAGTCTAAGCAATCTCTTAGTCCACCTAGATGAGTAGAGTACAGTCATAGCACTTTCCAAGGGATACTTTCCAACGGACAATGGGACTCAACAGGTTTCTGGATTGGAGAGCAAGGGTTGAGGAAGCGAATTAGGGAGGACCTGCTCATCATCAGCACTTTTCATAGATATTATGATGCCTAATAATCAGATGAAGAGACTGAGGCTCAGAGAGGCCACGTGGCCCCAGGGTACAGAGTGAGTAAGTAGCAGACCCCTCCCCCATATCCTGGGCTCCTGGAAATCAGCGCCCTTTCCCATTGTGCTCTCAACCAGAGTTCCAGGAAGCCTTTCTCTGGGGAAAACTATAGGGAAATATGAAAAGCACGAACATAAGTATTTATGTCAGTGTACAAAGGTGGAGGATGATTGAATGATTCTCCTCAAGGGTATGAAAGGTTATTTTACAGAAGATGGTTATTAGCTTTGCTTCATTGGCTTTCAAAGGAGAAAAGGAAGGGAATGAGAGAAAATGGAAGCATTGGGGCCTTGGAGTAGATAAGAAGGAATTGACAGTGAAATCAGATATCTTGGGAGGCTGCTAAAATAAAGTAGTCTCATTGGGTGGGCCCTGCCTGAAGGTATGCTAGACGGAAACGATGCAGGGATACACCTCATTCTCAGCCACGATCTTTCAGGTTTGGGGGAGGCAGGAGAAAGATGGCCACCACTGCTGTACCAGGGCGTGGGAGACCCCTGGGGAAAGCCCTGTGCTGTCCTCTGTGATGCTGGGATTAACTGACTGGTGTCTCATGAGCATTAGCACCGCTTCCCAGGAGATGCACTCTGTATGTACAAGGGAGGAGAACATGCAATTTTTTTGTGTGTAAATTTCCTACTTACAGTCCTTATTTGTACAGAAATTATTTTTGCATTTTTGGGAACATTTGGGGACTATACATGCATTAAAATTTACCCATGTTTGAGTGTACAATTGGATGCGTTTGGGCAAATGGACACAGTCGCATGACCTCCACCACAATCACGAAAGAATATTTCCATCCTCCAAAAGTTCACTTGTGCTCTGCTATAGTCATTCCCCTGCCCCAGCCCTGGCCCCTAGCCACCTACGTTTTGTTGCTATAATTTCACCTTTTCTAGAATTTCATATAAATGGAATCATGCACGCGATAGTCGCCTATGTCTGACTTCTTTCATTGAGCATAATGTTTTTGAGATTTGTCTATGTTTTGGCTTATCCATTCAGTGGACTACTGTGTTTCCCCGAAAACCAGACCCAGCTGGACAATCAGCTCTAATGCGTCTTTTGGAGCAAAAATTAATATAAGACCTGGTGTTATATTATATATATTATATTATATTATATTATATTATATTATATCATATTAGACTGGTCTTATAGTAAAATAAGACTGGGTCTTATATTAATTTTTGCTACAAAAGACGCGTTAGAGCTGATTGTCTGGCTAGGTCTTATTTTGGGGGAAATATGGTATTACTAAGCAATGAAAAGAAACAAGCTACTGATACGCCAAAGCAATTAACCATATAAATAAGAGCCTTGGTCTATATGTTTATCCTTATGCCAATACCATACAGACTTGATTACTGTGACTTTATACTAAACCTTGAGGTTAGGTACTCTGAGTCCTCCAACTCTGTTCTTTTTTGAATAATTATTTTCGCTGTTCTAGGTCCTTTGAATTTCCATATGCAGATGGTCCCCCAAAAATGTATACACATTTTAAGAAAGCAAAATACTGTATTAAAATTACGCTGATGGTAACCACTTTGAGCACCTCTTGTCATTGCAGAAGTCAAACGTGACTTGTATTCATCTTTTGTTATTGGTATACATTGAGTATTACAATTTTAATAGTTATTTTCCTTTCTTAAAATGTGCATACATTTTTTTGGCACTCTGTATATATATTTTAGAAATAGCTTATCAGCTTTCTTTCTACAAAAAAAAGACCTGGTAAGAGTTTGATCAGAATTCTGTTGGATCTATAGATCAATTTGGGGAACACTGACATCTTCATAATAGTGAATTTTCCAATTCATACACATGTACGTATCTCACTTATCTTTATGTTTTTAGAATTATTTCATCGACATTTTGTGATGTACAGGTCTTGCACATATTTTGTTAAATTTATCCCTACATACTTCATATTTTTATGCTACCGTAAGTGATATTTTAAAGTTTCATTTTCTAATTGTTCATTGCAAGTACATAAAAATGTCATTGACTCTTACACTGACCTTATATTTTGGGATCTTACTAAAGTCACTGATTATTAGTTCTAGTACCTTTCGGAGATTCCTTAGGAATCATTTTCTACGTACACAATCATGTGTTCTGAGAATAAAAATGGTTTTACTTCCTCTTTTCCAATGTGTGTGTGTGTGTGTGTGTGTGTGTGTGTGTAACCTATCGTACTTACTAGGATTTCCAGTGTAATTTAAATAGAAGTAGTGACAGTGGACATCCTTTGACCATTCCTGAGCTCAGGGAAGAAAGTGCCCCCTATTTCCTCATTAAATATGATATTAGCTGTAGGTTTTTCATAAATACGAGTTTGAGGAAGTTGCATTCTATTGCTGGTTTGCAGAGAGTTTTCAGGAACAGGTGCTGAATTTTATCAAATACTTTTTCTTTTTGATGATCATATGATCTTCTTATTCTGCTAATATGATTTATAGTGATTAATTGTCTAATGGTAAACAAACCTTACATTCCTGTTGTGTGTATTTTTTTTTTACTGGATTTGATTTTCTAATATTTGTTTAGAATTTTCACTTCTATTTTCATGCATGATATTGGCTCATAGATTCTTCTTTTTTCTTCTTCTTCTAATGTCTTTGGCATCAGTGTCCGGGCAATCCTTAAAATAAGTTGGAAGAGTTCTCTCTTCCTGTATTTTCTGAATGACTTTCTATAGGATTAATGTTATTTCTTCTTTAAATATGGGGTAGAATTCACCAGTAAAGTCACAGGTGTCTAGAATCTTCTTGTTAGGACTGATTTAAATTGAGAATTCAATTTCTTTATTCATGTTTTTATTTTATCTTTAGCTTATTTTGGTAATTTGCGTCTCTCAAGGAATTTGTACATGTCCTCTAAGTTGTCACATCCATTGCATAACGTTGCTGATGATAATTCTTCATAGTTTTTTAATGCCTGTGATAGCTCTTCTCTCGTTCATCATGATACTTGTACATGTTTGTCTTCTCTCTTTGATCAGTCTAGGTAGAGGTTTGTTGAATGAACTGGTATTGTCAAAAAACAAGTTTTTAGTTTCAATTATTTAGTCTATGTTTTTTTGTTTTCTGTTTCATTGATTTCCACTCTTCATTATTTCCTGTTTTCTACTTACTTTGGGTTTAATTTGCTCATCTCTTTCCAGCTTTTTAAAGTGGAAACTTAGATTACCGATATTGGAACATTTTGCTTTCTAATGTGAGCATTTAAAGATACTCGTCTTTCTTTAGCACTGCTTTAACTGCATCTCACTAATTTTGATAAGTTGTGTTTTCATTTGCATTCAGTTCAAAATATACTCTAATTTCTCTTGAAATTTCTTCCTTGATTCATGGGTTATTTAGAAGTGTTTGTTTAATTTCCAAATATTTGGAGCTATTCCACAGATCATTCTGTTATTGATTGCTAGTTTAATACTGTTGTTATTAGAGAACATAATCCACATTGTTTCAGTCTTTTTAAATTTATTAAGACTTGTTTTATGGCCCTGCATATGGGTTTCTTAGTAAATGTTCCATATGCCCTTGAAAAAAATGTACATTCTGCTCTTATTGGATGAAATAAATGTCAACAAGGTTAATTGGTTGATAATGCTGATTAAGATCTCTATATCTTTACTGATTTTTTTTTTATCAATACTGAAACAGAGTATTGAAATCAGCAACTATAATTATGGCTTAGTCTCCTTTTCCTTTTAGTTTTCTCTATTTTGCTTCATGTATTCTGTAACTGTTATTACATGAACCTACATTTATAATTGTGTTTTCCTGCTATAATAACCTTGTTGCCATTATGAATTATCTCTCTTGGTCTCTAGTAATTCTCCTTGACTTAAAATATATTTCATCTGACATTAATGTTGTCACTTCGGCTTTCTTATGCTTTCTGTTTGAATGGTGTATCAGTCAGCGTGTGATTAAAAACAACGACAAGGATGTGGAAGAATGACAGAGAACACACAATATAGCTAAGGGATTTGACTTTGCATAATTCTGGGAGCTCGTTAGACAGTTTATATCTGTTTGCTATTTCTACATCTCATGACGGCTTGGACCAGGAGTCAGAGAAGCTGAAGGGACCTGTGAGGAGCTCGCTGCTGCCTGTCCCATCCATCAGGTGAGGCAGGAAATCAGCGACAGCATGCACCAGCTACACCAGTGTCCAATGCCCTCGCACCCACCTTCCAAAGGTGAAGAGAACACGCTTGCATAGTTCAGCAACCAGCCCAAAATTTAGGCACCATCTATACTCAGATTTTTGGATTCCTCCTCTTTGTGTTCTCCTACACTCCGACAGTGCTCTGTCAAGTTCAAGTTCTGCCCTCCAATGAATCCTGAACCTGCCTCAGGAGACCTCACATCAAGACTCATTTCTGCCTCTGAGCAGCCAACTGACTTGCTGAGACCTGCTACACTGGCATTTGGATTCCCCATGTGCAAAGTCGGGCAATGGAAGTGGGACCACGTGACCCCGAGAGCCCTGCCACTTCTAAATAAACCCTAAATACCGCTAAATAAACATGTCAGCCCTCAGGATCAGAACAGATCTCATGGTGTCACCTGATGCCTTAAAGTCAGTCTGACTCTGCACAATTTCTGATGAAAGAATTCTGATTTGTAGCGATTTCATTTTCGCAGTATTGACCGCAAAATGCATGCGGCTTCAATTACGCACATAGATTAAGACCACTGAGGTGAGAGGAAGAGATCCAAATTCCCAGCTCAAATTTACTCACTCAAATCTATGTGTTCTGTAGCTATGGTCAGTTAATCTGCTCACTTAGGTCTCTGATATTGAAAACTACCTCTATATCTTCTACCAAACACATTCTTGATATTCTGTATGCGACTATTTTTCTCATGGCCACTGGTTAGCTGGCTTTATAAATAAACTGAAAGTAGTATGTTTTTATCATACACAATACAAATCCCAGGAATTGTGGTAAGGAGAACATACTGCTGTGGCATACTGAGCTTTTAGTGTTTTTACATGGACCACGGTCTTCTCTATCCCACCAAACTTCACTGTCACATTCAGTAGAATAGAGCAAAATACCATTTCTATAGTTCTGCTGAATCTAATTGTTTATAAGCAAGTAGACCTAGAGGCAAACAATTCTGAACACTTGTTGCTTCTTTGATACTATTTGTTGTATTTATTTGTCTACATAAGGGACTAGCGACTAAAAAATTCCCAAGCAATTCAAAAGGCCATCCACCCAGTCTTCTCAAATGATTTAAAATGACCTTTTTTCATTAAAGGCAGAATTACACTTAGGTTTCTTGGGCTGAGAATGAGTGGAAGGGAAGGGGTGGGAGGGAGGACAGGGTCCACAAGGCTTGCCTTCTCTTTAACAGGCTCTCTGAGGAAGAAAATCTCTTATTCTGAGCTTTTGTAAATTTTGTTGAGAAATGTAAAAATATTGCGGTAATCTCAAACGAGTAGCACATGAGCTTTAACAAGTTGGCGTGTTGGGCAGGGAGATTTTATTTTCAATTGCAAAGCACCTTTTGCAAGTGACAATACATTTTAACACCTTTCTTGATTTAGCCAATGGTTTAGGCCCGTAGCTCTTGATTGAGGATATAGTTCCTTCAAAATAATGTATTAGTTGTTGTTATACACATTATTTTACACTGCAAAAGCTTATAGTATTACAAGAGCAGAATAGTATATCCAGATAATGAAGATACTATATAACTGTTAGAAAGAATGAAGAACTATATGTACTGACAGGGAAAATGATATTTTTAAGGGATAAAAGCTATTTGCAGAACAATACATGTAGTATAATCTCACTTTATTTTTAAAAAGTATATGTGTCTATATAGTCATATCCTTTCAGAAAAATAACTAGAAGGATACACTCCAAACTATTATCAGTGGTTATCTCTCAAGGGTGAAATTAGAGGGACTGAAAGGGCAAGGATAGTCACTTTGTACTTTACATTTCAGGTATAAGATGGTGATGATTTTTTTCTTTCCGGTGTATAATTTTTGTATTTTTCAAATAAAAAAATCTAGAAAAGAAGAAAAATGCAAGCAAAGTGCGTTCTGAGGCCTCAACTGTGTGCTGGCCTTGCTTGTGTTTTCGAGACTCAGGGTCATGTATGTGCAGGTACCCAGATGTTCGTATGTGTCTCTGGATTGTCCACTTTCCACCTGGATGTTTTGGTTCTGCGTAAATCTGTGCATGTATACACCCATATCCTGAACTTGTCCTCTGGGTATACCTAGTCATACGTTTCTTTAATCAGCCTTCTTGGTGTCTGTTCCTTGCTGGACTCCCCTCTTGGACTTACGCGTCTTTTGAAGTTAGTCTCAGCCTTCCAGGAGCGCCCAGGATCCAGTCTGCTCAAGGAGATGGAAAACCCATGTTTATACCTAGAACAGAGAGGGGAACTAGGACTATACCAACCAGGAGGCTAGACCCACTGACTCTGCCCAGGTTAGGTGAGGAAGATTCCACGGAGGAAGTGACATTTGAACAGGGCCTTTAAGATTATTGGGACTTGTCAGGTGAAAGGGTAGAAGAGAAGGGCATTCTAGGCCCAAAAGATGGTGTGCATAGAGGTAGAAAGTCTTAGAGGACTTGGCATGTCCAGGGCATGCTAAGCGGCTCATCATTCCAGGGGCCCGGAGTGCACAGCAGGATGTGATCAGAAATGAGGTCGACAGGTGTTGGAACTGGGAGGGGCAAATGATCACATAAATGTTATATATATACTATAACTGTAGCATAGTACGTGGTCAGGAGCGGAAAGAGGCCAGCAGTGGGGAGACTTGAAGGAGCCTCAGCTGAGGCAATGGGGTGAAGAAGGTGAGGGGGCTGGGGATTCATTTCACTGACCTGGGTATGAGGGGCACAGCATGGAAAGGAAAGTTCTTGCTTTTGAGACACAGGAGATGGGGACCCATTCAGCCCAGATGTAGCCAGGGTTTCTCAACCTCAGTGCTATTGACTTTGGGGGCTGGAGAACTCTATCCTGTGCATTGTAGGATATTTAGCAGTAACCACTCGATGCCAGTAGCACCCCCAAATGCAGTTGTTATAACCCAAAACATCTCCAGACATTGCCAAGTATCCCCTTGGAGGCAGAATTGCCCACCATTAAGAATGACTGGTATAGGAAATAAGAAATATGGGACCGGAGCTGGGAAGAGAAGTTGAGGGTTAGAGGTGGAGATCTGGACGTCATCAGCACACACATCTCTGGAGATTGATGATCCCTTCGAAAGAGACATCAGGAGAGCACAGGAGGGCCCCAGGAGCTAGTTCTGCCAGAGAAGAACTAGCAGAGGAGCAGGTACAGAAGCAGCAGAGCCTGGGGCTGAAAGCCAGGTGGATAATGATGGACATGAAGTTATCTACGTAAGATGGATGGTGCAGTGGACTGAAATGTGTCCCCCCAAATCCACATGTTGAAGCTCTACCCCCCCAGTGTGATCATATTTGGAGACAGAACCTTTACGGAGGTACTTAAGGTTAAACGAAGTCTTATGGGTGGTCCTCTGATCCTATAGGACTGTTGTCCTTTAAGAAGGGGAAGAGGCACTCTATAAAAAGAGCGTGTCCAGGGGAGATGCCATCTGCAAGCCAGGAAGAGAGCTCTCACCAGAAACCAACCCTGCTGGCACCCTGATCTTGGACTTCCACCCTCCAGAACTGTGAGAAAGTAAATGTTTGTGGTCTAAGCCCCGAGGTTGTGGTGTTGTGTCCTCAGCCCAAGCTGAGGAAGACAGATGAGGATTCAAGGAGCAGGTCACCAGTGTTCTTCAGGTGAATTCTGTCCATGGTGCTGGGGAGCAGACATTGTGTTATCATCAAGGACGGAGGCACAGAGGTGCACAGAGACAGGGCGCACGCAGAAAGCTCCAGAAGGCTGTATGAGAAAGGAAGGAGCAAGCAAAAGTTGACAGTCATCAGGGAGAGGTAGAATGAAGGGAAGATTTTCAGGATAGGGAAGGCTGGATTGTCTTTATTTTCCCACTGCTCAATAAGGACTCTCAAGGTCTTAATCTGCGTCTGCGCTTTGGAACCAAGTGAAAACTACTATGAATAACAGCTAACATTTGGTGAGAACATCTATATCCCGGATGCTGGGCTAATCACTTTAAGTGTGTCATCTGATTTAATTTTTACCCCCACCAAACCCCCAGGCACTATGATATAGATATTGTCATGGTCCCCATTTGACAACTGAAGACACTGAGGTCCTGAGAAGTTAAACAACTGCTCAAGGTAACACAGCAAGAAAAGTGACAGAGTTTAGATGAAAACTAGGGCAATAGCTTGCAATCTCAGCTGCTGTGTTTTGTCTCCTAGACACCATCTGTTTATGTCTGTGTCCATCATCTGTTTACTCTTTTTATCAATAACCTCTCTCAACTGCCTTCTGGGAACCCCCCCCCCCCCAGACCATGTGCTTCTGGTGGTGTTGACTGCACCCCTAGCTCTGGGGTGAGCACCTGACCTAGACATCAGTGCACTCACCTCTTTCCCTGGGTCTAGGGATGCTTAGGAGATGGGCATACAGCCCAGTTGGCGCCACAAAGATGTGTGGGAGTTTCCTCTAGGCTGCCATGTCCTCACTGGACTTGAGTGGAGACTCACCACCAAGTCTTGGGAGCTGCTGGGGCCATCTTGGGACCCCGGGAGAGAGGTGACCTGAGAAGTGGGGGTGCTAAGAGGAAGCGATAACCCAAGCCCTGGTCTCATATCTGGACCCCTGATCCAAACCAGCCTGAAGAAAGTTTTACCCCTGATCTACCTAGTAACACGTACCAATAAATTCCCATTAAGTGTTGAGCCAGTTTGGATTGAGCCCCTTAGAGCTTAGAGTCCTGACCGGTTGGTGAGTCCTCTCAGCTGCCTCCCAAATCACCTGTGTGACCACAGTTGGACCTTCCCCATGGCCAGTTTTCTCCCTGCTGAAGCAGAGTGACCGCTACTCTGTAGCAGCTTGCAGGAGCGAGGCCAGGAGGCAAGAGAGAGCAGAGGGAGGTGTTCTCTTACTAGAGGAAAAGCTCATGAATTTGCAGGTTGACCTTAATTCTTTGTATTATAATATTACTCAAATATGTGCCAACAGAAATTAGGTGTAACGTCCTTATGTTTACAGCTCTTAAACATCTTTACATACCAAACACATTTAAAGATCAGACACATACAAAAGCATCAAACCTATAAAAGCCCAATTCAAAGCATGGATCTAAAGAGACAGATGATGTTTTTGTGCCAGAATTAAATTGCTTCTTGCCTGTGACTCCCCTCCCGGCCGTTCCCACGCTGCGTCTGGGGAGGTCCGAGAGTCCTGATTTCTCATGATGACGCCGTCCTCATCTTCCTCTGTCTCGAGAGCTTTTCTCACTTCAGCTCCGGAGAATCATGTGTATCCGGCATGCCATGATTTCATTCGGGCTTTGCCTGGTGATAGGCACTCGTTACATATGAGGTCCTCTGTGTTTGCTCAGAGCCGGCCCTCACCCGACCTCCCCTGGAGACACAGTTACCCGGGTGAGCACAGGGAGCAATGTTTGGTTCCATTGCAAGGTTCCACATTATGCTGACGTGGATTTTTAGAGGAGTAGTGTCAGCAGGAAAGAACAAACTGTTTAACTTATTGTTGAGACTTAGAGGCGTCCCAAGAATAGGACCTTGAGCCCCAGTCTGAGAAACACTGGGATAGTGGTGAAAGGTGTGGAGCTTGAGAGACCAGGTTTGAGCACAGCCGCTTAAAGAAAGCTATTGGACTTGGGGCAAGTTCTTTACTTTTCTAAGCCTCAGTCTTCCTCTGTGTCTGTTGGGATTGATAAAAGTATCTGCCTCATAAAGTTGATGACTCATGTGGGAAGAGTTAAAAATTAGAGCTTTATACTGGGTTGACGAATGTCCCGCCCAATTTCAGGCCCACCCAAAACCTGTGAATGCAACCTTGTTTGGAAATGGGGTCTTTGATGATGTAATTGAGTTTAAATGAGGTGGTAAAGTAGCGTGGGCCCTAATCCAATGCCTGGTGTCCTTATAAGAAGTGGGAAATTTAGATAAAGAGATGAGAGAGAGAGGACACCTGTGATGACAGAGGCAGTGACAGGAGTGATACTTCTACCACCCACGCAATGCCAGGGATGGCAGGCACCTCCCAGAAGCTGGGAGAGGGGCATGGCACAGATTCTCCCTCAGAGCCTCTGAGAAGGCCCCAACCCTGCTGACTCCTTCATTTTGCACAAGCAGCCTGCAGAACTGCGAGACGATAAGTAAATGTCTGTTGTTCTAAGCCACCCGGTGTGTGGCACTTTGTTACATCAGCCCTCGCACACGAATACTTGCACTTACACAGTGCTTGATGTATGTAGTAGACCAGGTGTGATCGGGTTGTGTCAGCCAATGAGACTCAAGCACTTACAGAAGTACAAGACAGTAGACAAAGGCATGTTTCTGTTACCGTTTCCCCTTCCGTTTCCGCCCACAGGTCTCGCCCCCATGTGAAGTTTGTACCATCATCATCTTCCGTTGTGGTCTAGCGCTTTTCAGTTCACAGGGCTTTTTCCTACAGATATTTTTCAGTTCATTCTCACAGTGACCCTTTGAGGTAGATAAAATTAACGATTTTTGTACATTGGCCAAGGAATCTTTTAGAGCTAATTGGCTAAAAGCAACGTGGAACCCCAGATTAGATCCTGGAAGAAAAAAGAATGTCAGTGAAATCCAATTACAGTCTGTGACTTGGTTTATAGTAAGGCTGTGATAACTTCTTAATTTTGACAGACGCGACGTTTATGTAAGATGTTGATTTATGGAATCTCGGTGAAGGATATATGGTAACTTTGAATTATCTTTGCAATTTTTCATTAAATCTCAAATTACCCAAATTAAAAGTTAATTTTAAAAAAACGCTAATTGGAAATACTCTCCAGCTGACTTGAATATTTTGCTGGAATGTCACTGAGGAACCCTGGCAGATACAAATATCTGACATACAGGGGCGTCATGACCACCCTTAATTTTGCTTCCATGTTTTTTATTTTAAAAGTCTATAATTATTTTTTATTGTTATTAAAGCTCCATATAAAAAACTTGGAAGATATATAAAATGTAAAAGAGAAAAAAGGAATACCAGCTATGGTCTCGCCACTGAAAGATACCCACCATGAACATTTTGGTGTATCTCCTTGCCATCTTTTTGGTTGGGCTTTACATATGAGGTGGGATCAAAAAATATGGTGAATCTTTAAATTTAAAAAAATAGTTACAGTAAAAGACACATTGCCATTAATTCCTCTCAAAATACACCCACTCGTTTCCAACACACTTATGCCATCACTCTTGCCACTTTCTGAAGCAGTTCTGGAACTCCTCTTTCGTGAGTGTCTTTAGTTGCGCTGTCACGGCTGCCTCGATGTCCTGAATCATTTTGACTTTGGGGAAGAGCCAGAAGTCAGACGGTGCCAGATCCGGTGAATAAGGTGAACGAGGACACACCGTAATGTTTTTATTTGAAGAACTTGCCATACCAGAAGCGATGTGTGACATGGAGCATTGTCATGATGGAGGATGAAGTAAAGACACTCACAAAAGAGGACTTCCAGAACTGCTTCAGAAAGTGGCAAGACAGATGGAATGTATTTTCAAAGCGAGAGGGAGTATTCTGAGGGGGATTAATGGCAATGTGTTTTTTACTGTAATACATTTTTTTTATTTAAACATTCACCGTGTCTTTTAATCACATCTCATACATACATATATGGGGGGATAATCAGGATGATCCCATATATTGTATATGTGTATGTGTATGTGTATGTATATGTGTATGTGTATGTGTATGTACATGTGTATGTATATGTATATGTAATCAGGATGATCCTGATGCATATATGCTTTTGATCAACATCCACACCCACACCCACCTGAGCAGCTGGTTGTTGCTAGAGAAGCTCACATTCTTAGCAGGTACCTATCACGTCCCAATCTCATAACTTCTTCTCCCTACTGACATCACACACACAGACACACACACAAGCACACACGCATGTGAGCCAACACATTTTAATCGGGGAAGTAGAAGCAGTGAAAGGACGATCCTCACCTTCCTGTGCACCAAGCCACCAGCCCAGTGGCCCCTGCCCCCAGGCCATCTGCATTCTGGCAGGTCCTGCTGCTACCTGAGCACCTGCTGAGGTCTCGCTTCTCCTTCTCTCTCCTGAATGATCAGTGTCTCCCTCTTCTCTTGCAAAAACATCTCAAAGAGGCTACAGGAGCCCTTCTCTTGCAGGAAAAGGCCTCCCACAGCCCCCTCTAGTGACTGCCCCTTCCTCCACTCCCATCTCATCAGAATTCCTCGGGAGAATTGACAACAGTCTGTCTCTATTCCAGCCAAGCCTCGGATTTGGTGTCGCAGAGATTCATGTCTCTTATTGGTGCTCCCTTTGATCTCCATATTGTGAAAACCAGTACTTTTCCATTTCCACCTTCCTGACCCCCAGCTGCCTGGAACATAGCTAACTTCTCCTGGTTCCTTCTCCTGGATTCCCAAACACCACACTCTCCTGGGCTTCCTTCTATCTTCATCTCAGCCTCCTGGCCGACTCCCCTTCTTTGTCAGGCCTCACACTCTAGCCCTGCTTTCCTTTCACCTTCTCTCCTAACTGTCCCCCTGGCCCACTGTACTGGAGCCACACTGCCCTGCTGTCTACTCCTCCAACACGCCACTCTGTTCCCACCTCAGGACCTTAGCTCTGGCTCTTTCCTCTGCCTGAAGTGCTCTTCCCACTGATACTCTCATTGGTATTTCCATCCTGCAGTTCAGGTCTCAGCATAAATATGACTTCCATCGAGAGGCTTTCTCTGACGGCCCCAATCTCTTCTCTCTCATCATCCTCTCTATGCAGCTTTATCACCATCTGACGTTCCCCTTCTCTGTGTATCTCCTGTGTGTTGTCGGTATCCACCTACTCCCAGCCTAACCCCCCTTGTCCTATTTTAAACATTTATGTTAATTAAAACTTCTCCCTATTATAAATAACTCTTCATTGAACATCTTTGCATGTAACACTTTTTATGTTCAGATTGTATCCTTAGGATAGAGTTTCAGAAACAAAAGTGTTGATCAAAAGCATCTTTTTTCCTTTAGAAGATGACTCATCTATAGGGGAAAAAAACCTATTTTTTGTAGATTCTATAACTAACTATTCATTATCAAATGACCCAAACACGTATACAGTGTTATAATTATAGAGTCCTTTCTGCCCAATACTGTGGAAGGTATTATGGGGACAAATAAGGAAAGAAAAGACTAATCTGTAGGCAAGACATTGCTGACAAATAGGACTAAACACAACCATGGCCTAACTTAAACATGGTGTGTGCTGAAGGGCGCTTAGGGGCCAGAAGTGGGGCTGACAGAAGCTGGGAAACCTGCTGAGCATTAAGAGAGAGTGGATTTGTCTGCTTGAGTGTTTCGGTAACGCTTTTGTATTGCACGTGACAGTTTATACAGTTTATAAATCGGTTACACCACGTCACCTTGGGTGGTCCTTGCCCCCCCACATCCTCCCCCCTCCCCTGCCAGCCACGTTCAAAGGCTGGTACTACTGCCCTCACTTACAGACAGCGGAAGCTATGAGGGACTTACCCAGGACCACCCAGCTGGACCCCAGACCCGGAGGTCTGACTACAAGCCCAGTGCCATGCCCCTTCCCCAAACCCCCCCCACCCCCGGCCCTTGTCACCACCTCACAGAGACATGGATGGATGGATCATCCCTGGGTATGGAGGGTATGTTAGCGGTGGGCTCATGCAAGGTACCAGCAATGTCGTCCACCAAAGTTCACACCAAGGACATCTCAAAGACACAGGCCGACGTTCCCCGGGGAGGCTGACGCTGAGGTGTGACCAGGGGCTTGTGGAGTGAGGACCTACAGGGACGTCGTGGACAGAGACAGAAAATGGGCTGAGTCAAGTCAGAGCCCTGACGCTGCTTCCAGCGGCAGCGTCGGCTCAGACCATCACCAGGCGTCTCTGTGCGTCAGCCTAATGGATGGGGGTCGGGCTCGGCTGGGGTTCAGTGCCAAGCACATGAATTCGTAAAGTATTAAAGCTGGAAGATGCACAGAGATCATCTTCACCCCTTCACTGTCTAGATAAGGAAACCAAGGCCTGGAGAAGTGAACCAAGGCCTAGATAAGGAAACCAATGCCACACAGCGAGTTAGTAACAGAGACCAGACAATATTTCTCTCCGTGATAGCATGATGTCTTTCATCAGTAGTGTATTAGTAAAGAAATGGAGCTTTATTATTTTCAAGTACTTAGAGTTACACTGAAAAAATACCACCTGTCCAGAGCTCTTAGGCAAAGAACTTGAATGAATAAATCAGCTATGTTTTATAGACAAATGGGCTTTTTTTTTTTTTCCAAAGCCACTTGAAAGTAATCTTCTATCTTCTCTGACAGCTTTCTTTCCCTGTGGATTTTTTTTAGCACACCCTCTGCAGGAATGGACAAAAGTGAGCTTCAGTCCAGTTCTTGTTGAGATTATCACAAACCCCAAGTGATGGAGTCTGGCGAGTGAGGATCTGCTGCCCCATGAGCTAGCTGGATGTCACTGGTCAGGGACATAATGACATAACTGTGCCAGCCAATGTGTGACATTTCCTAAGCCTTCAGACAGCTGAGCTGGGCAAAATGAGAGACAAAACAGACTGATAGGATGGGAATAAGGTTTTAAATATTTTTTCTGTGTTGACTGAACTGCCGCTGGGATTTTTTACCCGCTCTGCACATTCCATCCATGGCATGGGGTGACCAGGGTTGTGGGCAGTGGCAGTGAGGCCCCAGTCCTCTTGTCTACAGGGGAACATTCTGGAAGGTGGGGGGGGGGTATGTATATGGAGACAGCCTCACGACCGCTTCCTCTTTCCTGTTGTTCTGTGGCTCTATTGCTGCCTCTTCAGACCTGCTCACATGTTTTGATCAGACCATCAGGATGAGGCTACATAGTTCTCTGCTAATAATTCTTGTCAAAGTCCTTTTTAAGAACTTACACTGATGCCACAAGAATGAATTCCCTAGGTGATTAGATGCCATGATTAGACAATCTTTTCTGTTACATTAAAGCAATCTTTTAACAGCAACTCAGATCCCTATCTCATCAACCTTCTTGTGATAACAAAGTCTTGAAGAAGACAACCATTTTTAACATGTCCTCTTTAAAAAAAAAAAGGAGGGCGCAAGTCATCTGGGAGTTGCCTGAAGGAAACAAATTCATTTTAAATTTCCTTTCTCCACTCCCTAACATGCTTGTTTCTACGGGTGGGGAGTGATTTTTGTGCCAAAATTATTAAAATCATAATGAGATAAAGACTGAGATTAACACTCCAAGTTGTTGGCATGTTGGGTAGGATTTTGGCAATTTTTTTGGTCTTCCTTCTATTCATTCAATCCAAAATGACAGCCTTGATAATTCCCCTGTGACGCTCACCGTGTTCTAAAAGATGACAGCGACCATAATTCAAATTTATGGCTGGGTTAGTGTGCGTGTGTGTGCGCACTTTAAAAAAAAAAACACTAGTAATGAAGTTGTAAATGCAGCATTACTTTCATTTCCTATTCATTAAAGATATGACATGAAAACAGAGTTTCCATGGAAATGGCTTTGTGGACTCTGAGTACATAATAAGAATTTCATTGTTTACACTACAGCACAGATAACTGACGGGTGTTATTGTAGCTGGTGAAGTCTTACTTCGCTCCGGGAATGCATGGGAGGGCAAAAGGATGGCGCGGTGGGTCCTGACTGCAGGCCTGTGTGCCAGCAGCTGTGCAGTCGTCAGTGCACACGTACTTTAGGATGGAAAGGACGTCTGCGCTGAGCTACGCCGCTTCAACACACATAAGCTTAAATATCTAAACATTTCAAATAAAAAGAGCTGAAATACTTCCATTCAATGTTTAACATGAGTCCATTTACAAAAAGAAATAAATGTTCTCTGCTGGTGTTTGGGCTATAACGTGAAACTGGCTGGGTTCAAATCCTGGCTTTTACACATATTGTCTGCAAGACCTCAGCCAATTGCCCTAGCCTCTCTAAGCCTTAGTTTTCTTATCTGTGAAATGGGGACAATATAGGACATGCACTAAACTGAAAATGAGAGTCCTTAATGACTAAAATATGCTGCAGTTTTTGAAACTCCCCAGCCAGCTGTCCTGCAGGGCCGGGACTCGGGTGAGAAGAGGGAGGCACCCAGGGTGAAAACTTTCGCGTGCTATTCACTCTCAGGGACATCCATTGGCTATTAAATTTTGTGCTCTAGGCACCTCACGTCTTTCCCCTAGACCAGCCCTGTGTCCTGTATGGACGAAGGGGTTGGATTCTGTGTTTGTTGGCAGTAGGCTATGAAACAAGGTTCTCTTGAAACAAGGTTCAAGAATGAAACAAGGTTCTAACATAAAGTTCACACAAAGTCCTTTCCCTGTACTTCAAAGAAAAAAATAAAACAGTAAGGACCGTGATGCTATTTGACACAGCCAAGATGTAACTGGTGACACCGCTGTTTACACTTTGCAGAAAAGTGATACCATTTGGGTATTATTTATAAAACAGACATTAATCCAGTTCTTCGATTATCCAGTTCACGATAGTGGCACAATTTACTCACAACATGCCAGGAAGGCTTCTAGCCCACTAAAATCAGGTCTTCATTTGTACTGCCAATCCTGATTGCTGGCATCCAGATGAGAGAAAAAAATTCAGGCATGAAGACATGCTTGACATAGCCTGGGACTATATAATAGAATTTTAATTGCCAGAAGTATTCCTTGAACAATTAAACAAATTAGGGGTAAAGGATGCAGGGAAAGAGAGAGACAAAAGTCATCTTCCCCTGCCCATTGTTTTATGCAGCAGAGGAGCTGCATTCACCACTGTTTCTATGTATCCAAGTGAACCCAAAATACCTAGACCCATCATCGTGCAGAAAGGCAAGTTGAAATTGGAAAACCGAGTCTACAATTTATCTGGAAATGCAAAGGACCTGGAAGTTTTATAGTCTTAGCTCTTACATTTAACTATATATGACCTATTTCATGTTCATTCTTGTATATGGTGTGAGGTAAGGGTTCATTGTTTTTTATTTTTTTAATGTGGAAATCCAATTGCTCCAGCATCACTATCTTTTTCCAATGAATTGCCTGTTATGATTCAAATGCCTTTGTTGAAAAGCAATTGACCATATATATGGGTTGATTTCTGGACTCTGTTCCGTTCCATTGATCTCTAGGTCTATCTTTATGGCAATATCACACTGTATTGATGACTGTACCTTTGCAGTAAGCCTTGTAATCAGGTAGTGCACATTCTCCAACTTGTTCTCTTTCAGAATGGGTTTGGATATTCCCCTCAGAGGCTCTGCAACGGGCCCTGACCAGCACATGTGTTGTCCTGGTCACATGGCCTTGAGCTGTTTGGAGAGCCCAGAAAGAAGCACACAGGGCATTTACTTCCACTCCTGGGAAGCCTAAGAGGCCCTCTTAGGTGTGTTTTCTGTCTACGATAGGGAGGAAATTTGATTTGCCACAGAGCTTTCCAGTTTGAAAAAGTTTGAATGGCCACAAAGTTTGAATGGCCAGCATTTCTTCTTGCCATGAATGGACTTCACTGCCGAAGCTCAGAAGATCAGCAGAGAGAAACATTTTCATGCATTTTCAAGGTCAGAAAGGAAAGCGAGAGAATAAATATGGAGCAGGTATTGCTGCAGTCAGATGACACTGGCATCAGACACCCTAAAGCAGAGATTAGCTGGACACAGCTGGTCTCCGGCCTAATGCATCTTTCCTGTGGTTTTTCCTCTGCGGTGTTCTCCAGAGCTAGCAGGAATCCTCAGACTTCCTGGGGCGGGGCAGGGGCAAGATGTGGTTTCTTGAGAAATCTGTTCACTGTTAATGTTATCCAGCCCCCAGTCTAAGGGCTCAAACCATCCAGAAGTGGGAATTTACATTCTTAGACGCTGAACAAAATTTCAGGGAAGGCCACTCTTTTCTCCAAAGCTGAGAATGAAGCAAACTCCCTCCCCCGTCAAGCAAACAGCACCACCCCCTTTTCTGGGTCACCTCCCCCTGCAAAAGCTGCTCTTCCCCTCCCATCATCCCTGGTTCCTCTGGGACCAGCAGTAAAGGATTCACTCCTGGGGCTTCAAACCCACCTGTGTATGAAGACACTGCCTTAGACAAGTGAAGTTTGGGAAGGCTGAGATGTGACTCTTCTTCTATTTTAATGAGGTTTTTGTTCAGCTCACTAGGTTAGTAAGTGGGAGCAGGCTCTGTGGATGAAAGAGCACTGCGTTGGGTAACAGGAAGTCTGCCAGCTGGGTCCTGGCTACACCCACCCCTGTGACCCTGGGCAAGTCATTTATCTTCTCAGAGTCTTGGTTTCTCCATCTGCAAAATGAGAATAAAATTGCTCCTTCATTGATTATTGTGATTCTCCAGTATCATCACAGTTAATTCCAAAGTATAAGATGCTTTATTGATGAGAGATTAGTAGACAGCTCTTCCAATGGTGACGACACGACAGGTGGTTACAGGAATGAAAGAGCTCCCATCACTGGGGTTTCCTGCCAGGTCAGCGTGTGATGGTGGCTGTGCCAACCCTCTCCAGGGAAATGGGACACAAAAATGCACAGGGCTTCGTAATAACATCCTTAGCATATCCACAGCCCTTACTGCTGGTTCCAGAGGAACCAGAATTTATCAGCATTCAGTTTTTCAAACACTCTGGTGTCAGTTACTTCACCGAAAAGGATCAAAATAAAAACAAATGTCCCATGCTCGCTTCGGCAGTACATATACTAAAATTGGAATGATACAGAGAAGATTAGCATGGCCCCTGCGCAAGGATGACACGCAAATTCGTGAAGCGTTCCATATTTTTAAATTAAAAAAAAAAAAACACCCAAAAAAACAAATGTCCCCGTGACTCCCTGTGCCGGCTACTCCCACAGCTGATCACTCCCTCTTACATCGCCCTGCTTGGTGCTGGACATCAGCCTCTAATACTCCCCAAAATGATCCGTGGTCCTGTCATTTCCGAGATCACTATCCAATTTTAAAGGCATGTACAGCTCCTCCATTTTCTGTAGGGAGAAAAAAATGCTGTCTTGCCTCTGATTTTCCAAGGGAACAATAACCCACATAAAGTTAAGAACCATTTTTGCTCACTTTTGTATGCTTTCTAAGGGAAAGTTGTGTGGAATCCCCGTTAGCTTGGAGAAGGGGGTGCTGAAGGTGTTGGAATCCCCTCTCTCAAGGTTGAAGGGTCATCTCATAAACTCAGAGTTGAAGGGTCATCCATTAAAAGCTTCTGTCTCTCTTTAAAGAGGGTTTGGGCGCATAGAGAGGGAACATACCACAAAAAGGGAGATTCCTTTTCAATCGAGGAAGATTTTTCTACCAGTAATAGTTATACAGGCTGCCTCATGAGAGAGAGAAGCGTTGGTGGCACACAAGTTTTCAGTGGCATCTGGGCAGCTATCTATCGAAGCACTTCTATAAGAAATTCTTGCTTCAAGGGGAACAGAAAGCTTATACAACTTCAGGGATCCTCCCTGCACTAACATTTTAAGACTGAAATTAACAACCAAAGAACATTTGTTGAAAGTTTGTCTAAATTACAATTATTATATCCAACATTTATAAATGAAAAGCGAAATAGATACAATCTTTCTTCAAGACATAGATGACTGGTTTGTCTGGGTTTTTTTTAACTTGTTTTATTTTTCCTCTACAATTAATTTTTCCAGAAGATTCCCTTCACCCCACCTTCACCTCCCTGGTAAATATTCCCCTACACATTCCCAAATGTAAATGGTGGCCAACAGTATCTTTTCCTCAAGCATAACTCAGTTATGGGCACTGTATATTCTCCTGGCATTTCTATTTTGCAGTGTAGAAGACAGGCTCGCATACTAGAGTACACAGAGTATAAAGGAACTTAAGGTCACATTATCTACTTAGTGTTGACGAGTACCATTTTTACCTCTCAGTTAATCTCCTCCAGCCCATTGATAACCATGTAAAATCTGACTTCATGAATAATTTGATTCCTCCTGTTTTCCCAGAGAACAATAAATTGTAGTTATTTGGTATAGTGTGTAGTCATTTTCAAAGAAGACGAGCTTTAAAAATTTATGCTGTACATTTTGTACATGTTATCTCAAAATGCTTAAATGTTAGGGAGGCAGGCATCAGATAGGACCAACGGAGAAATTATTCTAAACCCAAATTTTCATCTCTGACCTCTAATTTGTATTCATATCTAATAGAAAAGGTGAAATTTTACAGAGTAAAAATAAAACGTGGTTCGCTCCCAAACTGAAAACATCTAAACCAGTCTCCTACCCGAGTTTCACAGCCTAACCCATCATAGAGATTAGAGCTATTGATGGTGTCTGTTGCTAGGGTTTTCTCTTTGTACAGTTTAAATAATGCTTCTTTGCCTTTCACTTTTACGGGGAGTTCTTTTGACAACATGACCAGGAAGAAAGCAGTCCTTGGGCCAGCTTCTTCTTTGCAGAAGGGAGCCTACGCTGGGACCCCCAGAGTCTCAGGCGACAACTTTGCATCTCAGCACTGACAAACAAGGCCAACATGATAGATCTTTCAGCTTAAGGACATCTTACATATTTATGGAATGACATCTTTCTCCATCAAGATTCATGATCTAGATTTCAGCTACCAAAGGGACCTTGGCCATTGTCCTACCAAGTGTCACATTAATATGGCCTTTCATTGTTCACAGAGCAGAATGAACAAAAGCCAGAGGCATGCAAATACATAGTTAGAAAAGAACAACTAAATCTTCCTCTTTCAGATTTCAAAAGCAGCACAGCAAAGAACCTATTTCATGTAGAAAACTTGAACACAATTCAGGGAGTTTTGTAAACAGCACTTCAATTTATGACCCAATATGTTTCTTGAAGCCTGAATTTGAAATCTGAATTTAAATTCTTCTAACTGTCTAGCAAACTCCTTCCAAAAGGTCAGTCTGCACTATGTTACAACTGCGAATTTAAAAAACATTATTCCCGCATTAGGTTGAGAGCTGAGAAGCTAAATTTTGAAGTTAAATGAAAATGTTTGATATATAAGAATTCTGTGATAAGCCTTAACTGTACAATTAGGTTTCTTATAGGCTAGCACACATTGTATATATAACAAACCATACCTCTTGCATATAAGTTAGCAGTAGTATGGTCTCAGGATTTGTATCGTGAGATGATTATTTTTAATGCAAATTATAGCTTACACACAACTGTTGTGTTGCTGAGATTGCTTATTCAGTCGTGTAACTGTTATTAGTAATTCATGGAAATTGTTTACCTGAATTGCAGTAAGGTCTTTACTATTTTTCGGCAGAGATGATAAACACAATTGTTTGTTGTCAGGATGACCTTTTTTCCTTCAAAAAAAAAATCATTCATTAAAACTGCTGGAAATCATGCTGGTTAAAACAGTAGTTTGCGATTTTCCAAGTACTGAGTGCCTCTCAAAGGAGAATTCATTATAATAGCAAAGTACTGGGCTGACTTTATTTGTGTTAAACAACAGTCTCTTTGGAAATGCTGGACGTGTAACAAAATGAATGTGCACTGCCCTCACAGAGATAAAAATATTGATCTAAGCAGCACCACAACCTAACAACTATAGGTTATTGGAAAATAATGAAATCTCATCTTTCTGTTCCAGCATCTGAAAGCCTCTGATTATCACTAGAGTACTTAATCATCCAGTGAGCATATCTTCCGGACAGAGTTCTAAAGAGGAACAATCACAAATTTCTGATTTGATTTTTTGCTTGTTTTTTTCCCCCCCAAGAGGTTGAAATTAAATGCGTTCCTCCTTCCTGTAATATATTCTTGGCTCAGGACTGTCAAGAATTGATAATACTGGAGGTTAAGAAACAGCTTAGTAAATTTAAGCCACCTGGATAATTGAATTTAAAATGTTCTTCCTTCCAAATTAACCAGATATATTCTTGGTTATAAAACAATTCTCGCTTTCCTACTAGTTTCCTGGACCCGTCTTGGTGTAATGCATTCTGTACCCTGAGTTGACTCTTCTTAGCCTAATTAATCCACTAGATTAAAAAAAAATTGCAAGACCTAACTATTTATTCTTTACAAGACTTTCCCCTTATACATAAAGGCTACAGAGGCGTTGAAAGTAAAATGATAGAAAAAGATGTACCATAATCTTAACTACCGTGTTTCCCCAAAAATAAGCCCGAGCATGATTTTTCAGGAGGTCATCCCTTAAACATAAGCCCTAAACCATCTTTTGAAGCAAGAATTAATATAAGACCCGGTCTTATTTTCGTGGAAACACGGTATATATTGTAGATTATAGGAAAACTATGGTGGCTCTACTAATATCAGGCATAGAATTCAATAAAGACGAGGAGTACTGCAAGAGATAAAGATGGAGATTTTTAATGATAAAAGGGTTCACTAATCAGGAAACTGTAACAATCCTTAATGTGTTTGCATCTAATCACAGAGCATAAGAACACATTTAAAAATAAAGAAACTGTAGGGAAAAGTAGGAAAAAAAGTATAGTTAATGATTTTAACACTCATTTCTCAGTAATTGATGGACCAGTAGACATCAAGTCAGACTAATAGAGAATAGCATTAACAAACTTAATGAATATTTATGGCAAACTTCATCCAACAGCTTCAAAATACAAGTGGACATGGGACCTTCATGAAAAAGAGTTTTGCTAAATTTGAAATTACATATAGTATGTTCTCTGACTGTTATAGAATTATATTAGAAATCAATATAAATGATATTTTAAAATGCTCAAATATTTTGAAATTAAACTATATGATTCATGAGACAAAAATATAATCATAAGAGAAATTAGAAAATATTCTAAACTGAATGATAATACAAATGCAACATATCAAACCTTTTGGGTTGAAGTCAAGCAGTAGAGGAAAGTATATAACTTTAAATGCTTCTTTTAGAAGGGAATAATATTCTAATCTTCTTGCTCTACATTTCCCTTTTAAGAGTATAGAAAAAGAAATTAAATACAAAGTAAATAGAAAGAAATTATAAAGATATAAATGGAAATCAATAAAATGGAAACAAATAGTAGAAAAAATCAATGAAGTAAAAAACTAATTTGAAAATATCAGTAAAATGATATAAAAAAAAAAAAAACACCTACCTGTATTGATCAAGTAAAAAGAGACAAGACATACTATCACAATCAGGACTGAGAGGAGAGAAGACATCATTACAGATCCTACAGATGTTAAAAAAGATAATAAAGGAATATTATGAACACTTTTAAGCCAATAATTCTGAAAATTTAGATAAAATGGACAAACCCTTGAAAGAGAAAAATCACCAAAACCATAACAAGTAAAAATAGAAAATCTACACAGCCCTATATAAGTTTTAAAAATTAGATTTGTTGAGAAACAAAAACTCATAGACACAGACAATAGTTTAGTGGTTACCAGAGGGTAAGGGGTTGGGGGGTGGGTGATGAGGGTAAGGGGGATCAAATATATGGTGATGGAAGGAGAACTGACTCTGGGTGGTGAACACACAATGGGATTTATAGGTGATGTAATACAGAATTGTACACCTGAAATCTATGTAAATTTACTAACAATTGTCACCCCAATAAAATTAATTTAAAAAAAAATTAGATTTGTAATCAAAAATTATTCCACAAACACAACTCTAGGTTTAGATGACTTAACTGGTGACTTTTATCCAACTTTTCAGAAAGGAATAATACCAATTGTATACAAAGAAAACAGCAAAAGAAGGAATACTTTCCAACTTATTGCATGAGTCTAGAATTACACTGGTATCAAAACCAGGCAAAAACATTGGCAAGAAAAGTAAATATAGTATAACTCATTAATATAGATGCAAAATTCTTGACACAATACCAGTAAATTAAATCCAGCAATATTCAGTAATAAGCCAGTAGTAATTAATTAACCAAGGGTCTATTTCAGGAATACAAGTTTGACATAAGATTTGAAATCAATATATTCACCACAACAAATCAAATAAAGAAGAAAAGTATATAATCACTGCAATACGTTTAGAAAAATAATTGATAAAAGAACTAATAAAAGAGTTCAGCCAGGTTGCTAGATTAGGAGACACCAGCAATAACCACTTAGAAAACATAGTTTGAAAAAGTAAGATACTATTTGCAATAGCAAAAAAAAAAAAAAAAAAGCTTATGCATCTAAGGAATTAACAAAGACTATACCAGGGTTTTATGGAGAAAACTTTAAAATTCTAGGAAAGTACATAGATTATAAATTGTATAAATGGAGTGACTTTCATACTCTTGCACAGGATGACTTAATATTATAAAGATGTCACTTGTCCCCAAATTACTATATCAGTTCAGAGTAATCCCAATCAGAGTTCCCTCTGGTATTTTTTTAATAGAAGCTTAATACACTTACTCTGACATGTAAATGGGGGGAGGGGAATCCATAATTACCTAAAGTAACTGTAAAAGAAGAATATTTAACATTCATTTGAACCTACTACAAAGAAAAAGTATGATATTAGTAAACAAGCAGGCAGTAGACAAATGGAATAGAGACAGATCCATGTATATATGAGAACCTAAAAATTACAAAGGTGACACCACAAATCAATATGGACAGAATAGGTTGTTTTAATGGATAGGGTTAGGAAAACTTGCTCACTGTATGTAGAAGAAACCAAATCAGATTTCTACTTATTTGAATGTGGATTCAGAAATGATCTCCAGATGAATTAAAACCTAATTGTGAAATACGAAATTATAAAGTCCACACAATAAACTATAGGAGAGCATATTTACCATCTAGGAGAAAGGAATGACTTTCTAAATGAAACTTCAATAACACAAATCATAAAGCATAAAACGGATGAATTTAATTACAACAAAAGTAAAGATTTCTGGTCCATGAAAGACACTACAGACAAAGATGAAAGAAAGATGAGAGTAAAAGTTATTTGCAGTTTCCAAAACCAACAAGAGATATCTGCAATATTCAAAGAAGTCCCGCAAATCAAAAGAAGACAGCCTCGATAAAAAAAATGAGGGAACGATATGAAAAGGCAGTTTACAGAAGAGGAATCCCAAAAGGCTAGCAGGCAAAATAAAAGACGTTCAAATTTATTATTAGAGAGTGACCAGTAAACCAGCCATGAGATATCGCTTGACGTCTATGACACTGGCAAAAATTAGAAAGTGGGCTGACTCCAAGTGGTGGAAGGGATGTGAAGATAGGAAATTTTCATGCACTCCTGGTAAGAATATTAAAAGTTACGCAGCTATTTTGAGAATAATCTTGGCTCTTCTTAACCACGTATTATAATCCGTATGATCCAGCAATCTCATCATGGATCTACCGCCCCAAGAAATTCTCAAAGAAATCCAAAAAGGGACACATACCAGGACAGAGTTATCGGTAGCATGGGACTCAAAGGCAATCTGGAATCGCAGTGTGGGAGAGTGGATGTTTGTGCGGTGTGTGGTGGTTGCCACGCGTGTTTGCTGCAGCCAGAAGCAATGTGGATGGATCTCAACCTTGGTGCTCAGTGAGGAAAGTAAGAAATGGGCAAGTGGGCATTAGGGATGAAAGAAAACAAAGATTTTTTTTAAAATAGGAGAGAGAAAAAAGGAGAAAGCAGTATGCGTGACCATATTCAATACATACACACGCACACACAAAAAAATTTAGACACAACATACACTTATAGTCATAAGAGAATAATCATTTATGGTATATCCACTACATAGATTATTTAGATTATGTGAATGCTTATTTTATAATGCTAAATAAAAAAAAAAAAACAGCGTGCAAACTATATCACAATATGACTAGGACCATTTTTTAAAAAGAGAGTATGTGCATACATATACACATAGGAGAAAAAATATCAGAAGGGAAAACATTAAAATGCTACAAATAGTAGTATTAAGATGGTAAGATTATGGATAATTGTTTTCCTTTATTTCTCTGTTTACTCGGTCATATTTACATTTCTTTTCCTGTGCTCTCTTTCGTAATTTCTTTGTAATCTATACTCTCACTTATCTTTCTTTCAAACAGTATACTGATCATTTACAAACAAAAATAGAAAAGTAACAAATTTAACCTGAACTTAAAGTGAATCTACGTAATTCTCAGATCTTCAAACGGGCTTAAAAGTTGGTTGGCTCATCATTTATGGCCTGCTTGAACCGCCACATTTTTTAGCCTTCTTACCTGGGTCTCAGGGAGCTCAATGGCAAAGATGTGTTAGTTCTTTTGCTTGATTGGAGTGAAGGTCTCTGGAGTACTTTGAGATCTGGAACTTTGTTTACAGGAACCTTCAGGTTCGACCTTGAAATAATTCCGTCAAACAGTTGAATCTAGCCACCATGAGTTGTGGTCACTCATAAAAGACTTACTGTGTGCTCCAGGCGAGGCCAGTGTGGAAAAGTTTGGGTTTTTCCTTTTTCCTTTCTCTTTCAAATTTTTATGATGATTCTTTTCCTATTTTCTTATGGATGATGTTAGCATAAAGACTGCTTTTGAGCTCCATCCTGAAGGATGCTGGTTTTAAGGTAGAATATAGCTACCCTTCCTTCCAGTGCTTTGGCGAAACCTCAGATGTGTGGCCTTCTGGACAAGCGTCTGCGATTTCATATTGTCGGATCAGTCATTGTTTCTCTGGGGGTTGCAGCTTTCTATAAGTTTGCTGAGGCTGAACCAAGGAAGAAGGCATATGCAGATTTCTACAGAAATTATGATTCCATGAAAGATTTTGAGGAAATGAGATAGGCTGGTATCTTTCAGAGTGCAAAGTGATTTCGGAGTGTAAAGAATTTCTTTGAGTTGACTTCCGTGGAAGTTTGTCACTGACCTGTGTTCCTAAAACATGGACATTTGGGCTAAGGGATAGTTTCTCTTGATAAACAAACAAATGTTGTAAACAGTGAAAAAAAAAAAAAGACTTCTTTTGAAAATTTGCGCCGTGGCGTCTTTGTTTTCATTTGTCGCTGTTGATAATCCTAAATGCAGGAACCACTTCAACGGGAAAAGATTAGTGTAGTGTAAAAAAGAAAGTGATCAGAGATGACTTCAGAAGAGGCAAATGTTCCAATTTTCATTAGACCCACAGCCAGGACCATTTTGTTGCTTCCTAGTCTAAATTCCAACAGTTATCTGCAGAGATGTGTTATGAATGAAGACAAAACCATGGAATTAATTTGCCAAGGGATCCTTTCGCAGATGCTATACATAGCTCCAGACGTCAAATTTAGCCCAGCAAGGAATCCCCAGAGAGAATAAATACATCTCAGATATTGTCCACAGATGTGCAGTAATCAGAAACCACCCATATAATACAGGACTGATCTGTTTTTTTCTTCATCCTCCTAATTTTTTTTCTATATCTTTTTCTACTCTACTGTCAGTTGTTCCTATCTCTTAAGACACATACTGAAAGGATGTCTCTGGGTCTTATCAGACATCTGTGGTTCTCTTTTCCCTCCATAACTGTCAGGAAAAAGAAAGTGGATAATAGTTATCTGCAAAGTATCCTGTATTTCACCTTTATTATCTGTATGCTACACTATCCTAGATCTAACCCCTTGACAGTAATAAAGAAAAAATCTTTTTAAGAAATTGATCAACCACTGCTGTCTATTCTTCACAGGAGGCTGTGAGCCTTTCATTTATTACAGAATAATCGTCCTTATGCCAAAGTGTGTGAGGCAATATGTTAAAAGCATGTTCAGAGCCATTTGTCAGAATTAATGGCACCCCAGCACGTGGAGAAGCTTTGGGTGTCCTTCATGGATAGTGGCCAGGCCAGGGCTCAGGTCAGTTTAGGTCCTGGTCACACAAAGAAGCATAATAGCCTTTGGCGTCTATTTAACAAAGCACTGAGTGAGGAGATCAAAGAAATTGCTGTCATTTAATTCACCTTCATACAGTGTTTTTCATGAAACTGTTTTTAATAAAAGATGCTGAGAGACAGGGATGATGGAAAGGGTTTGCGCTTTGAAGTGGGATAGACTTGGGTTTGAATTCTATCTCCATTATCTACTAGTGCGTGACTTTGGGGACATGGTTGAGTCTCTGTCTCAGTTTGCTCATCTCTAAATTGGGGGGAGGAAGAGGAGGGAGAGGATAATGCCTCCCCTGAAGGCTTGTTCTGAAGACTTAAACAGATGGTCTAGCACAAAGTAAGCATTCAAGAAACAGCATTCTTTCTTAAATTACATGTTCTAGCCTCTTTGATGTTCACAATAGTGGTTATGAGCAGTGGTTCTCAAAGTGTGTTGGAGGTCCCGGAGAATATTATACCACAAAGATGTTGCTGATTTTTTTCACTGTCATTCTTTTACTAGCATCTTGTAGAGTTTTCCAGAGGCTACATGGTAATGTGACAACACAGTAGATGGAATGCAGAGCAGATCAGACAATCGAGCTGTCATGCATTAACCTAGATATTAAAGAGATTTGCAAAAATGTAAAATAGTGCCATCCTACTTACTATAATATTTTTAGAATATACAGTTATTTTTCATAATATTATGTTATATAGATTACCATGTAGGTTACCAATTAAAATTAATATACAGGTAACTTTTAATATATAGTCAATAACCAGTTTTAAAATATGATTTAAAGAAATATAGTGGAAAATCCACCACAGTACCAAAAATATCACACACCTGAGAATAAAATTAGTGAAGAATGCATAGGATGCATTATAAAACCCACTGAGTTGTATATAAAAATGATTTTTACGATAAACATATTTTACTCTTAGATAGAAATACTCAGTATTTCTTTCTAAATCGAACTAGAATTCAATAGTGTCTCAGTCATAATGCCAAAAGAACTTGTTTTTTGGAACTTGACAAATAATTCTAGAGCTCCTGTGGAAGAACTAACTTGTGAGGATAATGAGAAAACAAATCTGAACTAGAAGAATAATGGAGACTTGAAAAATATTAGAGCCTAGAATGCTGGTTTCTAAAACAATGTGTACGTCACAGCAACCATTAGACAAGTGAAACAGGATCGAATGTATGCAAGCAGACCTGAGGTTCCAAAGGAAAATAGTTCTCAAGGAGGAGGCCTGAAATCCGGGAGTGGAAGACGGATTGCTTAGTTCACGGTACGCGAAAACTTGATAGCTATTTGTATCCCTACCTCGGTCCTTACACCCAAATGAATTACAGGTGAATCAGAGGACTCCATGTAAAATTGTAATTATAACTATAAAACCATTAGAACAAAACAGTGGGGAATTTTTTTATGGTTTGGAATAGAGCCTTTCTCAATATAAACACAAAGGCCAGAAAAATGTAGAGCTAAGATTGAATATTTTCTTATATAAAAACACTTAAATTTCTTCATGTCAAAAGACAGCATCAACAAGCTTAAAGACTAACCGAGAATGACAAAGAATGATTGTTACTTTACAAATCCAACAAATCAAATAAAGAATATCAAACAGGAAAATGGGCAAAGGACTTCACTACGTGATTCACAAAAGTACAAATGGCTTTAAAACATGTAAAAATTCAGCACACTGACGCTTAAGGAAATGATAATTAAAACTACTGTAAAATATTATTTTCTGTACCAAGTTGGCATAGATTTAAAAGGGTGGAATATGTAGTGCAGACAAGAGCGTAGGTTAACAAGCACTTTCATATCAAGTTGATGGGTGTATGAACTGCTGAAACCTTGTTGCATGGGAATTTGGTGAGAACTATCAAATTGTAATAACAGTGATAATAACCAGCACTCCTATCTTTTATTGACTTTAATGGGCATTTCTTACAGTGTTTTATTATTAAGCAGAATAATGGCTATTGTTTTATGTGATAAAAAGCACACACGTGCCGTACACACACATAACATATCTAGGTAATATTCATTTATTTCTATTTTACCATGGGCTTTTTAAAAATAAGGAATAGATATTGAAACTTAGTAAATGAATATTTGGTATCTATTGGTAATATATAATGGAATATATAAATAGATTTCTTTTTTTCCCCTTCCTTTCTTCTTTTCTTCCTTCCTTCCTTCCTTCCTTCCTTCCTTCCTTCCTTCCTTCCTTCCTTCCTTCCTTCCTTCCTTCCTTCCTTCTTTCCTTCCTTCCTTCCTTTCTTTCTTTATTAGTTTCAGGTGTACAAAGCAAGGTACTAGACATTTAAACCCCTCATAAAGTGATAACCTACCCTCAGGTGCTATTTCTTAATATTAAGTCATCTTTACTCCTCTAATAAGATCCTCTTGGTCATAATTCCTTTAATATCCCATAGACTACATTTCAATAGAGGATTCTGATTTTGACCTGGATGTTGAATGAGACCGGCCCGCTGTTTGTCTGTCAGTAAGCTGGTTGATTTGTTGCATGCTTTCTTTTACAATTTCTAGCTTTCTAATAAGAGTTTTAGAGGTTTCCTTATTTCTCTGTGCTCTGAAAGAGCTAACAAAGCATATGAATTATCTATTCCTTGAAGATTTGAATGAATTGCCCATGAAACCCTCTGAGTCTGGAAACTTTGCAAGCTAAGACTTATTAAACAACTTCCTCAGTCCTTTCCTTGGTTATCGTTTAGATTTTCTGGTTATTTTTCCATTGGTTACGATCTTGGGCATTTCCCTGGGAAATCATTTATTTCTTATATTTAAGTTGATTAGCATAAAATCAAACAAAGTGCTATCTTAAAGTCCTTCCTTTTTTTTTCAATATCTATGCTTAGTTTCTCTGTGTGAATCCTAGTTTTGAATATTTGGGCTTTCTCTTTGAGTTCTTGACTAAGCTAATTAGTAGATTATACAATACATGGATTCCTCCCTCCCACACCCCAAGAACTATTTTTTATTTATGAGTTATACCATTTTCTAATTTATTAATATTTCATTTCATGTCTCAGCTTTTAATTCTATTTTCCTAAGATTTATGAACTGTTTTGATAATGGACTATTTTATAGAGCAGGTTCAGGTGCAGAGCAAAATTGGGCAAAAAGTACAGATTCTCTTTATTACTTGAACTGGATACTTGAGTTTTGTATTTTTCTTTTTTATTTAATAAACTGCTTAATAGAAAAATGCCCTTAGAGTCCAACTTCAACTATATCTCAATGGTTTTAAGGTTGTGTTTTTATTGTAGTTATTTTCTAGATATTCTATCTATAGTTACAAGTTTTATTTCCTTTTTGATTCAAAGAATGGATTAGAAAGAAGGTTTTTTGTTTGATTTGGAGGTTTGGGGTTTGTTTCTTATCCACTTTTGTTAATAACTCCTAGAGTATTCGACAGAGAGTGTGGTACTTTTTCTTATTCAGAGAACACATCAAGTTTTTTTGTGTGTGGTTTAATTGTGAATATATGTAAATGTACCATGGGCCCTTGAAAAGGTATACTGTGCAAAGTTAATATATCTATTATGTTTTCATTAAAATTTATTGGGGTGGGAATCGTTAGTAAAATTACATAGGTTTCAAGTGCACAATTCTGTAATATATCATCTATCACATTGTGTGCTCACCACCCAGAGTCAGTTCTCCTTCCATCACCATATATTTGACCCCCTTTAGCCTCTTCTATTATCCCCCCTTCCCCTACCCTCTGGTTACCAGTAAACTGTTGTCTGTGCCTATGAGTTTTTGTTTCTTTGTTTGTCTTGTTCCTTTGTTGCTAATATATCTATTAGATCCACCTTGTTAATTATATAATTCAGATTTCCACGTTTGCTTTTGTTTCCTATTTGGTCCCTACAATCTTCCGTTACAGTTTTATTTCTATATGTTTTCTCCTGCATTTCTTGAGTTTTTTTCTTCATATATTTCAATGACAGGTTTTATTTAGCTAATAAAGATTATGACAATTTTACCTTAATTGTGTACTATGCTCTTTCTGGTAGTAAAAATTCTTTACATTGCATGTGATAGGAAATCCCACTCAAACTTATTTAAACAGTAAATGGGACATACTGGTTCTTGTAACTAACAAGCAGATTCTAGGTGCGGCTTGATCCAGCATTCCCCCCCACACACACACCTCATAATCCCACAGAGATCTTGGTTTCTTTCCCTCTTTCTACTCTGTCTTTTGGAGGATGTGTATTATTTTAGTGCCCATCCCAAAGCAGTAAGTGGATCATTACCACCTTAAGGCATGCAGCTAATAATAGGGAAATGATAAATTCCCCAAGAGAGAATCAGAATAATATTGGGAGGATAGGTTCTGGAAAAGCAACCAACGTACGTCCATTCACTCCTTTCATAATATGAGTTGTCTCATTCAATGCCTCTTCCTGTGAATTTTCCTTTAGTTGATTTTCATACTGTATCCTGCTTTATTTTCCATTCTGTTTGCCATATCTTTGCCTATCTTGTATAGCGTGTTTTAATCTGTCTATCTATTTATGCCTTTTAGAAATGAAACCACATCCACGGACCCACCCTTGTGAGTGATGTACCTCAATTCTCTTTACGCATCTGCCCTGCATGAGAAAGCTGACCTTTTTTTCATGGTAACTTCAGTGCTCACTGTTGACCTTTTCACCCTGGCCATATGTAGAATGCTTGCATTTGTAATGCCCCTAATTCTCCACCCCCCTGTTCAGACAAGCCCCAATTACTGTCACAGCTGTCACAGTCCTATCTGTGTCCGTGCACCTCTTTCCACTTACTGCTGCCGAGACCATGGCACTCACTGCAGTGGCCCCTGTATTTCCAACCCCTTTTATTGTCTCAAGTCTCTAAGTTGTTCCTCACATCTAAATTCCACCACGCCTCCCTGCCGACGCTCACGTACCTCAGCTTCCTACCCAAAAGGCCTCTCTGCTCTAGCAGAGGCTGTACTCTCCTGGTGGTGTAGTTCCCTGCCCTAGATTTCACCTCCACAAGCTGAAGGAGACTCACTGCAAACACTCCAGCTCTCTGCCTGGGGGCTTTGTGTCCAGTGCAGAGGGGGCTGGGCTGTGCACAGGACACACCAGGAGTTTTGAAGAGGGAATGCCTGGGTGGCAATGCACCTCCTGCCAGGGGCAGAGGTGGCAAGTACCCAGCGTGGCTCAGCTATCTCTGAGGCCTGCTCCTCACTTTCCACTAGAGGCCCCAGGGGGGTTGAACCCACCCCCCTGACTGGCTCCATAATTCATCCCATTTTGGTTTCCTCCCTTTCCCAGTCTCACTTCCCCATGGCTCTGCCAGTATTTCCTGGGATCACCTCCCAATTATACGACTTATCACTGGAATCCTTATCTAAGGATCTGCTTCCCAGGGAACCCAAATCAAGACAACCCCCCAAAGAGATGAAAGACACTATTTTAAGCGTTGCCCCCAAAAAAATTATTTCAATTATTTGTGAACAATGAAGAACGTTCCTTTAATTTCTAAGTTCAGTTGTCCTGATACTTACAGCTTCATTTATATAAATTCAATTAAAGGCCACAGTGTGTGTGGGACACCGTTTGTGTCCAAAGTCCTAAGTGAGATGCCCCTGGAGACAGAAGGACAGACAGGCAGGGATCCTGCCCGCAAGGAGAGCCACTGACATACATCCCTGACCCCCGAGTGTCACAGAAAATGGAAAGCGTTTGATTGGAATATTGTCTTCCTTTTCTTTTGATAGTCTGTTGTTTTTGTAATCAAATGTGATGAGATATAAAAGATTATGAATTACATTTAAGATGTAAATAATAACAATTTAATGATCATGTAGCCATCCCCCAGTTTAAGAAAAAATTTTTTCAATTACCTCTGAAGTCAGTGGCCTGCATGCCCCCCCATCTCATGATTCTTTCCACTCCCTGCCCCGTTACCATGATCCTTCATTCTTAGTTTTCTTTATAATTTTAGCATATGTTTGTATCCCTAAACAATATAGATTTCAGTTTAATCTGTTTTTAAACTTTTTGTACACGGGTCCTTCCCTTTTTTTCTCTGTCAGTTTAGAAACTACGCATCTCATTTTCATTATTTTAATGGTTACCCTAGAGATTTTAACACGCACACTTAATTTACCAAAATGAATAACTAATGACTATCTTTACTCTCCTCCCAAACAATACAAGACCTCAGAACACTAATTCTTCTCACCGCCTCCACACATTAGTGCTATTTTATATGTGTTCTTATTTATCTTTTTCAACTCAGGGGAATTGTTAATATTGTTTTATTATTTCATTCAGTCTGTGTTTGTTTAGCTGCACATAGTTCTTGCATCTCAAGCTTGCCGTCTGAATCACATTCCTTCTACTCAAAGTCCATCTTTCAGAATTTCCTTTACTTTGAAGTCTACTGATAGCGAAGTCTCTCAGTTTCTTAAAAGATATTTTACTGGGTACATTACACTAGGTTGACCGTTCTTTTCTCACAGGAGAATGACGATACCATTCCACCTTGTTTGGGCCTCTGTTGTTCCTATTGAAAAGTCAGTGGTCAGTCTCATTGTCATTCTTTTGAAGGTAATCTAATTCCCTCTGGATTTTTTTAAAGATTGTCTCTGTTCTTGGTGTTCTTCTGCTTCACTGTGATGGGTCTGTGTGTAAGATTTCCTTTTATTTATCCATCTTACCTGGGACGCACTCGGCTTTCTCCGTCCATGGATTGGCGTCTTTCAGGAGTTGTGGGAAATGACTGGCCAGTATGTCTTTAAATATGGCCTCTGCACCACTGTCTTCTCTTCGCTTTCAGAAACTGTAATTAGCTATAGGTTGGACCTTCTCGGTCCATCCTCCACATCTCATCATCACTCTTTCTTCTTTTCCCTATTTATATCTCTCTATGCTTCCCCGTGGGAAAGTTTTAGACCTGCTTTTTAGTTTACTAACTCTCGTCAGCTATGTCTAATTGCTTTCCATCGAGTTTTTGATATTAATCATTCTGTTTTTCATTTTTAAAGTTCTATTTGTTTATTTTTCAAATCTGATCAGTCATTATTTATAATTCGTATTCTTTAATCCCATTTGCATTCATTCACTCATTTTGTTCTTTTAAACATTTAACTATCCTTATTTTGTATTCTCTCTGTGTTGATTTCAACAACTGAAGTATGTGGCGATCTGATTCTCCTCTCTCTGCTGGCTTTCTCTCTTGTTACGTTATTTTCTTGTGGTTTTTACTATGTGTGTATATTTCTGGAAGTGTATATGTGTGGTTTACTTGAGACCCAGGTTGAACATGGATTTGCCCAAAGAGGAGAGAGGTGATTTGCTTCTGTCAAGCACCTGGGAGGACAACTGGCCTGGAACCATTTTCAAATGGCCTGAGATAAATTAGCCTCTGTTAGAATGAATTCGAGGTGCTAATCTGTAGAAGGGGCAGCTTGTACTTCTGAAATCTCACGGAGTACCGTGGTTCAGAAACCCAATTTTGCTTGCATTTTGCAGAATGGGAGAAAATGGTCTAATTTCCAGGCTGCTCTTATACTGACAATGTAACCCTTTGGAGCAGTGTTTCTCAGCCTCATCACTACTGACAGTTTGGACCAGATAATTCTTCATTGTAGGAGGTTGTCCTGTGCATTGCAAGGTGGCCGGCAGCATCCCTGGCCCTTCTCCAGGAGATGCCACTAACACATCTCCAGCCATGACAATCAAAAGTATCCCCAGACACTGACACATGTGCCTTGGTAGGCAACATCACCCCCAGTTAGGAGAGAACTACTACTTTAGAGTACCATCAGAGGTTCTCCTTTCAGACTCCATCCTTAAATAGATCTGGAGCTTTGTCTCCCATTCCCATGGAGCTATGAGAATCAAAGTTCAAGGTTATCCCGTTCATCAAATACTCTCAAGAGGAAAGCCAACCTATCTCAGTGCCCCAATTTTTTTCTGAATTTTTGCTTTCTCTTTGAATTGGCTTCTGAATATTCCTTACTAACTTGCCAGCTCACTGACACTTTAAAAAGGTGTGTGTGTATGTGTGTGTGTGTCTGTGTGTCAGGGTTCCTAGTCTGCCACATTACCATGAATGTAGGATCTTTTAACATCTTTTATATCATTATCCCTTTTTACCAGTACTCATTCTCCATATTTCTGTAACATTCTGACTTTTACTAATAAAAAAGAGCAAAATGACAAAAACTACAGATAATTTATTTTAATCAACATTTTTGAACCTCCTTCCATTACCAAGCCTTATAGGAATAGCTTTAAAATGACCAAAATTGTGCTTCAGTTTCTTCCCCTTTACTTTTGTCTTGATCACTGAAATGAGTGGTGTTCTGGTGCCAGCTCATACCCGCTTGTGAAAGCTGATTGCGCAGGTTTCTTCTCAACTCCATGTTCAGTAAGTGACATTGGTAGGTTGAAACAGGCCATGCTAGAAAAATTTACACCATGGAAATCAGCAAATACAACAAATCAGATAGCTGGTTGGCCAACACTTACCAGCACACCACTGACAGGAATGGACAAAACACAGTAAGAAAGGCAAGATTTGTTCATTTAGTCCCCTTATTAGTGACTCAACTGTGTACGTCTACCTCAGCTTTCCCTTCTGTTGTGGGATGAATTACGTCCCCCCAAAATGCATATGTCATAGTCCTAACCCCAGTATCTCAGAATGTGGCTGTATTTGGATGTAAGGTCTTTAAGGAGATGACTGAGTTAAAATGAGGTCATTAGGGTGGATTCTAATCCATTACAACTGGTGACCCCTATAAGAAAAGGAAATTAAGACACAGACACACACAGAGGGAAGACCATGTGAGGATAGAGGGAGAAGACAGCCATCTACAAGCCCAGGAGAGAGGCCCCAGAAGAAAGCAACCCTGCAGAGACCTTGATCTCAGACTTCCAGCCTCCAGAATTGTGAGAAAATAAATTTCTGTTGTTTAAGCCACCCAGTCTGTGGTACTTATTATGGCAGTCCTAGCAAACTAATATATCTTTTCACCTTGACTTTCTTATATTTTTAGCATATTCTTAGTGTACTCTTAGCGTGCCCAGTAGGCAAATCGGGGCCAGTTAGTACCTGGGGTTAGAACGTATTGCCACTGAGACCAAGGGCATGGACTCAGTCACAGGGCAGAAAACAGGAGGAAAACATCCTCATCACTGTAGAATGCCCCCAACGCCAACTGGCACTGGACAAAAATGTTTGCCTAATCACACGGCCAACCAAAGAGGAAGTCTGCTAGCCCACTAGTCCTTCCTAAAGCACCGTCTCGAGGTCCAGGCCCTGCTGGTGATCATCACCGCCTTCAGCTGAGCTTCTGTTTTCCCCTTGTTTTCACAGTTATCCTAACACTTCCGGATGCTCTTGCTGCTTCCTTCCCCAAACCAGCTTGATGTACCATTGAAGATATGATTCTAATCTACCCCAGGGATGGAGAAGAGAATTTCTCAAAGCCTTTATTTTCCATGGGAAACTTTGAAACTCTGAATGTTAGCACTCCTTTACAATTTCTTACTCAAGTAGGTAAGAAACCTAAACCTTGACTCCATTCATCTCAATTTCCTGCAACTGCCGACTTGCAGGACAGGAGGACGGAAGTGAAGGGTCTTCACAGGGGCCGCTTCTTGTCCTGGGCATCTTATCAGACACTCTTTTGCTGCTGCACTTTTCCTTTCTTTTATTTTTCCTTTCTTAATCAATAACTCCTGGAGTACAAAAGGGGGCTGGCACTGGCTCCTCGATTTGCATCACTTGAAGTGTTACATTTTAGAACCCAATTTTTTAAAATCATTTACACTTCAAAGTAGAAAAATAGCAACATTACTAGAAGATTCAATTAAATTATTCCAGGTTAATATGTTCACAGTAGGCAATGAATAACCACAAGTGAACAGCCAATGAATAGACTATAACACTCTGTTTCTTTCACAGATCTATAGCCTATTTTGTGAGCATATTATTAAAATATATTTTCTAATGGAAAAAAATGAGATGCCCTTTTGTTTACTCCTTTTTACAGCAAATCAGTGCCTGTCATTCCCAGGACACTGGTTTCCGTAAAACTACAACAAAAGCTTTTATCTCTTCCAGCCCCAGAGGACACTGGGAAAATCTCTCACTTGGGTTAACTTTGCTGAATATATTTAACAAGTAAATTATTTGCCTTCCCAACTGGAAGAACCAATATACATTTATGTTCTAGGAATGGTTTGTTTTACTAACTTTATGAGTGAAGACCTCAATAGTACCAAAGCCAAGGGACATTTAATTAAGTTATATTTGCTTTTTCATGATCTTTAGCTCTAGCTTATAAATCAAGAATCAATGAGTACTTAATTTCCTCTTATAGCATTAAAAGTAATTGCTTCATAAATTCACTTTAGTAATCCAAATATTTGCACACAGTATAGCACAAAGAGAAGTTGTTTCACTGATGAGATCCTAACTTTTATTTTATTAGTATAAAATGGAGCTTGCTCATTTTATAGCTTATGATTTTCCTCGCTGCCTCAAATTCCTTTTTGAAGCAGACAGGATATAAATTTAAAATAAATACAATTATGACTTTGAGGGGAAAAGAAGCCAGTCTACTTATTTAAAATATAAAAGAAATCATGGTTGTAGATATATTTCTGCTTAGTAGAGTATAACTATAATGAATAAATTCTTTCCCCCAAAATTGTGTATGCTCAAAAAGCAACAAAAATATTTTCAAGCCTGGTTTAATCTTTGCTTTACTTGTATACTTTATTGCGGAGGAGGGGAAGAAGGTAGGGGGGAAAGTCTTCCTAAGATGATCTGTGCTACTAAGCTATTGGCTATTGCTAAACTTGCCGTGTTCCAGAGGCTGCAAGTGTTGTGTGTTCTTTAACTGCTCTGTTCATAATAGATACCATGTTAGATACCATGTTAAGATTTACAAACCTCATGTATGATCTCGGAGTCATTCTGCTTCATTCTCCATGAACCAGAGACCATTTTCGTGGCAGTACAGATAAGAACTAAAGGGAGATGAGGTAAGAATCTAACGTCACATGGTGGCACACGGCTGAGCTGGGATGGGAAGGGACCCAAGTCTTCAGACAACAAGTTCAAGGCCATGCCTGCTCCACAACTACAATCATTTGTGCATTGTTTCATTCAACACATATGTTTTAACACCTACTGTGTGTCAGGTACTCAGGGATCTTATGGTCTAACTACAACATTTACGAACCTAGAAAACATTATGCCGAGGGAAAGAAGCCAGCACAAAAGACCACATATTATGATTCAACTTATATGAAATGTCCAGAATAGGCAAATCTATAAAGATAAAAAGTAGATTAGTAGCTGCCTAGAGCTGGAAGGATGGAAGAATGCAGGGTGGAGTGACAGGTAAGGGGTGTGACATTTCTTTGGGGGGTTAATGAAATGTTCTAAAATTGATTGTGGTGGTAGATACACAACTCTGGGAATATTAAACCATTAAATGGTACAATTTACATGGGCAGATTGTAGGGTATGTGAATTATATTTTAATAAAATTGTTTTTTAAAACAGTAGACACAGCAACGTGGGAAGCCACGCCTCCTGCATCCAATGGGTGAATGCTAACCTACTCTTCCCCAGCTGCCCCCTGCACTTGAGTCACCTCCATGCACCTGGCTAAATTCCCCAAAGGCAGGACCCACCTTCGCTCTAGAGATAGCCGTGGGGACAACGTGAAGCTGCAAAGTTGTTTCTCTGCTCCCCACCCCTGCCACCGTAGTGTTCCACAATCCAACCTTGAATGAGAGTGTGGGGTGCACTGGGGCATGCTCCCATCAGTTAAGCACCATCATCACTCTAGTGTCCTTTCATTTCAGATGCTAGACTCCTTCAGGACCAGTGACAGCAACCCCAGGGGAAGGGCATGTAGCCATGAGCTCTCAGACCAGCGGGCCCTACTGGAACAGAAGCCCTTCAGTTCCCTGGGATCCTGTTACCTGCTGCCACCAACCCCATTGCTCTGGAAGTTCCTAGAGGCCTCCTGCAAGGCTACACAAACACACTCAGCTTATCTAAAGTTTAAATGACTTCATTCCAGAAACTTATCAGTACTCAAATCGCTACTACAATTGGCCTTGCCTTAAGGATCCCAGTTTCAGCATCTCTATCTTTGGACAAGCAGGTGGTTCTACCTGCCACCTCGCTTCTCCACCTCGACCTGGTGAAATCTTATATACATCTTTGCATGTCCCACTCAGGGCCACCTCCTGCACGAACTGATCGATGATTTGTGATATGATTGGTCTTTTACAAGCCAGGGGTACAGGTCCAGGGGTGCCCGCTTCATCTTCCTGTGTCCCCAGCCCAAGGCCCTGTGCCCACAGATGCACCCCCCCAGTGGGATTATTCAGCTTGAATTGAGTTCAGTCATTTAACAAGCAGAGACTGGCATGGGGAGCACGTAGGCAGAAGCATCAGAGTGCTACTTCCAAAAGACTGAAACGAAATAGAAGCATGTTTCTTTAGTGACATCAAATGAGACAAAGAAAGGAAGAAACCGCCTGAGGTCACAGACAACCATCAGAGTGGAAGATTTCCGTTGGAGCACACAATAAAATAATGAAGATTTATTTTTTTAAATATTGTTATTAAATAAACATTATAGAAACTTTTGCATATCCAACTTATTTATAGCTTAAGGCATGAAAAACCACATGAGTGTGTTGAATTATAAGAATTTGTTGCAGCCTGCTAACTGACAGCACGTCAAATTATTTGCAAATATTTTCTGGAACAGTAACCTTGAAGGGTGCCAGCCCCATTCAGTGTAACCTTATCACAAGACAGGAAACGAGAGTGGAGATGAGTTCCAAAGCAAAGGATGTTTTAGCTCCCTGCAACCTCTGTCCGCTATTTGAACAGGGAGTCTCTCCCCCATCTCAGCCATCAGCCTCGCTATATCTCTTAGGCATTTTCATCTGCTGCTCTTTAAAAAGATGGTCGGCGGAAGCCCCCAGTGAAAAATTGTGCTCTGGGCAGGAATTTGTGAGTACATTATTCTCATTTAAGAGGCTTTATATCCTCCAGTCTGCAATAACATAGTTCTGCAAAAATTGTATAATCATTTTAACAAAGAGTCTCTAATTGACATGAAAAGGCAAAGTCAAAATAAAAATAAATTTCAGGATGAGCAGTACGGCCTTTCCATTTTCACTGCAACTCCGTGAAACGTGGTCCTGAGAGCAGCGCCCCAGGACCTCTCTGTTGCTCTTGGTCTTGTGGGAGCGATACCAGCAGATTCCTCCAGGGAGTGATTTTTCTTTAATATCCAATATCTCTACCTTTCAAACACCTCAAATGTGTTCCCTTTTTTCTAATATTCAACATTATCTTCAGTACTGTAAATATCTTTCCACCAAGAAAAAGATCGTTCTTTTGATGAAAAGCTATTATGGCCCATTTAAACAATCGTGAAGTGGTTGGGTGGTTTAAAAATTATATCTAGATCATTTAGCAAGGTTGGCACAACATCTGACTTCTCAAATCAGCATTTTGCCAAATATTTTAGCCATATCGCAGTTGCTAAGCTAACGAGAAAATGCTAATCACTTGGCACAAAAGAGACCATGTTAAAATTAAACAAAATTTATTGCCTTCAAAATAACCTTTTGTTTTTTTTCTCCAAAAACCTGTTTCGCACATTTGGTATAGGTAAGAACTCATTGCTCATCCTGACACTAACATATTTCATGTCTTAAACGGGTTCTGTGTTTCTCTTTGTTCTCTCATCAATAACAATGAGTCCACACTTCACCACTATTCAGTGAATTCAACAGTGGTTTAAGCACCTACTATGTGCTGGGTGCTATGTTGTCAGATGTAACTGTGTTCTGCAGTGCTCAAGCAAGACCCTTGCGGGAAATAGCGTATCTAGTGCATTGTTGGTAGATTGTAACGTTTCCAAATGACTTTACAAATTAGCATAAAAGCAGTTGTTTCACTTAGCTTATCAATTCTAATACGTTCCAACAGCATATTTTTAAAAAGCAAATCTACACACCTGCCATGCATATGGCCCTGTAGTAAGTGTAAAAGGGGTTGAAGACAGACCCCTCCTCCAAAGGAATTTATAAGCTAGTTCAAAAGACAAAGCATACAGTTCATACAGAATATGAATAATGATGAGCTCCATAAAAATCACACCAGAGACCCAGGAAATGTATCAAGAGAAGAGAGGAGGAGGTAAATTTCATTGAACACCTACTACGTGCCAGGATGTTTCACATATTTGGGTCTCTACCTAGAAATACGTGGCTCCCAGTGGCACTTTATGGCACACACGTCCCTGGGGAGTCGGAAAATGTACACCCCCCAGAAAATGATACTGTTCACCACTAGAGAGGGGACTTTCATCAAATACATCCCGATAATTTTATTTAGATTAACACACACATTTTTCAATGAAAACTTGTTAATGAATTGTACATACACATGTACAATTCATTAACACCTGAGCCTACTCCTGATCTACCACGTGGAATCTCTCATGTTCTCCACTAAGAATTACTAGCCTATGTGGATGATGCTAGTTATACTAAGTGATTTAATCTTTTACCATCGAAGAAACTAAAGCTCAGAGTAGCCAGGGCATTTGCTCAAGAGTATGAAGTCAGTGAATGGCAGAGATAGGAATTGGACACGGGTTCCCTCTGCATCTATTGAGATGATCGTGTGAGATTTGTCCTTCATTCTATTAATATTACACTGATTGATTTTCATGTTAAACCAACCTTGCCTTCCTAGGACAAATCCCACTCAGTCATGGTATACAATTCTTTTCATATGTTGCCAGATTCAATGAATTAGTGTCTTGTTGAGAATTTTTGCACATGTATTCCAAGGGGATATCGGTCTATAGTTTTATTGTGAGGTCACTGTCTGGTTTTGATATCAAGACAATACTGGCCTCTAGAATGATTTGGGAAGTGATGGCTCCTCTTCAATATCTGGAAGACTTAGTGAAGAGTTGTGTTAATTCTTCTTTAACATTTGGTAGAAATTACCAGTGAAGCCATCTGGTCCTGGGATTTTCTTTGAGGGAAGTTTTTTTTTTTTTTTTAATTCAATCTCCTTACTTATATTCATATTTTCTATTTCGTCTTAAGTCATTTTTGGTAATTTCTGTCTTTATAGGAATTTGTCCATTTCATCTAACTTATCTAATTTGTTGGAGTACAATTATTTGCACAGTATTACCTCCTCATCCTTCTTATTTACTAATAATACTTAAACTAAGTAAAATTTTAAGTAAAGAAAAATATCACTGGGTCAGATATACAAATAACTAAATACTAAAGTATTTAAAGTACTTAAAGTCCAATATACTGAAATACTATGCTCCCTTCCACAGTGTGGACTTGAGACTGGAGAGCAGCAGCCCAACTGGGACTACATTACCCAGCCCTCCTTGTGTCCAGATGGGGCCATGTGATTCCTTCAGGCCAATCAAGTATGAGTGGAAATAGACGGTCCCCTCCAGGCCAAAGTGGAGTCAGACTTGGCCCTTTATTCACTACTGAATGAAGATTTCACAGCCCTAGGGGAGGGATCACCAAGAGCTGGAAGGAGCCTCGGGCCCTGAATATCTTCACAGGACTTGCTGTGAGTAAAAATTCTCTTCTAGTGAGTTAAGCCACTGAGATTTCCGTTTCTCTGTTTTCAGTTATCTGTATTACCTTTAATACAATCACCTAACCCCAAATTTAGTTTTATTTTTTACATATTCCTTCTAGTTCTTATCAACCTGAATTCATTTCACATTACGTTAGAGAAAAACAAAAGATACAGCATGACATCACTGTGGGGGGAAATGGGGCCACCATACTTTGTTCGTTTTATAGCTCAGAACACACAAAAGAGACTGACGGATTTGCCCACAGTCATAACACAGAAGAATGGGGGAAAGAGGGCCAGATGCCAGGCCCCAGTTTCCAGGCTTGACGCACTCACCTGACAGGTGCCACCAGGACGGGTGGGAGGGCCCTTCAGATGGAAGACAGGCACCTGCCCCTGCGTGGGGCCTTGTGGGGGGCTGCTGTAGGCAGCAGCCTGGGACAGAGTCCTTTCATCTCTCTCTCTCCCCCTCCCTCTCCTCCAGACAGGGAATGAGAACAGAGAACCTCAGGAGAGTGAGAAATAACAAACAAATGGCGGTGGAGTGCTTTATGGATGGCGTAAGGAGGCTAAATAAGAGTAATGTAGCCGGGAAGATGCGGCATAAACGATGATGGAAAGAATTCTGTCACCATGACTCAAGTCTTACAAGGCCGGCTCCCCCCAAGGTGTCACCGGTGCCCCCCCCCGTAGCCTCCCCCCAGTGATGCAGTGCTCCTCTGCTCAGCGCTCCCCACACCTGTGCTGGGGTTCTGCCGGGACACCTCTCAGAACTGCACTGGCATCACTGGCATCAGCTCAGAACAGAATTACAGGGCCCAGGACATCTTCTCAGTGAGGTGACTTTCTGATGGCTCTCCCCTCTGTCCTAATGGAGCTGATCACACAGGAGAAATAGATGGCCCGGGGCTGTGACAATCACCCCCCTTCCACCCTGTCTGCAGCGCCCAAGGCTAACCACTGCTAACAAAGATGGGCTAGTTTATACATCACAGGGAAATGGCAGGCGGGGGTTGGCGCAGCTTTTCATTTCATTTTATTTTGTTACCTACCGTTTTGTAAATTGCTTTGCACCCCCCACCTCTGACTCTTTACTGCCATCCTGCTTTTACACAGACCGTGCTCCTGACCCTTATTCTTTCTCCCTTCACGTCTCTGCCCTTAGCCAACTAATTTATTGATTGGCTTTTACCTAAGGCCAAATGAAGTTCTCCCTTATTGAGACGATTTCTCAAAGTCTGTAACTTGCAGACACCGACTTCACCTCACGTTCTCTTTAATTAATGGAGAGCCACTCACCACGCCAGGTCCACCGGCCGCGTGCACCGCGCATGTTAATTTCCTTTTCACCCCGCTGGCTGTGTGGGGCAAGTTCTGCCCAAACAATAGGAACACAAAAAATTGCTTCATTCGGTTATTCACTCAGGAAGTACATGTTACATGAAGAAGCATGAGGCTACCTGCTCTTCAGAGAGGGCCCGTGGAATTTAGGCAGGGATGGACCGTGGATTTTGAGTCAGACTTCTCTGTCAAGTTGCATAAAATAAAAAGAAATCATGTTACTTTTCCAGAATTCTTTTTACCTAAAGGTTACTTCTTTTTTTTTCTGTTTGTCAGAGAAAGTCTTTATTTCCCACTTCACTTTTTTATTAGTTTCAGATATACAAAAACAACATGAACATCTATGAGCTGTGATAAAAAAATATGGGGAATGTTGAAATAACTAAAATTTATTACAGTAAAAGATACTTTGCCATTAATCTCTCTCACTTCAGACACATTTATCACATAGTTCTTACAATTTTCTGAAGCAGTTCCGGAAGACCTCTTGCGTGAGTGTCTTTAGTTGCGCTGTCATGGCTGCCTCGATGTCCTGAATCATTTTGACTTTGGGGAAGAGCCAGAAGTCGCACGGTGCCAGATCCAGTGAATAAGGTGGTGAGGACACACCATAATGTTTTTATTTGACAGAAATTGCTGTACCAGAAGTGATGTGTGACACCGAGCACTGTCATGATGGAGGACGATTTACAGCACACTTTCAAACACACCTTCTCTCAATCGTAACTGACTGCACTGAACAAGGTGAAACTTGTCACACACTGTTACTAAGGTTCCACACACCACTTCCCATATTGAAGATCCCTGCCTTTCCACTTGGAATGCGGCACTCGGCAGCAGCATTCACCATATTTTGTGATCACAAAGTGATATGTGATCATACTTTGTGATCACAAAGCATGTACCTCACAAAGTGATAACCCCAATAAGTCTATTACTCATCTGATGCTGTACATAGTTATTACTTTTAAAAACATCCAGGTGATCGAGCAAACTTGGAGTTCGCTCAATTTCACGGTGCGCTGCCGCTAGCCACCTCTGCTTGGCCGACCTTCGTGTCTTACTGAGAAGCTCCATGTCAGTGATCAGAAAACACTTCCATTTGTTGTGCCTCTTCGCCCCGTTGTGGACTTCTGTAACTCAGTCCTTTACCGTGAGTAAATTGGGCAACACATTTAAATCCCTTTGCTTTACTAAAAGCCATTGTAAGAAAACATGAATCTGGAGGAGTGTACGTATGATTCCTGTTTGCTCCTGTATTAATGAAAAGACTGAAAACACAGAAGAACACAAGTTCTCTCTCTCTAATCTTACTTTGCCAGATCGCCAGCTAAGGAGGAGGCGTCGCATTCTACCCAAAACTATACTAGAACCAAAGATCAAACATCTTTTAATGGGAAAAGGTAATCGGGGAAACTTCTGCTACCCACTCGGCTTGCACCCATGTCCACCTCTCTCCACAGGTAATTTCTGTTTGGGGATTCTTAATGTATTCCTCCAAGTTTCTCTGCACAAATCAGGCAAGAATGAATATAGACTCTTCTATCGCCCCTACCCTCCACACATCTTTAAGTAAAAAGTAACGTATTACATATACTGTTCTTTCTTGCTTTTTACTGTATAACGGTGTCTGCATCTTGGAGTTATTTATCTAAACAGAGATTGTATGGATGCAGCATACACCAGCCATCTGTTGATGGAGTTGGATTATCTCCAGGCTTTTCCCATTACAATGCTGCCACGAATAACCTGCTACCTACATCATTTTGCATGTGGGCTGGTAAATGTGTAGGACAAATTCCCAGAACTAGAAATCAGGGGCAAAAGGATACACCTTTTTAACTTTGATAGACATGGCCAGCTAGTTTGCAGAAGGGTTGCACGGGTTTAAACACCTACAGCAATGTATAAACATGCCTTTTTCCCCAGGGCTTCACCAACAGAATATTATGAAACATGTTTTTCTTCCAATTCAATAAGTGAAGGATGGAGTCTCCATGTTTATTTGCCTTTTTCTTATCATGAGAGAGGTTAAGCATCTTTTCATATGCTTAAGAGCAATGTGTACTTCCTTTTCTGTAAATTGTTTGTTCATATTGTTGCCTGTTTTTCTATTGAGAGTTCCGTTTTTGTTTTTCTTATCAATTTCTAGGAACTTTTTACATACTAGGAAGCTTAATCCTTTTGCTATGATATGAAGTACAATTTATCTTTTCGGATTTCATTGGTCTTTTAGCTTTGCTTTGTAGGGGTGTTTTTTGTTTGCTTTGTGTGTGTGTGTGTGTGTGTGTGTGTGTGTGTGTGTGTGTAATATGGTTGTGGTGGTTTTGCCATACAAGAGGCTTCTACTATTGTACAGTCAAATTTATCAGGGTTTTTTGGCTTCTGTGTCACAATTAGAAAGGCCTTCCGACTCCAAGATTAAAAAGGAATTCTCCCATTTTTCTTCTAGTAAACTTACAGTTTTCTGTTTTATGTATAAAGCTTTGATTCACTTAGAATTTATACTGATGTACAGTGTGAATTTTATTTTTCCAGATGTCCACTCGCCTGTCTCATAAGCTGACAAGTATTTTTGCTGTGTCATTCAGAGAAGAAAACAAGCTGTTACTGCCAGAGGTGTTGTTTTTCATCTGTCAATACGCAGAGACTGGAGGGGTATGTTCTTGGTGCATTTGCTTTAATTTTTTAAACAAATTTATTGGGGTGACGTTAAGTCAGAAGGAAAAAGCTGAGAACCATATGATTTCCCTCATTCTCTTCACTGCTTCCCTGCTAGTATTCAAACACCAGGAATTCCTAGTCATTGTGTTTATCAAATCCATCCTTCCAATCACCCAGCCAGCTATGTCTTTTATCTTTTTAATTAAGCCTTTTATTGAAGTGTGACATCCATACAAAAAAGCCCATAGATCACACATAGCGCTATGAAGTACAAAGTGAACACACCCAGCTAACCAATCCGGCTCAAGATCTAAATCATCACTGCATCCCAGAGACCTGCATGTCCCCCCAGCCCCCCAGTGTCCACCCCTTCGGTAGCCACTCACTATTTCTACCACAGGTTAGCTTGCTTGCTGTTATAGTTCTCATCAATTGACTTGTACTCTTTCACATCCGACTTGTGCCCTTGCACTTGTGAGATTCCATGTTTTTCACGTTGCAGTTCTTCATTTGTTAGTGTTGTTGTGTAATGTTCCATTGTGTGAGTGTGACACAAGGCATTTTTCCATTCTAACATTTGGATTGTTTCCCATTTGGGACTACCATGAGTGCTGATGCCATCAACATTCTTGCCATGTCTTTCTATGGCCCTGTGTGAGCTTTTCTATTGGGTGGATGCCTAGGAGTGGGATTCCTGGGTCTTAGGGCACAGCAATATAGTTCCTAACAATTTTTAAACTCAACTGAACAAAAATGGAGTCAGTTGAATCCACAGTTAGATGTAGGCAGTTGGTTTCTTGGGTCCTCGCTGTGTTCGGGTAGCTTCCATAAATGATCTCTCTGATACTCCCTGTGCCCCTGAGAGGTCAGTCCCACTGTTGCCCCCATTTGACAGCTGAGGAGACTGAGGAGCACCACACGCTCTTAGTTGAGAAGATTCACTGATGAATCTGTAAAAGGCTGAAGCTATCACATTTAATAAAGCTATTTACTCAATGATGTCAGCTTCGCTCCTGTGGTTTTAAGAGTTTTTAGAACAGGGATGGGCTTTATTTATGAATACAAGAAATGGCTAAGCATTAAAAGAGTGAATGGTGTAATTCAAGACAATATATATTATACTTAAATTGTCATTCAAATGACAGGGGGTTTTTATGTTTACAGGCAGTTCAGTAAGAAGCGGCAAATATGTAAGAGGTCAAGAGTGTCCATTCATTTGTTCATAGTTTTCATCAATGTTATTGGGGCCCTACCAAGTGTCAGGACAGCAGCAAATCTGAGGTAAGGTGGTAAAATAAAATATGGTAAAAGATTACTGTGTTTCCCTGAAAATAAGACCTAGCCCGATCATCAGCTCTAATGCATCTTTTGGAGCAAAAATTAATATAAGACCCAGATGTATATTACATTATATTATATAAGACCCAGTCTTATAATATAGTAAAGTAAGACTGGGTCTTATTTTAATTTTTGCTCCAAAAGATACATTAGAGCTGATGGTCTGGCTAGGTCTTATTTCGGGGAAACACGGTATAAATATTATTTCGGCTCCACCCCTAGAGTTTCTAATTCATTAGATTGAAAAACTAAGATTTGACATTGAAAGCTAAGATCCTACAGGTTCCACTGAAACCAAAGGAAAAAAAAGAAAAAAATCCAAAGCAATCCGACAGGCACTATCAAAGACCATGCACAAGGAGCTATTAGAATAAAGGAGGGACTTGAGGAAGGCTTCCCAGAGATGGAACATTTCGGCTAGGCTTTAAAGGATAAAGAGGAGTCCTCTAGATGGATGACCAGAGGAAAGAGCTCATAAAAATGGCACAAGTCGCATAATCAGGAAATGGTAATCGATGTGTGGGTTCAAGGCATATGAAGGGAAAAAGTGAGAAGTCACAGGGAGTAAGAGAGATGTTGACCAAGTCAGAGAGAGCCCTCGAATGCCACACCAAGGATTTAGATTTTATTCTATGTGTACTTGGGGGTGAGGGTAATGATTTAAATAGATTGGCAGCAATGTATAAAATGGACAATTTTGTACCATTTAAAACACTAGATTGACATTTTTAAAGAAAAAATACCATTTGGGACACTGAGGGATCCTCACTGGAATTCTTAGTTTCTAACTTCATTCATGGGAAAAGAAAACTGCTCCAGGACAGAAACATTTGATAGTGGAGGCCAGGGAAATTCTCTCATTCTACTGGACCAGGACAGGTCAGTGGATAAAAATAGTCCAATCAAGGAATCAGTAAAAACAAAATTCATAAGTAGCTTAAACTTTAAAAGTAAAACAAATAAATTTATATGTATTTGACAATATTCTAATATAGGTACAAGACCTCTTCTTTGAGTGTACAATGGCATTTCAGACCTTTTTATATAGATTACACCATGAATACATTGGCATCCATTTTTATTTTTGAGATACTTCGTAACGGAGCAAGAACTTAGAGATATTTACAAGTAATCTTTTGAATAACCCAGATTATTGTGACGTTTCAACTTTTAATTTTCATGACCTTTCTCCAATTGTCTTGACCACTCCCAATTCTCCTGCAATGTTTTCAATGACTCACTTATATTCAGTCTTTTCAATGGCATTCAGCTTGTACTATTTATAGACATAATTATTCTTCTTTGCTCCCTCATGTTTCATCAGTTCATTCAATATTTAATTAAATTACCTGGTTACAATAACCGGCACGACTGACATAAACAGGTTTGGGAACTAATCATACCCCTTAGCTGGTGGGGAAAATGCACGGATACTCTAAGTTGGTGATCTCTAGATGACAGCACTAGCAGCACCTAAGAGCTTGCTAGAAATGCCGATTTTCCAGCTCCCACCCCCACACCTATTGAATTAGAAACTCTAGGATTGGAGCCCAGAAACCTATGTCTTCACAAGCCCTCCCTAACGGTTGAGAACCACTGCTCTAGAGAGATAAGAAGAGAACAGGGCAGGGAAAAAAGGCAGAGTTTGAGAGTCAGTAGGGTCCAATGCAGCAGCAAAAATGGAGGAAGATAAGAAAGCATTGTTGGTAGAGTGTGTGGAATAGAAATCAAATTGGAAGGGGTCGGGGGAAGAGGCCGAGTCGAAAGAAATGGAAATACACCAGGAGTGTCCTGAGAGTGCAGCTCTGTGTATCTGTAAGTCAGCCAGTTCATCTCCCAGCTCCTTGGAGTGGGTATTTCCATCCCTGACAAAGATGAAGGGTTTGGGGAGGTGAAGGGCATGCCCTATGCAGGTAGGCAGGCTGGGATTCTGGCCATGCCCTTTATGTAGTGTTGCCCCCCATTCCATCAGCCTCCGAGCCCCCAGCACAGACGCTTCCCGTTTCCCCAGAGCTGAATGCAGACCTGGCATTAGTAAGTGCCTAATCACTTGTCTGGGTGAATGCAAGAATGAAGACATTTTAGGAAAAGTTCTCAGGGGCTCCTGGCCGCACCCTGGGGAACAGTGTGCCTTTCTCTAGCACACATTAGCATACTGTCAAAGCTTTAACACCAGGCTACTACGGCTGTGCTGAGAAAATAAATAAATGTATCTTGGCATTCAGGGAGCAAACAGCTAGTGGCCAAATATTTTTTAATTTTAAATAAGTGCCATGGGACTTCAGAGCTAGAGGATTTTTAATGTGAACTTTAGTATCTTCATATCAGTTACTTTCTCCGATACGTGGTACAAAAATACTGCATTCATATGTATCTGCTAATGTTTCTGAAATGATTTGAAAATGAAAAGCCTTAAGAAATCACATTTGCTATTTTCCAAAAGACATAGAGAAAATATGATATCTGTAGCCTAGATTACACAAGAGAGTTGTGTTTCTTTCTTTTTTAAAAATGTGTTTGCTGACAGAAAACAAAAAATAATGATAATGGGTGTGGGGGAGCTGCTTCCTGCCTAATACATGATTCGGCTGGCAGCACAAAGAATCAGATAATTCTACAGAAAACTGACAAGCTAGATAGTGAGTGATTGGGATGAAGCTATAGAGTTCTTTTCTAAATACCCACAAATATTACTGTCTGATGCTTCACATTCACAAACCATTAGATCCGACATGTATATTTATGGCTTGATAATCAGCTGTCATTAACAGATGAATAAACAACATAATGCTCGTGTTTAGACAGAATATACAAATGGGAGAAATAGTGCCAACAACCCAAGAACGGTCACCCTGTTCCCCTCTATGAAAAATAAAGGGGGATGAATCTCTATGATTTTAATAGTTATATCTTCTATGCTATTCTGTCTTATCTTAGCTAGCAGAGCTTCAGACAGATTTCTTTGTTCTTCTACATGAAATTGACAATGTCAACCTGTCTCATCAGTTAACGAAAAGTTACATTCGAGTTACTAGATCCGATATAATCATTCTGTGGCTGTGTCTATCTAGTCAATCCACAATAGTGTCTATGCAAACAAAACAGCTCAACAACGTCTGTCAACTGAGAGATTATTCCATGATCTCACTCCCTGTCCCTTCTCATGTTTTCCCTTCCATCTACCTTAAACCACACATGAACTGCCATTTCCTGATTATGCGACTTGTGCCTTTTTTATGAGCTCTTTCCTCTGGTCATCCATCTAGACTTAACTTATCTCAGAATCTTCAAGCTACCTCATGGGTTACGATAATGGACCTAGAAGAAGTATGCCAAGTAAATTTCTGTGTACTGTGGTTATTAATATAAGGTTGACAATGTGATGATGATGGTGATGATGATGATTTTTATCCCAAGGCAGTGGGAAATATGCCCACAAATACATCTGACTTGGGCTTGAGTGTCCTGTCTCTTGCATAGCAGCCCTTTGAAAACTCAACAGTATTTGTACACCCACGTCCATAGGAACAAGTTAAAGAAGTTGGACAATAAAACAGGGAGGGTGTGTTAGTTTGGATTGCCTAGAAACAGATTCATTACTGGACCTTTGAACGTGGGAGGTTTATGAGGGAGTGCACGCTGAGAATAACACCTGTAAGACAGTGAGGGAGGGAGGTTTGGGCAGAGGAAAAAAATGCTGTCAACATCAACCATCTGGCCATCACTTTCTGCTATGGCCCCTTCAGGGATCAATATAAGACACATTCATACCAAAGCCAATTGAATCTCTCTCCATGTACCTGCCCTTATAAGAAGAGGTAGGAAAGAGATAATCTCTCTCTCTCTCTCTGCCAGGTGAGGATACAAGAAGGTGGCTGTCTATAAGCCAGGAAGAGGACCCTCAGCAGAAGCTGACCATGCTGGCACCCTAATATTGGACTCCTAGCCTCTAGAACTGTGAGTAACAAATGTTTGTTGTTTAAGCTCCACCCCTCCCCAGTCTACGGTATTTGTCATAGCAGCCTGAGCTGACTAATACACATTCTCCTCTTGCTGGGATTTGCCTCCTGCCTCAAAGCTCCAATACTACATGACAGTCCACTTCACAAACCTACCAGAATGACCACAGACATCAGACTAAAATCATATGCACCAAGAGACGCATTCTTTGCCCCTATAAAACGGCATAGGCATACCTGTTGACTGCATGGACTCCAGCAGTGAGTCATTGGGATTAGACAGCCAAAATGAAAGGCTGAGTCCTGGCTCAGAGGAGCAAGGTTTTGCAGACACAGCCCTTTGTCCATTTTACCTGGTGAACCCTCATTTGAGTGAGTGAATTATCCTCAAGGGTTTCGGTAACTCCCTGATTGATTTAAGTGCCTGGGGAATACACATCTGTTATGCTACCTAACTTGTGGTCCTGCTAACCTTCAATGAATACAGTCACAACTTATTCATGGAAGCTTCTTCATATTGCCAAATGCAGCAGTAGTAATATCAATAATATTTCATTTGGAGGAGCCAAAACTGGGAACAGAGAAGACTCATTCCACCCACCACTTCTCGGCACACACTTTCAGAATACACGACATTCTGGTAGCCTTTGAAGAACAAGGTCCATGACGAGGTATTTCTAGCACTGAGGGGGTTGTCTATATGTGCACATATATTTGGTTGTCTGCTGTAGTAAGTGCCGAAAACAGTTGGAACGAAAGCTTAAATACTTATGTAAGATAAAAAGAAATGTACCCACATCTCTGTGTAAAACAAGCAGATAAAACAGTGCTCAAATTAGATTTGATTTCCCCCCTAGAATTGGCACCGTGTAAATGAGCCTGGCATCAGATGACAGCTGAGTCCGAATGGCAAAACTGCAATGCCAGCTTCATCCAGGCAGTTATTGTCAAGTGACTTGCCCATCCCAAAAGAAGCAAATGGAAAAAATTGCAAGAGTTGGGTCGCTGAGATGGCAGAACAGTGATTTGAGGAGTGCCAGCAAATCAGCGTTCAATCAACATAGCTATTTGTCTGAAGTCCAACAGAACTGCAAGTCCAACATTTAATTTACTTACGCCAAATCCAGGCTTAATGTAAATAAGACTGCCCTGTTCAAACATGTCTCTCATCAAAGAAAAATGATCAGTCTCATGCATTCCATTTTACCAGTTACTGGGGAAATTGATAAGATGTTTCTGGTGCCATGTTGAAAAAAACTGAACCTAACGTAGGCCACACTGGAATGAGGACAAAGATTCCTTCCTGAAGCTCCCACTTGGGAAAAAATAAATTAAAAGACATAAGGAAAAAGCCTGGAGACTCTGCAATTATCAGCTAATGCGTGTGGTCATCCTGGCCCAGGTTTGCACATTGGGTTTTGATTTTCTTTCCTGAAACGTTTTTTTCACACCGACATCTTGGCCCTAAAAACAAACGTTTGTTCACTTGTTTAGAATAAGAAATGGGTTATGCCGGTTTGGAAACTCAGAATGCAGTGGGATCCTTTTTTTAAAATTCAGAATATATTACCTACCAATGGGATTTGAAGGGAGAGGGTCTGGTTCAAAGTGAAAACAAGGTTCTTGCAAGGCCGTCTCAATGGCATTCTAATGTACACAGTGAAGAACGGGAATTGAAAAGAAGTAGGTCTGTTTAGGTTTCTCGCTGTTCAGAAAACAAAGCACAGTTTCCTCTTCCGTTTTCTATTTTGTAAACAATTTGGTACAGTAATATTACCTCATGTTTCTAGACTGGCTCACAGCAGGAGGTCACATCTAAAAGCTAAAAGGAACCTTTAGGAGGGACGCAACGGAAAACGTTCAGCAGTCAAGGCTTTGACTTTCTCGGGAGGAGGGGCATGGGGGGAGTGGGAGCTGGAGGTTGGTCAAGCTTCTCTCTGACAAAAGAGAATGGGATGATTTGTCCTCAGTGGCCACCAAAAGCAGAGCCACCCTGACTGAAGAGACATTTCTGAAGGCCTTCTTCAGGCATCTGCTTACCTGCTGGGGCAGCGGTGACTCTGGGCACAGTTTTGGGATTGAAACAAGACTGAATGGGAACTAAGAGCTGAAGCCTGGGAACGCCTCTCTCACCAAAGTGGTTTCTGTGGCAGTGTCTCAGCTCTGCAGATACCTGTGTCCAGATGGACACATTGACCTTGGCCGCAGCCTGTCAGGTCCCCTTCTATCCATGCCGGGCCTGGGCTTGGCTGCACTGCCATGGAGGGGCAGGAGGGGGCGGCCATCTGGTGTGGGAGGTGTGGGCTGACAGGTGGCTCAGCGGCAGGAGAGCTCCCCAGGCTGAAACGAATCTGAGGACGCTGGCTGCTGGGGACTGAAGCTCACAGAAACCTCACAGACCAAGGCGGATGGCAGAGGAGGGAGCTGGCAATGAGGAACTGGGTCACCCTCGTCGCTGCTGCCTTGTGTGGCCCTGAGTGAAGTCCCCGAGACACAAGCCTGCCAGCAACAGAGCAGCCAGCGCCCAAGGTGAGATGAGAGGACCAGGGCCCACAGGGCAGGGTTTCTGTACGTGGGGACCCCTATACATGGGCAACTGCCAACCAGCTCTTGTGTCACAGCCACATTCAAGGTGGCCTTTCATGACCATTCCAGTGGCTTCTTTTGGAAAGTGACTGTGGCTTGGTCTGATCCAAAGTAACGCTTGGGGTTGAGGATGCCATGAAGAGGGGACAGTGGCACAAGGATTTCTGTGCTTGGGATTTAGGGACCTTCCTCCACAGCCTGGCGTCACCCAGAGTTGGACACATCACCCAAGGCTCCAGTCAACCCACACCCCAACATAGAAAGCACAGAGGCGAGAGCAGCCCCAGCTGCTCGACATGCTCACTTTTGACCTTGGCAAAGCCTTTGAGCTCCGTGGCCACATTTGTTCACCCATCAAGTGAAGAAGATGAATCTGTCTCCAGATTCTTCACGGGAGCAATGAGGACTCCAGAGCCAGGTAATTCTGAGTCTGAGTCTTGGCTCTACCACTTACAAGTTATATGAACCTGGAGAAATTTTATGCCTCACCTGAGCCTTCATTCTCTCCTTGGTAAAGTGGTATAATAATGCCTCATTGAACCTGAGGAGTGAGCGAAATAAAGCCCTCAGAAAAGCGGGTGGCTCAGGAATTTACCTTGACACTGTACATGAGGAAGGGCGGTTTACTCCGCAAATTAACTCTGTTAGCAGAGCACAAGGTAAATGTTTAACCTACAGAGAAGATACTCGTCTGAAAGTAGCCGCCCTTTGCTGCAGACAACCCACGCGCCAAGTGTAAACCATCACACTAGAACCGGCCCAGCGGAACGTCTCTCTGCTCCAGCCCCATCCTCAGACCGGGAGCACCTGGCAGACGCAGGCCGGCTGGGACCACGCACAGGCGCTTCACCAGCCTGAAGCTCTCCTACACGCTTACTTTGAAAGAGTAGGGTTTTACGGAACATTTGCAAATAGGAGCAACAGATCAAGTCTCCTCAGGTTGTTTTATTAAAGGATGATGGAGCTGGACTAGGGGTATGGAGACTTCGTTACCAGCCATTAACCAGAAAAACGTCACCCCAGAAAGACAGCAGCTCGTGGAGTCCATCTGAACCACTGTGGAGGTAAATGCTGGAGAGACCTCCATGAACATGTTTTTTACTTGCTCTGTCCAAAGAGGGGGTGGCAGGGAGAAGGGGCTGAAACAGGAGAACAAAAGGGCAAAGGGGGATGTGAGTAGCACCATTGGCAAGGTCACGGCTGTGTGCGACATGTTCTCGGTATCCGTCCCCTCGCTGCTGCTGCTGGTCAGAACCCTGTTCTTCCTTCAGGCTCAGCACAAACCTGCCCCCTCCAAAGCCTTCTCCTGTCCCCCAGTCCCCACCTCTCAAGGCGCTGCCGCCCATTAGCCCTACACCCACTCTCTGTTCTCTCGTTGTCCACAGCAGTGGCCTCAGTCCATGGTCGGGCAGGAACCCATCTTACTCATTTGTGTTTACTACACACACACACACACACACACACACACACACACACACACACATCCCTGAGCGTCTCGGACTATGCTGAGCCGGAGGTAGACACTCAATAAATGTTTGCTGAAATGGAGAAATGACAGGGTTTAGAACTACCAGGAAAAATGAGTGGGGAATGTACAAGAATGATGTGTTGAAGAAAGTTCGCTACAAAATGTTCCAGGCCAGGGATTCCTATGGAAAGACCTCATTGGAAGCTGTGACTTGTACCATCATTGATTCAATTAAATATGGGTCTCTGAGCACGTGCTCTGTGCCAGGTATCAGGAGTGTTTGTTGTCTAGCGCTGGGTAAAAACCACCCAAACCTAATGGCTGAAAACCAGGGTCCAGGACTGGAGCAAGGCAGGCAAGCCCCCAGGGCACAGGGTTTAAGGAGGCATTCACTCTCAAGGTGCAGCCAGTACAGTGGGCCCCCGAGTGAGGGCCCCCTTCCACATGTGCCCCAGCTGCCTCCTTACCTCATCCTATTCCCCACCCTGCTTAAAACAACCACCATTTCAATACCTCTCGTGGTGCTGTGCTTAAAAGGCTCAGCTGGCCGCCTCTTCTGCTCTCACCAGAGATCTTGGGAGGTTGCAGCCGATTGGCAGCTGGGGCTGGAGTCACCCGGAGGTTCTCTGAAATGCTGGGACGGCTGGGTCTCTCTCCGCACGGTCTTGTCATGGGTCTCTCCAGAAGGACAATCCATCTCACAGCAGTGCAGGCATCCGCCGGTCTCCTTACAGGCTGAGCCTGGAACTGGTGCAGCTTCACGCCTGCGTCCTCTTGGTCAGGTCAGTCGCAGAACCAGCCCGGATCTGAGGAGTGGGAAATATGCACCACTCGGGGGATAAGGTGGTAAAGAACTTGTGGCCATTATCATCCACCATGATGATTTAGAGAATAAACCCTTGACTCCAAGAAGGATTCTAGAACTAGGAAGGTTCTGGGACCTGGGCCGGAATCCAGGCATTGCCACTATGCACTATGGCGGGTACTGGAAATATGATGGTGAACCAGACAGATGATGCTGCTCCTAGTGAAATTATATTCTAATGAGAGAAATAGAGGAAACGTATAAATAAATTAATGAATTGGAGTACGTTCTATGAAGGAAAAGAAGAGGGCGCTGAAACAAAGAACGGACTGGGGAGGAGGAGTGGGAGGTCCTCCTGACAATGACATTAAGCTAAAACCTGAACAGTGAGCAGGGCTTAGGACTGAAGGGAGCTGAGCACTAGGGGAGACAGCTGGGGAGGTGGGGGAGGGGGGAAATACTTGTACTGACGGGGCAGGAGGAGCCTTTGGGGAGGGCACACCTTGTTCATTGGCTTACCACTAACCAGGAAAAGTTAAGTAAAAAAAAACACTGAACAATCAATTTGCAAATACATTATGAGGACAGAATGCCAAGCAGTAACAGGTCTGGGACTGAAAAGTATTTGGGATTGACGATTTTTATTGAAGGGTTGAATGATGGAACAGAAATAATCCCCTATTTTTAAGAGTAATAGAGCTGAAGCTTTGCAATCCCCCCAAGCCCTGGTCTCCTGGGAATGTTTGTTCCCCTGTGCCAATACCCCGGGGACAAGGATGGTGGGGGTAATACTTGAAAACCATCACCGCTTTACCTTCATGTAACCCCCGTTCTCATAGGGCTCTTACCATCCTCATAGGGCCAGCCTCATGCTCATCACCTGTCATCTTCTCCTCTCCCACTTACTTGCCCATGTTCATCCAGTGCTGACCTTTCCAACATGATGGAGGACTCCATTATCTCCATGATGCTCCACCCATAAGAAGTTAAGCCTCCTAACTTCTTGTAACTTCTACTGACTTCCTTCCACCTTTCCATCTTTTCCCATGGCTGCGTTCTAGACCTCCTCATCATACCGAACTGCTCCCATGTGGGCATACTAGATGTCAGGGCACCCCTCTCTGACCACAATCGCCTTACCTCCTCCTGACTTCTCACATCTTTATCCCACCTCATAGGTTCTTCCAGAGTTCAGGAACTTTGGGACCAATTGAGCTTTTACTATGAGTGTTTTTCTGGCTTCCCTTCCAGTCCTAATAATTCTAGGCATCACGCACTTGGAAGTACCACCTTGATAATGCCATCATGCTTATCCTTACATCACACTTACTGATAAACTACTAAAATAGCCCCTCAATGCCCCCAATTGTAACCCCCAATTCTCTCTTAAGCTCACTCCCATCAGGCCTCACCACCCCCCCACCAGGACTTCATTAAAAGTGCTCTTATCAGGATTACCCATGACCTCCAAACCACTGAGTTCTCAGTTCCCATCTTTCTTGACCTATAGGCAGCACTTCCTCCTCCTTGATACATTTTCTGTATATGGCTTTCAGGATGCCATTGTTTCTTTGTTTCTCTCCCATGCTGATTGCTTCTTCTTGTTCTTTTGCCGGTTCTTCTTCTCCTAACTTAGTCTGGAGCACCTAGGGCTCAGTCCTTGGTCTTCTCCTCTGTTTCCATACTCACTTTCTTGATCATCTCACCCAGTTTCCTGACATTAAATAAAGTTCGTATGCTGACAACTCCAAAAATATATATGTTTCCAGCCCAGATGTATCTCCTAAACTCACTACTTTCGTATCCCATGGCCTATTCACCAAGCATTTCAAACTCAACATTTCCAAACTGAACTTCTGCTCTTCTCTCCAAACTCTACACCATCCCCAGACTTCCCCAATACAACTGAGACTGATTTTTACAAAAGTCCAGTTAAAACTCCTTAGAGGAAAACCAAATTTTTCTCAAGCTTCACATTCTAACTTTAAAATATAATCAGTAATTTATTGCTATGACATTCTAATCAAATATACTCTTGTGCAGATAATAAAATATAAAATTTTATATAAAATATAAAATTTAAATAACTGGAAAGCAACCTAGAGCAGACAGATTCATGAGGGGCACGAGAACCTAGAAGGAGGGGATCACACTGGATGAATTTCCCACTTTTGATGGGTATTCTGCAACGGAAGGTTCAAATGTTCACCATATAGGGCTGGTAAAAGTCTAATTGAAAACCTGTAGTCTTTCTGATTTGAAGAACTAGGAGAATTCAAGGCAACTATATCTGGTAGAAAATGAAAGAATAAAAGTTGGAAAGGAGGGAGGGAAGCCCCAAATTCTGGGTGTGCACTCAACCCAAATCTCTGGCTGACCCCAACCAGCCTAAGAAAGGCAGCTTCCAGAGACTCAGCTAAGGCTCAGAGAACTGAACCGATGTTGAGTAACCCCCTACCACAGGGCAAACAGTTTACAGTTGGGGTCCAACCAAGTTAAATGCCTGTTTAAAAAACATAAGCACTCTTCAAAGGCATATAATGGAACCCAGTGTCTCCACAACGTAACATTTACAAGACAATCCAAAATTACTCAACATACAAAGAAACAGGGAAATGTGACCCATTTTTTCAAGAGAAAAGACAATTTTAAAAAGACTAATTTTTTAAATTAAAAAAATGTTTATAATAATATATTGGAAAACATAAAAAATATACATTTCCAGAATCTGATCAAATCTTACCACCATCGCTGTCATTGTCCTGTTTAAATGACAGGTGGGGACACTGCACCTCGCCTCCAAATGGATCACCTGTTTTCACCTTTGCCTCAACTTTTTCAAACTCATTAGTTATTAGAGAAACACAGATTAACACCAAACGAATACTAATACATACCTACCAGAATAACTAAAATTTAAAAAGACTTACTAACTGCTGGTGAGCATTTGAAACATCTGGATCGCTCATACATTGCCGGACAGAATTTAATATTTTAGGCATTGGGAGCCGTGTCACAACTGCTCAGCTCCACCATTGTAGCCCAAAGCTACCGGAGATAATATGTACGTGCAAGGCTGGGCTTCAATAAAACTTCGTTTATGAACACGGAGCTTTGAAGTTCATATAATTTTCACCTTCCTCAAAATATATTTTTTCTCCACCATTTAAAAATACGAAACCCATTGTTAGCTTGAGAGCCATATGCAAACAGGCAGTGACCACATTTCCCCATGGGCTGTGGTTTGCTGATGGCCAGTCTAGAAGATCGGCCAAGGAAAGCTCATATAATTTATAGCAGTCACAAACAGAAAACTCCAAAAGGTGAATAGACAACTATGATAGACCCAGAAGGAGAAATATTAGTTTCATTAGACTTCCAGAAGCAGAGGGAATAAAGAGTAAATAAAGGTGGGAGTAAAGGAGTGATAATCAGACTGTACGGCCCACCAGGCCCATTTGATCATTTGGGTGCAATTTCAGTACAAAGGTAAAATGAAAATTCAAAACTGTTCCAGAGACGACACAACATTTTACCTGAGAGTCAGACTTCTCTTCAGACACACCGAAAGCTGGAAGATGGTGGAACAACTAACTCCTCGTAGTTCTGTGGGAAAGTGCTTTGGGTCCGACAAGCCAGTGCAACGTGGGGCAACATCAGGGCGGTGACAGAGTGGAAAAGTTGAAAGCACCTGGCTGGGTCTCTGATAATATCTGAGCTGCTTAATTAACCCAGCCTGAACCAATCTACTTCCAGAATTCTTGGTATGGGAGATAATGAATATTCTTTTAAGTCATTTTTTGTTGGGTTTTCTGTTCTTTGCAGCCAACAGCATTCAATTGAAACGAGTAATGAAATAAGACTGGACATATTTGCAAAACTGTGCCTCTGGGACCTAGATGAGGCCGCCCGCAGAAGGGCCACAAAAGTGACAGGGCAGGCTTTGGGCCTCTCTGATCTAGACAGGCAATATCTGAGACTAAATATGATCAAAATCCATTAAGATCCAAGGGAACTTGGAGGCCAGATCCTGAAATGTTGCAGCAGCAAACGCACCGGTGTGAGCACAGCCCGCGTACATGGGCAGAGCGTGTGTGGGAACAGTCTGGCCGCGTCACGACGACCTCTCAGGACTTGACCACTGCCATCCAGCCAGGACATAGAAGAGTGCCAGGCTCCTCTGCACACAGTTCCGTGAGCACGTGGCTGACGTTCGTCCCCTCACGGGATTCTCGAGTTCTCAGCTTCCGCAGACCTGGCATCAGGTGAGCAGGTGCCAGCCCATGGTCCTTAGGCCACTTCGCTAGGCCATTCAGGATCCAGTGTGTGTATAGACAGGTGGGTTGACCTCAACGCCATTTCCTCAAGGGTCTTCTAGTGACAACGGAAGCCATTAGAAGCATTTTCATAGATCGGTGAGGTTTGAGGTTTCAGTGGTGCCCCTTGAGGACGCACCCACGGCTGTGACATCAGTGTTTGTACAGCAGCGAGCGCAGTGATTCTGAACCCGGGAGGCACATTAGAGTCACATGGGAATTTGTGTTCAATTTGCCTAGAGTGGAGCCTGGGCAAAGCTCGCCAGATTGCTACTGATGTGTTTCACCAAAGAAAATCCCTTGGCTGTGAAATCTGTTGTATGAGTTAAGTGTGCGGACTCAGGTTAGCTGTTATGGGAGTGCTGGATCCTTTGCAATTCCTACAGTTGTGTGGGTGGGAGTAGCGTTATTGTTCTAGGTCTATTTGGTTGCGAAGCCCCTGGACTCCACAAGTACGAGGCCCTTCTTCCTTGCTTCCTCCTCAAACTCTCTATTTCGTCGTTGTTGTTGCTTTCAGTGGTAGCTTATTTGGATTTGGAAGTTACCCAAAAATATCAGGCATGGCTGAGACATATAAGCAGTCCCCATCTTCAGAACAAGCTGTTTTCCCAGATTTATTTGTGGCACGTAAAGGGTCAGCTAATGGAGGACTGCTCTTTTTCTTTTGTTTGTATGTTGCTTACTTTTTCTGCTGTTCACAACTTGACCATGGAGCAGTCCCTCCCACACTTACTTTGTCCTCGTTACTTACTGTCCAGGTAACACAGGGGTATGCTGGCATCGACTCGTACCAGCTCACGGGAGCTAGTTGTGTGTGTGTCTCTTCCCAACTGCATTCAGTGGCATTGAAACTGGCCATGGTGGCAGTATTTACACCACAGGAATCAGCAAATGCTACAAATCAGGACTTTGTCCTAGAAGGCCAGCTGTCCCACCTTCCCCGGCACACTGCCAAGTTCCCATCTGCACATTTCAGGAAGTACATAAGGCAAATGAAGAGGATGCTTGCTGTTGGTGGTAAAGGACTGACTGTGTGCACTTACCGTCCCTCTCTCCTGTCACCCTTCTAAATCGTGGTAAACAACAAAAAAGGTGTAAGTCAATGATGACAAAGAGAAGGAGAGGCCGGCCATCAGCCAGAGTGGTCATGCCTCCTAGGCACCACTTCAGATCCTCTCAGCCTTGTCCCTTGTCCCAGCCACGACTGTCCCAGCTGGCACTGGAAGGGCTTCAGCCGACTTCCTTCAGACACCTGACAGGTGTTGTCTCCTGCCTCGGCCTTCCCTGCTAAGACTGAGGGGTAGGATACTGCAGGATCCCCCCTGGCTACCTGGGAATGTGGGGTGTTAATGTCTTACGGGGCAAACCTTTGCCTCATGGGAGATGGGAGCTATTGGACCCTTTCCAGGATGGTCCCATGAGATCGACAATCCATTGTACTTACCTGGCCAGCACATCTTCCTATTGACTCTCCCTCCTCTCCCATGTCACTCCCCTCTTACCTGAATCACACTTCCTAGTAAAGTGGTACCTCATTAGCCTTTGCCTCTGCTTAGCCAGACTAGGATAAAATTTATGGAGGAGAGAGAACAGATGGCATGGTGGTAACTGCTGAGGCCCAGCTGAGAGCTACCACAGAGAGCAGAGCACGAAGGGGTGAGAGCCCTGGGGAGGAGAGGCTGTTCACCCTCAAGGACCCGGATGCCCAAAAATAAGAAACACTCCATGTGATGGAGGGTGGGCCAGAGAAATAGACATCAAGAAAAAATAGGGACTTTAGTGCAGTCGGTAGCTTTGACCACGGGTCAGTACTGTGTTCCAGGTAACTCTGGAGATAAATGTGTCGTCACACAGAGGAGGGAGGATTAACCCATGCTAGACAGAGACCGTCAACAAAACAGCTAGTCGGGACTCTTCACAGGTCAGTGTCCTGGGGACAAAACCCAGATGGAAAGAACCTGAAAAGGAGTGACAATGTGATGCCATGCATAAACTTGTTCAAAGAAAGAACAACGGTGGACGTCTATGCAACATTCGGACAACTAGGAAAACTGACTATGGAATGGATATTAGATGACGTTATGAAATTTGTGTTAAATTTCTTAGGCATGATCATTGTATTGTGGTTAACTTGGAAAAAAATGTCCTTTTAGGAGATAACGTGCTGAAATATTTAGGGATGAAGTGCCATTCTGCCTGCAACTTACCTTCAGATAATTCAGAAAATAAATGTGTGTATGTAAATATAGATATACACATTATACACATAGGCACACACTTATAGATAAAGCAAATGTGTCAACCTTCTATCAGTAGTTGAATCTAGATAAAAGATGTCCAGGTATTTGTTACACTTTTCTATATTTTTTCAGTTTTTCAGTTTTTCTATATTTTTTCAGTTATTTCAGTTTTTTCTATAATTTCAGTTTTTCTATATTTTTTTTAAAAAATTACAATAAAATGGGAGGGATGACAATAGACCAATCATTCCAAGAGGAAAATGTTTCCTTTGTAAAAAATGTCTACATATATATATATATATCCACATATGTAATTTCACATAAATATACTCATATCATCAATGCTTTCAAGTCTTATTTATTGGTTTTCCTTTGTTGCTTGGCTCACTTTTCTCCCTCTTCTTTTCCTTCTCATACCGTGTTTCCCCGAAAATAAGACCTCGCTGGACAATCAGCTCTAATGCGTCTTTTGGAGCAAAAATTAATATAAGACCCGGTCTTATTTTACTATAATATAGGACCGGGTCTTATATTAATTTTTGCTCCAAAGATGCATTACAGCTGATTGTCTGGCTAGGCCTTATTTTCAGAGAAACACAGTACCTCCCCTCCAAAACTAACACAAGTAACCTATGTTAGCAAATGAGAATGAAGCTTTTCTTAATTCTCTATGTGCATAAAATCATATGCAGATGTAAATATGCACACATATGTACACATTTACATATATACACATGCAAGGGAGTTGATACTTTCACACGCATTGTATTTTAATTTTAAACACTCATGGGTTTATATGATATCACATGATTACTTTAATTTATAATTCCTTTACCACTCGTAAATTTAAGGCTTTTTATCATGTTTGCTGGGCTTTCTGATTTGCACTTTCATGAACTTCTCTTTCACATTTTTTAATCCATTTTTCTATTGAGTTGTTTCTATCAGCTTTTTATTGTTAATTTGTAAGAGCTTTTTATATGTAATAAATAGGAGTAACCTTTGTCGTCTATCTCTATGAAGTATTTTTTTCAAATCTATTGTTTGTTGACTTTGTTATAATATCATTCACCTTACAAAGGCTTTTAATTTTTATATGTTCAAATGTGTCTGTCTTTTCTTTTAAAGTTTATGAATTATCAGTCTGATAACGAAGGTCTCCCCACTCCTAAATTACACACAGAGTTTGCTAGGTTTTGATTCTTGTATTTAATTCTATAATACCACTCTAATTTGTTATTGAACAGGATATAAGATAAGAATTCACTTTTACTTTCTTCTAGATGTATGATGATGAATCATGCCAGCAAAATTTACTAAATAACCTCTTCTTTTCCCACCAAAGTAAACCATCACTTTTGTCGTTTATTAAATTCTCTCCTTGTTCTAATTTCAGATTCACTATTCTGTTTCACGGATCTACTTGCCTCTTCTAATATAAATACTATATTGACTTTACCGAAGTACCTTATTGTACGTTCTGACGCCACAGAAGATGGATTTCCCTGTGTTAAGCTTCTCTCCCGTATATCCTGGACTACTCTCTAGCATTTATTGTCTTCATAGAATGTTTTAAGCTTTTATCCCTATAAAAACTTTTAGGATTCTATCACTATGAAAATTCCAATGACATTTCTTACAGAAATTTCTTTACAGACATTTCTTTACAGAAATAGTAAAAAACAACCCTAAAATCGTATGGCGCCTCAAAAGACCCTAAATAGCCAAAGCATTTCTGAGAAAGAAGAACAAAGCTGGAGGCCTCACACTTCCTGATTTCAATATACCACAAAGCTATAGTCATCGAATCAGCATGGTACTAACATTAAAACAGCCACATAAACCAATGGAACAGAATTGAGAGCCCAGAAATAAACCCTCGCATATCTGATCAACTAAGATTTGACAAGGGAGCCAAGAATATTCAATGGAGAAAAGGCAGCTTCTTCCATAAATGGTGCTGGGAAAACTAGATATGCACATGCAAAAGACAGAAACCCCTGTCTTTCACCACTCACAAAAATTAACTCAAAATGAACTAAAGACTTAAACATAAGACCATAAAACTCCTGGAAGAAAACATAGGGAAAGAGCTCCTTGACACTGACCTTGGCAGTGATTTTATGAATACTGTGTTTCCCTGAAAATAAGACCCAACTGGACAATCAGCTCTAATGTGTCTTTTTGGGCAAAAATTAATATAAGACCTGGTATTATATTATATTATTATATCATATTAATGTTATGTTATGTTATGTTATGTTATGTTATGTTATGTTATGTTATGTTATGTTATGTTATGTTATGTTATGTTATGTTATAGACCCGGTCTTATATTCATATTGCTATTTCCTCTGTTACATCTCTGTCTCCTTTCTTTCTCACTTAAATCCCTGGTTTTCAAAGTCATAAGGGAGGAGAGAGTTAGAATGCTCTAAAAGTAATCACTTGTTTTATCCCATGTTGCACATACAACAACCCCAGGATAATATTAACACTGCCACCAATATATTTACTAAAGCTATTAAATATATGTTATATTAATTATATTTTATTAAATATAGTATATCCTACACTCTATCTGTTTCCCCCATTATGATAGCTTTTCTAGCTTGACACAGTTTAGGGCATGATGCACTAGGCATGTTCCCTGTTACTCTTCATTTAGTCTACGTTCTACAGGTAACTATATATTTTATGCTTACAAGCTGATGACTTTGTAGTCACTTGGGGTGTCTGAAGCCAGCTCTCTAGTAAGTTCCTCATGGGATCAGTGGTACAATTTGTTCATGATCTTTATGCTTGAAAAGTTAGTTTTGCCTGATATAAAATCCTTGGTTCGCCTTTTCCTTTTTTGAGTTGTAGTTTTGATCTGTTTCATGGACATGCCTTTCCTGTGGGTGTCTGTTGAACACTTATTCTGCAATTTATTCTCTCTTTTTAAATAATAATTCTGCATAAGATTTGACCTTGATACTTTTCTGTTGTTCATTATTATGGGAAACTACTTCTCCTGAACTTTTAGAATGAGAAAGAGTTCAAAAAAGCTTTCCCAACTCCACGGGGCTCTCTCTTCTGTTTCTTCTCTGTGGCGTCCCAAAATACTGTGGCTTGTTTTCTGGGCTTTCCTACATCTGTCCCACTGTCCCCTTTTGATTTGGACCTTCTCTTTCTTTCTCTATCCCTTCCTGGTCAATTTTTATGATAGTCCCAGCATTTTCTCCCTCATGTGAGGCGCCCTTCAGTTCTAACCATGGGCCCCTTGCACTGGCCTCTTATTTACAGAGGGCAGAACTCCTGCTTCCTGCTGCTCTCCAGTTTTCCCACCTTCTTTCCAGTGAGTACTTCCTGATATTTGGGGGTTCTCCTGTACATAGATTCACTAAATGCCCTTCCATTTCCTATTCCTCCTTCAGGCCAGAGACTGATAACATGCAGGTGTTGGGATTCTTGGTGTTTTGCCCATCCATGTTTTTGACATGGTAGATAGAGACAATCTAGTATAGTTTTGTTGTAAATGTTGTCCATGGATTTGGGATTTTGCTATAGTTTATCTCTCTATTTTTACATTGATTTAGAGAGATTAAAAAACCATGCTGTACTCATGAGCCCATACTAATAAAAATGAATGACTGAATAAATAAATAAGTGGGGAAGAATAGATGAAGACTTCTTCTATGCAGAAGAATTCCAGATAACTTATATAGATGCCCCATGTTCAGTGAGGTGGAGCCTAACTCCCACTGGTCAAGTGGGAGGCAGGCTGCCCGTGATGAACTTCTTTCAAAAAGGACAGTAAGGGAGGTGGGGAAGTTACAGTGGAGAAACCTGATAACATGACCTCAGCCAGGTGGTCAAGGTCACATCAACAGTGATAAGTCACATTGATAGTATGTACTTTTGATATGATATACTCAGAATAACACCTTACCTCTATGATTGTCCTCTCCAAAACCCACAGGTCCAGTCCAATCATGAGAAAAACATCAGATAAATGTTAATAGAGGGAAACCCTACAAAACACCTCACCAGTCCTCCTTAAAACTGTCCAGGTTATCAAAAATAAGGAAAGTCTGAGAAACTGCCACAGCCAAGAGGAGCCTGAGGACACAGGATAACCAAATGCATTGTAGTTTCCAGAATAGAATAAAACTATTCTAAAATAGGAAAGGTATTTGTTTTTAATCCAGGAGCAGGGAAGGGTGCAAATGTGTAAGAAAGGCATTGCTGAAATATGCAGAAAAACAAAATGTGACATGGTTTTAAGGAATTGATGGAATGCAAAAGTGGAGAATCCATTTGAACATTCCCTTTTGGGTGGTCCATGAAAAATGACATTGGAACTACAGAGAAGGAAATACAATCATAGGACAATACTTGGTTCTTTTGTGAAAAGAATTTGCAATAACCAGGTTAATATAAATGCTGTTTATTGATTTCAATCCTTTAGTTTATAGATAAACAGATTAAAATGTTGGCATTCTTTACAAAACAAAAGTAAATATACATCTTGGAGAAGTCGGAAAGTGGCAGAGGCATGGAGAGGGATGGGGGAGGGGCACTTCCCTTAGCTGACAGAACAAGAAATAGGGAATTTTGTTTTATATGTTTTAACAGCTTTCTAGTTGATGGAACAAGAAATAGAGAATTTTGTTTTTTATATTTTAACAGCTTTCTAGTTGATGGAACAAGAAATAGAGAATTTTGTTTTTTATATTTTAACAGTTTTCTTGAGGTATAATTTACATACCATAAAATTCACTCTAAGTGTACAGGTCAGTGATTATTCATAAATTGACAGGGTTGTGTACCTCCGGAAGTAACTTCATGTCAATTTGCAGTTACTCCCCGTTCCCACCCTCAGCTTCTGGCAGCCACTGATGTTCCTGTTTCTATAGATTTCCTTTTCTGGACGCTTTGCAGATATAGAATCGTACAATATGTGGTTTTTTGCGTCTGGCTTCTTTCACCTGGCATAATGTATTCAAGGCTCATTCACGTTGTCGCATCTGTCAGCACTTCATTCGTTTTTATTGGTGAATAGTATTTTTGTATGGATACAACACATTGTATTTATCCATTCCTAAGTTGAAACACATTTGGGTTGTTTCCACCTTTTGGTGATTATGAATAGTACTGCTGTGAATATTCTCGTGCAAGTGTGTGTATAGACATATGTGTTTGTTTCTCCTGGGTAGATACCTAGAAGTGGATGAGTAGGACACATGGTAAATTTGTGTTTAACTTTTTCAGAAACTGCCAAGCTGTAGATAATTAAGTATATGTGTATAGACATGAACTATTTTTAGAAAAACTAAAAATAGTGATACAATTACAAGTATATGTGAGTGAGGGGGAGTATAAAGTTAATGAATAATGATTTAATGGTGAAAGTGATTGCCTCTGAGCCGTGGAATTGAGGAGGGGGTGGTGAGGCAAGGGACCCTCTGTACAATTTTATTTTCTAACCATGTGCATGTGTTACTTTGATTTAAAATTTTTTTTAAGTAAAAGATAAACAAGTAAGTGACATAGACCAGAAGGGAAGCCATGGGAAGCATAGAGGAACAAAATGAAGAATTGGGTTGCTCAGAATGGAGATGAGGAAAAGGGGGAAATTCTAATGATCTTTAGGGGGGATATTTGAGTAAAACTGGGGACTACTGAGTGTCAAACATTCCAATTACGTTGGGATTGCACATGGTCGTAATTACTCACAGTTAGTAGGTAATGTCAACAATGAGAAACCTCGATGACGAAGATTCAACTTTCTAATGGCCTGAGTTAATTAGAATTCTCCAGAATGCGACGACTTCTCCGTCTGGTGGGGTATCACGGGGAAGGACAGACTTTTCCATAGACTTCCTTTCTTTCTTTTGTAAATCACTACATCACTTAGCATATTTCAGCCCAAGCATGTATAAAGGTAGCTTACATAGGAGGCTTCGTTTTTCTCACAGACCAAAGAGTGTAGAAGTGAGCAGTTTCCAGGGTTGGTCCGCTGGCTCCACAGCATCGGGCTCTGGACCACCACCTGGTCCCTTGACCTTCCCTAAAGGATCTTAAGGTGTCTTGAGCAGCTCCAGGCTTCAGTCTTCACATGATAGCATTCGAAAGCAAGAAGAGAAAGGTGAGGGGTTTCCCTCACATGTCTCTCTCTCTTATTGGGAGGAAAGTCTTTTCCAGAAGCCCCTAGTAGACTTCCCTTTATCTCTCATTGGCTGGGGCTGGGTCACATGCCCATACCTGAGCTGCAGAGGAATAGCTGGGACCCACTGATGAGTGGATATAATAGTCTGCTAGGATTGCCAAAACAAAACATCACAGCCTGGATGACTTAAGCAACAGACATTTATTTTCTCAGACGGAGGGCTGGAAGTCTGAGATCAAGGAGCCAGCAGCGTTGGTGATTTCTGAGGCCTCTCTTCCTGGCTTTCAGACAGCCACCTTCCCGCTGTGTCCTCACATGTCCTTTCCTTTGTGTGAGTGCACTCCTGGTGTCTCTGTCTCTTCTTATAAGGACGCCAGTCATATCGGATTAGGCCCCCACCATTCTGATCTCATTTAACCTTAGTTACCCTCTTTAAAACCCTATCTCCACATATGGTCATGTTGAGGGTTAGGGCTTCAACATATGAATTTGGTGGATACACAATTCAGTCCTTTACCAGAAACAACCAGGATCGGCTGCCCACCATCCCTAGGTTGTGGGAGATGATTCTGGCTACTGTTTCTCTGGGAAATATCCAGTCTTCACATTTATACACACTTGCGCTTTTCTTTATTTTAATTTCATGACAATAGAGATCTTAGTACAACAGATTTCCTGGAGAGCCAAGGACAGGCAATGCTTTTGGCTTTCACCACCAGAGCTGTGAGCTCTTCCCACTGTCTTCTCTATCCCAGAAAACACCCTTTGCCTATTACTTAATATTGCTTACAAGGGTCTTGACTTTTAAGCAATGCGACATTCAGTGTGTATTTAAATGCCATCCATTACCATCAAATGGTGACATTTACTTCATTTGTAATTCAGAAAAAGAAAACACATCTCAGAATACAGCAAAGAGACACTCGTATCAAAGATAATGGACCAAAACAATTGTCGTTCCTTGTATTTCAAGTTTGGAGAACAGAGCTAATAAAACATTAAAGAGAATGCCCAGGAGCCGCGGGACAAGTCTGAGCAATCACTTGTCACTTGAGATTAGCACAGAAGTTATTTTAACAAGATACTACTTGCAGAATTTCCACCATAAATCTTTTATTAAGTCCAAGAATTTCAGTCAAGACATTTCCCATGCAGGATCCTCAGAAATAATGCTCCTACAGGGTTTCCTTTAAAACCTGAGGATGACAGAAGCTAAGTGCTGAACTGAATGACCTTCACATAAACCTAATATTATTATTGATTTTCCTCTACTCAAAGAGGCGAAATATATTTTTTGGAAGCGACCATTAACGAGCCTGTTTAGATGACGCTGGACAAAGCCAGTGAGTATTTCTTTTGCTTGGAGCAGGAGTCCCTGGTTGGGTGTGACAAACCCCGACACATTTGATCGCTCTGTGTCACCCCTGGGCACGATAAAGAAAGGGCAGCAGAGGCAGCCTCCCGAGAGGGTGAAAATACTGTAGCATTCCAGCCACCTTAGCAGGCTGTGCTGACCTTCCTAATTAGGCAGGATGTCTTATTCTTAGAGTTTGCAGGAAAGAAATCCTTGTTCTCTGCAGCCCTGCTGTGGCCACTCATTCAACATTTCCCTCCCCTGACATCTAATAAACTGGTTCCATCCATTGCAAATGTCTAAGCTTTTTTTCTTTTTTTGCATGTGGATGTCCAGTTGTTCCATACCATTTGTTGAAAAGACTATCTTTTCTCCATTATATTGCCTTTGCTCCTTCGTCAAAGATCAGTTGACTCGCCATTTCTCTCTATTCTTTTCTGTTCCGTTGATCTATTTGTCTATTCTTTCACCAGCACCACGCTGTCTTGACTACTGGAGCTTTATGATAAGACATGAAGTAAGGTAATCTCTTCATGATTTTGTTCTTCTCCTTCAACATTGTTTTGTCTTTTCTGGGTCTTTTGCCTCTCTAGGTAAACTTTAGGATCAGTGTGCTGCTATCCCCAAATAAACTTGCTGGGATTTTGACATCTATTACAAGTGGAAAGTTCTCTCTGCCCTAATTGTGTGATTTCCTTTTACTTGCATCTTTTTCCATGTTGGAAAGGGAACGAAAAAAAAAGCATGTTTGAAGAAAGTGCCAGACTCTTCCCATTTCTTACCAATGCATGAAGTTTTATGGGCCTTGATTTGGTACAACAAAGTCTGGGGCCGCAGCTCAGTTTCCAGAGGCCACTATGTGGCTGTCAGCTTCTCTCCAACACGGCTGGGCTCATGGTTCATTTTTGGTCAATTGCCAACATCTTCTTATACACTGAGATCACTCTCCTGGAATTTAAGACTAATTAAAATAAAAATCCATCAGTTTAGACAATGGGGATGCTTGAAATGGAGCAGAAACACTTTAAAGAAGTCGTATGTGTAACATATACTTGATAAATTTAACCTCTAGGCCTTTAGTTTAAGAAAAGTCCTGCTACGTAGGTTGTTAGTGTTTTGACACATGCCAATTTCTTGAGGTCTTCCCAAACCTCAAGTAAATTGGATAATTAAAATATATGGTATATTAAGCAAGCCAATTATAAGAGGGGGAGAGATTTTTAAAAATAAACTAACAGAGACTGAGTAGGTTGTAGAAAGGTTATGTTCTGCCATGTAAGGTGATTTATTGCAGGCGTATACCTATGTACGAGATGACCCCAGAAGCCTTCTTTCCGGGTCAGCCCATGTGACTGAGCTGGTATCCCCACCTGGTTAAAATTGGATTGTGACACATTTAATAGGCATGATGGGTGTTTTTAAATTGCAGTCCTAAAAATCTTGTCACTAATATATTCTAAAGATAAAGTTTAAGTAAATATTTGGTGGACCACTATGGCTTGAAAACCACTGTCCTGGTATTCAAGTAATTTTATAAGATTCGGAAGAAATCTGCAGTCACTCGGCCTCAGAAGCTCATCAAAAGCCCCTGGACTGACCCGGAAAGCCAGATGGGTGGCGAGGCAGATGATAAATTAAACTCTCCACGACCAGGGGAGAACGCGTCCGCCTTCAAATCACGGGGAGATGTGTTCTTCTTCATTGAGATGGTGTACAGAAATGTAGAACGTTCTATAAAACATGCAGCAGCAATCAATACAGATTAAAGTTGCATCCTCAGTGAGGCTTTAAATATTTATGCCGTTGCTTTACTTAAGTTACTCACTGAATTATCCTGTATGGGACCCTTACGCATTCAACAAAACGTTGATGAAAATATCCACTGCTCCGTTTAGTGTTCCGTATTAGGAAATTACATTCTCTGAGACAGCAAGCAGGAAGCAAGCAAACCAACCCCGAGAAGCCAGGATGGACAGACAGGGGGGCAGCTCTGACGTCCTTCTCAGTGACCACACTTATGCTGGGGAGAGGACACAGAGCAGGAGATGAAAGGGAAATGAGAGTAAGCTGCTGACCTACTGTGTGCCATGTATTTATTGTTCACCCCAACCTTCTGAGGAGGGTATTTTACTCCTGAGGAACCAGGGGCTTTGAAGAGTACGCATACCTTGTGTGGGGTCACACACAGCTCCTGTGCGGGGAGGGGAAAGGGGGTCCGGGATTCAGACGCAAATCTCTCTCCCACATCTTCCCCTTGTGCCTTCCGTGGTAGCCACAGCTGGGAGAGCGGAGCAGAGCCAGGGCTGCCGGGGACAGCGTGGTTTATGTCAGTTGTTTCCAGGTAGATTTGGGTGCATTTAAGCCTACTCACCTAAGGAGATTTTGTTGGTGTGCAGGATCCATAGAGTTCTCTCTTGCTGAGTTTTACCGTCGAGGCCAGAGTTTTTGCTGATAAACACGTGTGGACAGGATTTTCAATTTCCTTTCCATTCCTGGAGATATTACTTAGTACATTTCTTTGATGGCTGGCGATGCACAAATCGGTTTAATATCAATAATGTACCATTTGGAAAACATTCAATTTCTAGACCCGCCAAAAAAAATATCCCTCCGTGTCAGGATTTATTGAATCCAATCCTAGGAGACTGTGGGAGAGTGGAATTTCTTAAGCAGAAGAGTAAACAGATGGTCTTTGGAAAGTGCTCGCGTTCTTAAGCACTGAATTCGTTTTGGACAGAATGGAATCACATATGCCAATACTTGTTGGCCAGCAGGGTGGTGGCAGGGAGACATCAAAACGATCGTGACATTCTTCAAACCTCTGGGCTTAATTTGGGCCTTGGTGAACTGATAGAAATGCTTACAAATTGCTAGGTGCCCCTTGGTTGGATAATTTAGGGAGAGAACACATGATTGGCAGACAGGAATGGCATAGCCCAAAGGAGCTTAGAGCAGCTAAAAGCCTTAGATGCTGGACACACCCTTCCGTGTACCCCCCACCCCACTCCCACCCCCCGCACCCCCACAGGCCTGAAATCAGTAAAGCTGTGATTGCCAGTTACTGCCCTCTCCCCCCACAGTGGTAACCCCAAGGTGAGTTCAGAAGGCTCTGGTTGTTATTTCACTCAAGGCATTCCCTCTAAATTAACCCTTCCCTCTCGGGCTCTTTCTCCTCTTTTCAGAGCCTTCCCCCTCATCTTCAGTGATTGTCTCCATCCACCATCCTCATATGGGCATTCTCACCTGATCCTGCAGCCCTGACCAGTTCGCCTCCCCTCTCCTGTCTCTCTGCATGTGGTGTCCGTTTCCTCTCCTCAAATCCCTACTGAAAGCACCTAAGACCTGGCTTTCCTCACCCAGTGTTCCGTGAAAGCCACCTACCCTAAAAGCACAGAAATCCACACAGCCAGTATGGAGCTCGGCGTGTCCCGGGAGCTCAGTGAAGACACTGGGTAATTAGATCTTTCCACAGCTTCCCTTCCTTCAGCTGCTCGAGCACGCTGAGCGCTGCTGGCTGCCTTTCCTCATTCCGTGTTCTGCCCCACCTCCCTCCCCAGCTCCGGCTGGGAATGGCATTCTCCTCTACTCACTGGCCTGGCCAGTGCCTCTCATTCTGGATCCCCTGCCACTTCTAGTTCCCTGGTCACTTCTTGATGCTCTCTGGACAAGAGCCATCATCATCCCAGGCTAGGATTCCTAAACTCTGCCCCCTTTTCAATTAATTTTTTAATTGAGGTGAAATTCACATAACATGAAAAGAACCATTGAACAGTTCGGTGGCATTTAGTGCATTCACGATGTGGTACAACCACCATCTCTACCCAGTTTCAGAATGCGTTCATCATCCCCCAAGGAGATTCCATACTCAGGAAGCTGTCGTTCTCCAGTCTGCCCTCTCCCTCACCCCTGGAACCGTGAATCTACTTTCTGTCTCTATGGATTTACCAGTTCTGGACCTTTGGTATAAATGGAATCATACCCTCTGTGGTCTTTTGTGTCTGGCTTCTTCACTTGGCATGATGTTTTCAAGGTCCATCCATATTAGAGGACGTGTCAGTGCTTCAGTGCTTTTCTATCGCTGAATAAAGTTGTATCATATGAATATACTACATTTTCTTTATCTAGTCATATGTCAATGAGCATTTGAATGGGTCTACCCTTTGACTGTTGCTATGAACATGCTTACAAGTTTTTGTTTGAAACCTGTGTTCAGTTCTTTTGGGCATATACCTAGGAGTGGAATTGCAGGTCATATGGCAATTCTATGTTGAACATTTTGAAGAACCACTAAATCCCCTTTTGCCACCCTAATCACATGTAGTGGTCTACACGGGTGGATGTAGTGGACTTCTTTACTTCTGGGGGCTGTCCCATTGTCACGTCATATCAACAAGTCCAGAGCTGGCCTTGTTCCCTCTGCCCCGATCCTACCACTCTCCTGCTGGTGGTCTTCTTGCAGGAAGGAGCCCCTATTCCTCCAGCTTCCTAGGCTAAACCCCCGCGAGGACCAAGCGTTCAGAAAATACTACTTCTGTGGTCATTCCAGGTTTTTCTTCCACCCCACTGTCCAAATCCTACCATTCAAGACCAGCCAAAGACAGGGCTTATTGTAGTCACTCATTCACTCGTTCATTCATTCAAACACCATCTATCAGGGCTGCAACTGTGCCAAGAGCTACAGCAGGCAAAGTTGTAGAAAACAGAATCCCTGCCTCATGGAGCCTGAAAACAACAGTGACAAAAATCCCACAACACCACAAGTGTCTACAGAGCACAATACAAGTCAGGACTGCAGAGGCTGAGGTGACTGAGTGAAGCATCGCAGGAGAGGTGGCATTTGAGCAGTGCCTGAGCCACAGAGCTCACTTCTAGAGGCAGAGAGAAGGGCCAGGGAGAGGCAAAGAGAATGGTGTGTACTGTGTGCTTCAAGCAACAGCACGTGCTGTCATTAGAAGGTTTCCTCTGGAGGTCAGAGAATAAGGACCCTGGGTGAATGGAAGAGAGGTGGAGACATTCCTTGGGGAGCCATGGGGAGCCAGTAAAGGTGTTGAGAGGGAAGATGGTGTTGCCACAGCAATGCTTCAAGATGTCTAATTAGTGGTAAGGAGCATGAATATGGGCCAAGTCTGACAGAGAGGCCACTTAGTAGGCCAACCTTTCCCACTGTAGGCACCTTGTGATCTCAATAAGTGTGCTGACTTTTTTTTTAAAATCTGAAATAATTTGACAAAAATATTAAGACTGAGCGTAGAAGGTGATAGGCATGAGGGTACTTACTATGCTAGCCTCTACATTTTCTGCATCCTTGAAATACATCACAGTCATAATTTTTTTTAAAACCTTGATGTGTTTGTTTTTTTTATTGGGGAAAGGGAAACAGGACTTTATTGGGGAACAGTGTATACTTCCAGGCCTTTTTTTCCAAGTCAAGTTGTTGTCCTTTCAGTCTTAGTTGTGGAGGGCACAGCTCAGCTCCAGGTCCAGTTGCCGTTGGTAGTTGCAGGGGGCACAGCCCACCATCCCTTGTGGGAGTCGAACCAGCAACCTTGTGGTTGAGAGGACGTGCTCCAACCAACTGAGCCATCCGGGGGCTCAGCGGCAGCTCAGCTCAAGGTGCCGTGTTCAATCTTAATTGCAGGGGCGCAGCCCACCATCCCTTGCGGAACTCGAGGAATCCAACCGGCAACCTTGTGGTTGAGAGCCCACTGGCCCATGTGGGAATTAAACCAGCAGCCTTCGGAGTTAGGAGCGTGGAGCTCTAACCGCCTGAGCCACTGGGCCAGCCCACAGTCATAATTTTTTAAAGAAACCGAAGTATAACACCCCCACCCCCCAGAAGGATGGTTATGTAAGTTTAAGACACACTGGAGAGAACAAAGTGAAATGGGGCGACTTGCAATGATCCTTCTCAGGGCCTCTGATATTCACACGTGGCTTATGAATCCCCAAAAGGTGAATGTCATAGGGAACAATTCCCACACTGACCTGACCACAGAAACTTCCATCCAGATGCTAATACTGATCTGCCTGGACCCCTGTTCTGCCGACTCGAGACTTCAGAAATGGCTCCCAATCTGAAGATACTGAGATTTTAGGCACATTCTTAGCCTCAAGAATCTTAGAGTCCATTTTGGGTCAGGGAAACTTATTAACAAATAATGAGAATCCAGAGTCTATCACGAGCCAACAAAGACCTGTGGCTTACCTGGCTAGGAGCAGGCGTGTTACTTGGCCCCTCCTTCAAAGAAACACATTTTAAATATTTGTCTCACAGTGAAAAGGGTAGAAGTTCTTCTATTAATAAGAATACCATAGCTTTGTCCATGGTTGAGATAACTCATTGCTTGTGCTGAGCATGATGTCACAGCTTATCTGGCACTGTCTTTTCTTCAGTAGATTTTCAAAACCCTAAACTGGGGAGCATTTGCCCCCCACATGCACTAGGGATAGGTGTGTTCTGCATGGAGATAGCAACAAAGTCCTATTCCAAACGCACTTCAAGTTCCCGTCCAGGCTTTGCTGCCAGCAGGACCCTTCTTATGTTGCAGCAATGCATATTTTCATTTCTGTTTTGTTCTGTGATTTACCAAACCAGGCAAGAATTGTTTGGGGAGTGAGGTCATATTAGACTGTGTAAAATGTAGAAAATGAAAGAAATCGCTCATTCACAGTAAATAGAACAGTGTCACTGATTTGCCTTCAGAATTTTCATGTCCTGAGACTGCCAGGTCCCAGTAGCTGTCACTAATGGGCCTAAAGCTAGAGGGGGTAGCCTAAGGTTGCTCTGCGCCTTGCTTGTGACAGATGCAGAATTGCTCAGTGGGGTGGCACTAGCAAGGAATTTTTCATTGCGCTGGCTTTCTCCTTTAGTGGGAATGGAACCAAGTTACATTTCACCTGTTGAGTAAGGAGTCATATGCGGAAACCTGCATTAACTAGCACCTAGCTGTGACTGATGTTAAAGTTATTTTGCAGAAACTGCTGGTTGCCCCTATACCTAATCCCTCCTCCTTCCACTGTAATTGAATATTTAGTTGGACACACAACCACTAAGATTATAAAGACTACTTTTCCCAGAAGCCCTGGCAGCTAGCTGAGGCTATTTAATTAATGCTAGCCAATGGGATGTGAGGAGAAGTAATCTTAAAGGGAAAGGACTGGCCCTCCCCTTTCCCTTTGCCTCCTTCTGCTGGTCAAAATGAGGACATGGTGGTCCGCCATCTTGGACCATGCAAACACAGGCAACATGCTAGAAACTGTGGAGCCACGTGCTCAGAGTTTCACGTAAATGAGAAATAGATACCTGTCTTGGTCAAGCTACTGGAGTTAGGTCTTTGTCACACACAGGTGAAACCATATCCTAATAATGCTGATCCCTCAGAAGCTGGCTGGTGGTCCCCCCTTAATCAATGCACATAGAAGCATAAAGGAGGGTGTGAGTAACGCCCCATCTTGGGAGTCAGGAAGGCTCTTCAGAGAAGATGACGTTTGAACTGGGTCTTCTTGGAGGACACAGAGCTCAGACAACCCAGATAGGGGAGAGGAAGAAATTGGCAGATACAGGAAGGAGAGGGGACAATTCATCCATCAGTGTTTTTCAGCAGTTCTGGGCACACACGCACAAGTCCCCAAAGAATGCAGGAAGAGAAGGAGGAGGAATTTGTGAGAAGCAGAGGAATGCCTGTTCAAGCTAAATAAGGGAAAAGAAGGATGGCTGTGGTATCAGTTAGGCGGTTTTGGCTGCAAGAAACAAAAATCCCATGAAAGGGAAGTCACTGGCTCATGGGACACCAAACTCAAGGTGGATGGGATGCCAGGGATGGTTGACCAGACAGCCCAATAATATCACCAAGATCCTGTGTCTTCCGTCTCTCTGTAGCTGCCAACTTCATCATTAGCTTCACGGTGCACTCCTAGTTATAAGGCAGCTGACTGCAGCATTCATAGCAGCAGACGTCTTTGTTTACGTTCAGAGGGAAAAAAGAAATCTTGGCTCAATCGAGGAAGAACTTGCTCTGAAACCGCCAGAGAAAATCTCAAGTCTCATTGGCCAGAGCTGAGTCCTCAGTGAGTCACTGGCAAGGAGAATAGCTTCCACTTTGCCTACTCTGGCCCACCCTTGAGTTGAGTCTGTTCCCGACACTGCTTGCTGTTGCACGGCATGAGAGGGGTGGAGTGGATATGGGGGGGGGGGGGTCAACCCCCAAGTGCCCCTAACATTCACTTCAAGGATACGGGGCCAGAATTTTGAAATAATTCCAGACATCTCTGATCCTGTGAAAGCATCAAAAATCAGAAACTTAAGGATTTACCTACACTTTACTCCCTTCCTCCGTTTCAGCTGAAATGTCAGCTCAGGAAGGGAGGGAAGAACTGAGAATTAAATGAGTAAACAAGGTAGGAGCTCTCCGGGGGCCCAGGGAAGAGCAGGCATTGGCCCAGAGTTAATGTCAAAGGTTAAATACAGAAAAAATAACACAGTACACAATTATAGTTGTTCGTTCTTCTGCTTAAAATGGGGAGTAAAGGTCACAAATCAAATCACCCCATTAAGTCCAGGAGTCTCCTCGGTTCCTTTGCTGGCACATGACAAAAGGCGTCCCCTGTCCCCATTAATTAGAAGACCAGGGCTCTCCAGAGGGTGCTACAGAGCTAACAGGTGAGGAGCGCTGGGCTTTCGGGGTTAATTGCCCCACTGAAGCTGCAGGCTCCGGGGCTCCAGCCAAGATGACCACGCAGCAGGGCATCTGCCACGCTGGGTGAATTCTGCATTGATATGAAGCAAAAGAAGAAAAGTGAGGGCATGCACGCGTACCAAACTAAACATATGCAATGTAAAGCACTGTCCTCGTTCTGGGGCTAGCCCTTCCTGCTCTTACGGTGGTGACAAGTCCCGTTTTCTAAAATGACATTAGTGGACAAGGTGAGGTCTGGGTTTTTGAATGTCTTCCTGACATAAGGAAAAGTTGGCAACTCAAGGTCAGTGCCCAACATTTTGTGTTCTTGATCATTCTAGAACATGTGAAATGCAACATCTGGAGCCACTAATTGCATCTACCTTTGATGCAGGAGAAACTTCATCTACTGTGTTTCCTCAAAAATAAGACCTAGCTGGACCATCAGCTCTAATGCATCTTTTGGAGCAAAAATTAGTATAAGACCCGCTCTTACTTTAATATAATACAAGACCAGGTATAATATAATATAATATAGCATAATATAATATAATAATATAATATAATATAAATACCAGGTCTTATATTAATTTTTGCTCCAAAACACTCATTAGAGCTGATGGCCCAGCTAGGTCTTATTTTCGGGGAAACATGGTATGTCCCACTCTCTCCCCTGAGGGCAGGGACCCAAAATATCCACCTTTGTTCTCCTACATCTAAATAGGCATTGTTCACAGTATTGGGTTATCTAACCAAATCCCATACTCCCCTCTTCTCCAGACTAAATCATTTCATGCCCGGGACCATTTATCCAGGTCCTTATTTTCCTGCCCTTTCTCCATGTTCATCCTTTCCTTTTCCTCCAAGAAATCCCCACATTTTCTTCATCAGCCTTGTGGGAGCCAAAACGGCCACTGAGCTGAGCCCAGGGCAAGCACCTGAGGCAGTGCCCTGGGTGTCTGACCAGCCAGCTTTCCAGCTCCAGGGGAATGCTTCCTCCCTACCACCTCCCATTGCCCTCACCATCACCCCCAGGTCCTTTTCTGCCTCATTCCAGCTCCGCCTCCCACACAAGTCCTTCTCCACTAGACAAGCGGCCCAGGCCCCACTAAATTGAGCTCTGTCAAGTCTGCTGCTCTCCCCCCACCCCATCCCCAGCCATCCTGACTATAAGGAGAAGCCATCCTCAGTTCGGTTCTCTCCGCGGCAGCTTCCTTTAAAGTGCTTAAGGTGAAGGTATATTCTCTCAGCTTTAAAAACAGCCCTAATAACCCAAGAAACTGTTGGAGCGAAAGTACTATGTGTTCCCAGCGAGTATGTGATTACACCAAGGGGAGATGCACGTGGATTCTGGCTTTCTACTTTTTCCTCTGTCACTTGTCACCTGTCAGTCACCCACCACTCTGGTGCCACTGTAAGTCACACTTCTTTCATTAACCTTCATCCCACATCTGGCAAGAAAAAGCCTTTCTGTGGAGCATAGCTACAAACTCTGGATAATGGGGAGAGGAATTATTCCGTTAATTTGATCAGCATAGACATGTGCTGTGAGTAACTGACCAGGCTGTGACACTAATCTAAGCATTGGGGCAGCATATTCTGGGATGGCGGCCTGAGCTGATCAGATTTCCTGGAAAATGGCCAAGGGTCTACTTCTCTTTAAGCAGCAGGCTTGTGGTTGAGTTTGGTTGTGAATAAATCAATGCTGGGCTGATGGTGTATGAGGTGATATTAGAGAAGTGTTAGAACACATTATAAACTCCCTTTCCCTATGAAGATCATGTGAGTTGATGTAGGGAAGTTACTATGAAGCCCCATTAGTGTCGTGGACAGTGTGCTCTGGCAGGTGCTAATGCCTGTCTCCCAACCCTGGACCATTCCAGAAAAGACTCTGACGTCAATACAGCCTGGGAGGGTGTTGATCTGCCTGCCCAACATAAGAAATAACATTTTGTTTTGGAAAATGCCAAACCTATTCTTTTAAACAGTTGCAATAACACCATGATAAGCACTCGTATACCCTTTACCTGTATTCATCAATTTAGCCACGTTCACATTTTCTCTCCCCCCACCCCCATGTGTCAAGAATAGTTTGCTGAACTGATTGATAATAAGTTGCAAAATTGTCACCCTTGAATATGTCAGCATAGATTTCATAAGAACAAAGATTTTCAGTCACGTAACCACAGTATAATTATCAAATTCAGGAAGTTTAACCTTGACATGATACTATTATACTTTCCTAGGGCCCATGCCCAAATTCCCAATTTCCCAAGAACGTGTTTTAGAGCAATGTTTTTCTGACTCAGGAGCCAACCCACAGGCTCATGTTACATTAACTGTCACGGCTCTGTTTTCCGTTAACCGGGACCAGATCCACAGCCTGTGTGCCTTTCGTGACACTGACAGCTTGGAAAAGAACAGGCCAGTTGTCCTGTAGCATGTTCCCCAAGTGGAATTTGTTACACTAGTCATTAGATACAGGCCGTGCGTATTGAACAGAATCGCAACACAAGTGACAACGGGTCCTTAATACACGTATTTGTCCACCCCCTGTTGGTGCTGTTGGCTCTGATCACATGGTGAAGGCTCTCTCTGCCAAATTTCTTCTCGTAAGGGTACTTCTTTTTTTTAAGTTATGATTAGTAAATATTGCGTGGGGAACTGCTCTGAGAACTCCATTCAGAGTTCTTGGTTAAATAGTGGAAAGGACAAGCACAGAGTTAAATGGGTGACAATCTCTGCCATCAGGTTTGGTCTGGTGGAAGACACAGATAGACAAACACCAGAGAGGGCACAGCTCCAAGTCAGAAAGGAAGCAGTATGGAAGGAAGAAAACAGGATATAAATAAATTCATGAACTTCCCATGTACAAAGCCAAACCAAATACGTAAATGCTAGGCTGGAAGGCCTAGCTAACCGCAGGTACCAAGAGACCGAACAGCTAATTCCAAATGCAATGACTGACTGAGAAAGGCTTCCCGGGGACACACAAAAGTGAGGAGAGTCGTAGGCAAGCCACTTTCAATTATAACCAGAAAGTCACAAAAGAAACAGGGCAAATGAACAATAAAAATGAGAAGATGGTCGCCTTCATTGCTAGTCAGAGAAAAACATGCGAAACTAATGAGTTTTTAACCCATCACAGAGCTGAAACTTAAAAATGTGGGTAACATCCAGTGCTGACGGGGGTTTAGGGAAGCTCGTGCAACTGTGACCTGTTACCTCTTTAGAAAGGAATCTTGCAGATCGACTTAAATTTTAAGAATTTGACCTAGCTCTCTCTCTCTGAATCACTCCCTGAGACAAAAAAGGTGACTGAAAACCAAGTGTAGGTGATAGAATTTTAGTCCATAGGAAGAAAAATTCAAGAAATGGCATCATCTTTTATTTTTCTGGGTGAAATTCAATCTTGCCAGAGCCCCATGGATCGAGTTGGCAGGTGATTCCATTTCAGTTTGGGGGATTTCTGCCTCTTCCTAGAGTCAGTTATCAAGGGCAAGAGAGCGCTAGCATTATCCAGAGCATTTCTAGAAGGGCCATCTGGTCTAGAAGGGAGGTCTCCACGGTGCAGCTCACGGGTGGACCCAAGGGCTTTATATGGACTCCCAAGGCACATGCACAACCTCATCCACCCTCAGGGCCTGCCAGCTCCCAACAGGTCTGAGGGAATGGAATCCAGGTCCCAGCTCAAAACCCTTTCCCTCTTCCTAGTATAAGAGAAGCTCCCAAACACTGCCACCTCCCAGGAAGTTGGTTTTCCATATGCCCATGGACCCTCTCAGCCAAGGCCCTCTCCACACACCCCAAAGTCCTGGATGGGGGCCTCCAGGTTGCCACTTGGTTACCAGGCCACACCAAAGCTGCCAACAGTTCTTTGTGTGAGTGATGGAGACAACCTTGACTGTGAACTCCCTGAGGGTAGGCTGAGTCCTTTATTTTGGCACCATCCAAGTACAGGGTCTGGCTAGTTGTAGATTCCCCAGTGTTTATGGAATGAATGAAGAAGCAAAAGGATGGATGGATAGATGGATGGAGGATGGATGAATGTATGTCTGGGTGAGTAGATAGATACGTGGGTGAATGAATAACTGGATGGAGGGATAAGTGTTCGTGTGGATGGATGGATGAATGATAAATAGGTGGGTGGATGGGTAGCTGAGTGAATAGGTGTGTGGGTGGATGAGCAGATGTATGGGCAGGTAGATGGATCAATGGGTGAATGAATAGATAGATGATGGGTGGGTGGGTAAATGGATGAGTGGAGAGGTAGATAAGTGGATGAATGACTAGACGGATGGATGGGCAAATGGAGGGATGGGTAGGTGGGTGAATGGGTGGTTGGATGGGAGGGAGATGGATGGATAGACCACTAGAAAAAAATGTGATTTTAAAGAGTCTTCAGGGCACACCATTTTTTAAAAGGCCAAACCAAGGAATTCCTTTTTTTCCCCAACTCCTTTAGAGTAAGCACTGACCACCTAAAAGCTCCCCTGGCACTGGCCAGCCTATTGTGTTGCTTGCTTCCCTGAGGCCTCTCCCATTTGCTTTGGGGCTCTGAAGGGACCTCAGCGTGCCCAGGGTCCCCTGCTCTGAGCAGCTCACAGGCCAGCACAACAGACCTCACCGAGGACACACCTGGCCCAGGACACGCCTCACTGACTACAAGCTGCTTCTTGGAGCAAGACAGTATTTGTTGGATGAGCAGAGGAATCCATCCGCCAAAATATAAATAAACCACCTCTAATTTTGCCATCCAGAAACGGGGTAGTAGTTACCAATTTTCATGTATATTTTCCCATTATTTTTAATTAGCACATATGAGTAAGTATTTCAGTGCAAAATGGATCATGTTGTTATGTACCACTCTATAATCAGATTATTTTATAACAATGTATTTTGAATAATTTCCATTTTATTCAATATCCTTCAAAAACGTAATATGCCATTACACAAATGTGCCATAATTTATTTAACCAGCCTCCTTTTGTTATTTCCAACTGTTCGTTATTATAAGCTCTGCTGTGATGGACAGGCTTACCACTCTATTTTCACAAACATCCAGGATTATTTCCTTAAAAAAAAATCCCTATTTGTAGAATTGTGCCATCAAAGGATATGTAGAATCCACAGGATTTTCTTGAGTGTCGCCATATTGTCCCCTAGAAAGACTGTGCTACTTCACGCTCCTACCTGCAGCGTGAGAGAACCCACACTCTTGGCACACTAACTTGGTCTGGTTTTTAAACAAACATAGAAGCAGGTCGCAACGTGAGATCTGATTATTCCTTACAAGGTACCAGAAGTCTGGATTTGCTTGCTGCACTTCTGGAGAACAGAATTTTCACTTCTGAAAAGAAAACCGCTCCCAGGGCTCCAAACACCATCACAAGGGATCGGGGTCCTCACTAAGAGTGATGAGGCCCCCTACTTAGTGCTGACAACTGGTGTCTGAGAAGGGAACAGAAGCAAAGGGAGGGAACTAACGTGTGCACAGCTGGTCTGAGAAGGCAGAGCTGGGCCCGGGAGGTGAGGCAGCTCCTGGGAGCAAATCTCCAGCCCTCCCAGCGGTGTTACTGGGATAGTTAGCACCCACCCATTTCTTATTTCTCATAGATGACACCCATCATAAAAGTAGCCATTTTCTCATTAAAGAAAACTGAGGACATGGAAAGAATGGGGGCAGGGGTACTCACCTACAGTTCCACTCCCTGGGAATAACCAGTGTAACATGGCATCGCATTTCCTTCCACAATTGTTTTTTTCCTGTGTGTAGACTATATCTTTTATGTGGTTCTAATAATACAGGAATGCAGTGATGTGCCTTGTTTTCTTTTTGTTTACCAACGCACTATAAGCCCTTTTCTATCTTATTACAAACTCCCAGTAAACCTAATTTTAGAAAGTGTATAATGTTCCTTCCAGTGGATGGCACATAGCTTAACCATTTCCTCCCCAGACACATAAGTTATGTTCAGGGTAATTGACAACATGGCTCAAACGTTGGCATGTGTTCGTGTCTATTATCTCCTTGCTTTAAACACATATGACAGTAATTGAAGAATTCATTTAGGAAAAAGGCACATTTCAAGCTGCTGACTCCTTGGCAAACAATCAAAAATGCTCTAAATTGGTCTTCTGTGAGTAACTCCTCTCGCCACACCAGTGAGAGGCCATCTTGGGCATTTTTCAGCCAGAAACTGCCAAAATCGCAGGGCCCCTGCCACAGGCCAGTAGGTTAAAGTACTTCCTGGTGGGCTCTTGCATGGGACCCCATGAGTGTTCCTGTCTCTGCACACAGGGCCACCACTAGAGTGGGGGGACTTTGTTCTCATGAGACCTTGTTCTTGCTATGGCTCCCCCATCTGGTTCTGTAGCACGTCCTCTTTTCTGTTTATTCTCTGGCAACTCTGACTTTCCAGATAACCAGCGTTGTGCTTTTGATGACCATCACTGCATTCAAGTACGAAAGTCCTCTGTCAGCCTCTGTCTCCTCTAGAAATACATAAGGAAGTGGAAATTGTTCCTACAATAAGTTGCTCCTACTGTTCAGCATTGCTTTCCGTGTGAAAAATAAAAAATGCACGAGCTGAAGAATAGAAGATAAATACAAATGACTGATAAACATCAGAAAAATTGGCCAGTCTCACTAATAATCAAAACAAAGACAAATAAAACAGTAATACTTTTATGTCTCACATCAAATCAGCAAATACTAAAATTGTATATTGTGTGGTGAAATGGATACTTTTCTTAGACTAGACTTAAGCTCGTTTCACCTTTCTTTTTTTTCTCAATCACCTTTTTTTCTCAAACAAGCTCATAGCTTGTTTGTCCTCAGTGCCTTGAAATTTCATGATGTGGCTTTATTTTTATTCATGAGCTCTTTCATTTTGGAAATTTTTCTTGAATTAGTACGCTGGTTTTCTCCTTTCTATTTTCTCTCTTCCTACTTTCTGAACTGGTCCACTAATTTTCTAATCTTTTTTTAATTTATCATCGTTTGGTCTTTTCACCCTATTTTTATGAGATTCCTCAACTTTATCTTCAAATACTTATTTTGGGTTTTTCATTTCTAGGAGACTTTTTTAATTGTCAGGCAATTTTTTTTATTGGTTGGTTTCTAATGATTGATTTATAGGAGTTCTTTGTATAATCTAGATAGAAGCCCTTTGTCTAATGTGCGACTGGCAAATATCTAGTCCTACTCTGTGACTTACCTTTTCATTCTCTACATGGTGTCTTTTGAGCAGCAGAAACTCTGAGTTTTAATGAACTCCAATTAATTCATCTTTTCTTTTATAATTAATGAGTGTTTTGTGTCCTGTTTAAGAATCTTCGCTTCCCTCAAAGTCATGACAATATCCTATGTTTTCTTCTGGAAGCTTTACTGATGTACCTTTCACATTTAGATCTATGGTCTATCCAAATTGATTTGTGTGTGTGGTGTGAGGTAGGGATCAGTGTTTCTGATAATTTGCTTTGGTTTCTATCTTTTATGTTAGAGACTTTCTTTAGAGGTCTGCTGACCCTTGGTTACCTTCACATGCTCAAATGTGGGGAACTCAAAATTTGTTTAGGAAATCTGTGTGGGGGGGTAGGAAATGTCAATTATGAACTCCTCTAGAAGATCATGTGGAAACCTGCACATCACTACGCTCAGTCTTTCCTTTTGTGCTGAACAAACTTCCTCTAGAAAATTCCTTCAGTCTCCAATTTGGAGGCCCCCTGCCCTGGCTGTTGGTGTTCCAGAAGTCTGGGGAGGGGAGAACTGGGGGTCCCAGCAGCCACCCTGCACATATTCACTTAGCTAATCTGGTGTGATAAGCACCCCTGTCCTAACTGTGTCTGATGGCCCAACGCAGAATTGCTCAGTTTTACATTCTCCAGAGAATAATGTCCAAACACATGCAAAGAAGAAGAGTGCAAGAACCGCTTTGCACCCAGTCTATAGAGCAGAGGGTTGATCTAGGGATCTAACTGCTTCTGGAACAGCTCCCTGCTTCCCTGGTATTCACCTGGGGCCACCTACTCGTGTGTATTTTGAGGATTCGACTGCACACATTGAGTTGGTTTTCTGTTTTCTCCACCACCGGCTGGGAATTCATTCTTCTCAAATCTGCTAAAGCAGTTACCACTTGTCCATCTGTTTCCCAGAATCCCAGATTGTGTGGCTGTTCTCTCATGTTCTTGCAAGCTTATGGCCTTTAAAAGAAAAAAAAGCCTACTGTAGTGGGGAGCAAAATTAGTGTGTTCAGTTTGCCATCTATACCTGGGATATACCTTTTTTAAAAAGAAGTTGGGATATACCTTTTTTAAAAAGAAAGCAATGATGTGTATCAAGAACGTTAGAAATAGTCATACCCTTTAATTCCACTTCTAGACTTCTAGGACTGTATCCTAAAGAAATCATCAGAAAAATGGACAAAAGTTTTTATTTTGCTATTCATTGCAGTGTAATTTATAAGGCAAGAAACTGAAAGCAAACTAAATGTTCAACAATAGAGAAATTGTTTAGAAAATGATGGTACGTCCACATGATAAAATATTGAATTTTTAAAAATCTATGAAAAATATTTAATGATAGGGGAACTGTTCATAACATAATCGGTAAGTGATAAAAACACATAAAACTATATGTTCAATTTCATCCCAATTCTGGGGAGAGAGATAATGAGTAGAAAAGGAACCACACCTATAGGAGGAGGAGGGAAGAAAAGGGAGGGAAGACATGGAGAAGGAGAATATATGGAAATAGCAAAATTTTAACCAGTTATTGTATAATCAAAAAACAATTGTTTTAAAATTTGCAATATGGTCTTGCCTTCGTTCAGCCACGCTGTCACTCTTACAGTTCTCTACGCCTGCAATTGGCTTGCATGTATCCATATTGTGATCCATGAAGTCCTGCCTGGAACAGACTTCTTTTCTGGCAAACTCCTACATACACTTCAATTCCCAGCGCAAGCATCATCCCCGTTCCAATTCCTGTCCACTCCAAGCTGACATAGGAATCCATTCTCTAGTTCCTAAGCCCACGTGCGTTGTCTTTATTAGAATGCCTTCTACACTATTATAACCACTGGTTTTATTTTCAGTGAACTCTGGAGGGGGAAGCATACTCTATTCACCTTCCATCCATAGCCCCAGGCTGGGCTCCTGGCACAGAGCAAAGCTTGATAATGATAATCCTAAGTATTGAAAGGAACAGAGTTGATGGGGTAGAGTGAAAGAATGACTAATGCTTCTGTGGACTATCATTCGGGGCCTGGTTATACATTAATCTGTGTTCGCCTAGTTTTTCATGATTATGAAAAGCCTAAACTGTTGGACCTACAATGCCAAACTCAAAATATCTGTGTTCATCTGGTGACACCTACCCAAATTATAGTTATGAGGTTTAAGAGGAAATAGTCTACAAACATCTGTCGACCAGCCTTACAAACCAATCTCAGAGAGAAATAGCAAACCCACAGGCCGCAGCTGCAGTTGACAAGAGTAGCTCAAAGCATGGGGCTCTGTAATAATTATCATTATTTAACATCATTCCACAAGGAACCATTAGAGAAACAAGGCTTGAAATTAGAGTCAAACGATTCCCCCTTCTCTTCAATCTACACATACAAGACCCCAGCAGCACAGCGAGAGGGGTAGGAAAGCTGTGCTCGGTTATACTGTAATTATTTCTAACTATCACCAACCCCAAAATACCATCTTGTCACGTGGCTTGTCGTTTTTGCATGCCTCAGTCTATCATAACTTGTCATATTTCCCCAGCTTTTATTGCAGTTTTCATGAAGCACATGTATTCCTGGTAGAATAATGGCTTATGCTAGAAGATTCTTTTTTAAAGCTGCTGAAACTTTGTCCTGCCTTTGTTCCTGCAAAACCTTGAGACTAGTTCTCTCCCATTTGACATGGGTCTACTGTGGCTAGGAGATGAGTTTTGGGTGGTGTAAGGACACCTGAACAACTTGGCCAGAGCCCCATGCCACCAGCTGATCAGAGACACCTGCAGACTCTGAGGGCCACCTTGAAGGGCAAAGGGCAATCTCTCCTTGCTGGCAATGCTCTGGGCAGCCAGGCTTGGGCCTTGGACTCTCCAACCAAGTAGGTGTCTCTAGTAGGCTCTGGTGTGATGCAGGGTCCCCCACTCCTATTCCCCTTGCTAACAGCATTCCTTGTGGGGACTAACAGTCTCTTTGTGGGGACTTACTTTACCTGTGGGATTGTCATCAGGGCCCTGCCTTCCCCAAGCCAAGAGGTATATGGTTGGCTCGTGCTAGACTCTGAGGCCTTGTTGAGGGCAAATCTTGAGCAGGGAAACCAGTTGTTCAGGAATGGGTGGAGATCCTAGCATCCCACCTTGAGGCTATCCAATTTTGCTTCCATCCTCCCATCCCCCAACAATCTTCCTTAGTTTCTGCCTATTTTGGAGCCAGATCTCCAGTCTTTCCATTGAATCTGGACTCTTTTCCAGATATCCCTTTTGCTTAAGTGTAGAGTTAGTTTCTGTTGCTTGCAGCTCTGGCCAACCCATTTGCTCCTCCCTTCTTCCAGGGTCCTCAGAGCCTGTGAGAAATTCTGAGCCTGGTAACAGCTGTGATAAAGCCTTATCCCTCCTTGATCAGAAGTGTAGGTCTCATCCTCTGGATGAGCACCCCGTCTTAGGAGCCCCCAGGTCTCCTGCCTTTACCGCTCTCCTTTCTCCCCTGTTTCATCAGTGCCTGCTCTCTCTGCTGGCTGACGGTCACCACTTTAGCCAGCGAGTCTTGCTCAAGCTATTTCCACCAATTACAATGACCACCTAGATGGTGTGGGACCACCTGCCCCACAAAGCCAGTCCCCGAGACCCCAGAGGGACTGGCCCTCCCACAGCACTGGACATGCACCTTTTAGGACACTTAGCACATGATCTTCTGTTACAGCTATTTCCACAGATGTCCCTTCAACTTTGCAATGGGAGTGATGTATCAGCAAACTATCAGAGAAGGCTGCATCTCCCCACATTGTCCCACTGCCAGCCGTGCTCGTGTGGAGCGATTTAGCTGCGTCTATAGATAGACTCAGCCGGGCACTGACCAAGTCCCTGAAACAAGCCAGACCCATCCTCCCGCTGCCCCTTCCCCTCCCTCGGTTACTGGATAATCTCTGTAAGAATGTGTGCTCATCTTGCTCACCTTTTCTTGCAGACCTGGACTCTGTTTTTCATTAAATGTCAAGTCCTGTGGTCTATCTTGATCGGAAAGGGCAGGCTTTCACTGCTGTTAAAAACATCTTATTAAAAAGATAGACAGATTCAATAATAGAAAGTTAAAAAGTGGTTTAGATTCAGAGTCTGCACCTGGGAGATAGTACCATTTTCCACAGAATAAAACTCAAAGGGCTTGGCCAAGCTTTCAACGTCTTCTGGCCCCCACCACCACACACAGACACGCACATTTACACACATGCACACACAACGCAGGCACATGCATACACACACAGACAGCCTGCACCCAGCTGCATCGCAGCAGGACCTGCCGTTCCTCCCACACACCCTGGCTCTCCTCCCTCTGCTATTGCTTATGCTCCATCTGAAATACCCTCTTCCCATCTCTGCCCAGCACCATTCTTTCAGTCCTTCGGGGCTGTGTGAAACCCGCCAAGAAGCCTTCTTACCCATCACTAATCCAAGTGCATGCCACCCTCCTTTCTCCCAGTACCTTTGATAGCACTGTGATGGGGCTTACCAGGCCATTGCTATTTACGGGCACTGGTCCATGTGCCAGTGCCTCCCACCAGTTCATAATTCACAAGGGAAAGAGAATGGACACTTCTCCTTTAGTTTCCTCACCTACAAAATGGGTATAATCACAGACCTGCCACATAGCAGTCTCTATGGGTCATTGAGTGCCTGCTGTGGGCCACACATAGAGGCACACAGAGGTGCAGTGCTGGCGGCAGTCACAGAGCCACTGAGTGAAGGCGGGAACGCACACCTAGGTCTGGCTGACTGAAATCCACGTTTTCCCCTGGGGACCACCACCTGACTCCTCCAGGATGATGGCCTCGAGTACTGCCTTTTTGAATACGGACAGAGACAATGACTGGGCCAAACTACCTTTTCCTTAAGGGCAAGAATGTATTCCCCAGCTTAGCAGAGCTCCCAGTAGATTTTCAGCATTTGCTGGCCCAGTTTCATCTGACCTTTATGCCTCCCCGCAGCCGACGACAGGCAGGTTTGCATGCAAGATGGGCCAAGAGGGGTCTGGCAGGAAGTGAAGATTCGTTGGGTTCAGGGAAGCACTGTGGTCCTTTCCAGAGCAGGATGGGAGGGGTCCTCTCCGCAGAAGGAAGATCTCCCCCAGGAACTTGCAGTCAGGAACCCCGGGAAGACACTGCTTGAGGCCCTCTGTCACGTCACCGTGAGCACCCTCTGCCAGGGGCCGCAGGGGTCCACAGTACTGGGAACCGCAGGGGCCGTCTACATGGGCCACTGCCTTCTCTGTAGTGGCCATGTGCCAAGGCAGGTTTGATTCGAAGCTTCAAGATGTTTTGCTGGCATCATCTCAGGGAGGAGGAACCCGGGCAGGTCCTGAGGACGTGTAGATGTCCACCATGGAGGGAGAGACACTTGGGTTTGGGTGCAGGGAGTGCACGTGACTCCTGGGGAAAGTAAGGACCGAGGCTTTCTCTGGTACCAGTCCTGGGGCGGTGACAGAATGCGCATGCAGGACTGTATGCATCTACACCCACACCCCAGGCCACCCGGCAGTTCCACAGCTGGGACAACACAACTGTCATGCTTGTCCTGAGCCACGTGCCCCGGTGCTGGGGCATTGGAGGGGGAGATCGCCAAGCAGTGTGCTGATCTTTTCCCCATTCATTCATTGTTTACTAAGCGATACGCACCAGGTGGAATGCCCTCCTCCACCAGGACCTTCGGGTATTACCTCTAATTCACACGGCCCCCCCATCTTACCCCCCACTCCCCGCCCCCCCCACACCCACCCACCTCCTGCTACAGGAAAGTGAGGGTCGGAAGCATGAGACTACGTGCCCAAGGTCACACCGTGTCCAGGTCTGTCCAATTCCCGCACATTTAATCAGTGTCCCCCTGACTCCTTAGTTTGTCGCTGTGTTTTGCTCAAGAAAAATGTGTGCCTCTGCATGTATCTAGTTGTAGGTTTTATTCTAGAAGGAAAAAGCTCTTTTCTTTCAGTCATTCATTCAGCAAACAGTTCCTGAGTGCCAACTTCACATCGGGTCAGGGAATAACCTGCCAGGAGTGCCTTCAGAGAGGAGGGAGACCTGTCACCTCCCATGCAGTTGGCAGTCTGGGGAGAACAGTGCAAAGAAACAGCAATCCAAAGTGACCTCCTCTTAAGGGTGACCCAGGAGCCATTGTCCTGGCCCCTCAACTGTTCCTCTAACCTGTCTGCAAGATTAGAATAAAAATAATAAGTCCCCTCCAAATCCACATGCCAGGCACAGAGATAGAGAACACACACATACACACACACACATACACACACACACACACACACACACACACACACTTCCTTTTGCTTTGAACATCATTTTGTTTCCATACCTATTTCGTTCTTGCCTATCACAGGCTAGGGTTTTCCTGTTGTCTCTCTTTTGTCCCCTCCCTTCCTTTCCCTTTTTCCCTGACGTGACAGCCCTGTTAGAAGAGCCCTGGAATATCAGGCTGGCTGAGAGGTGTCATTAGAAGTGCACTGATATTATTTAAGACAGGGCTCATTAAAACAAAATAATAAAGATCCAGATGATAGCAGGGAAAGTAGGTTGTCGGGTGCCACCACACAAAATACTTCGTTAGTGTTCCTAATTAATACTAACAACTGTCACGAAAGAAAAATATCACACCCTTTAAGAATCCACCTGCCTATCAGCCGCTGTTCTAGCTGAAAAGCCCCCATGTCTGTTTCACTGTGATCCTTTTCTGAAATAATTGGTGTGGTTTGATTGATAATGTGGATTCCTCTTTAAAAGAAAACACACTATTTTTCATAATCAGAGCCGGAATGCATAATGAGCAGGCGGGTGATGCCTTCAGCATCAGGTCTGTCAAAGCGAGCGGTTATTTCCATATTGATGCAAACTAAGATATTACGCTCCCTCATTACGTTGACATGGCACATCTTTCAACAGTCAGCTCCGAATCATACATTCCTTGCAAACAAAATTACCTTCATTTTCTCCTTTGGTTCAGCAGAGCTAGCAGTTAAAATGTGCCCTAACTAGCTAATCAACTAATTTTTAGAATATGTTGGAACCGTTTAATATTCTAAAAGAAAACAAGAAAAAAGTTGCTAATGGGTCTGCAGGCATAAACAGAAATAAATAGACAACTGGTTCATTGAGCATTAGCATACTTAAGTTTGAGCCAGTCACAGCGGAATTCATTTTGCAAGTCAAAAAAGCAGTATCTATTTGTATCCATAAGCCAAACAACCTCATTTACTCCGTACACACTTGAGTAGATAACCTTGGCATGAAGGTAACAAGGAGAAAGGATTCCTTTAAAGAGTGGTGGGTTCTCTGGGGGGAAACCCGCCCAGCGATGGTGTGGGGATGGGCTGAGTTCTGCAGCCTGGGGTTGGCCGCCTAGCTCTGCCATGAAGAAATGTTCAGCTTTATCTGGAGGGAGGTCCCAGGACTCAGAGGGACACCAAAGCCAAGGGCATCTGAGAAAGAAGATGAAAGGCTTGTTTTATGATGGTTATCAGTGAAGGAGCCTGGAGAACACCTGTTGAGGGTCATTCCTGGGGTGACCCCAGATTGGGTGAGAGGAGTCTACAGGCCCCTGACAAACTTAGTGTATGAATAGCTCAGGGGGCTTAAACAACAGGCAGCAGACATTTATTTCTCTCACTTCTAGAAGCTGGGAAGTCTAAGATCAAGGTGCCAGCCAATTTGGCTCCTGGTGAGAAACCTCTTCCTGGCTTGCTTTCTCACTCTGTCCTCACTTGGTAAAGAGAGAGCCATCTCTTCCTCTTCTTACAAAGCCACTAATCGCATCACAGGGGTCCCACCCTCATGACCTCATCTAACCCTAATTATCTCCGAAGGCCCCATCTCCAAACACTACCACATTGGGGGTAGGGCTTCAACATATGGATTTGAGAGGGACAATTCAGTCCCTAGCCCCTGCATTTGAATCTCAGAGTCACTGGGATCTCACCAGCCACTTGCCCTTGGACAAGTGCCTTCGTATGCTCACTGCAAAGTGGGAGGGAGCAGATAAATGGCTCCTCCTGTCAGGCTAGAGTAAGGGTCATGTGCAGTCATGGATGCAAAGGATTGGTGCAGGATATGCCCCACTGGGGTGTTAGCCATTATCTCTCATTCCTCCTCTATCAGGACCTCAACGTCCTGCTCTCCAGGCAGCCATGGCTCCATTCTAGTCCCCAACATGCCCATGGTCCCACCTTCCTTCCTTTGTTCACTTGTGCCTTCCTCCTGGGCTGGCCTCCCTTCCCTCCATCGTCATCTTCCACCTGCCTGAATCTTGCTCATCCTCATCTTCCTAGGACTTTCTCAAAGATAAACGACTATCCCAATGCTTTCCCTGGTCTCCACATACAGACCCGCCCACAAGTACAGTCTTCCCTGACTTTGAGCTCTGATCGCATTTGCATCAAGACTACACAGGTGACTGCTTCCATCCACTGAGCTGTGAGGTCTTGAGGATGAGGACAGAGTCTTGGTTTCTTTGGTGTCAGTATTGTACGTAGTGCCTGGCACATAGTGACTCTCAGCCCACGTTTGCCAGATGGACGGGTGAATGGATGGGCAGGCAGATGGTAGATGGGTAAAGTGATGGTACTACATCTTTAATATGTTGTTTCCCATCATTCTCACTGGCTGACAGTCATTGGTGTATATGTTCTCATCCTTCTCACTACACTGTCCTCAGGAAGCCCTTGCCACCCCATCCAGGGTACACCTGCTGTCCTCTGGGCCTAGCATGCCCCCTTTCCACTTAATATCTGACACTACTGGAATGCATGTCACAATATGGTGGCATCACTGGAGTGCAGGGTGATATTCAACATCTTTACCCCTATGGCACCAGCATGGACAAAAGGGACAGATGTTGGCAGAATGCCAGATAGAGGTATACTGACTGCATGCCAGCCCCATTTCTGTGTGTCTCCCCCAGCGAGGAATTGCCAGGCCTGAGGTCAGGCTTACGTCTCTGTCCCCAGCTCAGCACCTGGTACAAAGTCATTGACACGTTGGAGGCTGGTAGGAGCTGAGCTTCCGCAGGCTGGCCAGGCCACATGGAGATACCAGGCCACAGCCCTCCTATGCGTGCAGTGTCCAAGGCCACCCTCAGACCACACAACAAACACTTCTTGTCCTCAACCAGCCCAACTTTGCTAGACAGAGATGATCAAGGAGTACCATTTCTCATTCTGTCACTGATTCCAAAAGCTACTTAAAAAAAAAAAATCAAAATGAAATCTAATCTGCTAGGCAATAGCTCATCATTTTTCCTAGAGATCTTACTATGGCTCTTGGCTTGAGACTCAATTACATGAGCATGAGAATCGCTCCCCTCATGTGGTGGGATTCCTCACCGCCCGCACATTCATTGTCCCCTGGTCCCATCACACTTCACATTGGACTTGGTACAGTTATCCCCACTTTTCAGGTGGGGATAGCTGGTGCTCCTGGCAGTTGAGCTGTGTGCCCAAGAACGCTGCTAGGAAGAGCTGGGTCAGGACTTGAACTTGAGACTCGGACTCCTAAGCGTTTGCTTTGCTTTGCTGTGCCCTATGTGCTTCTCTAGGATCGAAGAAATGTCCTCATCTCTTAGCAAATGGCTCCTGAGCATCTACACCAAGCCCTCTTCTGAGAACTGAGTGGGGAGAAGAGCCCTGGAGGCAGGAAGGGACCTGATGTTCTAAGGGGCTGGGTGGGGGGAGGACAGGGACCACAGAGAGAGAGGAGGGAACCCAAGTCGACTTTCAGATCAGATGACTTTTAGGAGATTTGCATAATTTATTTCCCTCTGCAAACCACCATCTAAATTTATAAATCCAGCCATGAATTTTCGTGTTTTCAAGGAAACCAATAGGCAGAAATTACTAACCCATAACCCACAGTCAAGGAGAAGTAAGAACATTTATGTGCTGGCTTGAAAAAGGAATGTTCAGAGCTGATCCCGGCAACCACAATTGAAGAAAGTATTTGTTTCACATAGCTTTGCTTTTAAAGCTATTCGGGCATCCCTTTTTGACAATCAGATTGGTCAAGTTGAAAAAGAGTGAGAACATGCCGTTGTCACGTAGAGAAGCTGGCGATGGGTGTGAGAAGGTATGAGGTAAAAGGGAAACTGAGTCTTCCTTCAGCAGCGGTAGAGAGTGCCTCATCACAGCTCCGCACAGTAATAGGCACTCCCTGGGAAAACCCAGAAACATTCCTTTCCGGTTAGAATTCTACACTATCTACTTACCTCACTAAGGCAGGGAAGTGTCATCCTATTTTCACTTTTCTGATTCCTTAAAAAAAAAAAAAAAATCAGCAGAAGTTGCTTTAGCTGGAACACGAGCAAATACCCTTTCGGATGTTATGGCAACAAAATTGTGCCACGTTACAGACGCAGAAAACATACATGTCAGTGTTGCAGGTTGGCTCCCTCCTTTGTGCAAACATGACCTCAGATACCCACGTGTGAAGAGGTTGTCATGGAAACGGAGGCTCACCCTCTGGACCTGTGAGACAAAATGGCCCCAGGCGTCTAAGCGACCAGCTGGGTGGGTGAGAGGGAGGAGAGGCAGAAACTGGGCAGGAACAAGGCAGCCCACAGCACCCGCTAGAACCTGTCCTCCCTGGGCCCCTGTGTGAGGCCCTGGAGCCAAGGTGACCATCAAGGAGCCTGGGACTCTGCCCTCAGGAGGCTCCCAGTCCAGGAAGAGCCACCAGCGTGAGTGCAAATCACTCCACTCCAGGGGAGTGGCCAGTCGCAGGCCAGGTGTGGAGCAGGACGTGGGGGGTTAGGGAGGGGGCAATGATGTCTGCTGCGGAGTTTAGAAAGCCTTTCTCAAGGACACGGACTTTCAGTTGGATGCGGAGGTGAGGGTGGGCCTCTGCATGGGGACAGCCCACACGGGGGGACCTGTGTTCAGAATGTGGTTTCACTGCCAGGTGGGAAGTCAAGACACATCTGGAGAGGCAGATGTGCAGCTCAACACCGATAAATAGCTTCAGTATAAAACTTTTACAGATCTCTGTATAGCTGAGAAGATTCTTGGTAGAGAAGATACTCTTTTAAAAATGCAGGTCATAGCTGTTTGGGGGGTGAGTATGAAGAGTTAGATTTTAAAGATTCTGGTGTGGAATGTTTGAAAATACTTAAACGATTCCTTTAATTTTATTTTTTGGGGGGGAACAGGGAATATTGGGGAACAGTGTGTTTCTCCAGGGCCCATCAGCTCCAAGTCGTTGTCCTTCAAACTAGCTGTGGAGGGCGCAGCTCACCTCGAAGTCCAGTCGCCGTTTTCAATCTTCAGTTGCAGGCGGCGCAGCCCACCATCCCATGCGGGAATCGAACCGGCAACCTTGTTGTTGAGAGCTCGCGCTCTAACCAGCTGAGCCATCCGGCAGCCTCGGTCTGTTTAATTTCTTGACCTATGTATTTAGTATAGAAAACTCGTGGAAGTTAGCATCCATAGTGGACTTGGGGTTTTTTAGGATGGTGCATTTGGGGGTGTTGTTTTCTAAGCAAATTATGTATATTTTTAAAAATCCAGTTGGAGTAAGGACAGGGTATTATTGCAAGAATCATTAGTTAGTTATGGAAGGATGAGCACCAGATTCAGTCCCACAGGGAGACTCGAGCTTCTCTCCCCACATTCTGGCTGTGGGACCACCAGCCATCCGCCCCATCCCTGGTGTAGCCTCCAACACCGTGCATGCGTCTTTCTGTAACTGTCATTCCAGGCAACTGGGAGGTACTTGAGCTTGATCCAGATAGCTTGTCAGAAAGAAAATGGGACTGGATAAATCAAGGTGAAAAGAAAATAGAGATGCTCTTGGCTGAGCCTACCTGGGGGCCTGGTCAGGTTGAACTGCACCTTGAGTGAGTTTCAAGCTGGGGGTTGTATGGTTTGGGGATACTCTGGTGCTAATCACATCCACTCCAGTCTTTGGGGCCTCACTTGAGACCTCCAAACTTTTGCTGCAGGAGATGACAAAAATATGCTGGTAGTCAGGGCAGCCAGGTCCCACCTGGGGCACAGCGGTGAGCCTCACTGAGCGTGCCCAGCACCGGGCACGGCCTGCTCTGGCTCCTCCCACAGCTCGTTCAGTCACCCGTGGCCCAGACCCACCCAAAAGCGTCAGCAAACTTGCCTAGGACTCACACCCTGAAATACTGTGGCTGCCCCGCTCAAAATCTACTTATTGACCATGGCACTCTGTCTTGTTTATTAATTAGTATTTTCAAAAATGCTTTGATGATGAAAAGAGCTACTTAGGAGCTAAGTTTCTACGGTTATTTCTGCTGCCATTTACATAATGCCACACAGACAATGCTACCCAACCCTGTGGGTGATGGGTAGCTTTACACAAAGAACAAAGTCCTGCCCAGGCAGAGTTGGAAGATTCTGGCACAATAGCAAAAACAAAACCAAACACCAGCGAAATGGAGTGCAGATGAGTCGGACTCTTCTGAGCCTGGTGACTAGAAATCAGCAGCCACTGGGGACTTGCAGAGCTTTAGGCAGTCCAGGAGCTGGTCTCAGGAGCACTCGTGCCCTGGAAACCACGACGTGAGAAGCATCTGAAACCAGAAGCCCTTTGTGGCTCCTGAGGCTGCACCCCGGGGACCCCGGGAGGCGCCTCATGTCCTCCGTCCATGGTTCTCATTCCCACAGCATCACTGTGTTGCTCCATTCTTGTGCACGGGAAAACTGAGGTGAGCCTGAACGAAGGCTCCCATTTCCTGGCCCCATCTCACCCTGACAGAATGATCTTGATATTGACCCAGTGTGACGAGGTGAAGGAAATATTCTCCTGCAGCTCACATGTGAGTTTCCCTCAGGGAGACTCCCACCCATATTGGGAGAAATTAACACATTCAGTTGGAACAGAAGCAAAGGTCCCTGCGAGGTGAGAGCCAGGGGAGCAGGGAAAGAAGACACAGGACAGCGGAGGCCGGTGGGGGAGGCAGAGGTAGTGCAAAGTGCAAGGTGGCAGTTTTAGTACTTCTAATTGCCATACTTGTGGAGTGCTCTGTGCAAAGGAATCTTTTATGGGAACCAGTGAAGGAGATTGAATTCAGTGGGTAGGTGATGGGGAAAGAACTAAAAGGCAACATGCAGATTTGTGCAGTAGCATAATGAGGGAAGCTAAGGGGAGACTCCAGATTCTCCAAGCATGGTCTTAGGGCTTCAGCCAGGTTTACCTAAGTCCCTGCCTGACAGAGAGGCCCAGCTCTCATCAAGTGACACCAGAATCTGAGCTCTGAGAGAGCCAGGGCCACATCTGCAAAGGACGATTTGACAAAAGCCAACAAAGCTGAAGCTTCAGGACAACTCACTTGCATGGGGCCCTTCTGAGGCAGGGGAACCCTCTAGCAATGTTGTGTTTGTGAGTCTGTATTCTTTAAAGAGGGTCTCCCAAATTGCATGAGCCTCGGGTCACATAAACCTGGGGCCACCCCTGCTCTACTGCCTTGTTCACCACTGTATACCAAAAGCCCCTACCAATGTGCCTGGCTCACAGCTGGTGACAAATTTGTGTACCAAAGGGATGGATGGATGGCAGGAAAGAAACATGGGTAGACAACTGGACAGAGGAAGGGAGAGAGACAGGGAACATGGATAAATGGAGCGTCGGGTGAAGGAAGAGTGAGAGGAAGAGTGGGAGGGAGGGAGGCAGGGAGGGAGGGAAAAATGGTAGGGAGCAAACACGGATCCGTGGTTGGATGGATGGATGGATGGATGGATGGATGGATGGATGGATGGATGGATGGATGATGGACGGATGGATAGACAGGAGGGAGAAAGGGTGTAGAAGCAGTGATCGCCAATTTAGAACTGAAGAGAAATTGCAAGCCTTTGACTAAAAGGGAAGAGTTCCGTTTTAATATGTACAATGCCAAAAAATAGCTGGACAGGGCCTCAAAAATCTTATGTAGCTCAGATTCCTCCGTTTCTACACACGAGTGCTTCCAGAGAGGCCTCCGCAGCCAGAGATCAAACATCAACTGATGTTCAGAACAGGAAAAACAAACCACAAGTTCTGTTTATATTCCTAGTTTCAAGGTTAACTATGTATTTTTAAAGTTTCCATCTTGATGAGTTCATTAGCTACCATTTGCAAATTTAGAAGTGCTTTAGTTTCGAGAAGAATGTTTGCTCTCTACAGCCTAGTGTGGCATAGCAGGGAACTTGTCGTGCTGACATTTCGTGCTTCTCGTGCTGAAACCGACAGCTGAGGTTCCTCCTTCACGCCCAGAGCTCCATGAAGAGGTGAACGGAAGGGAAGGAGCTAGAATGTGCTCTCTTAGTCTTGAGAGGAAAACTGAAGGCACCGAATTTTGACACGGGGGGGGGGGAGGGGGGGAGAATCCCTTAGCTAATTGGTGTGTTTTGTGTTAATGTGATCAGCCATCAAGGTTAACCTTCCAACGCTCACTCTGGGAAAATTATGCATCGTGGGTTGAATTGTGCCCTCCACCCCCACCCTACACCAAAGATATGTCCACCAAAACCTCAGAATGTGACCGCATTTGGAATAAGGGTCTTTACAGATGTAGTTAAGATATGGACTCCAGATGAGACCAGCCCAAAGACACAGAGATATAGGGGAGAAGGTCATGTGAAGATGGAGGCAGAGATTGGGGATATGGCCACAATCCCAGGAACACCTGGGGCCACCAGAAGCTGGAAGAGGCAGCAAGGCTGCTCCTATTTGTAAGGCGCACAACTCCCCCCCCAACACACACACACACACACACACACACACACACACACACACACACACACATCATGACTGGACTTCTCGCCTCCAGAACTGTGAAGAAATCCATTTCTGTTGTTTGAAGCAACCCAGTTTCTGATCATTGATTTCAACAGTCCTGGGAAACTAATATAGATACTTTCTCTAAGTCAACCTGGACAAAAAAACCCTCCCCTCCTTTCCTAGTTTCTCCTTTGGTGATAAAGTATCTGTCTAAAGGAAATGGAAAATATCCAAGTAAAATGGTAAATTGTGATTAAATCCCTTCTTCTTCCAGGAAGTAGAATCCCAGCTTGCTAGACATGTGTAAATATTTGGAAAAGGTAATTCTGTCCCTATCTTTGCTGATGTATCTATATGTCCTGGTCCCGTTTTCATATTCATGTAATCAGGCTGATAATTATTTGAAGTGTGCATTTGTAATCCTGTATCTAAAAACAAACATATTTTCAGAGTCGTTGCACACCACATGGTGACTTTTATGCGGTCATTGCTCAATAATTCTTTGTTCTACCAGCTACGGTTCAAGGGACATTAGCTTCAGAGATGGTACCTGCCCCACGATCTTAGTCACCAGGAAAGCATAGAATCCAAAATGTTAACTTAAAACTCAGGGTAAATATTTATTCCTTTGGAGGAAAACACTCCTATTTTAGCAGAACCATAGATTTCGAGTTAGGAATTACATACTTTGACTTGGCAAAAAAAAGAACAGAAATCAGGGATAAGTCCCAAGTCATCATGCATTGGGTACATTTAGCAACAACATGAGGCTTGGAAACAACTGTTAGAAGATTCTGCCGCAATAACAAGAGTAAGAATAGTAGCTACTGTCCAATGAATGTGGACTCTGCAAAGTGCAAAGTCAGATTGTCTACCTACGTAAGTGGCTCATAACTGGGGGTGACTTTGTTCCCCAGGGGATATTTTGCAATGTCTAGAGGCATTTTTGGATGTCACAGCTGCAGGGTCAAGGTGGGGTTGTTAGCAGGTAGAGCCCAAGGATACTAAACATACTGCTAAACATCCTACCATGCATAGGACCGCCCCTCCCCCCAAAGAATCATCCAGCACAGAATGTCAATAGCATGAGGGTGAGAACTCAGACTCCCTGCTGTCATTTAACCCACAGCACAGACCCACCTATAATACCCAGCAGTCCCAGCCTACAGATAAGGAGAGTGGATTCAGGGACAAGAAATCAGGTGCCCACATTCCCCAGGCCAGTTTAAACGTCCTTAGTCTACTCTATAGAAATCGATCACAAAAGAGCAATCATTTGCCACTAACAGGACCCGGAAATGGGTTACAGAAAGAAAGAATTTACAAATACATTCGGTGTTGGACAGCACGTTCCTATGATGCAATCATTTTTATGGCTGTGCAGCTTTCTAGCTGTTAAGCATGAGTAGATCACAGGACCAAGGGGAACACGTTCTTTATAACCTGCTGACCCAAGTTCGCCTCCTCTCGGATTTTTTCTCTGCTTTATCATCCATAATTGGATAACTTTTCTCCAATTTTCTCCTTGGAACAGTGAAGATAAGGTTTCTGTTTAATCATCCTCCTCTAAGCACTTGCAATCAGGCAGGATATTGCTGCTTTTAAAATAAGACAATGACATTTAATGACTTTCATTTCTTCCTATACAAAAGATTAATTTATATGCTGGAGTCATTGTTTCACTGGAAAACTCAAACTATTCTTTGTGAAATGCTGCAATATGATTAACAACTCAATCCTTCCCTTATTATTTTTAATTTTGTGGCCTTCTCTGCATATATTTACCTTTACAGTCTAATTTAGCCTTTGCTTTAAAAGCGTTTGGATAAAATTAGCAAATGGAGCGGAGGAGTGGTCCATGGCTCCTCAGCGTGGCTGGGAGTCAACCTTCCCCATCTCCAGGTATCACCGGTGCATTCACAAGACGGGCCTGTGATGGGGGATGAATGGAGTACTCGGGACCTCACTTGTGATGCCCAGTAGGGCAACAAATCGAGGCCTCTGATGATCCGACCTTAACATTCCCACCTCCCGTTGACCCTTCCACACACCCTCAGCTCTGACCGCACCAGGCAGCTTCATTTTCCCAAAATATCCAATGTACTCTCATGTTTCCGTATCTCTTCTCAAGACATTTCCTCCTGCCCGAACACCTTCGGACTGTCTCTTCCATCAAAATCCTATGTCCCTTCAGAGCTCATCTCCAATGTCTTGTTCCTGGGTCTTCATTGGTTCCCTGTACAATGACTCTCTTCCTGGGCTCATGCAGTCCTAGCTCTGGAGGTTCCGGTTTTGTTCTGCCTTTTGTGGTGATGCAGCCACCACTGCTGATTGCTTTTGGTGGCCAATCACCGTCTTGTCAAAACAGCCCTGAGCCGCCGAACCTTTTGTATGGTTTTATAGACGAGGTCGTAGAGAACTTCAGTGATATGCTCAGGTCCCATAGTTCTTAAAAGGCTAAGAGAGCTGTGGGTTCAAACCCCCTGAAACTTGTTTCTCCTTATAGAATCCAACGGCAGTACTGAGAGAGAGAAAGGTATGAAGGTTCCCCAACTGAGAGGGCTTTGAACCTCTCATGGCGGCCCACAGGTAGTGTGGGCCTCGTCTGCCAACTCACTGCAAAAAGGGGATCATACCTTTCCCCACACCCGCTGTGGACCTGATTCCATTTAGACATGACCACGTTAGACTTGCAAATGTGAAAGCTTCTACAATCTCTAAAATGGTTCCATTTGTCCATATTAATAAAGTGTCTGTCTATCACTTACTTCAAGATTTTCCCCACCAAAAAAATCACATCACTTCATGTCTCATGCTAAGAGAAACGGTTCAGCCGATCCTTGGGCCAAGCTCTGGCTTTAGCAACTTGCTTCTAATTCTTCCTGATGTTAATGGTTAGTGTGACCTGTTTTCCAAGAGAAAAGATGCCCTTTTGGGATGGAGTCTTGCAGTTCCCACTGTCCCAGTGCTCACAGATGACTTGATCCATCATGACAACTTCTTGGTGCCCCCAAAGCTATACATTACAGAAACTAGGAATTCTTACTGCAAAGGGTTGAGCAGATACTGTCGAGAGAAAGAAATCGTTGTAACAGTTTTGCCTGAGAAAAGAGACGGACTCATGTCAGAGACAGAAAGCCCTCATCCACCTCTCCGTGCATATTCTCTGAGATGACGTAACTCTCATGCCAGAGAAAAGAGCGGTCCCATCTTTCCTTCCAATGCCACCCCACCCACCTGCTCCCTGTCTGCCACAGAAGGCTTTAACTCCACCCCAACTTTCAACCCATTGTGCCACCCAATATGAAATGTGCCTTCTACCAAATTGCCTGTGGGCCAGAAAGTCATGGCAGACCAAGCTGCAGGTGCCTTGGAGATCAACTCTTGAGTGACTTAACCTTTTTAGGTTCCAGACACCTTAAAGAATTTATTTGGTAAAAGGCTCTGGCCTTCTCCCCAGGAAAATGCTCACACACAGGCTAACAGTTTGCAATGTCAGTGAGTCCACAGACCTACAAAACCCATCCATGAAGCCCCATGATTGAGAATCCATGATCCAGTCCAAGAGAGGCTCAGAAAACCATCACAACTGGCCAAGATCTTGCAGCCACGAGCAGAAGTGGGGTGACAATTCAGGTCCCATGTCTCTCGGGCAGTAGTAGTAATGGTCCTCATATGGCCCCTTCTCTCCCCCCCCCGGTCCCCCACGGCATCCCCCACCCTCATACTCCCCTCACACTTAATGAGGCAGACCTTTCCCATGACCATACAGGGTCATTCATTAAGCTTTTTAGAGTAAACGTTTTCATGAAGAATAACACACATACCGAGAAGTACGCAGCTCAGTAAACAGTTGCAAAGCAAACACACAGATCAAATCAACACGTAGAAAGAACCCTGACCATCCCATAGTTGCCCCTATGCCCCCTGACGGTCACCACCACCCATGACTTCAACACCATCCTGACTTCTTATCACCAAAAATTAGTTTTGCTTAGTTTTGAACTTTATATAAATGGAATCGAACAGTATGTACCTTTTTGTGCCTGAATTCTTTCAAAATTATTTTCAGGAGATTCATCCATTATTATTGCATATAACTGTAATTTATTCCTTCTCATCGCTGTAGAGTGTCCCATGGTGTGTATAGGCCACAATTTAATTGTCTGTTGTTGGTGGACACTGGGGTTATTTCCAGTTTGGGCTATTACAGATAGTGCTGCTATGAACTTGCTCATACATGTCTTTTGATGAATAAGTAGATTTAACTATTTTGAGCATATACCTAGGGGTTGAAGCACTGGGTCATAGGGTATGTGTATAACGCCAAAGCATTTTCCAAAGTCGATATCCTAACTTACCTTCCCACCAGCAGTAGATAAGTTCCAATTGTTTCATGTACTCTCCAACACACGGTAGTGTCATTCTTTTTCATCTTAATCATTTAGATGTGTATTTAACTGTGACGGTAACATGCATTTTCATGGTGATTAATGAGGTGAGCACCTTTTCAGATATTTTTTGGTTATTTGGATATTTATTGCTCTTTTGTAAAATTTATTCAAGACTTTTGCTCTTTTTTTATTGGATTGTTTGTCTTTTCTTTACTGGTTTTCCTTATGGGTTTGTGAGGTTTTTTTTATGTAGTATATATATATTCTTCCATGCGTCTTTAGTCAGATATATGTTTTGCAAATATCTTCTCCCACTCCAAGGCATGCTTTCTTATTCTCTTAGTGGTGTCTTTTGGCAAACAAAAATTATTAATTTTAATGTAGCCCAACTTATTAATCCTGTTCTTTATAATTAGTGTTTTTGATGTCCTGTTTTAGAAATCTTTGCCTAGCCCTACGCTTATGAAGATAGCCTCTGCATTTTCTTCTGGAAGCTTTATTGATTTATTTTTCACATTTGGATCCATGAGCCACCTGGAATTGTTTTTTGTGTATGTATAAGATAGGAGTCAGGTCTCTTTTCCAATTGGCTCTCCAGTTGATTCAGTACCACCTCTGGTGGTACACATGTGAGAAGTCTGTTCTCTCCCTGCAGTGCCACTCACCTTTGATATAAGCAACTGATCTTCCATGAGTGGGTCTATTTCTGGATACTATTCTCTTCCGTTTCTCTATTAGTTTATCTGTGTGCCAATCGATACCATGCTCTCTTAATTACTGCAGCTTTACTGTATAATAGGTCCTCACAGCTAATAGTGAAAGTCCTCCAACGTTCATTTCCTTTAACATTGTCTTAGCTATTTTTGGCTCTCTGTGTTTTCATATAAATATATGAATCAGACTGCAATTTCCACAAAAATCTTCCTAGAATTTGGATTCAGATTGCATTGAATCTGTGCTTTAACTCAAGGGAAATTTGAAATCTTTACCATATTGAATTTTTTAATTCATGGTTTATACCTCCTTTATTTAGGTCATTTTAAATTTCATTCAATAATATGTTGTACTTTTCAGAGTTGAAGAGTTACACATTCTTCATTAGATTATTCCTAGATATTTGATGTGGGGTTTGGGGGTTATTGTTTTTGTTCTTGTGGGGAGAGAGGGTTGGGTGGGGTTGGTACTACTGGAAATGATTATTTTGTGATTTTTTTCTTACTGCTATAAAGAAATACAATTTATTTTTATAGATAGACCTTGAATCCAGAACTTGTTAAACTGGTTTATTAATTCTAGCAACTTATAGATTATTTTGTATTTCCCACAATCATGTCGTCTATATTGTGTTTTGTTTTGTTTTTTCTTTGCCTTTCTCTCTTTTTCTTGCCTTGTTATACTATCCAAGTAAATGTAGAAATTGTGATGGTGGCCTTCCTTGTCTCATATGTTTTTCTCAGAGAGAAAACTTGTGAGAGTTCACTTTTAAATGTGATATTTTACTATAGGATTTTTATCCAGTTTAAGAAGTTGCCCTCTGTTCCTACTTTTAGTTTTTTTACTTTTTATCAAATGCTTTTATTGCATTTAGATTTTTCTCCTTTATTCTGCTAATGTTGTGATTACAGTGACATTTTTAATGCTATACTAACTGCATTCCTGGATAAACCCAACATGGATCTTATATATAATTGTATTCTATTTAGAATATTTTAAGATTTTTGGAAATTAGCTCATAATTTTCCTTTCTTGTAATGTCCTTACCAATTTTTTGTAAGATTATGCTAGCCTCACAAAGCAAGTTAGGGAGGGTTTTTTTTTCTAAATTTTGATACAACTGGTTGACTATTTCTTCCTTAAATGTATGAAAAAATTCACTAGTGAAGCCATCTGGATCTGGAGCTTTCTTTGTGGGAAGAATTTAATGACAAAATAGCTTTCTCAGACATAGGACTATTCAGATTATTTCTTTTTGAGTCATTTGTAATAAGTGTTGTATTTCTACCATGTTTTCTTTTTTGCCTAATTTTTAAATGTATTGGAATACAGATATGCATAATATTATCTTATTCTTAATATCTGTTGGGTTTATAGTAATATGTTTTTTTCAATCAAGATTTTGGTAATTTGCTCCCTTTCTCTTTCAGTCTCACTAGGAGTTTATCAATTTTATCAGTCTTTTCAAAGAATGAACATATGACTTTATTAATTTATTCTATTATTTGTTTTCTATCTTAATTTCTACTCTTGTACTCCTTACTTTTTTCTTTCTACTTTCTTTAGATTTCATTTGTTATTCCTTTTACAACTTCTTAAGATGTATGTTTAGATCATTGATTTTCAACCTTTCTTCTTGTCTAATTTATTTTAACCTTATAAATTTCCCCCAAATAGAGATTTAGCTGCATCCCACAAGTTTTGATATGTTCATTTAGATATGTTCATTTGATATGTTCATTAGATATGTTCATTTGATATGTTCATTTTGATATGTTCATTTAGTTCAAAATATTTTATAATTAATACAACGTTTATGTGTGTTTTACCTATGGCTTGTATAGAAGTGTATTACTTAATTTCTAAACATTTGAACAGTTTCCAATTAACTTTTTAAAAATTGGTTTCTAATTTAATTCCACTTAAATTAGTCAGAGATCACACTCTACTTGTTCTCCAAGCTTTAGTCTGGACATTTCCTACTGACCTGTCTTCCAGTTTACTAATCCCCTCTTTAATTGTGTACAGTCTGCTGTTAAACTAATCTATATACTAAGTTCTTAATCTAAATTATTGGCTTTTTCAGTTCTAAAATTTTTATTTGATTCTTTTTATGGATTTCAGTTTTCTGATGAAATTATCTTATCTATTTTTTAGCATGTCAATTACAGTTATTTAAAGATGCATTTCTGAAAAGAACGATATCTGGTTTGCCTATGCATCTGTTTCTATAACCTACTTTTCTTCTTTTGATCCTGTTTCTTGGTATGCCTACAGATTTTTATTGGGAGCCAGACAAGGTATATGTAGAAGTGGAGAAGTTCTGGTTGGTGGTATCTTCTTCCAAAGAAGATTTTACCCTATCACCTGTCAGACAGCTGGAATGGAGCAGTTTACCTCCAGTCCAGTCAGGGGCATTGCTGACCTGAGGCTGGATGACAGTCCTTGTAAGACTCTCTAGTTTACCCCATCTACAGATGTAGCCCTTTAGGTGTCCAGTTCAGAGCCTGGAGTATTTATTAGCTATCCTGTGTGATTCCGCAATACAAATATTTGTTGCCCCTATACCATGAGACTTCCCATAACTTGCTATTTTTTTCTTGGATTCTTAGCCTCTTGACCTGTGTAACTATGACTTAGTAAGTGCCTAAAGGTGAAAAATATTGAGTATTGAGCTCAGTTATTTTCATTTCTCTTTGTGACCTGGACTCCTTAAGTTCTAGCTACCTAAGCAGCTCCAAACTCCAATTTTTGCTTCCCCAGCCCTGCAAGATTGCCAAAATATCTGCTGGCTTGTCTCTTAGCAAGTGCCTTTTACCAGGTTTTTTATCCTCTCATCACAGCTAAATATCAGGAAAGTACCCAAAAGCAAAAGTGGTGTATAGAATACTGATCTGCCCTCAATGTTCCTTTCACTCCACAATCTTTGTCCCTCAAACACTGGTTATCTTGGCAGCTTTATGAAGCCTTCAAACAGATGTTTTTGAGATTTTGCTTTTTTTTAATTTTATGTAGATTTTCTAGTTGCTTCTGTGGGTCTGTTGGTTTGATACAAGCTTCTCCACCAAACACACAAAGGGAAATCTCATTAAGTTTTATTTCAGCATGGAATTCAGAATCCAAACAACATGACTCCAGCTCTTCTTTCTTGTTTTATCTCCTAGCTTTCCCCTAAATGTGAAAGCATGCTGCTTTCCCTCTCAGCATTTGTTCCTGCTATGTTCTTTACAAGAAATGCCATCACCTGCCAATTCCACCTGTCACATTCTTGGTCATGTTCTACGACTCATCACAAATGTCACTTCTTCTGTAAATTCTGTCCTCATCCTATCACAATGTGATCTTTCCCTTCCCTGACTATCCATTCTGCATTGCTTTTTCTGTAGCATTGTGTCTGTGTCCTACACTACAAGTTCCTTCAGGGAAGGGCTGGGACTCATTTGTCCACCTGCAGTACTTAGCCCATTCGCATAGGTTCATCGGTAGCATTATCCCACTTAGAGCTCTGAAATGAATTGAAACTTAGTGTCACTGTAGTAATCAGGGAGATAGATAGATAGATAGATAGATAGATAGATAGATAGATAGATAGATAGATAGATAGATCTATATTTATATCTATATCTATATCTATATCTATACTCAGATAACTGAAAACTCCAAGGATAGCTCTACTTTTAGTATATCTGGGTCCAGGAGCTCACATTATATCTTCAGAAAGCATATTTCCATATCTCTGTTTTGCTGTACCTCCCAACTGTAATTTCAAAGAAAGAGGAGTGCCTTTCAATAGTTGCTCAAGCAAAAGTTCTGACATTCATTCTGAATGGATGGGCTTGGTCAGGTGCCCATCCCTCAGTCAATTGTGGTGCTCAAGGAGATAGCATACTCTGATTGTCTGGTCTAGGTGACATGTCATCTCCTGGATCCCAAGGGTGGGATCAACCCCATCCAAAGCACATGGACTGAGAGTGGGAGAATAGTGGTCTCCTCAGAAAAATTGGGGCACTGTAGCCAGCAGACATGGGTGGGTGGCTGAGAAGGCAGAAACCACAGCCCCTCATTGAAGTGACTGCTCATAAGAAAATATATTGTCAAAGCCAGTTCATGAGTTGTATCTGGGGACTCAGCTGTTCTCTAATGAACTGAAAAGAAACAGCTTTGTAGCCAACCTGCTGCTCACTTTCTAGTGCTGGTATCCCACAGAATTCCACTCGATGAAAACTCAACATTCTGTAACCTGCCTGACTGAATAAAGCTTCTGGAACTTTCTGTGATTATGATTCCAACCACAAAGCTACTACGGCTCAGTGCAACAGCCACTTCTTTTGCAAAACTCCCATTATCCTTTCTGGGCTGAATCAGCTTCGGCAGATAAAGAATCTTGGCTGTCTGCCCTCCCCATTGAAGACAACCTGTGCTTTGGGGAGGAGTAGTTAGCTGTATCTTTGCCTTTGTCATTTTCCATCTCTTCTCCTGGAATGGGGCAGATGCCAGTGCTCACCTTCAGCCCTTCTTGCTAAGAAGATGTTCTACGTGAACACTACAACAAGTGTAGCAGATTGGTCTTAAAGCAACTTGCTTCTTTTACCAAGGGAAACACTATTTTTGAGAGGAATAACTGGTAATGTCCATGGGCATAACCTTTGATACAGTAGCTCCACTTCTAAGAGTTTATCTTAAGGAAATTATAGTAGACATGGATGCCAGTGGGAGGGTGATCACTGAAGCATCAGCCTTAAGAACAAAAAGAAAAGAGCCTAAATTTTCATCAATATTGAAAAGACAACAGAAACGGTCTCTGCTAAGTCATAGAATCTTCTGCAACCATTGAAAATCATGCGCTCACGTATTCACTAACTTGGGAAAGTGTTCAAAGAGTAGATTGAGAAAAAAGGGCAAAGAGTAATAAGTCCACTTTGCTTTTTAAAAGATTCATCTTTACGTATAAAATACACATTGAGCTGGTCTAAAACAACACACACCGGAATATTACTGGTGGTTATCGCTGAGAAGCATAACAGTGGTTTATTTGGGGGTTTTGTGTGTGAAGAACCATCATTTCATTTCCTTCTTAGGAGACATGGAAACTTCTACACCCTCTGAATAACTAGTGCCTAGCCCACATCAACACTGGACCACAAACACATCTGTTTTAAAGAACTCACTTCTGTTAACTGGGCTCCAAAGGACAATTGTATTTTTTAAAGCATTAATATTAACCCGAAACATGGTTTTACTGGTGGCCAAAAAAATTTTAATGCCAAAGTGTTGCGAAGGGACCAACTCTCAAAACCAGAAGCAGGCTTTGGAGGCCCCACGTCCCAGCTTGGACATAAAAGCCAGAGGCAGGCCTCTGACTGGGCTGGTATCTGAGACGGTTCTCCGCTTCCAAACTGATGGGTGACTTTCTTCCTGTTCCCCAAACTCCAAAATTCGTCCCATTGTCTCTACCATAACATGCTTCCAAAGGATGAAATATATGACATAACTGAGACTCCAAAGGTCTCTTCCAAGCCCCAGGTCTGCTCAGAGATAATGCAAACCAACAGAGGTTCGGCCGGTAAGAGGAAAAGAGGGACTGAGAGTATTCAGACAGCTTTGTGCAATAATCTACAGGTGACAAAATGTGCCCAGCGGGACTTTGCTCCTCATTTAAATATATGATTTTGACTCTCCCTGGATCCCTTTATTGTTTTTCCTGCTTCTTGCTATATCTTAAATTTGAGCATTATTTTAAGCAAAATTGTTGTATGTTAATTTATTTTCCCAAACACACACAGAGCCGTCTCAAGAGCTGACGTGATAGATGGTAACTGCGCTGGCGATTGGCCCCAAAGGCGGTAATTTGTGTTGTGAAATCCCTTAATTATATATGCACACAGTGACTCTAATAGCCCCCGGGCCCGGCCGGAGTCCCTGAACACTGTCGCAGAAACAGGAATAAAAACTTAAAAAGGAAGAGTTTTAAATCAGCGATGGGGATAAAAAATCGTGGTATAATACACAAGACATTCTAATCACCACATCTATAATTACAAAGAAGAGTTAAGTCACTAAAAAAATTAAGTGTCCTCCGTACAATAAAGAAGAAGAATTAACTTTTAACTCGAAGCTGCCGACTGATGTTGGATGACTCCAGCTAACCCTTGGGAAACGTCAGGATGACAAAGGAAATCAACTTTCAGGATTGTGAGGAGAGCACCGATGGCTTCCATGGGGGTTGGTGTCTTATTTTTTTACACAGCAAGACAAACAGATGAACTGCTAAAATGATCACACATACAAGAGTGCCTCTGTGTAAACATCCAAACTTTAAAAAGAAAAAAAGCAATTCTGTTTTACAGTGTACACTCTTGATTAATAAGTAGCACATATATCTCTTCACAATGCACAAAGCGTTTTCGCATTGAACTGTTGGTGTGGCCTCATGATGGCCCCATGGGCCCAGCTGGGTAGACAGCATGGCCCCACTTTACAGAAGAGAAAACCAAAGCTCAATGGGTTGGTGCCTGGTGTACGGTGCCATGCTCAGGAGCAATGGAGCCAGGACCAGAATCCAATCCTCTGAGCTGTTCTCGGCAAGGCAAGGGCCTTTCTTACAGAGAACAGGAAAGAAACAATGTGATGGTCATTTGTGGCACAGGGCACTGGCCCTGGGATGATGGCTTCAGGGGGAACCCAGAGGGCTGGAACTCAGAAACACTGGCCAGCCATCCTTGGGACGGCCGAGTGAGGAGCAAGCCTCCACTCCGGCTGCTGGGCCCAACTCTCCTCCTGGTGGCGGTGACAGCCACCTGGGGACAGAGCCCAGTCTCGCCATCGTCTGCTAGCAGCACACTTAGCACTTGTCCAAACAGTAAGCTCCCCTTCTTTGCAGGCCGGTAACTCACAGAATTGTTGTGATGATGGAAATGAGAACGTTCACGTCCAGTGCGTAGGCCAAAAGAAGCGTTTGCTTCTTTGGAAGAAAAGTGATGGGTAATGAATTAAGCATGTGGAGGTGCTTGTGAACTATAGTCTTCACTCCAATGAAGGGCTGTTGTTTTTATTCCTTCAACAAATAGTCCTGAGAACACATCACTTGCTCTGCACTGTGCCACGTACACTAGCGGATGGAAAGGATGATGACCTTGGAGAGCAAAGCTTTCTGCAGTTAAGCAAAAATGTCCTCAGCATGTGAACATCAACAGCAGCGGAAACCACAATACCAAGCTCTTCGTGGACACGGCAGGGAAAGATCATCAGAAAGAGCTTTGGCGGTGATTGCAGGGGCAGATCCCAAGGGACTGAGTGGTTTTGGGATGAGATAGCCCCTCACAGGTCATGCACGTCCTCAGGACTCAAAGGTGGGCCAGCGACCAGCAGCGTCAGTGTCCCTCTCCCTGCTGGTGACTTCGACTCCCCCTCCCAGCCTGCAGAATCAAAATGTACACTTTAACAAGATCCCTGGTGACTCATGGGCACGTTACTGTTCAGGGGCACTGGGCTGGTGGACCCCACCTCCTTGAATTCCAGATTGGCTGCTGGGGAGCTTCCCTAAGGAAGCTCACCCCACTCTACAGCCTCCCAGGGCCACCTGCGGCCTGGAGGGGCCCAGCTAGAAGCAACCACTGAGCCACTTGCAGGCTGTCCTGGTCTTAGGACTCACATTGGAAGGCACTGTTCTCTGACTGTAGTGTCTTAATAGATAGGTCTTTTTTCCCTAGCAGCAGTTACAGAGGCCTCCCGACCCGTGTGTAGCTCTTCCAGAGGCTCATTTGAGGGGGGCTTCCCAGGGCCCCCCTAAGTCAATTTTAGATAAGTGCCATAGCCTCTGTCAAGTCAGACCACTGCAAACACACACTTCAAATTTGGTGAGTGTGCATGCTGCCGTCTTGCATGACGCAGTAACCAGCAGACATGCCGTTGTGTTGACGAGGATGAGGAACCTGACACTCAGAAAGCCAGCCTGTACTCCTAGTGACAGAGCCAGACTGCAGTCCCAGTGACAGTGCCCACCCCGGCCTCCATACCGCCCCTTTGTATCGCAGCTTCTGTGAGAACTTGAATGGATGGAGCTTCTACAAAAGCTGATGTGGATGACAGGAGTGGGTCCAGGGGCCTGACAGCACGGCTGGCACGTCTAGGAGCAGCCTAGGGGGAACTGGGCTCCAGGAATGTGCCTTGGTGATCTGCAGTCACTAATGTCACCAAAATTGACCACAGTGAAATACCACTTCACACCCAATAGGATGGTTGTTACAAAAAAATTTGGAAAACAGAAATAGCAAATGTTGGCAAAAGGTGGAATATTTGGAGCCCTTGGGCATCGCTATGGAAATGTAAAATGGTGCAGGCACTGTGGAAAACAGTATGGCAGTTCCTCAATAAATAAGCACAGAATTATCATATGGTCCAGGAGTTCCAATCTGGGTATCTATTCAAAAGAATCGAAAGCAGGGTCTCAAACAGATATTTGCATATTCGTGTTCATAACAGCACTATTCCCAATTGCCAAAAGGTGAAAACCATGCAGAAGTTCCTTGCCAGATGAATGGGTAAACAAAATGTGACACATCCAGATAGTGGAATATCATTCAGCCTTAAAAAGGAAGGAAGTTCTGACACAGGCTACAACATGCAGGAACCGTAAGAGTAATAAGCCGGTTACCAAAGGACAAATATTGTAAGATTCCGCTTATATGAAGAACCTAAATCGTTAAATTCATAGGGACAGAAAATAGAATGGTGGTGACCAGAGGCAAGGGGTAAGGGGAATGCAGAGTTGTTGTTCCATGGGAACAGAGTCTCAGTTTTGCAAAATAAAGAGTTCTAGACATGGGTGGTGGTGATGGTGACGTAACAGTGAGGATGCACTTAATGCTACTGAATTATACATTTAAAATGGTAAATTTTGGTTCTGTATATTTTGCCACACACACACACACACACACACACACACAAAAAAAAAAAAAAAAAAAAAAAAAAAAAAAAAAACATAATGCTATATGCAAAAAATACCTAAAAGACCTCCAGTTCCACACTCAAGGAGTTCGGAAGTCACCACTCCATCCTAACAGGTAAAAAGCTGAACAAACTGAACAAGCAACAGTTTTCCTTAGATCTGTAAGAGAAATGAGATTAAAGGGCAAATTGCCACCCCCAAAATGGAGACACAGGCAGACACAGAGAACCACAAATCTCCATGGGAACCAGTGCCATGGCAGGAAATCCTGAACTGTAATTGACAAATTACAGTTTGTCTGGAGACTCAGTTAGCACAAGTCCAAGAGCTGAAAACTCCAAGAAGACCCAGTCATAGGAAGGTCCCATGCTTTCCCAAGGTTTACCTCCAGGAGCTCGACCAGGTTCTCACAGTAAATATCAGAGAAAAATCCCCGTGTGCTTTTGGTAGTGGAGGCAGGGAAATAAGCTTTCTTGAAATATGCCAGAGCACTCTACGTAAGAAGACCTGCCTTCTAGAGAAACTAGCTAACCAGAACCTAACCTGCTGGGGTTTTATCAAAGCCTACGTGACCCGCAGAAGGGAAATATCCAACTCCAGTTCACTCTAGCCATCCTGTCCCAACTAAGGGGGTGAGGGGAATTGAAAACACACTGAGAAACCCTTGTAAAGGTCACGCTCCAAAAACACAGACCTTCCCCCAATACCTCTCCACCACATCCCTAAACACCTGTTTTACTCATACAGCAGTTCCTTTTACCCAGTACATCATTGTCCGAATAGCAATTTAAAAATTATGAGGCATATTAAAGGGCAAAAAACATAGTTTGAAGAGACAGAGTAAGCTTCAGAACCAGACATGGCAGGGATGTTGGGATGATCAGACTGTGAATTTAAAACAACTTTGATTAATACAATAAGGGCTCTAATGGATAAAGCAGACAGCATGCAAGAACAGATGGGCAATGTAAGCGGAGAGATGGAAATCCTAAGAAAGAACCAAAAAGAAATACTAGAGATGAAAAACACTATAGTTGAAATAAGAAAGCGTTAATGGGCTTATCAGTGGATTGAACACAGCTGAGGAAAGAACCCCCTGTTTTGACAACAGAAACTTCCAAAACTGAAAATCAAAGAGAACAAAGACTGAAAAAAATCAGAACAGGCTATCCAAGAAATATGGGACAACTACAGAAGGTGTAACATACGCATAATGGGAGCACCAAAAGAAGAAAAAAACAAAGCAATATTTAAATCAATAATCACTGAGAATTTTCCCAAAATTAATATCAGACACCAAACCACAGATCCAGGAAGCTTAGAGAACACTGAACAGGAAAAAATGCCAAAAGACTACACTGAGGCATATCATTTTCAAACTACTAAAAATCAGAGATAAAGAAAAAATCCTGAAAGAAAATAAAAGATAGAAAACCTTACCTATTGAGGAGCAAAGATAAAAATTACATTCAACTTCTCAGAATTATACAAGCAAAAGAGAGTGGAGTGAAATGCTTCAAGTGCTGAGAGGAAAAAATTACCAACCTAGACTTCTGTACCCTGTGAAATTATGCTTGAAAAGTGAAGAGGAAGGAAAGACTTTCTCAGACAAACAAAAATTGAGGGCGTTTGTTGCCAGTAGACCTGCCTTGCAAGAAATGTTAAAAGAAATTCTTTGGAGAGGAGGAAAATAATATAGGTCAGAAACTCTAATCTACATAAAGGAAGGAAGAGCATCAAAGAAGGAATACATGAAGATAAAATTAATACATCTTGCCCAGCAATTGGCAGTTACTGCTATCACTACACCCTCGCAGGGCCTGGAGGAAGCTGGTACTAAACAACCTACATACTCGTAGGTCCTGTAGGGCCAGGCTGACAGCTGAAGGGTCACATTCATGCCCAAAGCCTGGGAAAGGTGGGACCACACAATACTATCTACAATTTGCACCCCCAAAAATGAAATACTTAGGTATATATCTAACCAAATATGGACAAGAACTATGAGGAAAACTATAACACTCTGATGAGCAAAATCAAAGAACTAAATAAAAGGAGAGAGATTCTATGTTCATGGATAGGGATACTTAATATTGCCAAGGTCTCAGTTCTTCCCAACTTTGTAGATTCAATGCAATCCATATCAAAATCCCAGCAATTTATTTTGTGAATATAAATACAGTGATTCTAAAGCTTATGTGGAGAAGCACAAGACTCAGAATAGCTAACAGAGTCCTGAAGAAGAAAACAGAGACTGACACCGCCCTGACTTCAAGTCTTCCTACACAGCCACAGTAATCAAGACAGTGTGGTATTGGTGGAAGAACAGACAAATAGGTCAGCGGAACAGAACAGAAAGAGAAATAGACCCACATAAATATAGTCAACTGATCTCTGACAAAGGAGCAAAGGTAATAAATGCAATGGAAAAAAAACAGTCTTTTCAACAAATGGTGCTGGAACAACTAGACATTCACGTGCAAAAAAAACGAGTCGAGACACAGATGTTACACCCTTCTCAAAAAATAACTCAAAATGGATCACAGACTTAAATGTAAAATACAAAACTATAAAACTCCTAGAAGATAACATAGGACACCCTGCACCCAAGACAGAGCCACAATGCCTGGCACCCAGAATATAAACTGTGGCAGGGTGGATGAGTTGTCCCAGAACACAGGAATTCAGGGATGGGGCAGAACCCAGCCCAAAGCTCTGTAAGACCCCGCCCAGGCCTCCTCTTTCTTCCCACCAAGCTTCTGGGGGCCTGGCTCCTGTGTGACCCAAACCCAGAGACCTGGTGGCCCAGGTGGCAGAAGGTGCTGATCAACATTGTCATCGAAGCTTGTTAGTCTAATTGTCAATCTTCCCAGAGAAAGGGCTGAGGACGGAGCTGACGGGGGGCGGGCGGTCAATCATTTCTGCAGGAAGGGGAGATGCTTCCCTCGGAAATTAAGGGACGGGTGTTGACAGGCCGGACCGTCAGAATGCCAGCTGCCTAATGAAGCAATAAAGGCCTTTGTTCTCCCCACTTCTTGATGCCCTGCTCTTACATGTACAATTATTACTAAAATCACAGAGAGGAATGTTGCCTTGAGATATGATTTCCATATTGGTATGGATTTTATTATACAAGCAGTACAATACGCTCCATTATCATTTTGATTATATGTGCCTTTCATTTGCACTATTGGACCATTATCTGCAGTACATTCATAACATTATAAGGAACTGGAACTCTATCCTTAAGATGAATTGTAAAAAAGGATTTCTATTTTTGCAGATTGATATTTCAGGGGAGAACATTAAGCAGCAAACATTATTTGTAAAGTTTGCTTTTTTTCTTAACATAAACTCTTAAAAGGAGGAAATAACCCTGATATTTCTAACAGACAGCAAAGCCCCAGGCTAGATGCAATAAATGATTGCAATTTAGAATCCGTGTACTATTAGGGACTCCTGATTAAATTGTAAGTTCCTTGAGAGAAACGAAGTCAAGCAGATGAAGCTAGGGGTTCAGCATGGTGGTTGGGAGAGAACAGATCTTGTGCTTGGAGAACAGCAAGATGTGGCTTTAGCCTTGGCCTCCAGACTGGAAGGTCAGAGTGACAGAGAGCAGGGAAATTTCAGGAGGGGGTTGGAGGTGGGGGTCGGGGGCAGTTATCCATAAGTCTGAGTGGGTACTTGAAGTCGCCAAACTCATTTGTCCCGATCGAAGCCCCCCAGAAGAGGAGTCATCTGGTTGTGACTTGGAAGAGCCAGCTGAGGTCTCTCAGAGGGGCTCACAGTCCACCACGTGCGTCCCAAGCTGCCCAGGGTATCAGCCAGAGAAGCACCAGCAGCAGGAGTACTGGGAAAGACCAGGGAGAAGCAGAGAGGAAAGAGGAGTCGCATGTCAGGGCCTGGAGCTTGCTCTCACACGTAGCTCCTGGCCCCCCATTACCAGAAATGAAGCAGAGCCCAGCCTGGTGCTTCCTGCGTCGGGGGCTCCAGGGCGGCTGTGATCCAGGCAGACCTGAGTTCAAACTTGACTCTGCTCGAGTCTAGAAGCTGTGTGTCCTTGGGCAAAATCCTTTACCTCTCTGACTCTCAATTTCCCAGTTGATAAAATGAGGCTAATATCTCATGGCTAGAATGATTCAATAAAGCTACAGCTGGGAAAGCCTCTTGAGGACAACACTATTTTTATATTAATAGTAACAACAACGTAATCATTTATACACTATTACAAGTCTAATTACTCTTCCCAACCCAGCCTGTCTAAATTGCAAATATCATTCCATCATTCAGGGCCCAATTTGAATGTTTCTCCTCCATGAGGCCCTCCCTGATCTCTCAGCTAGAAGGGCCCTGCCCTCCTCTCTACTGTCACACCTGGCACTTTCTTTCTCTTGAATCACTTTTCACAACATAATATGTATTTCTTCTGATGGGTCATGGTTAAAAATGTTTGAAAGCCACTACATCAGAGTCTGAGCTCCCTGAGAGCAAAGCTCAGGCCTCCTGAGCTTTCTGTCCATCCCTGTGGCCCAAAGCCCTGATTCTCAGCAAGAGTTCAACCCATGTTTGTTGAATGAATCTCCATTATTCTAGTTACTATATTATTGCATCATCTACCAATTGGACCTGTCTGGGGTCAGGAAAAGTATGCAATTACTGTCTCAGCTAATGGGAAGATCCAAGTCTTTATTATCTGTGCCTGCAGATGCAATTAGAACTCTTTGGAAAGAGTTTTTCTACTTGCATCTGGAATCGTCCAAATACTCCCAGCTCATTAGCTGCAGGCCAGGGAGCATTCACCTTCTTCCTCTTCTGTTGCTCACTGCAGCCCCGCTCAGCTGTGGATGGGCAGACTCAGTCTTTGGAAGATCCCTTTATACACCGTTATATTGATTTTTAAACCACTTTTAGTCAACACAATGAAAAGCTCATCCAGGGGTCTTCCTTCAACTTGGAGTTGAAATCCATGTTTTAACCCCCTCGTGCCTGGAAACTACCTGGCCCCAGAGTGCCTTGGGGGGCTGTGGCAGGACCAGGCTTTACTCATGTGGTTCTGTCACCCCTTTTAGGATAAATATATTGATTTTTGAATAAATATTTTCATTTCCCTCTTCTCTCCAGCTTCCTAATTGCTTGATGCGGACCCTCCTAGGGGGTGTTGCGTGTTGATCTGTACCTTAATTTAAATTTAAAAAAAAGAGTTATTTTTAGAGACCAAAGCTCTTTATTTATGTGAACGTATGTCTCAAGTACAAGTTCATCAATTACTTTAATTCTCAGTAAATGATGAGCCGATTTCAAGTGCTGCTGGAAGGTTAACGCACCCTTTTAGCTTCAGTTTAAATCTTGATGAAGGTTGGAAGTGAAGGTTCTTAACCTTCTTTTCCTTTATGCCCAGGCCCAGGGCCCAGGCCAGTATGGCTCGCTAACCCCTGGGAGTCAGGGGAGGTCAGGGAGAAGGCAACCCTGTGGAACCTCTTTGCCTTTGGGGCTCAGGACAGGCAACAGCCTTGCAAATAGTGTTCTCAGGCCTCGGGATGCTCAGCAGACCGCTGGATCTCATCAGAGGTGGTAGGACCCCAGAGGTGGGCTTTTGTGTGTGGAGGAGCCCCCAATCCCTGCCAGGAGACTAAACAGCTGAAGTTTGGAGGAGGATTTAGGACAGAGACACAAGGGGCACTGGTTTAAAGGGCTGGCAGTAGGAGAATTGCCTGGGTAGAAGCAGACTTCCTGGGCAGGGGGCAGGCAGCCAGGAGGAGGGGCTCATGGAAGCCCCAGGAGAAGGAAGACCATGGAAGTAGGAGGCCTGAATGGCACAGACAGAGCTGAAGAGTGCCACTGGATTTGGCAATTAAGAGGCAGTTTCCACCATTGCCAGGGTGGTTTTACTGCAGCGAGAACAGCAAAGGCCAGACCGCAGTGGGTTGGAGCAAAAAATGGAAGGAGTATGTGCAGATAGTGAGTATAGACAACTCTTTCAAAGAGTCGTCTGTGCACAGGAGGGAAACGGGCATCACGTGATGGACAGGTCTTTCCAAGGAGGAAGTATGACTGTGAATGAGGAGCAGCCAGGAGAGAGGAGAACAGAAAGTACAGAGATGGAGGGAGACCCCAGGAGGATGAAGGGCTGGTGGCAGCTCAAGGGTGGGGGCAGGCATCAACTGTAGCTGGGAGGAGGGGAAAGTGAGTCCAGATCAGCATTTCTCAGGCTATGGTCCTCCGGTTCCTGTGAGGTGTCAATGGGTGTTCAGTTGTCAATCAAGCTCAGTTGTCAATCAGGTTACAAAGCCAAATGGGCTTCTTTGTAGCAAAATGAGCAGACCCAGGACCAATATAGGCCATCTTGGGCCAGTGACACTCAAAGGGAAACAGTGGTCTAACATTGGAAGGGGAGGTGGAGAGGGAAGAAAGATGGAGGATGGATGGATGGATGGATGGATGGATGGATGGATGGATGGATGGATGGATGGAGAGGAAGGGAGGCAATGAAAGAGGGAAGGAGGGAGGGAGGGAGAAAGGAAGGAATGAAGAAAGGAAGGAAGGGAGGGAGGGAAAGAAGGAGGAAGGAAGGAAGGAATTTAAGGCTCTACAAACCATCTTGAAGGGGTGGAGGGTACACAGCAAGATACGGCAAATGCTCTAAAGAGCCTCTTACCTGCCTGAGTCCTCTCCGTGCTGCAGCTGCTCCCTCTAGAGTCTCTCCTTTCTTCTCTTTCCTCCTCTTCCTCTGTCACCTGCACTCACTTCCCCGCAATCCAGCTCCGTGGGCTCACCTCTGTCTCTGCCCAGCTTTCTTATCTCTTTTCTTCTAGAGTGTTTCTGAGCCCTTTCTAACTTTACCCAACCAACTTCCTTTTCCAGTACTTTCCAGTTCTCCATTCTGCCCATTACCCTAACTGCAGAGCAGGGGGAGTTGGTCAGGTCAATAGACTTTTCCTTAGCCAGTGGCAGGGAGGACTGGAGGGCTAGAAGGTCCATTTGCAGACATATTCTGCTGAGATTCAGTGCCCTCCCACAGACCAGTGCACATGTTTACATGTAGGATGGGCTGAGGGTGTTCAGCATTTCCCAAAGTTGTGGGACCAAAGGATGCTTTTTGCTTGGTAACCTGTTGCTGCAGACCAGCATTCTGTAGATGGCACCTTGGAAAATGCTCTTCAAGGACCAGTTACAGCAACAGAAAGAAAGGTGGCCGAGTATTAAAGGAGTCCCTACCTGTGGGCCCCACTTTCGCTATGAAACGTGTGGCAAGGGCCCATGTCACAATTTCAGGGGAGCCAGGTGAGCTCAGTCTGGGAGGGTGCTGCCTCAGGTGAGGACTGCCAACTGAATGGAGCAGAAACCACCTGCGGGTACCATTTCTCACCTAGTGACTCTGGGTTGACTACCCTCCAGCAGCATTTAGCAGGGCAGGAGGAGGGAAGGGACGCTGGACCAGGAGTCAGGAAAGCTGGGTGCTCGCCCCAGTTCTAACAACTAATAACCCCAGGTGTGCTGCTGCAACCCTCTGAGCCTCAGTTTCCTCTTCTGCCAGCTAGGCTTAATATGTCCTCCCAGGACTGCTGCCAGAGGAATTGAGAAGAATGAACCGGCCTGATGGATATGTATGTCCTCGGCAAATTGTAAAACATGGAAAGTGTTGTTAGAAATGGGGTAATTTCCTTTAGGTGCTGGTGGTACTTCACACCCAAAAGCAATTCAAACTGTTTCTGAGAGTGGCCGTCCCGCCAGCGTCACTGAGGAAGTGACCCTCGGACTGCCAGGTCACCAATGATTTTGTTTTCAGTAGCGTCTTTCCCCAGAAAGCCTGGTCTCCGTGGAGCGCACTGAGTCCCGAGCTTTTTGAGAACACCACAAGGTGCGTTTAGAGGGAGCTGTCTCATCTTGCGAGCTCTCTGAGCAGAGCTGCTGTTCTTCAGTTACTGCTTACACACTGCTAAGCAAAAAGAGGGAAAACCAGTGCGATTTCTAACTAATCTTGAATAAGTCAGATATAGGGTGTTTTTTTTCCCCACCTCTGGGAAGATTGTCAAATGAAACAATGTGGCTTTGAGCTTCTGACAGATGCTAATGAATTGTTGTTTACATTTTTGATTTACTGCCTAAACAAAGATAAGACATGCTCTTGAAAACACATTGAATGCACAATCCAAACACATCCATTAAATCTGTCACAATAAACATGACAGCTTTCTTCTAACCTAACAACTGGCATGCCTCATTTGCATATTAATGAGAAAACCAGGATCAGCCTGCACAAATTACTTATATCTCATGAAGGGGCTGCTCCTGATGACAGCGAAGCACTTGGGGTGTAAATACACCACGTTAATACCTTCGCCGTTTTCATGTTGTTTTGATGCCTTTTCTGTCTCTGTGCTTGGGCAGGCCTGGAGTCCCAGACTGGTTCCCTCTGCCAGCTGTGTGGGCCCAGGGATCCGAGGGGAGGGACAGTGTGAGCTCAGGAGGAGCTGGATCTGCCTCTCACCCTCTCAACATTCTGGGGTATTTACTGAGCATGAGCTGGTCAGCACTTTCCAATTGAGGTGCTAGCGTGACCATCGGCTGCATCAGAATGAACCAAAAGAAAAAGATGAGGTACTCATTGAGTACCACCAAGTGTGAGGAACTTTCACAGGTGTCATCACATTTAAACTTCACAGGGTTGACAAAATCAAAGGTGGACATACCCCCATGACGCTTTCTCACTTGTGGAAATCATAACTAATCAATACAGAGTCTGGAATCAAACCCATGGTCCTTTTCAACACAAGACTCCAGGAGGCTGGTGCCATCTGTAAATGTTTCACACAGGCAATGAAACCTGTTGATATCAACCTTCAGATACGTATGATTTTTGCCATTACAGAAATGAGAAAAGATCTGCTCAGAAAGGTGGGGGACCTACCTGGTTAGTAAGAGAATTGGAGATTCAAGCTGGATCCTCCAGCTACCAGCCAAGTGGCTTCCTGGAACTCTCTGAGCAGAGCCGCCCACTCCCACGCTTTACACGGCTCCCCCCAACCCATGTTCTTGGGTAAGAATTAGTTATGAATAAAGATACTAGCAACAGGCTAACTCAAATTTAAGTGACATGGCCAGGGAATATAATGCTTCCAGAAGGGGCAGGATAGGCTCCAACATGACTCCTAGTGATTTTTTCAGGGCTGCAAGTACTGGAAGTCTGCAGGAAGCTCTGCCCTCTTTGTCCATCCGAGACAAACTTGGATTTGCAGGATTACACTGGGTGACCTTGGCAATTCGCTCTGTTAGTCTGAACTTTACCTGTAAAAGGGAAATAACAGCTTACTTCCTACCACTATTGTGAGCAAAAAAGAAATCATGCTCTAAAGAACTGAGTACAAAGCCTGTCGCATAATAAGTGCTCAATAAACTGTGGCTTAAAAATGCCAAACTCCTATATTTTTCCTAAATCATTTACTTCAACTGGCTCCATTCTAGATGCGTCTTCCTTGACATGAGCCAGAGTCAAGTGTGCAGCAGGTGCTCTCAGAAGGTGCCAAGCCATCTTAAGAAGCCCTTCCCGTTCCTTTCCCCTTCCCCTTCTTCCCTCCGTACCTCCAGCATCTTCTCCCAGGAGGGCCTGTCTCTGAGCTGGAACTTTCCACTAAGGGCAATGCAGACCCCACCCATGCTATCCCATTCCAAGGTCAGACAACTCAGCCCTGGTTTATCCCTTTAGAAGTCCCTATACTTGTTCAGTTGGCAGCTAGGCTTTGGCCCCGGGCATTGAAAGTCCCCTGGGCCAGACAAGGTAGTATTCCCAGGGGCCAGGTGCTCAGAATCTACCAACAAGATCCTAGGTTACAAAGTGGAGCAGGCCAAAGGCATTCCATGGGAAAGGGTTCTCTGGTACTGCTGCCACTGGGCATTTTTATTCCAGAATATTCTATTCATATCATTTCACAAGAAAAAAAATTCTAATTGAATTCAGAAACAAATGGAAACACCTCTAGTGCTGCTTTTCTTTCCCTTCATTAATTTTCTTGAACTACCATTCCCTGAGATATGTGATCAGATCTATGACATTTGTACCATGCATATCTCAATGCATGACTTTGTACCATGCATTGTAGTAGGAAGCTCCTAAGATGAGGCCCAATGTCCCCTGCCTCCTGGTTTTTATACCCTGGTGTAATACCCTTCCCTTGCGTAGGGGCTGGCCTGAGAAGCCTGCTTCTAACAAATAGAATAATGCAGGTTGATGAAATGTTACTTCCAAGATTAGGTTATAAAAAGACTGTGGCTTCCATCCTGAGTTCTCTCTCTCTCTCTCTCTCTGTCTCTGTCTCTCTCTCTCTCTCTCAGGTTGCTCCCTCTGGGGGAACAGCTCCCATGTCATGAGGCAGCCCTGTGGAGAAGTCTACACGATGGGGAACGGGTGGCAGCCTCCAGCCAAAGCCAACAAGGAATTGGGGCCCTCGTCCCATCAACTCCTACCAACACCTCCGTGAGTCAGCTGACGCAGTCACGCTGTGGATCTGCTACTCAATTGAGTATTCAGATGAAACTGCAGCCCTGGTGACATCTTAACTGGAGCCTTGTGGAGGCACAGCCACCATCTGAGCCACACCTGGATTCCTGACTGAGAAACTGTAAGTTAATAAATGTTTGTTGTTTTCAGCTAAATTGGGGGGCAATTTATTATGCAGTAATAAGTAACTAATCCATATTAGATGGAACCATATGAAATGGCTATTGATTAAGTTTAAAAAATAGTTAAATATCAGCAATTTCCTATGGCTCAAATTAAATATTCGAAGCTATTCATTGCATATCACATCCTGCAAGCTCTTTACTCTTTAACTTCACTCTAGACCTAAGAAAACGGGCTCCGAGAGGTTAAGTGAGTTCCCTAAGCTTACAGTCTGTATGAGCTGCAGTGGGGACCTGACCCATGGCATGGAGACCCTAAGCACAGCACTGTTAGATGAATACAGCACGCCTCCTCTATGCCAGGAATCGTGCTGGGCACTGGGGAATGGATGAACGGGGCACAGCCATTGCCATTAAGAAAACAGAGAAGCTCCACAATAAGCTTGAGACCCAGAGAAAGGCAGAACCACCCAGGACAGAGTCAATTCAGAGATCCCTGTAATGCCCCCACCAACCAAAGGGGAGACATGAAATACACGGACATCTGATGATAATGACCTCGAAAAGATCAGATCTATGACATTTATGCAAGGAGAATGATTCTGCCGCGATTCCTTCCATCTATTAGTCACTATCTCACAATTATTTTGCTTTTTCTAATCAGCAAGCAGGCTTCTGAAGCCCTTTCTTGAATACATTTATCATCTCCAATACGATGTGGAGAGAATCAATTTTGTTTACCCTTGTCAAGCCTACCAGGATCTCATTTGTAATTGGAGAAGTGCGTGTGAGGGAAAGGACTTGTTGTTGCTTAATTAGGTCAAACGTTCTCATCCTTGGAGTGTCCGGCATGTTTGTAACAGGCCCTCGATTGCTGGCTGCAGGCGGTTTCAGGCTGCTGATCAACTTCCTTTTCTAAATCAATATTCATCACTATCTTTCCTGTCTAAGTCCCCTCAGGAATTGTCTCCATTGCCCCAGCCTGTCCAAGCCTGTCCAAGGGATCCACTGAGGGAGTGATTGTTCCCAATCGGCTAGGGCTGAATCTAACATTGACCTTGCCCAACCCTAGTAGACCAGCCAGCAAGGAAGAAACCAGGAGCCAGTGGCAAAAGGAGACTCAGTAGCACCTGGAAAGTGACGAGACACTGGGAAGCAATGCCATTTGTGATGTTCTTCTATGTTCGAATGGTCACTTCCTCAGGAGCCAAGAGGACTTCTCTAGTCACAGTTGGGTCCTTTGGGGAGCAGAGAGGAGGCTTCCCTTGAACCCTTGGTGGGACAAGAAAGTACCTCGCTTTGACTGGACACCCAATTCTCTTGGTGGCACAAGAAAGTACCTCGCCTTGACTGGACACCCAATTCTCTTGGTGGCAAACTCATGGACTTTGAAGAGCTACTGTGTCTTGAGATTGGGGTGACCCATAAGATGACCCAATCTGTGTTCCAACTCCCTCTTTGTAAATCTTTTGCTCCCCCACACAGAGGAGACAGCTGTGCTCAGAAACACATCTCTTTATTTGGGGAGTGAGCCGGGAAGGTAAAAAGGGAAGCACGCCCTCTGGCATCACAAGGGAGAGTACAAGCTGGCAATGACTCCCCCACACACACACTTTTTTTCACATTAAAGTCATACCTGACAACCTACCCCACGGAGAAGCCTCATAAAAATTAAGATATTCTAGATATTCTTAGAAAAATGAAATATTGAAGAATGGCTCCCTGAGCTGATAATGGTAGTGCATTTGAAAAATAGACCAGAGCGCTGTGTTTAAAAGCCTAACGTCATAAAAGGTATTATGAATGGATGGATTGGGAACCTCTACAAGCAGACTTCATTGATGTCAGTGTAAACGATGAATGCTGTCACTCTTTTTTATATATAACAAGGAGATATGCTGCTGCATCCCGATCTCATTGTAGAAACTGTCAGACTCCCCGAAATGGCATTGCATAAGCTATTTATGATGATATGCGGGGAAATACAAGGTTAAGAGATCTTTATCGGCTATCTATGGAAATGTGCTTCCACACTGAGGCGGGTACATGAAATAACCTTCCAGATAACCCATGACATTGGGGGAACTGGAAAGTGAGACTAACCCTCGGAAACAGATCTGCACACAGCCTGTTTCTGCTCATCCCTGACAGTTTGTCCTTCTGGACACAGAAGTATTTTCCTACCTTTCTGGGTGCATCACCCACTGGAAATTTTACAACCCTCATTGGTGTAACAGTTTCATAGGTGATCCAACAAAAAATTCATGCTGCCTCTTCCAGAAAGCAGAGAGGTTGCTGGGAACAGCTTGTCGGGCCCCTCCCCACCCTGCTGCAGGCAATGCCATGAGACCGGTTTATACCAATGAGATGTGAGTGGAAGTGTGAGGGGGTCACTTCCAAGTCATAGTTTTTGGGTTTTTTTTTTTTTAAGATTTTATTGGGGAAGGGGAACAGGACTTTATTGGGGAACAGTGTGTGCTTCCAAAATTTTTTTTCCAAGTCAAGTTGTTGTCCTTTCAGTCTTAGTTGTGGAGGGCGCAGCTCAGCTCCTGGTCCAGTTGCCATTTCTAGTTGCAGGGGGCGCAGCCCACCATCCCTTGCAGGAGTCGAACCAGCAACCTTGTGGTTGAGAGCCCGCGCTCCAACCAACTGAGCCATCTGGAAGATCAGCAGCAGCTCAGCTCAAGTGCCGTGTTCAATCTTAGTTGCAAGGGGCACTGCCCACCATCCCTTGCGGGACTCGAGGAATTGAACTGGCAACCTTGTGGTTGAGAGCCCACTGGCCCATGTGGGAATCAAACCGGCAGCCTTCGGAGTTGGAGCATGGAGCTCTAACCGTCTGAGCCACCGGGCCGGCCCCAAGTCATAGTTTTTTAGAAGCAGCTGTGCTTCCTCCATAACTTCTCTCCCCTTCTGATGCCTAGAGGTAAAGAATTCCCAGGTCCTAAAGGATGGTGGGATTACAACACCAAAGAATACTGAGCTCCTAGGTCACCCCATGAAGAAATGTTCCACCCCCGACCCGGGATCACCCACATTGAATTTTACGTGACTGAGAAGAGAATTTATGCTAAGCCAATGGAAATTTAGAGGCTGTTAGTTACAATAAGTAGTATTATATTTACTAATATAATTTAGCACCTTTCTACGGGTCTTATTCAGTAATCCACATGTTCATTATTAACAAGGAAATATGGCATGGCAGCCTCCAATAGGCCTGGAGTTAATATCTTCTTCTGCCACTGACCAGTGTGTGACTTCAGGTACCTTGGGAAAAACTGCTTACTCTCTCTCAGTTTCCATATACTATTGTTTTCTTTGTAAAATGAAAATTTTTTTTAAATCCTGACCCTTACTCAGAATAGTGAAAATGTGGAAGCAACTCAAACGTCCATCAACAGACGAATGGATAAACAAAGTGCATCCATACAGTGGAATATTACGCAGCCATCAAAAGGAATGAAATTCTGAAACATTCTACTCCATGCATGAACCTTAAGGATATTATGCTAAGATAAGCCAGAAACAAAAAAGGACAAGTGTTGTATAATTCCCCTTATCTGAGGTACCTAAATTACCAGACAGAAAGTAGAATGGTGGTTGCCAGTGGATGGGGGAGGGAAGTGGAGAGTTATTATTTAATGTGCACAGAGTTTTCTTCTTGGGAAGATGAAAGAGTTCTGAGATGGATGGTGGTGACAGTTGCACAAAAATGTGAATGTCCTTGATGCCACTTAAATGTACACACAAAGAGAGCTGAAATGGTCAATTACGTATTATGTATATTCCACCACAATTTTTTTTAATCCTTTCCTTATGCGGTTAGTGTGAATATTAAATCAAATAATGTATGTAAAGTGCTTAAGACAGAGCATGACAGCATAATTAAAGCTCCTGATAAGCGGTAAAGATTGTATGCACTAAGTGCCTACTATGTGCCTAGCACTGGGCCAAATTCTAAAAATAGAACAGATTCTCCCCACCTTCACAGGTTGGGGGAGGGGGGCTAGGTGAGTACACAGACCACAGGTGACGTGCTCTGAGTGCAGGTAGGGCCTAGAGCACATAGGGGTCTTCCTGCTGGGACCTCAGCATGTGGCCACAGGGGAGGATAACACCCCTTGTTTGGGTTTGAACATGCAGCTGTCACACGTTCTGAGGCAGAGAAGCCAGGCATCCTCCTCACTCCGGTGTCCCCAGTCCTGGCCCAGCACGGGGACACACTAGGCATTCTAAAACGTCTATCTCTCTATTTACTTCTCTGCTGGCCTCACAGAGCTCTCGAGCTTGTGGCAATCCTTAAAAGTAAGATTTAAATTTTCGAATTCGAACTTGGAATGGAAAAGCCAGATAAACATGTAGATATACAGAGACACATGGTATCCATTGCAAACAACCCTCCGTCCAAACTGGCTCTCCAGGGAGAACAGAGAAGTGAAAGGGTTATCGCTGTATCCGTCAGGCCCTCGAGGGCTCACAGCATAGGAGGAACAATTAAAATTCTGCGGGTAAATGCTTCAAAGGGGAAACAGGGTGCCATGAGGGTACAGAGGCGAGTACCCCTCTCAGCCTGAGTGGGACCGGGATGGGGGACAGGGAAGGCATAGTCCTGACAGACGAGCCGGGTCCCAGTGTCTGTGCCCCACCGCCATCCGCACTTCCACCAGGAGCACCCAGTGATCCCTGGGGACACACCTGCCCCTGCCCCTCCCCACCCCCACCCTCAGTCCACGTGGAGTTGGCTGCCCCTGGATGCCAGAGTTGGTGCGTGACCCAGGCCTGGGCAGTCGGGCAGGGAGACTTGGTTCCAGAAGCCTTGTGCAGCCTGTTAGGATACAGGGGGTGCTGTCCTCACAGGAATGCAAGCTGCCTGGAGCTGCAGGCAGCCATCTGTCTCCGCCCCATCCAGCTGTGCCTGAAAGAAGCAGGATGCCTCCACGTTGGGTTACCTGAGCCGGTAACTCTCCCTTTTGCCTAAAACTGTTGAAATCTAGTTTCCGTAAGTTGCATCAGTACCTGTATCTCCCTTCCTCCCAACCCGATTTCTTCACCACAAGGAAGCAGCTCCGGGGTGTAGAGTTAGAAAGCATCACAGCAATTGTTATAAACACCATTCACATTTGTAGGGTAACCAGCTATTCTGGTTTTCCTGGCACTGAGGAGTTTCAATGCGAAAAACTGGGGCAGACCCGGGCAAACTGGGCCAGTTGGTCACCTTAGATCACACCCATTTCTCCCTCTCCCCCCATTCCCAGCTATGGCTACACCCATTCCTCTGGTCAAAAGCAATGGGAACCCAGGGCCCAGAGGGGACGTACGTCAGTGCCGGGAGGCCAGAGAGTTCCTCCCAGCATCTGTCCTGGCTGCTGAAGGCACTAAATCGTGGCCAGGTCTGAGCCCCCTGCCTCCCAGGGACCCTGCAAAACAGGAGTATCACAAGTGTCTGCTGGTGCATGGCTGAGCCATTGTCAGGGTCACTGAAAAGCACCACCACACCAGAAACACTCCCACCCACAGATGCGGGTGCCCCAAAAGGGGCCACTTGCTGCAGTTGCCAGGCATACCGCTGGCATTTGCAGGAGCAGTGAGTGGGTTTGGGTTTTCCCCACGGCGATGCACTTTCAAATTTGGTATGGAAAGAGAAAGGTTGTGGGCCAGAAGTTTCTAGAAAACAAGGTTCTTCCTGGCTTCATGTTTCATCAGCCTCCATTAAGTCCTGTTGACTGTGGTGTAAACAGTTAATTTCACATTCTCTTTTGAATTCTTAAAGAATCCCCCCTGACCACAGCCCCCAGAAACAGGCATGGCCTCCATCAGATGAGTCAGGAGCCAGCCTCTCAGAGCCAGGACATGATTTGTTTGAGACGAGATGGGGGAGGAAGTGGCAGATGCTGTTTTAACAGGCCGACAGGAAACGAGTGTGGATTTCCTGCTGGAAACATTTGCAGCCAAGTAAACCAAAATTCTCCCACTTTCAACGATCTCTTTCCCTTGCTTTCTCTTTCTGTCAATATGCTATTATCTCCAGTGACTCTTGCCCTCCCAAGAAAAATGAGGACGGAAATAGACAATATAATGGGAAATATGGCAAATGCGCATTTCTTGTCAACAATATGCCTTCCTAATAGATCGGCAGATGAGTATTTTATTAGAACAACGATTATGACAGCTACAATATTTCCAGAGACAAACTAAGGTGAATCTGAGTTAGAGGAATGTGCAAAGGGCTTTGCCAAGAAGCAGCATGGGTTTAGGGCTCGGATGTGTATGTGGGAGCCAGAAACCTACCCGTTCTAATCTTAGCTCTGGCTCTGATCGCTGTGTGACCGTGAGTGTGGACACAGACACTCTGTCTCCCTCCCTTTCTCCCTCTCTGGCCTGAGGTTGATGACGCTCCCAGACCTCTTTTCCCGGAGATGTAAAGATGGAGGAGCCTGGGTGGACGACCCAGCAGATGCTGAGAGTTCCAGGGGCGCGCCTTTTCTTCCTGGCCCTGACTCCCAGCCGCAGGATGACTGAGCTCCTGCCACACTCCCGCTGAGCTGGGGCTCCAAGCCCGAGCCCATTTCAACCTGCCCACAGTCCACGCGGGCAGAGCTCATCCAGGAACACGATGTCTTCAGGGTGCTAAAAGGGCAAAAAGTCCATGAAAATGCCTCTGTTTGGGAGAACTTTCTTATCCATCCTTGGAGCTCCCCCCACCCCCTGCATGCCTCAGAAAGCAGCTGGCATTGTCCCATCTTATGAAGGGTTTGCGGAGGAACAGTGACGAGGGAGCCGCTTTCTTCCAGAGCTGGATTCAGGACCTGAGCCCTTGACCTTGGGCTTACATGGTTCTGTGGAAGCGCTTACCACAGTCCAAATTATCGTTTGTGTGGTTTTTGATAATGCCCCTTACCCCACACACATGTACACCCCAGGGATTATGCATTCTGTGAGGGCCCCCTCACTTTTCCCCAGAGGCTATAGCAGCCCCTGGTACCTAGTTAGTGCTCAGTAAACATTTATTGAATGGAATGAATGAATGAATGAATCATCTAATCGAGCGACTGCCCTGGTGCAATTATAGTTGTGTACGGAGTCTCCTATCATCTCACAGACAGGACAGAAGTCTGCCATTTTCACCAATTCAAACACTCAGGGTCCAATTGCCTTTCACCTGCCCACAAAGACAGAGTAAGGCTTCCTTCTCTAGTGTGGGGGAGGAGCACAGATCCAGAAATCAGTGACCTCTGGGTTTCCTTAGCCTCTGTGAATTAACGAGCTGTAAGGTCCTTTTTCCTGAAGGGGGTGAAAGATGGCGAGATGGGGGGGTGGTGGCTTGTTTTCTTCAGAATTTAGAAGAATGAGCAAAAGAAAAACGTACATTTGATTGTGCCTGAGATCCAGAACAGTGGTTTGACAGGAAGCATTTGTCTCATGAGTGCAGAGCCAAGAGGAGAGAGCAAAGGGCAGAGAACTATTCAAGTCCGTGGGGATCTTAATTTTCTTAATAGCAAATTTACTTAAAATGCTTCATCATAAAGTGAGGATTGCCTCTGCATGTTCAATTTCAAACTTCATCAGATTCTGAGGCTATAAAGCCATCAGGTTAGCAAAAATATAAAAGTGAAAAAGAAAGGGAAGAGGGAGATGGTTTGAGGGTTTTACCAAAAAAAAAAAAAAGAAAGAAAAGAAAAGACAGAAGTTTAATCTCCAATGGAGAGTCTATAAATAGACCCCAAAAGTCAGTGAGCAATAAAAATCGATGGCTAAGCAAAAATAAGAGTAAGTTCTTAAAGAACAAAAAGATTTTGTACAGCCATCATCTACTCAATTTATGGAACCTTTTCCAAATGCGTAAATGAAATGACCAGAATTGAGTTCCTGGCAAGGACCGGTGGCCCCTTACCCGGCCACTGTTTTGTCAACACAGCGTCTAATGCCAGGTCCTCCTACTGGGGTCCTTCAGAGACCCAGGGATCCCCGAGGCCCGAGGGCTGATTTCAAAGAAAGCCAATCCAATTCCTTTAGCTAATTAATAAGATCCTACTATGTTCAAAGGTGGACTACGTTTTTCGGGGCCTCAAAAGTGAGCTTAGAAAACAACAGCCAGTCCATGTCTTTCGGAGGGCTTATTGTCTAATAAGAAAATGGAGCCAAATACTCCCCAAATTATAAATCATGGCAGGGAAATTCCTCCCTAAGAGATATACACAGCTCCATGATTTCTTTTGAAGAGAGAGTTTATTTTCAATCGTAAAGTCAGTACAAATAGAAAGCTAAAAAAAAACACAGAAGAACATAAAGAAGAAGTTTTAAATCTGTAAACTACCAACTGGAGATATTCACTACCCACCTTTTGACCTATGTCCTCCCAGCCGTTGTACATACATAAAAGTATTTATGTTTTATAAATTGCCTACATTGATCAGATATTGATATATCAGAAGCAGGAAGGCAGTTTGGAAGTGGCTGCATATTTCGTCACGGGGCCTTGCTAGAGTAGACCCAGCCATGACACTCCTGGCAAACATCTAGCGAACGGATGGATGCCAGGCTGTTTCCATCTAAGTAACTCTACGGCAAAGTCCCTCACGTAGGAGTCTAATAGCACTTCTGATTTTTTTCCATAATATAGATTCTTACAAGTAGGCTTATTGGGATAAAGGAGAAAATTCTAGAATCTCCTGATACTTATGCCAAATTGGATTTCTGAATGATTGTATCAATTTAGACTCTACAGGCAATAAAGGAGAGCGTCTGCTTGCTGCTGGCTGGCCAAGTTTGAGCTACAGACATTTTAGAATATCTGTACTATAAAACTTCAAAAATAGAAGAGGTTCTTCCCAATGTGTTTAATCAGGAGTTTTCCTGGAGAAAGTGGGGTTTGCCATGGGGCGTGACGTGTGAGGGGGATATGATGGTGAAGAGAAGTGCTCCAGCTGGAAGAAGCTTTCTGAGCAAAGGGTCAAGGGCAGGAATGGGCCTTCACATTCCAGGAACAGTGGACAGTCCCGTTATGTCGTGTGAGGAAGGGGTGCGTTTGATACTTTCTCACAGAATTGAAAATGATACTCCATCTTGTTCCATTCACTCAACAAACACATCGGAAGCACCAAAGGAGCCAGACACTCTACCTAGCCCTCTGAGGGCACAGACACAGCCTCTGCCCCAAGGAGCCTACAGGGGAGATGGCATGTCAAGGCCTGTAAAGCCGCTTCGGGCCCCTTCTTCCGGGGGCTCCATAGGTGAGAGCAGAGAGTGGGGGAGTGATTTGTCTGGCTGGTCGCTTGTCGTGGTAACTATGGTCATGGGCCATCAGTACGTTCTTTCTCTGGGAAAGAGGCATGGTCAGAGAAAGGCTGTGACTGAGACGGAGGTTTGAGAGAAGGAGGTACTGATTGGCATTTGCTGACCAAAGGGAGCCACTAACTCTCCTAGATGCAGGCTGTCATGCAAAGGGCCCTGAGTTGTGGGGTGATGGCAGTGAGCAGAATGAGGATGATGACACAGAAGGGAATAAGAGAAGGTGGCGGCAGGGTTGATCCACAAAGAAGAAAAGGAAAGAGGAGTCAGCAGTTTCCCAGGGGAGTCCGGCACAGGGGGACATGGGAACAATGTGCTGGGGACCTGAAAGACAGACTAGAGAGAAAATGGCAGGTGTACACGAGGCCCAAGCCTGCAGGGGGCAGGTGACGTCAACCTGAGGGGGTTTGAAAGGTTCCTGGGGAGGTCAAGGGGACCCAAAGCGGATCCGATACTTGAATTGCTTGAGGAAAAACCCAATACCTCACCCTGGCCACAGAGAGGGTCACGCATTCTGGAGCGTCCACTGGAAGCTCAGGTTTGAGAACCACTGCTCTTTGCCCTAAAAGGCAGGATCCTGTCTTAAGAAGAGCTGCCATTTATTGAGTGTCCACTGTGACCTGAATCTCGTGCTGTGCACTTTACACATATCAGTTCCTATAATCCTCACGACAGCAATGTATTATCCCCAATTTACAGGAGGGGACTGAGGCCTAAGCCAGTCTCTTGGGTAAAATCACCCCATCACCGAATCACATCTCAACAGGGCAGAGGTACCACTCAAAGGGGTCATTTTAGGGGAGTTTGCTAAAAGGACAATTCACAAACAGGGAGGCAAGATTTAGGGAAACCAACAAAGGAAGGTGCAGTTTCTGGGTGAAGGACAACAGGGAGCCCTGGCCACAGCTGGACATGAAGGAAAGAGGGCCACGGGGATCCACAGAGGGTAGTTATACGCTGGAGGCCTCCGGAGAGGAGGGGCAGAAGCAACCAGCAAGAAGGAAGCTGAAGAAACCTTGTTTACTCTCCTCCCACATCCCATCTCTGGTCCGTGCCACCCACAGGCAGCCAGAGGGCAAGGGAGCCCATAGATGTGGGCCGTACCGGCCAGCCTCCCGGGGCACAGGGCCGTGTACACAGGGTGGAGTGAATCTGGAGAGCCAACTGGAAGGTCCAGCATCCCACAGCCAGCAGGGGGCAGAGGGAGCGGGATTCACATCCAGACCCTTCTTCACTGCCCTGCTCCATCCTGGTGTCTCCAGATGGCGAGGTACGTGGCACCTCATAGTCTGTCAGAGCCCATTTGTCATGTGAGTGAGTGAGTGAGTGAGTGACTCACGAAGTGGAATGCCTGTGGATATTGGAATCAGACCTGGTTGAGCTTCACCACTTAGGACCGACTGTGTGACCTCCTGTTTCCCAGCCTCAGCTTCCCCATCTGTGAAATGTGGGTCATCACGGTACCTCCCTCATGGGCCTGCTGTGAGAAGCACATGAGATAATGCACCCAAAGCACCAGGCACCAAACATCAAGGAATGCCAACGATTGTTGTTATTGGTGACACAACGTATAATTGAACGCATAGACTGCGTCCGGGTGGTCTAGACTGAGCCTGCTCATTTGCTTTACTCATCTGACATTTGACGTGGGGGACAAGGGTGGGGGTGGGGAGACAGGTGGAGAGGGGCAAGGAGAAGGGTTTTCCCCGGCGTCAAGAGCTGGCTGACCCCAACGTCTTGCTCTGCGTGTGAAGAGCCCCCCTAACTTCATTAGCCATGAGCGCAGCATCAGCAATAAGTTAATTTCTAACTGTGGCACTTGATAAATTTCCCATTTACCTCATTAGTTTTTACAGCCTGCAACATTGGTGAGAATTCTTCCAATTAACCATATGGGAAGCTTCAGTATGGAATCGCAACAACTTTTTAAAATGTGTTATTTAACCAAATAAGAATCACAGCCCCCAGAAATAAAGACACTTGGAGCCAACACTGGGGTCCCGGGGAAGAGCTGCTTCCAGGAGGCCCATCAATCAGGGTCCTGAGTGCGGCTCCTCTGCAGGGGAAGGGCCTGAGCTGAGAGCCCCCTCCTGTTCCCTCAGGGACCCTGGGAAGGAACCAGCAACTCAGGCCACACCATGAAATTGGGTGTCAGGGACTCCATTCCGAAATCTAACCAACAGCTATAGATGTTTCTCCTCCTTGGTTTAGTTATTAAGCATTTCTCAAGTTTTCATCTTGCTTGATGACCACCAGAAGTCTATGAGACGCAAAGTGCTCTCCCTGTTTTGTGGCTGGAGACACCACAAACCAGAGAGATTCCAGGACTTCCAAGATCAAACGGAGGCACAAGGTCAAGCTGACTGCTTTCCCTGAATCCTAGAACCCAGGACAGGTTCCAGCTGGAAGGCCTGCCTCACTGCTCGTGCTTCCCAGGGGTCATGGCTGTGCTGTCTGCCAATGCGCTATCAGCCTCCTGGGCCCTTGGTCTGAGCTTGTGACTAGGCTGGGTCATCACACATTGCAGTTCCCTGACATTGTGAGTGGTCCAAGCCATGGACATAGGACCCGACTGCGAGCCCGGGAGATTTCGTCCTGAACCGAGAAAGAGGGGCTTGGAATTCTGTCCTTGGGCTGTGCTGGAGAGGCCGGGCTGGAGACACCAACAGACACGTTCTTGACCTTGAAAGAGAACGCAGTAAGATTTGACAAAACCGCCATGCAGAGGCCAACAGATATGAGTTGGCTGTGGATGGAGGATAAAGAGAGAACTGCTGCAATCTGATGATGCCCTGGGTTCAGCCATCCCCGAGGCCAGCTCTGTCCCCACCTGTCCCAATTTTATTAGATGAGCCAATCACCCCCTGATCACATAGGCTACCTTGGGTAGGGTTTTCTCACTGCAGCAACTCGGAAGCCAAGTCTCCATTTCCTCAGCTATAAACAGACTTGGGTAGACGAGGTCAGTTGTTTTCAAATTACTCCCCAAGCACTGTGAAGACCCACCGGGCTGTGGTATAGGATGGAGAGGGGTACTTGGGTGCCCGCACCCACTTTGAGTTTCCAAGCAAAGTCTTGTTTCATTCTGAATTTCAACTAAATGTGGAAACTACTGGCTCAGGCTGATCCCCCGTTTTCCTATATTGTCCCCAGGAAAGACCTAAGGATTACCCCGTGGGCACCTTCTATGAGTACTCCCATCTGAGGGCCACCAAGCCCCCTTCCCCTTCCTTCCACTCTCTGCTGCGAGTTACTCAGAACAGGTTTTGTTTGAGAACAGGGGCCATGGGTCCCCTGTTGATGACTCCAGACCAGAGCTCCACCACGACTCGTACTTTCTCACTTTCTTCGCTCTGCCTTCACCTGCAGAGGAAACATCACATTCAGGTTTCTGACATTGGCTGTTGTTTTGCATGGATGGAGTGGCCCAGGCTTAAGACTGCAGGTTGGAAGACATGGGTTCTGGCTCAGGTGTAGCTGCACTAGGCAGATCTGTCCAAGTTTAAGTGACTTTAAGAATTTGGACCTTTCTTATCCCCAGCTTCTGGGCTCTCGTAACATTCTTTCCTCTTCTGTCCTTCCAGTCCTAGGAGTCTTAACAGTGTCTTGTGACTGCTAACCTCTGGGGTGGCAATGGAGTGGCTCATCATTCCCTTTGGCTTGTCACATCTTCCATCCCCTCTGTAAGCAATCCCTGCATTAATTTCCTCTGTGTTAAACACTTAGAGTGACTCATGTTTCCTGGCTGGACCCCAGCGAATCCAATGGTCATCCTCAAGCTTTGCTTGCATGGTTACAAGATAACTAACTGCTGCAGCTCCAGTCATCACGTCCTTACCACAGCCACCTTGAAAGTCAAGAAGAAAGACAATTTCTCCTTGTTTGCTTCTTTGTTGCGAGGGAGGTCAAGTCTTCCCAGAACTGGGCAGAATTGACTCATTGCCCGTACTCTAGCTGAAAGAGAGGTTGGGAAAGTGAGTGATGTGACATTTTTAACCCCCATAATGTGAGATGGGCTCTTCACAAGAGAAAGGGAGTTGGGCAACGGCTGCTGAATGAGACACCACCAACCACGTCCACCACCTTTACGTGGAGTGTGATCGTGGGCAAGTCACTTCCTCTCTCTGGGCCTCAGTTTTCTCATCTGACAAACGGGAGAGTTTGGTGAGATCAGTGCTTTCTGAGCTGTCGAGTTTCAAGGAGGTGCCTCGGGGGCCACTGTAGGGTGCAGGGAAGTGGGGTCTGAGCAGGTGGAATTCTGCCCCAACTTCAACAAAAACAGCCTCATTTGATCTTTGCGGAAATAAAAGAATTCTGGATTCACTGGTTTCTAATGTCCCTTGCAGCTCCCTCAAGGACCAAGATTCAAAGTTATAGGTCAATTTATAATAATGAGGAAATAACCGGTATGATGTTCTTGCTAAGAATGATCCATTAACTTTGGGGGTTATTCATAATAAACTTTGGAGATTGATGAAGCGCTTTGGTTTTTTTGCCAACGATTAACCAATCTCCATGATGCTGCAGATCTGTGCCATAGAGCAGAAGACGTTCTCCCTGAAATAGTCTTGACTGCCTCTGTTCTCTTCAATTATGAGCAGGCAAGCCTCTTACATATGTACAATTATTTTAAACTATTTATCTTGCACAGAGGAATTGATCTTTGCAGGTCTTTCTCACCAGCCTTGACACTGAAAAATTGCCTTGGAGATGGCCTCAGAAAAGGAAGACATGCCCCTAATAGATGGGTCTTCTCATCTTAACCCCCACCCCCCACCCCCAGGGGCTTCTCCGTTTGGAATCTTCCTTATTGCCCTTTGTGGATTTAACTCTACACGCGCCATACTGGGGCCAGCACCCATCTTACTCCTGCGGCCCGAAGGTCTCTTACGGATCAAAGGCTCAAAGGCACAGGCCGGGAAGCCCTAGGAGACTGGGATTTTGCCAAAGCTCAGTCCTCCACTGAGGATAACCGACACTATCTGACAGGTCTCTCCAAGGAACAGCCATCCAACACCTTTTCTGTGACCCAAGCACTCAAAAAACCATTCTAGCCTCCTAGACCTGTGTAACCCTCTGACACGCTCTGAGAGGTCTGTGGGCTCCTCCAGGCTGTTCTGTTCTGTTGGCACCTTGTACTATGCCTGCCACAAGTTAGACAGGGCAGGTGACCTTGTGCCCGTTTTACAGATGAAGAACCTGAGGCCCAAAGAGGAAAATAGTTAAATGTCTCAAATAGTTAAGTGCCCAGGGTGATACAGGCAATAAGCGACAAGGTCAACACAAATTCAGCTCTGATGATTCTGAGTTGAAGGACAGACCTTAACACAGGGTCTGACACACAGGAGATGCTCAATATGTCCCACCTCCCTCCTCTCTTCCTCTCTCCCCATGGCTCTAGGTGGCCTCGTGGATTTGGCAGAGACATAACACGTGGGCCCAGCTGTGCCCAGCCTCCTGACCGATCTCAGGATTTTCTGGACTCTGTTACATTCCACCTTTTGTTTTGCAATAACCCATGTAAAATAGGAATACAGTCTATCTGAGATCAGGCTTCTAGAACAAAGTTCCATGGACTGGGTGGCTTATAAATAACAGAAATTCTGGAGGCTGGAAGTCCGAGTTCAGGGTGCCAGTATGGTTGGGTTCTGGTGAGAGCCCTCTTTTGGTCTCAGACTGCCAACTTCTTGTATTCTCACAAGGTGGAAAAAACAAAGCTAACATAAGCTGTCTTCCTATAAGGGCGCTGATCCCATTCAGGAAGATCCACCCTCCTGACCTAATCACCTCCCAAGAGCCCTCCTAATACTTTGGGGGTTAAGTTTCAATAAATGAATTTTGGAAGGACATAAACACTTCGTCCATAACACAGTCTCATTGTGAAATATTCAAATAATATGGATAAAGTAATAAGAATAATTAACACAAATAATTAAACTCAGGTCCCCTTGAGTACCTCACATCCAATTCCAGGCTCCTGCCCAAAATAACTGCTGGCATTTGTATAGTGTAGATTCTTCCAGATCTATTCTATGCATTTATGAATATATGCATATAAAAATAGGTAGTTGCGGGTTTTTTTCTGCTGGGATTTTATTAATTTAAGTGGTATCATACTGTACATGTTCTTCTGCAACTTGCTTTGCAGAATGTTCCAAATCACTATGAATGTATTGTCCTCATTTGTCTTTTTTCTGTGGCTTAGTCGTCTAATACTTGTTATGGATGTGTTGTGTGTTTAACTAGTCCCTTACTGATGGGCAGATGGGTTTTATTTCCAACATCTCACTGTTAAAAACAATACTACAAAAGGGCATTCTTGTCTTGGCTTCTTGCGCATGAATGAGTATTTCTCTAAAAAAAAAAAAAGTATTTCTGTAGGAAAAAGGAAACCATCAACCAAGTTAAAAGAAAGAGAAGTCAATGGGGAGAAAATATTTGCAACGTATATGACAAAGTATTAATCATCAGATTATATGAAGAAATCTTCAATTTAATAATAAAAAGACAACCCAATAGAAAAAATGGGTGGCGAATACAACAGGCAATCATAGAAGAAGTACAAACGACCAATACGCCTTAAAAAACGCTACTGCACCTCACTAGTACTCAGGAAAAAGCCAATTAGAGCCACAGTAAGAGACCTTTTTTACTCACCAGATTGGACCAAATTTTTAGTTGCACAGTGTCAGTTGTTGACAAGCATCTGGGGAGATGGTACTGCCACATACCGTCAGAGGGCAAATTGATCTTGTCCTTGTGGAGGGGCAGTTAAGAAGCATCTTACACTTGCAGATGTGTCCAGCAATTGCCCGTCTGAGATTTACAATTCGTACTTGACTGTGTTGGTTGCTTTGTCCTAACCACACACATAAGCCTACCATCTGGGGTCAAAGTTGGGCCCAGAGGGGCCTGGAACAGAGTTGGCAGAATGCATGCTGCATGCTTGGTTGGACAGGCTGGGGTGCCGGGAACCCAAAGACGCCTCCTCTCCCGCAGCCAACGGTGTTTTGTACCTCGCGCTCCGGTCTCTAGGCCTTTAAGCAACTGTTCCTGGTTCCCAGTGGGGGCTGTGACGCTATGGGATAGCAGAGGAGTTTCGTGGGCCGAGTTAGGTGGTTCTGAAGAGAGATCACACATGATGCTCTTTCTGGCACATTCTCGGTTTAACCTGAACTGCTTTTGTCCTGCACAAGCAGCTGGCCTGTGCCCAGAGCAGCAAGTGACATGCTCTGCTACTTCCCCAGGCAGAGCAGGGCTCCCCACTGCACATCTGCAATCCCCCCGCAGTCTCCGGGTAGTTCCCTCGGGTGAAATGTATCCCGTGGCAGGCCTGACATCACACCCCGCTGCCGTGGACAGATGGCTTGAGACTTAACACCCCACCTGGCTCCCAGAGACTCTGTCCCTTCACAAAGGACTCGGGCCAGGCTTCAGCTGGGCTTTACCACTAAATCATTTCCCTGGGGTCTTTCGATCCTCCTCTTGCCAAACCCCTGGAGGACCGCAGTCCAGCCGGAGGCCCATGTGACAGTCTTGCAAGCCCCGTGCTCCACTGGGGCAGCGTCAAACCTTGGGAAAAGCTGTTTAGAGGTTTTGTTTATGAACTTGAAATCATCCTGTGGCAGTGACTTGCTACTTGTAAATGTCAAAAGTCTTTCCAATAGGACAGGTAAAGATAAAAGCCAGCTCAGGCCACAGAGTCCATTTACGTGAGTGGAATGACAACTTACAGAGTCAAACATGAATACACAAGTCAGAATCAACCCGAAGCTTAACAGGCTGGCCCTCTCCAGCTATGAGGACCTTGGGGTACAGAATGGAAAGACACAGGCCTCTAGGAAACTTCTTTTCTGTGTTCCCAGGACTAGCCTGGAGACCCCCTCAAGCCCAGCCCACTTCTTTTGAGGCCGCCACAGCGCCCTCCCTCCCACACCCACCAGCTTCCCCCACTCCTTGACCAGGGAGGTAGAACACCTAACTGATATTAGGTTCTCTGTGAAAATACAGAGATTTGAAATAGCCCTGCAAATATTTCCTATTTTCAATAACATGGTATCAATTTGCAAACAGAGTAATGATCTCTGTTACTTTTCAGGAAATTATGTTTAATATACTTTACTAGAGCGAAGGAAGAACAATTTAATTGAAAGAGCTGCATTGAACCGTATTTAACCTCAGATGTACTAAATGGAGTGTCTCGGAGATAAGTTATGGTTTTTAATTTAACGTAAACTACTCTGTGCATAAGCGCTGTGTTTTTGCCACCCTAATAACGACTGGTTTGGGTTTATGAATGATTTTTTCCATCATCTCTTTTCTCCCGTGAACACTCCTCGTGAATGTTAAACCCAGTCCAGAGGTTTTCCCACATAGAATCTGAAAGGAAAGGCCCTACAGGCCAGACGACTTCACCGTCTGAGGACAGCTGTGCCTCGACTGTACCGCGTCTCACCACTGGCAAGGGCCCCCCCGGTTTTTGAGAAGCACCCATATTTCATCGCCCAGGCTGGTCTGCACCTGGCTGGCTCCTGCACCGTTCTGATTAATGGGTTCCAGCCACCATACCAGCACTTTAAATGAAGTTTCATGCTCACCAAGATTAATTGCTGAATGAAAAATATTGAAACTTTATTCTGCATATAATTCATTCGAGGGGATGATCCCAGGAAAATGTAGTATGTGGTTGAAGTTCATCATCTGACAGTAATTGAAGGGAAGGAAGATGGAAGGAAGCACGTGGCAGTATGTCACAGCCTGACCTGCTGTGTTGCTGGGGTCCAAGTGAGCTGGATGGACCGGCACCGGCGTGCGGGAGAAAACTGCTTATTTAGCCCATCACTTAGTCTGTCAACACTTGCTTCTTGAGGCTCCCTTTTCCCAGCACAGGCCTTGGTGAGTCCTGTGCTGGCTGCTGCCCTGCTTTATTTTATCCATAGCTCTTCTCTCGGTTATTTACATTTGCTTGTCAAGTGGGCATTGATTGTACTTTTTGCCAACTGGGCATCTATTTGCCCTTCTGTGGGTAAGACTGCCAGTGTCCCTTTGAGAAGCTAGCTGTCCACTCTCAGCTTCAGGTGGCACTCCTTGGGGAGAGCATGTGACCAGGTGTTAGCCCAGAAGACTGCTGCATTCTCTGGCCACAGCGATTGGTTCATAATGGACACATGACTTCATCAGGGCCAATGCCATGCCATGAGTCTTTCCTGGAGAGGCTGGGGCAGAAGCTGACACGTTTCCTCTTCATTGTGAAAGCTGGGAGTGTGGAAGGCAGGAGCCGTAGGAGCCCTCATGCCAACTCAGGGGAGAACAACCAAGAGTGTGGGGTTGCCCACGTGACGGATGGGAGAGACTGAGTCCTGGGGATGTCATTTGGGCCCTGAATCAAGCGACACCTGAAGCTAAATCTACTTTGAACATTGGACTTGTTAGTTATGTGAGCCATATACTTTGTCTTTGCGTAAGCCAGTTTGAATGACGTTTTCTCTCAGGAACTTTGCATCTTGAGTGAAATGGCAAAAGAACGAAAAAATCGGAATTCATAATAGCCCCCAAAGGCATTCATTCCGCCAGGAGGCATTCATCCCAGTGGCTTCATGACGAGGCGATGGGTTAGCTCCCGCAGCCAGACTCCTGGGACTGTCCTGTTAATGCCTGTTCACTTCTGTTCTCACACCTGGTTCTCTTGCCTCCCTTTAATAGTTTATGCTACCTGATAGCCTGTCAATAAATTCATTTTCTGCTTAAGTTAGCTGGGTGTCGGCTCCGTTGCTTGCAACTAGAAATGCCTGCTTTCATAAAGATGGTCAGTGAGGACAGGTTTCCGTCTCCAGGGCTCTTTTGCTGCTGTCTCGGGCGGCAGGGGTTCTTGGGCTCTGTCCAGCTGCAAACCTGGATCTGTGGGGAATCCCTTTGGACAAAGCTCAAAGCCAGACAGCTCAGTGAGAAAATCATGTTGCAGAATGATATCACTGATGTACATTTTAGAAACACATAAACACTATGAATTGTTTACAGATGCATACATAAGTAATTAAATTACTAAAACGACATAGGAATGGTGCACACCAAATTCATGTCAGCGGTTACCTCTGTGGAGGAAAAGAAGGGAAAGGGTGCTGTGCTGACATAATATGCATTAAACGAAGCCCCTCCCAGTTCTCAGGTGCTGGGAGCCATTGGCTGAGATCCTGGCTGGGCCCCCAGCCTGGTGAGATGCAGAGGGAGACCCCGGCATCTGACAGTTCACAGAATAGCGAGTGATGGTCAGGCCAGGATAGCCAGGAGGCAGAGAGTGTGCATGTCGTCCAGAAGGACAGAGAACGTGAAGGAGCTGGGGAGAAAGATGACCATGCATGGTGGGAGGATGGGTCTGGCGAGGACAAGATCTTGGCCTGTGGTCTGAAGGAGACCTATGGTCCGGACGTGAAGTCGTTTTGCAGAAGGATACACATACATGCTTGGAGCATACATGTTATTTTCTTGTCTTTGTTTTAATGTTGCACCCTTTAAAAATAAAAGCCAAGGAAACCCAAGCAGAATACAACCAAAAAAAAAAATAATAATAAAAATAAATAAATAAAGAGATCCAAGATGGTGAAGTAGATAAAAAAAAAATAAAAATAAATAAATAAATAAATAAAAGCCAAGGAAAACTGAAAAAAAAAAAAAAAACCCACCGTGAAACAGACCGAAAAAGACAAAGAAATAAATGACCATCCTTAAGCTCATCATTCAGATAACCACTTTGAACATTTTAATGAGGCTCCTCCCGTCTTGGCCACAATAGATAGATATTCTCCCTGAGCCTGGAAGCAGCATAGATAGAGAGCATTTTTAAGCAAAGTTGGTGGGTGACCGTTTGTGCAGGGGTGTTTCCCTTGGAAACAGATTCGCGACCATGGAAGAAACAAAAGAAATCATAGCAAACTTGTGGTAATGTTTACTGTTATTGACAGGTACTGTTCTGAAGGCTTAACGTACGCTAACTCATTCGATCCTCACACCCCCATGAAGTCGGGGGCTACTATGAATTCCCATTTTACAGAGGAGACAGCTGAGGCCCAGGGAGATGAAATGGCCTGGCCAAGGTTAAATGGCTGATGTTTATATTCAGGTTTCAAAACTGAGAAGTCTGGCTCCAGAAGACTTTCCTATGACCACTTGCACAGCGCTGCCTGCCGAGGAAGCTGATGTCTGCGGACAACTCATTATGTGTGGCTGAGCTCCTCCATCTACACAAGGGAGATTGGTCAGCGCTGTTATCCTGTCCTACAGGTGAGTCTTGGGGAGGAGTCGTGATCTGCCCAGGTCACACCGCTGCAGGGCCAGGCTAGGAGGACCTCAGCCCCCAGCCCTTCCCTCTGCCTGACCGAGGTGGGGGCTTTCTGGGCCAGCCCTCCTGCTGTCTGCCCAATGTAACAGCCCTTTACTGTCACTTGAGGAATTTCCCACACTGAGCCAGGCAACCAGAAAGTTCTTTATTTCTTTTCACACGTCTCCTTGGCAGAGCTTCGCTCAGAGGGTGGCACAGACCCCTTGCTTCCAGCCATCCTTGTGCCAACAAGTTCATCTGAGCACTTTGTGCATCCAACCAATGAATAATAAATTTAATAATTAAAGAATAATTAATTACACCTGAAACTTCTCACTTGGGGGGACAATTAGCCTCTGGCACCTTTAGAATGAGTTGCCAGTGACTAATTGTGCCCTCAAGGAGGCATTTGTAAGTACAATTAATTGTGTGCAAAATTGAACCCATGAATACTTGGGAACATAAAAATTATTCCCACAAAAAGAGTTTGTTCAAAATCCAGGCCTTTATTTTTTTGCGGTGGGTTTTCCAGCACAATCCAGATGTTCCCAGGTCTTTGTGGGAGGCCACCCCTCCCCCTGCATGAGGGTCATCCGAGTCTGGAGGAACCGCAGGCAGCCACACACCGGTGCAGGGTCCTCGCTAGCGACTCAAATAGTCACCTGTCTAACCCAGAATCATGGAAACGGAAGAGCTTGAAGAAGAAACCAACAGTTAAGGGGCAACTTCTCAAAGTCAAAGTCACACCAATTGGAGCACTGGTACCGGTCTTCTTGGTCTTGCCCTCACCTTCTGAAATGCGCCTGCCCGTGGCCAGTTCTTGGTCAGCCTCTATGGGGCAGCCCTGGGAGCTGAGGAGGATAAGAGGTTGTGTTGGCATGGACCTGCTTCGGCCATGTCACCCCTTTACTCAGAGCTTCAGTGACGACTCTGGGCCCAGAGATTCGATTCTGGTTCCTCAGGTGTTCTCCAAGAAGCAACTGAACTCAAAGACTTCCCGCCATCTGCTCCCAAAGCTCACCCTCACCTCACAATAGTCCCCCTCACACTCCGTAATGACCATCTAACTGCTCTCCATCCCATCCTTACGGTTTCCCATCACAGGCTGTTCCCTCTGCTTAATACGCCCTTCCATCTACACATACACATACACACACACACACACACGTGTACATACACAAGATATATACACACGTGCCTGCTGACGTGCCCATACACTTACATACACCTTTATAAACACACACGTGCAAAGCCGTACACACGCACACACATGCATATATACACAGATACATGCATGTACTCTCTGCTCACATGCACGTGTACACATAGCCACATGTATACATGCATACACATATGAATACACACACCTGTACACACACAGACATATAAAGACACACGCATGCTCATACATACCCATGCACACAGATTGCCACATGGCCCCATTTCAGCCATTTTCCGACACCGGGAGCCGACTTCGCTCCCCATATAAGCTCTCTCGTCCTGTGGGCCACCACACTTCTCTGGCTCTCTCAACATGGAACCAGCTCTGGGTTGGCAGCCCCTCAGGACAGGGAGGTGACAGTCCTTTCTGTACCCCATCGGCATCACAGTGCCACAGGACATGTTCCATACATGCCTGGGGCTTGGACAAATGAGTGAGGAAGGAGTTTGGGTCCTTGGACTTGCATTAGAGACCATCGGGAAATCCCCTTTTGAACACCCCTGCAGAGGACACTGCCGCGAGGGCCACTGCCTGGGCGAGTGGAAGGAAAGAGCCATCAGAGAGCCATTAAGTCATTCATCCCCCTCTAGAAGGTGACCCAGGGGCTACGCATCGCTCCCCCAGAAAGGGAGGCGGTGCCCTGGCCATGGGGAGCACTCCTCCCAGCTGGGGAGATTTCTCCAGCTTTCCAAACTTCACGGAGCACCCACTGTGCTGGGTGCTGCAGGGGCTCCATGGGACTACAGCGGAGCTCACAGTCTCAGGGGAGAGATGAAGCAGGAAGAACTTCAGAAGGTATTAGTGGAAGAAGAGAACATTCCAGACAGAAGGCAGGAGTTTGGGGGTGGAGGCGGGGAGAGATGACAGGTGGTGCCAAGAGACGTTATACTGTGGGTGGCCTTGAATGTGTCGTTAGGAGTTTGTGCTGAGCATGGTAGTAGTGAATGGGGGAGCCACTGAAGACTCCAATAGGAGGCTTTCAATGCCAGGGGAGGAATTTGGACTGACATTGATAGTTAGGGATCGGCAGAGACTTGGTATTCTGTTTGTGCTCTCATTCCTTTTTGTCACCCAGTGAAACCCTACCGATCCGTCCAAATGCCATTCCAAGGTCATAGCCCCAAAGAAGCCTTTTCCCTTGCAGATGATGGAGTACCTTTCTGAGACTGTCTCGAAGTCTTCAAGTTACTGCAAGGGCTCTCTTGTGCCTCCTCCTCCATGGGAGGAGAAGGACCTGTTCTTCTCTTTCCTCCCCTGGGCCCGTCACACGTTTCTGGGCAAAGCAGGGGAGAGCGCAGTCCGGGAGCATGGCATTCCATGCACTGCCTGCAGCCCAGGTGCAAGGGAAAAATGACTGTCAAGACCAACGTTACAGAGCAGAATGCTTGAGCCTGGCTGTTTCCCTGTTATTTCTGGAAGGCAAACTGCCTTTGAGGACACAAGTCTTTTGTGCCCTGTCTCTAGTTAGAGACATTTGCATTCCTCTAGGAGATTTTCTTCTTGAGATCCCTCAATATGTTGCTCCATTGTCTTCTGGTGCTAGCGTGGGGTCCCAAGGGCTGCCCAGCATCTAGAAAACCCTGGAAACTAACCACAGAGCAGAACCATTAGCCATGCTCCTGGTTTGCAGTTTCAGGGCGCTGGGAAGGCATTTGTGAATCCTGGGTATAGGTTCAAGTGCAAAATGGGGCCAATCTGCCTAAGAAAGCCCGACATGACTCTCTGACATGTTGCCATTCACCAAACGCGTAGGATGCATCTTTGAGATGACAGGCCCTGGGATAGATGATTCGGATACAGAGATGAGTAAGCCAAAATCTCTCCACCAAAACTCCCAGGCTTGAGGGGAAATTCCAAAGTGATGGGAGAAGTATGGTAGGGAGGTTGGAAAGCCCAGGCAGAAAGCTCAATGTGGCAGGCAAGACTCCCAGAGATGTGCCCTGAAAGGTTCTGTAGGATGAGTAGGAGCTCATTGGGTGGAAGACTAGGAAGAGCAGAGGTGAAGAAAGAGGTGTGGGGGTGGGGCAGGAGTTAAAGAGAGGGAAACAAGGGAGAAAGAAGAGACTAGACACAGAGACAGCCCTGGAAGGAGCAAGTGAGACGGCGGTGTTATACCTGGGCACGTGCCCACAGTGCTGTACTCAGTCAGCTGTTTTTCAGGTAAAAAGCTGGTTCCTTCATTGATTCATGTGTTGATGCCTTTCTTCATTATTGCAGCAGGCATGTATCGAGCATGTATATCGTGCCAGCCTGTTGGGAAGCGCTCATGGTCCCGCTCTAGGCTCTTCACCTGGGCACTGCCTCCTGAGCCTCTATGGGCATTCCAGGCATCAGGGGCTGATCAGAGACCCTAAGGGACCTGTGTGCTAAGAGACCTAGAGCCACTTGCACTTGAGGTCTTCAGGATCCTCACTGGCCACCACTGCTGAGTGTCCCTGTGTGCAACTCTCTGCCACACCCTTTCGTGTTCCCCAGCTCCTCTGCCCCCCAAGACAACCCTGTGGGTTATGCACTGTGGTTTCATAGAGCGGAGAAGGCTGAGGCTCAGAGAGGACGTGGCTGAGGGCCACCGCTGGCTCTGGAATTAGGTCTTCTCATGGACACCCGCGTACTGGGTAAGGCATGGCACAGCTGGGGGGTGTATGTGCGTGTGCGTGTGCGTGTGCGTGTGAGAGAGAGACAGACAGAGGCTCCTGCACTTGTGCACCTAAATGACAGTCCGTTGGTTTCGTCAGCCCTCTCTCTTTTTGCCGATGGCACCCAGGCCACTGGTAGTTCATCAGTAGAACTTCATTTTCTCAGTTGCCCTCTGCTCCTTTCCTACAAAACAGACTAGAAAAGGAAAAGGCCGCAGGAAGCCTTTGTTCCACGTACGAGACAAAGCCATGATTTGCTGATGCTTCTCGCTCCGCCTTGCGCCCCAGTCACGGTGTCCCTCCCTCCCAGGACCCTACCTAGGTGGATGGACAAACCTAACCAGGGCACAGAATGTCCTCTGTTTATAGGACAGTGTTGTCTTCTGTGCACACAACTCAGGGAAGTAGGGTCAGAAAAGTTCACCAATGAAACTCAGCCCTCCAAGTGAGATGGTGGGACAGCTCCCCTAGAGCTCCCGAGCCCCCAACTCCCTCACTGTCCCCCAACCCCGCTTCTGGGGTAACTCAGAGCACTGGGGTTATATGGACAGAGGGTGCACTTAGGAGGGTAAGTTATATCTGGACCCCAGTGCCAGTGACAGCAGATGATCAGAGGCCCCTGCAGCCCGGCAAATGGTGGCTGCTGAGTGAGCCAGGCTCCCCTACAGCCCACGTTCTCAGGCAAAGGACACGTCCCTCACAGGTGACCGCCATTTGTATGTGACACGTCCCTGGCCTGGGTGCACAGCACAGATCTGCGAGTCTCCCGTCTGACCCTCAACATCTCAATTTTTAGTCTACGTTGGAAGTCCTGCCTAATTAGGAGGCTTCTTGCTTCCTGTGAGACTGGCCTTTCGGGCAGCATTTGTAATTAGAGTGTTAGAGTGGCGTGCTATTAACCGCAAGAACCGTGGTTCTTGGGTTGAGTTCATTGCTAATATCTGTATGTAGTGCTCCCCCAAGGTACTGTGCATTACGGTAAACAAACCCCCACCCGTCTGAATTCAGGGATGTGACACAGGTTTTATAAGCACATAATTATATTTATGGAGAGCTAGAGTTCTCTAAGCTCCCTCCTCCAGCAGCCTCTCAACCCACTCCAGAAATAAGTAGGCTTCCATGGTGGGGAGGCCACCATGATTCTTTTCCATTTTTTCTGAGAAAACAGCCTACACGCCAAACTCACGGTTCAAGATTCCTGGCTCTACTCTTTGCTAGAAATGGCTCGGTAAAAGATGTAGGACATTGCGAATGGTTTTCACTGGTCAAGAGAGGGACTGTCACACAGTGACTGTGGGAGTGGCTGTTGGCATGAGCCATGGAGAAAGTGATTTAGTAACGAGTGGAGAGCCTGAAAAATGTCCACCAGACTTGTTCAGAAACTATATCTCCAGACAGGGGTGTACTGTGCAGCCAAAACACAGTGCACCCTGTCTGGAGATATACTCTATTAAATTATTAGAAAGATGTTCACGACAGTATAGTTATTATATATATCAAATTATGATGTCATTATATATGTGCATAAGGAAAGCTTAGAAGGAATGTTAACAGTAATTGTCTGTGATGGAGTTCCCTGATAATTTTCACTTCTTTGTGTGGTTCTTTTTAATCTGAATTATTTATATTAAATAGATATTCTTTCACATTTAGGCAAAAACCATTTTCATCTTTCAAAAAGCAAAAATATATGCAAGTAACATGAAATAAAATTTGAGGGGAAAAAAACAAAACAACACTGAAAGATGTGCACGCCTCCGACCTAGCGGTTTCACTTTTGGAATCAGTCCTAAAGGAGTAAGCCGAAATGCAGACAAAGCAGAATGGCACAAAAGTTGCAGCAGTATTAATATTAATAAAATAGGCAATAACCTCAATGGTAACCAAAAGGATAATTTATGGTGCAGTCAAATGAACGGATATTATGTACCACTTTGGAGACTTTTTGAAGTATTTTTATTAACATGAGACATATGTTTATGTCACAATAATAAATGAAAAGCAAGATAAAAATAACCAAATGGGTCCTAAAAATGGAGGACCATTTAGAAAAATGCAAAGTCAACTCGGAAGCAAATTAAGTCCCTAGACAAGACAATCCCCTCCCTGTCTCAGATCTCCTCGCAGATGATCACAGCAAATTTTGCCAGAGCCTGAAATTCCTGTGATGCCTTTAACGTGCTCACGACTGTTCCTTTAAAGCCAGGGTGACTCCGTGTTTATGCAGAGTCACCCTCAAATAGGTTCACAGTGCAGTTATTGGTGAATAACACAAAATGCTTCCTCTGAGCACTCTTGCAGCACTCCAAAACCCAGCACCTCTTTGTCCAAACAGAAACGTCACCCTGAGCTCCCTGCTGCTGAATGAAGTCTAGCTCTGAAAATGGACAGAGGTACCCAGTCGTGGGAGACTGCTCCCACTCACTGTCCTCTTCAGTCAGAGACACGTGGCTTATTCCTTTGGAGGCTCAGGTCCCAACTTGCTCAAGCATGGGCTCTCCCAGAGCTGCCGCTGCCCAACCCCAACCCCCTGGGGCCCTCACCTCACTTCCCTGCCTCTGTGCCTCGATGGCACTCTGAACACCCTGGAACTTCCAGAATGGACAGCCAATTATGGGGCTTTCTAGACCTGCACTGCTGGCAGGTGCCTTTTATATTTACTCTCTTGTAAGCCACGACCCTGGAAAGACATCTGGTGGGTTGGGATGGAAAAGAAGATGACAGAGACTACACTTTGCTTTGACCTCATCCTTCTTTTTCAGCTATAAAAGTGACGTGTATATTTTTTATATAAAAAATGTAAAAGGTACACAAAGAACACACTGGAAGTCACTTCTCAACTTCCCCAATCTCACTTCCCGGCGTGTGACATAATCTTTTTAGGAATTCATTCTTAATCTTCTTTATAAAAATTGCTCATTTCTGATTACAAAAGTGGTGCATGTCTGTCTCAGGGAATGGAGACAAACACACATAAATATATAAAAGTCAACTCAAATCCCGGTGCCCAGAGATGACCCCGGTTTGCATTTTGATCTGTATCTTCCCATCTTTATTCTATGCATATATGCCTGATTTATTGCAAAATTGGACCAACCTGTAATTCTAAGTTCCAATATGCCTTTCTAACTTAATATGTCATGATCATTTCCCAATGCCACTAAATAGTCTTATATGACAAAATTCTTGTTGGCTGCAGAGTTTTCCATTGGATGCTTTATGATAATTTGTTTATCCAATCCCCTATTGCTGAATATCTATTAGGTTGGTACAAAAGTATTTGTGGTTTTGGGGCTGGCCCGGTGGCTCAGGAGGTTAGAGCTCCATGCTCCATGTTCCTAACTCCGAAGGCTGCCAGTTCGATTCCCACATGGGCTAGTGGGCTCTCAACCACAAGGTTGCCAGTTCAATTCCTCAAGTCCCGCAAGGGATGGTGGGCAGCGCCCCCTGCAACTAAGATTGAACATGGCACCTTGAGCTGAGCTGCTGCTGAGCTCCCGAATGGCTCAGTTGGTTGGAGTGCGTCCTCTCAACCACAGGGTTGCTGGTTTGACTCCCACAAGGGATGGTGGGCTGCTCCCCCTGGCAACTGGACCTGGAGATGAGCTGCACCCTCCACAACTAAGATTGAAAGAAAAACAACTTGACTTGAAAAAAAAGTCCTGGAAGTACACACTGTTCCCCAATAAAGTCCTGTCCCCCTTCCCCAATAAAATCTTAAAAAAAAAAAAAGTGTTTGCGGTTTTTACAATTATGTTTCACCTTTTAAACCGCACTTACTTTTGCACCAACCTAATAGATTGCTTCTGTTTTTCCACTGTTGTAATCACACTGTGACAAACCATAGACGCATGCAAAATCCTGAGACTGTCTCGGGAAACATTTCCAGAAATGGGCAAAAGGTAAAAACATTTTTAAGACTTTAAACAACTTGTCTTTTACTTTTAATTGTGCTTACAGATACATACCCTTTAACTGAAATGGTTGAAATCAACCGTCTCAAACATTTTTCAGTGTACAGTGCAGTCGTGGTAAGTATATTGGCATTGCTGTGCATGAGATCTCTAGGAGTTTTTTGTCTCACAAAATGAAAAACTCTATGCCCATTACACATGAATTCTCCCTGTCCTCCCTCCAGCCCTCAGCAGCCTGCTTTCTGCTGAGCGTTTTTATGGATTTGACCACTCTAGTGCCTCCTAGAGTAAGGGGAATCACACAGTATGTGTCCTTTGTGACTGGCTTCTTCCACTGAGCATCATGTCCTCAGGGTTCATCCATGGTGTAGCAGACGTCATAACTTCCTTTTTATTTAAGGCCGAATAATATTCCACTGTATGTCTGTTCCACATTTTGTTTATCCGTTCATTCATCAATAGACATTTGGGTTGTTTGAGTATTGTGAATACTGCTTCAGTAAACAGTGGTGTGCAAATATCTCTTAAGATCCTGCCTTCGGTTCTTTTGTGTAGTTACCCAGGAGCGGGATTGCTGGATCATGTGGTAATCCTATTTTTAACTTTTTGAGGAACCTCCATATAATTTTCCATAGCGGCTGCACCATTTTGCTTCTCCACTAACAGTACACATGGATCCCATTTTTTCATGTCCTCATCATCGCTTGTTTTCTGTTCTTTCGATAGTGGGTGACCATTCTAATGGGTGTGACGTGATAGCTCATTGTGGTTTTGATTGGCATTTCTCTAACGTTTAGTCATGTTGGGCATCTTTTCTTATGGTCGATGGCCATGTTTTGAGCCTTTTGATACATATTGTCAAACCTTCCTCCAGAAATGTTGGGCAGGTTTAAACTCTCACCAGGAATGTGAGGGCAATTCTCGCTTCAAGCCAACACTGTGTGCCCCTCAAGTTTTAAACTTTCCCCCAAACAATGAAGATGAAATATTAAGCAAGCCATTTACATTTGCCTTGTAATGGTAACAGCCACACACTGTCTTTGAAAATAAAATTTCCTTGAATCAGGTTGACCTCAATTTTCTTCTCCTACCAGTTGCACTGGGATCCAAGACTTTGTTTCTAGGACTTTCAGAATCCTTTTCCTGTTCTAAACAGTTGCATGGCTCCTGAGTTTTATCCTTAAGATTTAAACGGCCACTGGATTCGGAGCATTTCGAGCATTCACATCAAAGATTGCTCCAGAAAGAAGCCCTCGGGTTTGAGTGACAAGCTTAAGAAAGCCCTGCCTTGTTATTCTTGGTCCTCCACTGCGGGCTCCATTGTCTTTCTCTGCTGTTCCTGCCAACTCTTCCATAATACAGTAAAAATCAAAGCCCTAAGTAATAAGAGGTTATTTGCAAATGGTATTCTTTTTTTTTTAAATAGAGCGGTTCCTTGTTAATAAATGAAATTTGTTGAAAACTCTTTTGAGAATCCTCATGAGTAGGCAGAGGCTGGACAGTCTGTTCTCAGCCACCAGTGGTGACAAGATGAAAGCAAGAAAATAGCTCTCTGTCGGCTTCTAACATTCCTCCCAAGGAGCCCTCTTTTAAAATAAGAGTTTTGCACGTTCCCAAGTGTATCTTCATTTGAACTTAAAAGTTATGGCCACTTTTCAGCCCAGCCATTCACAAGGAGTTCCATCCATATTCTCTTGAGCCAAGTGAATGCAGCTACTTCCAAAATGCAGCCGAATATCAGCCTTTCCCTGATGGGTAGTTCCAGAAACGGCAGGGGTGGAGGGTGTAAGTCCCCCCAGAGTTTTTAAAATCATTCAGTAACTTGGTAACAGGCAAAGGCTCTAAGGAACAGCCACCCACCAAGTTTCATGTCGTCAGCAAAACTATTCTGTCTTTAATTCTGTCCCAATTCATCACAAAAAGTATGTGAACCATATTATGGAAAGTCATACAAAATATAAACATTGTACAAGGAAACTGGGTATCAGTTAGAGTACCAACAGAAGACAAAGGCACATTCTAAGTAAGAAAATCTGAGGAGGGTTTATTTATAAGAATGTAGGGTTGGGGAAACCCCATGAAATAGAGCAGCAACAGGAACTGGCAGAAGGAGAGCTGTTACCAAAAAGCACAAGGAAAGAAAGAAGTTACTAGAACCCAAAAAGAGAGATGTCTGGAGTGTCAAAGCAATGAGGTACTAATATGTGCTACTGCATGGATGAACCTGGAAAACGTTACGCAAAGTGAAAGAAGACGGGCAAAAGGCCACATATTATATGCTTCCATTTACAGGAAATGTCCAGAATAGGTGAATACATTGACGCAGTAAGTAGATTAGTGGCTGTCTATGGCTGGGAGAAGGGATAAATGAGGAGAGACTGCTAATGGGTTCCAGGTCTCTTTTGGGGGTGATAAAAAAGTTCTGAAATTCAATAGTGGGTATCGTTGCACAACTCTATGAATATACTATAAACCACTGAAATGGTATACTTTAAAATGGTGAAAATTATGGTATGTGAATTATATCTTTTTTTTCATATGATTTTTATCGTTAATTTTTTTTTTAATTTTTTGGGGTGACAAGTGTTAGTAAAATTACATAGATTTCAGGTGTACAGTTCTGTATTACATCATCGGTCAATTATATCTTAATAATTTTTTTTAAAAAGAGGGGGGAAGTACGACCTTTGGTGGAAAGGCAGAGTCAGCCCAAGGCAACCTAGTGGGGTGGGGTGGGGGGGGTGGAGGAAGGAGGAGAATGTGGGCAGACCGGGGGGAAATGCAATGACCTCTATCTCCTTCCCTCCCTCTCGTTGACTATGGTTCCCCTTTGGCCAAACCTCACTGTAAGCCAGAGGGCAAGGGAGCATTGGTATAGTCTACAGGGGGTAGCCTCCCAAGACAGAGCATGGTGGGAAGATCTGGAGGGCACTCCAAAATAAAAGGGAAACACGAATGTGGAAGCGAGATGAAGCCAGGAGTAGTGACAGTTTATAAAACACATCCTATAAGGTACTCTGTAGTTGTTAGAGTTAGCTCAGATTTGGGTCTGAGCTTCCTAGAAACTAGCACGGAGGGAAATCTATTAGAAAGGACATTTGTGGGGTCCATTCAGTGAAAACAAGCTCAAGAACAAGACAAGGATGGATACAGTCGCATGCTCTGTGTTTAACATGTTGCAAGTGGTGGGGGAAAGATGCAAAAGGAAAGTGGGCAGAGAATTTGCTGCTTTTCTTGGCCTGCTCACAACTCACCACTTCCCTCCCTACAGTCACGTGGCAGACTGCTCCCTTTGACATCCCCTCAATGCCAAAAAATCACAGGATGCCCTATTCCGCGGGAAGGTGTTCCAGCACACTTGTCAAGGGCTCAGTCGAGGGCCAGACCACTTGAGTTTAAACCCCTGCTCTAACAGTTAATTCTCTATAACCTAGGGGAATGGACTTAATCACTCCGTGCCTTAGTTTCTTAGTCTGTAAAATGGAGACAATTAAAATCCACCCCACTCCCCCCCCTAGGGTGGTTACGAAGATGAAATGAAGTAAGGCATAGCAAGTGCTTAGTGCTATGTGCTGGCACATGGTAAGCACTTGATAAATGCCTAAGTTGACCTTAATGCTGATATAAGGGTTGACAAGCCCCGCACGACTATCTCATTTCCTTTGCTCATTTTCACAGGGGAGGAGAAGGAGGCCCAGAGAGGGTCATGACAGATCCAAAACCACATGGTCAGAAGAAAGGCAAAGTCAGGAAAAGGACCTCGCCTCCCTTCTCGGCGCATTACGGTAACGCTCGGCAGTGGCTCCTGTGTTTCTATTGTGCCTAGAAACTGTCCCCTGGGCAGCCCATTTGCACTGCGGGCATAGACAGAGCCAAGTCCTCAGAACGTAGCTTGTGCTGGGCGTGCAGTAAATGCTCGTGGTATGAACTTGTGAATTGTTCTTACCACTCAGGGCACACCAGGAGCTCTTTGAGGGCAGCATGTGTGCCCAATTCTTCTTTGTCTGTTTAGTGCCTGGCACAGGAGCCTGGCACAAATTAAGTGCTTAGTAAATATTTTACGTGTATTAATTATTAACATCTGAGGCTATTTATAAACAACTACGTGGGAAAAGCCCACTTGGGATCATGGTCTGTATGAGAAGTTAAATTCTCAACCTACTTACAAAAGGCTGTGTCGAAACATGGCTACAACCTCCCCCAAGAAGTCTGGCTTCCTCATAATGACATGAAAGTGAAAATGCCATTTAAGGTGACATGTGAACCTATCCCAGAGCTACAAATTATCCTTTGACCTGAGCTTGCTCATTCTGCCAGGTTATCTGAGAAAAATCAAGCCCTGGGCCCAAGTGTTATGCATTCATTGTAAGTAAATTCCAGTCTCTATCTGCAGTGGGTAGAGTTGTGTCCCCATAGATGACGTGCCAAGTCCCAACTCTTGGCAACTATGAATGTGACTCATTTGGAAACAGGGTCTTTGCAGACGGAACCAAGTTAAGCTGAGGTCGTACGGGATTAGGGTGGGCCCTGCACCGTTGACTGGTGTCCTTCTGAGAATGGAAGACAGAGGCCCAGATAATAGACACACAGGGAGACCGAGGCAAAGATTGGAGTCATGCATCTATAAGCCTCGCACACCAGGATGGCCAGCAGCCACCAGAAGCAGGAAGAGGCAGAGAAGGATCCTAGAGTCTTCAGAGGGAGTGCGGCCCTGCTAACACCTTGATTTCAGATTTCTGACCTCCAGAGCTGTGAGAGAATAAATTCCTGTTGTTTTAAGCCACTTAGTTTGTGGTCCATCCCTGCCATACTTGCTTTTACATTTCCTGTCAATTTCTGCTGAAGGGGAAACTCTGAAGAGGCAAGACAGGAAGTTATACTGACAACAGCCACCAGCTTAGTGAGCTCCTACTGTGTGCCAGGCTCTGAACCAGATGCTTCCAAAATTAATCTCATTGACTCCTATCACCAATACTATGAGCAAAGTGCTCACTTCTTCATTCAACACGTTTCTAGAACACCCACTACGGAGACTGTCTTAGCATGGGTTCCCCCGGAAGCAGAACCTCAGACAAGGTCTCAGGTGCAGGGGTTTTATTTGGAAGGTGACCCCAGGAAGCAGGTTCCCCCAGGGATTCTGAAAAGTGTACAGAACACGTTTCAGAATTGTGTGTGCAAAGAATGGGAGCCCAGAGCATCTCCCCACCTCTCCTGGCCCCACTGATGGGCACTGCTCATGGAAATTCCACCCTCCACCACACTTTACCTCCTCTGAACTTCCGGACTGTACCTGAATGCAAATGAATGGGACCCAGCGTTGTTGGAGAAGGCTCAGAGCAGAAAGCTGTGTCATCTGTGAGTGAGGTGTGTGCTTATGCTGTCAGTACAGGGGGAGCCTGGGTTTGCACCCAACCATTCACCTCAGCTGCTACCCTGTTTTCCCGAAAATAACACCTAGCCGGACAATCAGCTCTAATGCGTCTTTTGGAGTAAAAATTAATATAAGACCAGTATTATATTATATTAATTATATTGTATTGTATTGTATTATATTATATTATATTATATTATATTATATTATATTATATTATATTATATTATATTATATTCCCAGTCTTATAGTAAAATAAGACTAGATCTTATATTAATGTTTGCTCCAAAAGATGCATTAGAGCTGATTGTACGGCTAGGTCTTATTTTCGGGGAAACACGGTATTGAAATCAAAGGTGGGTCAAATAGATTTGGGGGGTGGGGTGCAGGGCCAGCTACATAATTTGTAGGGCCCAGTGCAAAATGCAACTGCAGGGCGCTTGGTTTAAAAAATGATTAATAATTTCAAGACGGCAACGGTAGGACATTAAACCACACAGAGGGCCCTGCTACGCGTGAGCCTGTGCAACTGCTCAGATTGCAGCCATGAGGCCAGACTGCAGTGGGCAGCCTGGTGGCATCTGCTCAAAGTGCCTACTATGGGCCGGGCGCCATGTTGAATGCTTTACACATGCAGTAAATAGTAGTCAATTATATCATGCTGTACAGCAATCGCATTAAATATATCTCTTCAGTGGGAATGAGTTCAGGCAAATGCAAATTACTTTCTATCTGAGGAGGCCATAATTCCACACTAGGTCTACCACCTGCTAGCCTAGAACCACCTTGAGCACAAACCTGATGACTTTCAATTTGTCTACAAAGAGCTTTAGTCAAACCCAACGCTGCAGAAACATGTTATGGTTTCCTGGTTATCATCTACAACATCAAAACATCACAAATCTCTTGTTTGGTGGACATTTAAATACGATATTTAACGTGAGTAACGTCGGTCTGCCTTACCCAATACAACTGCCAAAATGCCACAGATATGTTACAATTTTTTCCTGTCATCAAGAAACCATTCATACGAAATTTAAAAATGAGTTATCAGATCATGGGGCTTACATTTTTATAACCTTTAGAACAATAATTTCTACAGGCCCTCCCTAATCCCGGCCCCTACACCCCCCCAGTTTCTGATGAAGCTCCCGGCTCTCAGCTGGGCATACACCCTCAAGTTCAAAGACAAGCAGGAAGATGACCCAGTGCCTACTCAGAAAGGCCAGCAGACCTTGTGACAACCAAATGAGTGTGTGACTCTCAATTGAATCCTGAGTCAAATAAAAAAAATTTACAAAAGATGTTTTGAGACAATTGGGAAATTTGGAAAATGGTCTGGGAATTAGCACGTTTCAAACTATCTGAGGTGAAGGACAAGTTTTTGTTTTTCAGTGTCTCAGACTGTTGCTTTTGTAAAATATAGTAAAAATGAATTCTTTAAAAATATATAAAATGCGAACCCAGAATTATTATTATTAAACTTCACAAGCCTAAAATTACTCTGTCGAATTGCTATGAAAGCTTCCAAAAGCTAGCTCTCAATTTCAGTATTTAGTATGTTGCAGACCTGTAACAAATAGTCTGCAGGTAAGCTGACCACACAGTGAATAGCCTTGAATTGACGGGCCTTGTGTTATGAGGTACTATTAATTTTCGTAAGTGTGATAAGATATTAAGGTTTTGCAGTAGAAGATTTTTCTTAGTACGTGTTGAAGTAATTAAGGATGAAACATCAGGATTAATTAGGGATGAAACATCAGGATGTCTGCGACTTACTTTTAAATGGCTCCAGGAAAAAAATTATTTATGAATAGAGAGAAAAGAAAGGGCCAAAGCCAATGGGATGAAATGTGAACAAATGATTCCAACAGGTGGCAGGCCTACGCGTATTCACTGTACTGTTAAATCCACTTTTCTATAGATTTGAACAATCTTGGAATGAAAAGTTGGAGAGGGAAGAAAAGCTAGCAAACCACAGCTTCATTTCTTCCTGGCACAAATTAAATGTGAGGCCAGGTCTCCAGAGGTGCTCGGACCAGGGGGCCAGGTATATTCACCTGTCCATATCCCAGTAAGAACTAGGCAGGCAAGACAGCACAGCCAGGGAGAGTCTGGGTGGCCCCAGACCTGTAAGTTCCAGCTGGGCTTGTCTGCTGGGAGGCCTTGGCAAGGGACCTAACCTTGCCGTCTCAACATCCTCATCTGACATGCCAGGCCTGCCCAGGGTAATGTGAAATGATGACGCTTTCTTGGGATAAGTAAATGCACCATGAATGGTGGGTATTGGCAAGCATGGGCTCTCCTGGCCAGCTGACCTGATGAACATGGGCCTTATTTGCAGATTTTCAGGGAAAAGGATGGGCAAATGACTTTTTTTTTAGGTATAAAATTCCCCAGAGAGCACAGACTCACTGAAGTCAGCTCCATCGTTAGGGCATTTTTGCAGGTGATTGAACTGCAGGCTACATTAAGACCTTTAGACCCTAAAACCAATTCTAGTTGGGGCTGAATAATTTCATCTGACCATGGGACTTGCCCCTCCTTCCCTTCTCCCTTCCCCCACTCACCCTCTTACCCCCCCCCCCACCATGTGCCGAAATTCCAAGCGTCTGGCCATTTCCAGTTTCCATCTCTCTCCACCATGAGCCTGGCGGTGGGCTGACTCACATCAGTGCTCTGTATGACTCTGGTGTTAGTCATGATTGCTCACACGTCTGAAGGTCTGCCTGTCATGGGCCTTCCCTGCTATAAGAAAACTAACATTCCAAGGGTAGGGCCAAAGGCTGGACATGTGAGGAGGTGGCCTCACAAGAGACCAAGGGACTTTTTAGACTCATGTTGGCTTCGGTTTGACTCCATGGGTCACGCATAGAGAATTCTGGGCTTTCTGCTCTGTGTTTCACTGTGCAAGGATTAAGCATGTTTTATCCGGTATTTAAATTAGTTTTCCAAGGTGGTTGAAGTACCTTGAACTTGGAAGTCTGCCACTCGCTGGCTGGGGGACCTTAGGCAAGATACTTAATCAGGACTGGCGACCTAATTTGTGGGGCCTAGTGCAAAATGAAGATGCAAGGCCACTTGCTCAAAATTATTCAGAATTTCAAGACGGCGACAGCAGAGCAGTAAACCGAGTGTGGGCTTTTCTGAGCACAGGGCTGTCCGACTACACTGCACGACCGACCGTGGAATTGGCCCTGTACCTAATCCTCCCAGAGCTTCAACCCTCACAGACCACTGGGGTTTAATCCCTCCCTTGAATTACGTGAGGATTAAATGAGGTAATACTTGGGCCAATGCAATTTCCCTGCCACCCTCCCTCCATGGAGGGAGCAACCAGCTCAGGTCTCTGCACGGAGGGTCCTGCCTGGCCTGGCATGGAGCAGGCGCTCCTTCTGTGTTTGTTGAAAGGTCATGGCTCAATATGTTTGTTTATTTCCTCCGTACGTTCCACTACAGCTTCACTCGTTTCTGTGGATCCACATGCTTATTTTGTTTTTCCTAGGACTGGAGTCATTGTTTTTCAAAGGATTTAGAACGAGTGTGTTTGTGTTTCCCTAAAAAACAAGTGCCAATGAAGTTCTGAAACAGAGCTTCCACCACTCCCACCTGTACCCCTCACCACAGAGGGTATGAGCTCTGAGGCTTCCACACAGAGTCGAAAAGGGCCACAGCACCTGTAAAGGCCACATGTCCTCGCCGATTCGAATGAATTATGAATCACATTGGGATTACGTTATAGCCACAACGAGCACAGCTATTCTACACAATTGTGTGATGAAATTCCCATCTCCGTTCATGACAGCCACTGGGAGCTTCCGATAATTGTGATTCTGAAGTGAGAGAAACCCTGAAGGACCGAGACAGATGAGTGAAAATACAGTGAAGTCCAACTCTAGCTGCACAGACCCTTGAAATCCTCAAGTGCCCACAACTAGTCCATTTTATTGCACAATACAGTTACAATAAAAGGACCCACGACTCTCTAGGGCCACTATCTTTTTTCCTACAGCCATTGGTTCCTGGAAATGAAACAGGAGAGAGATAGGGAATGGAGAAACAGGGACCCCAGGTAGAGGGAAGGCTCGCTGTGCTCCAGCAGGGGGCCTGGCCCGTGGGGCTTTGACAGGCCCCCACTTGCGGTTCTGAGACATCAAGTCTGCTCCCAGGGAGGCACCAAGGGGAAAAGAATCATGCCTTCCTGTTTAAAGGCTACTACATGGGAGAAAATAAGTGCCTTTCAAACTCAGCACTTCACCCTGGGACTGTGGATTTCACTTTTTTCACTACTTTTTAAACAACATCTTATGTTGAAATAATTTTTAAATTTACAGATAAGTTGTTAGGATTCCCTATCTATCACCCCAATTCACCAGTTTTTAACATTTTGCCACATTTGCTTTATATACATATTTTTTCTGAATTATTTGTTGCACACATCGTTTCCCTTTGCTCCTTTACTTTTATAAATCATAAAAATAATATAACAAAACAAAGATTAAAAAAACTTTAAAGATAACCCTAAATCCTACCTCCCTAATACTAATATGTTCAATTAAAATTACTTTATTCTCTTTGTCAGTTTGCAAATATGACTTTTTAACAGCTCATATTCACTGATCCATCCATCCATCCATCCATCCATCCATCCATCCATCCATCCAAGAAACACGTAATCAAGCACCTTTTACTGTCCAGGCCCTACAAAACAGATCAAACCATCACATAATTTCATGGTTACAAAATGTGTAACTGCCATTGAGGGCAATTCGTGCCCCCTCTGTACCATTTGTCCCCCCAAAGAAGTCCCTGCCCTATGTCAGAAATGTTGATATGGTTGGGTTTTTATGTATTTATTAATATTTTCTGACCAACTTCCAAAAAAAATATTTTAGGTGGCTATAGTAAAAACATATACACAACCCTACAGTTCATTAAAAGAAAAAAAAAAGTGAAAATGGAAATCCTTCTAACAGTGTCTCAGTCCAGTTTGTTCAAGTCCAGGAACTGACTCTTGTGTCATCTGTGTGTCATCACCAAACAAGATTTTATTGAGCTTGATTTTCCATGATTTATATTATCAGAACAGTTGGTATTTTGTTTTCCAGATATAAAATTATATGAAACGATTTAATATGCCCTTTCAAACAACACAAACCACTCCTCTCACACTCACTTTTCATGGAGGAAGGAAGGTATTGCTTCCTGGAACGTGACAATAGGCTGGTTGGCATCTTGGGCATTATGTGTGACTTTGAGCTTCCTATGAGCCAAGGCAACAAGGGATCAGTTTGTTTACACAGTTTTAACAATCCGTTGAAGGCAAACCATTAGTTCTTCAAGAGATGCCCTGTATTTTCTTCTGAAGGAACAGAGATGACAGAAACTCCCATGTGTTGAGGGAGCATTTGGACCGGCACTTGCTGCCCCCACCCCGCCAGCCCACCGTGTGTGTGTGTGTGTGTGTGTGTGTGTGTGTGTGTGTCTTGGAGAGTGGCCAAAGAATGTGACTGGACTGATGGCCTATGGTAGGACTGTTCCCCATGTTGTGTCCTGGATGAACCCATGGCTTCTTGGAGGATAGAGAAAGCACCTGAAAGTTTAGAGGCACTGTGCAGACATGGGGGAGATGGCCCTGTGGTAGGGGCTGGGTGGGGGCTTTGGAAGGTCAGCTGTGCCAGGTCAGTAGAGGAATGGCTGGGCCCCCAGGAATAATGCCCCTGCCTTCTGTGTGCTGACAGTTACACCTGCCCCCACACTACAGTACTGGGGCTCCCTGGGCCAGACCCCTCAACTAGAGAGCTAGGACCCCTCCCCCAGAGCCTGGAGGCTAGAAAACACCCCCTATCTGAATCCCAAATTCTAGTACCTGGAAAGGAGGAGAGAGACTCCTTGACAAGAGAGAGAGATGACTTTGATAAGGATTTTGAACTTGATGTGCCATAAGAGACCCCTTAACCCATGGACACTGGTTAACCCAGAGGAAAGAGAGTCAAACCAGAAGACATGAAGTTACTTTCAATGGCAACATCCGGTGGGAATGGACTCTCCTGGGCAAATGAGTTGAGTTCCTCAGAATAAAGAAAAAGGCTCTTCTCTACATCCCAGGGCAGTGTGTCCCTTTCAGACTCCTCCCACTGAGGAAGCTTGAGTCAAGAGATGACCTCAACAAATGAAGCATTCCAGGTGATTGGATTTTTCTATTTAACTCAGACCGTCAGGAAAAAGTGATTATGGATCTTTTACAAGGAGTGTTAGATGCGACCTTTTTGAACTCTTTAAATTACTTCTTCCTCAGTATGAAAGTAATATATGGAACCCTTATTCTCAGTAACCAATAGTTTATTTTCTGCTTTCTCATTATCATAGCTTTTTGTTGTCATTGTTCTGAAATTGATCTTTGGGAGCCTTAAACACCACCATACCGTATCCAACTTTGACTTTTCATTATTTAACTGGTGTCTGAAAATATGTTTAATTCCTGGGCTTTCTTTCTTCCCTTTAAAGATTAGCTTGAAGTCTTATTATGAAACAAAGAAAAAACATTCAAATAAGAAGATGCTAAAAATATGTTTCAAAAGTAACTAACTTTGCCTTTCCTGGATCCATGCTGATAATGAAGACATATATGTAAACAGAGGCCCTTCCCGATTGGGGTGGGGTGTGTCAGACTCAGACAGAAAGGGATCCAATCAAGCTCTCACTTGCTAGCAGTATGACCCTGGGGAAGTCACAGTCAGTCACCTCAGTTTTCCTCATCTATAAAATGGGGATTAATGGGGATTAATACTAGTATCTCTCTCTTCAGGGGCTGCTATGAGGATTAAAGATGAATGTGAAGGGTTTAGCCCAGAAACAGCACCTCATGAGTTGGGGCAATCATCTATTGCTATTGTTATTTTTATGACTCTTCTTTTTTAATACATGTTGAGATACCAGAAACTGAACCCCACCAGTTAAATAGGATTAGATGGGAGGAGATCGTGGAGAGTACTGAAAATGAGCATTTCAGTACTATATTCTATAAACACACAGAGATAAAAATTAGTAAAAGTCACTTATTCTGTAAATTAACTGAAATGTATTTTAAAACAATATTTTCTCTTTATTTTAATATTTTTCTCATTGAAAATTCCCTTTATATATAGTAATAAATACACACTAAGAAGCTTGTAAGATAAAAGCTACTCTGCAACATTTTAGACTATGATAAAATGTAAATAACAGAAAGTTTACCATTTTATTCATTTTTAAGTATAAAGTTCTGTAGGATTAAGCATTCACAATGTTGTGCTACCCATCACCACCAACCATTTCTTTTTCGTCACTCCAAACAGAAACTCTGTGCTCCTGAAACACTAACCCCCTTCTCCCCTTCCCACAGTGTTTGGTAATCTCGACTCTACTTTCTGTCTCTGAATTTGCCATGTAAGTGGAATCCAACAGTATTTGTCCTTTTGTGTCTGGTTTATTTCACTTAACGTAATGTCCTCAAGGTTTATCCATGTTGTAGCATATGTCAGCATTTTCCTCCTCTTTAAGGCTGAATAATATTCCATTGTGTCTATGCCACATTTGCTTATGAATTCATCCTTTGATGGACATTTGAATTATTTCCACCTTTTGGCTATTGTGAATAACGCTATGAACATACAAATATTTGAGACCTTGCTTTCCATTCTTGTGCATATATACCTAGAACTGGAATTGCTGGATCATATAGAAATTCTTTGTTACTTTTTGAGGTACTACCAAACTCTTTTCCACGGTGGCTACACCAACTACATTCCCACCAGCAACGCACAGTTTTCTGATTTCTCCACATCCTTACCAACACTTTTATTTTTTTTAATAGCTATTCCAAAGGACGTGAAGTGGTATCTCCTTGTGGTTTTGATTTGCATTTGCCTGAAGATTAGTGATGCTAGGCGTCTTTTCTTGTGCTTGTTGGTCATTTGTATGTCTTCCTTTGAGAAATGTCTACTTAAATCTTTGTCCACTTTTGAACTGGGCTGTTTTTTGTTGTTTGGAACATCTTTTTCTTTTTTAAACAATTGAAGTTTGAAATAATTCATATGTTGGGGGAAAATGGGCTCAATGTTTTAAAATACAGGGTGTCAAGTGTGAGAGAGAAATTAATTTTTGGCTCTGAGGATGCCTTTTTTTAAACATTCTTAAAACAAAGAACAGAATATTTTCTAAGTTAGGTCAAATCATAGTAGACATTAAATTTGTACAAGTGATATGAAAAAATCAGCTTTTTGTAGTTTCTGGGTGAGAGTAGAGGGCCACTCGGAACCAAAGACCATCTGTGAAATAAGGAAGCAGAACATCTTTATGATTACAGTTATAGTTTATGCCAAGAACTAGCTTAGGCACCATGACCTTCAAGCAAAACTGCTTGGGCGAGGGGAGCCCTGAAGATGTTTGTGAGGATAGGGAGACCCAGAAGCTCGAGAGAACTGGCAGTGCTGAACAGGCAAACTGGACAGGCAGGTAGTTGGCCTGACCTGGGCCTATGAGGGCCTAGTAGAAAATGTGCCTCAGACGTCTTAGCAACCCCATTACGTGAGCTAGCGGGTAGGAGATGCCGGGTCCTGCGCTGGCATCACACCTGGGAGGTCTTCAATCGAGTTTTAAAACCTTATTGTTTGAGGATGAAACAACCATCAGGAGTCACGGCCCCCACATAGCCGGTGGCGCAGGCCACAGCTGAGCGCACTTGAGCAAACGAGCAGCGAGCGCCTACGCCCTGCTGCGGGCCGGAGCACGAGTTCTTCAAATATTAATAGACTGAGGGCGGGAACAGCGCTCTTTGGGATGCAGAAAGGGGTCTAGCAGCTCGAGGGCCCTCGCTGTGGCCCCCAGGCACTAGCCTGTTTCCTCGGCTCGACGGGGTGTGGTGCACTCCGGGCACGCTGAAGGCCAAACCGAGCCACTCGGTTCTAGGAATGGCGGAGACCGCACCTCACTCCCCACCCCATGTCTTTCCTGCTCTACGTCTCAATCCAGTTCGTAACATCTCAATACGGTTTTGAAACAGATCGAGACTCAAGGCTCAGCTCAGCCCACACCCGGGCGCTTGGAGGACGCGCCGCCGACGTTCGGGAAGGCGGATGAGAGTGTGGGGAGCTCGGGGGCGCAGGAGAAGAGCCCTCCGACCCGCAGCCGCAAATCCGGCTGCAACACCACGAGTCACGGGCGTGGAATGCCGTCCAGGCGCGGTCGGCGCTCGGCCTGGATCCCCCGGTTTGGTGTCCAGACGCGGCGCGTCGGGACGGCGCGGACTCTCGGCAGCGGGAGGGCGCCGCGCGAGCCCAGGATTCGGGCTCTCCGGCCCCCCAGGTCGCAGCGCGCCTCTGTCCCGCGAGGCCGGGCGCTCCCACCCAAGACGAGGCTTTAAAAATAGCCCCGGCGAGATCCAGGCAACAGGAAGGAACATTTCTTTTTTTAATGTGTAAAAAACGTTTCGCTTCTCGTAGGGAACACAACCGCTGCAAGTTCCAGCACATCGGGCCCCTTCCCCGCGCACCCACAGCCCTCGCCGCCTCTCGGCCAAAGCGCGGGCATGGTCTCCCAGATCCGGATTTGGGGACCGCAAGTGCCCCCTGTGGCCGGCCCGCGCCTGACCCCGCGGGCCTGGAAGGCAGAAACGGCCGGCGCGGGGGCCCAGAAGGAAGTTGGAGTCGCCGGGCGGGGAAGGGGGCAGGTCCGCGCCGCGGGCCTGGAGGGGGCCCCACGAGGCCAGAGCCACCCCAGGGCGCGGAGCCCAGGCCCGCCCGGGCTCGCGTCCCCCCACGTGGCCGGCCGCACGGTGCCCCACGTGGAATGGGCGGAGGAGGAAGAAGGGCGAGGGAGGGCCGCAGTCCGCGCCGCTGCCGCAGGACCCCCGCCCCTGCCGCCAAGGCCCCCGCGCTCCTCGAGGGCCTCCCGGGCGGGGCCCGGCCGGGGAGTGCCCGCTGCGCCGCTCCCCCTCGCCCGCCCGCCACGCCTGTGTGCACTTTCTCGGAGCTACTAATCCCCGGAGAGAGCCGATTTGTAGTGAGGAGTAGCTGTAAGGGGGCGAGGCCGGCCCATGTGGGGTTGTGTCATTGGTTTGCAAAGAGAGACCCCGCCTTTGCCAAAAAAAAAAAAAAAAAAAAAAGAGGAGTGAGCGGGCGGCGACCCTCACCTCGCCTCCCGCCTAGCTCCTGCGCAGCCGGCGGGCACCGGGAGACACGGCCGGCGCGGCGTCTTTCCCTTTCCTTTTCTCTCCGTTTTCCTCCTCCTTCTCTGGAGAAAACAAATAAAGAAGAGCAAATAGCCGGGAGGCGCTCGGCATCCAGGACGCTCCCTCCCCCGATCCAAGTTGGAATTAGCATCCTCTTGGGGGTGAGCGTGGCGCGGGGCGTGCGCGGACTGGGGACCCCCAGCGCAGCCCCTTCTGGGCGGGCGGACGAGGGGCCGGGACCTGGGTGGGGAGGATTGGGAGCCGGGTGGGCGGAGGAAGGGGGTGGGGTGGGTGGGGAAGTAGGAAGAGGCTCGGCGGCGAGGGGAGGAGGAGGAAGGGAAGGGGAGGGGTGGGGAGGGGAGGAGGGGAGGGGAGGACTGCGCGGGAGGGGGAGGGGCGGGGAGCTGGAGAGATTAAGTTTTTGTGTGTGTGTCCCTGTGTGCGTGTGTCATTTTAAGGTGCCCCGGGAGCGGCCCAGAGGAGCCGGCAGCGGCCCGCGGAGCGAGGGACGGAGCCGGGAGCCATGCCGCGCTGAGGGGGCCGCACTGCCGCCGCTGCCGGGTGGGGTGGGAGGGGCGGGAGCTGCCGCCGCCTCCCGGGTGGGCGCCCTTCGCCGTGGACGCCGGCGGCCTGGGACGAGGTAAGAGGGTCCCCGGGGGAGGGCTGGGGCCGCCGCGCCCGCCTCACTGCGCCACTCGGGGAGGGGGAGGAAGGCGAAGGACGCGGAGCCGGCATCCGAGGACATATTTGGTCTGCGCCCCGGGCCCGGTGTCCCCGCTCGGCGCCTGGGGGTGGGCGCCGGCCTGGGGATCCCTGCCTGCCGCTCCCCGCCGCGGATAGCGCCGGCTGACCGCCGTTTCTGCCAGGATTTTTGTTGTTGTGATGAGAGTTGATGAATGCGAAGTAGGCGGTCACCTTCCTTCCCATCAGGATTGGCAAAAAAAAAAAAAAAAAAAGAAAGAAAAAAAAAAAGAAACCCCGAGTGCGGCGGCGTCCGGAGGGCAGCGGCGGCGGCGGCGGCGGCGTCTCGGCGACGGTTTCCTAGGCGCCCCCGGCTCCTGCCCCCCGAGGCCGGTGGGTGCCCGCGCGGGGGCCGCCCGCGACCCAGGCCGAGAGCGAGGCACGCCGCGGGGACAATACGGCCGGATTCCCCCGGGACCAGGGGTCCGAGCGCTCGGGGCCTTGCGCCTGCGGGGCGGGGGCGGGGGCGAGCGGGGGTCCGCGGGGAGATCGGGGCGCGCGCGGCCTGGGGCCCCCCGGGGAGCGGCCCCTGCTGGTCGGGGATCCCGCGCGGCGCTCGGGGAGCGCAAGCGAAAGACGGAAAAGGAGGCGAAGTGGAGCCCTTTTGTTTTGCCGGCCCCGCATTGTTGGCTCCTCCGGGCAGCCGGGCCACATCTGCCGCCGCCGCCACTGCCGCGCCGGGCTCGGCTCGCCGAAGTCGCAGCGGGGCGGGGGCCCGGGGCGGGGGCCGGGCGGGCCGGGCATTTCCTCTGCCCGGCCGCGCTCCCGCGGGCACCACTTCCTCCTCGCCCGCCCAGTCGGGAGCCTGGCCCGCCCGCCTCCCCCGCCGGGGCCGCACTTTTCGGGTGGGGCGAACCAGAAAGAAAAAGTTTCGCAGGAGGGGCCGGCGAGGGCGCGCCCGGGGCAGCGGGGACCCGGCGCGGCCGCCCCTTCCTCCTCGTGCTCCGCGGCCGCGGGGAAGCGCCTTTCTTTCTCTCCCTCGTGCTCGTCCCGGCGCCCCGGGGCAAGTTGGGCAGAGGCGCGCGAGAGCGGGGCGCGCCGGGGCCTTATCCAGCGGGAGGCCCACGGCGCGGCCCATCGCCCGCTGCCCACGCAGCGCCTCGGTGCGGGAGGCCGCGGGCCTGGGAGCTCGGCGCGGTCACCGCCGGCCGCGGCGACACACACACGCGGACACACACTCTCCCGTGCCTCGCTTTTCGCCGCCGCGGATGGTCGCGGGCAGCACCGAGCGTGCGTGTGCGGACGTGTGGCGATCCCGCGCTGTCCCCGACTACTTTCTCCGGAGGCAGCCCAGGCAGCACTTGGCTCCAGGGGTCCCCGTGTTTAGTAATTTACAGGGAAAAGGAGGAATGTTTCGTAGAAATCCCGCTTGCGCTGCGTCCGTGCGGGGGAGGCTGCTGCCAGGGGCCTACGTCGTCATGCCTGGCTCACTTGCCCTTTCCGTGGTAAACAGATCTTTCTGGATCCCCCCCTTTTTCTTCTCTAAAGATTGGCGATCGGGTTAAGTTCTTAGAGAGTCGGATGTGAGTGGCTGGAAGGGTAGACAAGAGAATTCTATAAATATGCATTGGGAATTTCGAATGCTAAATGCCTTATTTGCAATTCTGTTGGACATTCTGGAGACTGGTATATTTTTATCTGACATGGATAATTTGGAGGGGACGTGTATTTTGGTTGGATTACAAAGTGATTCTGTCTTCTTACTTTGGCGAAATATATCAAACTCTCCTACAAGTCTTTCAAAGAATATCTTCCCTGCTAGGTGCTTGGGTTCAAAGGCAGTTTAAGAATTACCCCGTGTTCAGCACCCAAGACTGCAATTCTGCCTGTAGGGTTTTTCAAAGTAGAACTAGTTTTCGTGTACTTAGGAGAATTCCACCGTTTTGAAATTTTTTAATCTTTTACATTTTGAAGTAATGGGACTTTAAAGGATCTTGTTTTTATAATCATTTGATTTCAAAGAGTACTTCTTACAGCAATTATAGAGTGATATTCAAAATGCTAATTAAACACTTTAAGTCAGAGCAGCTTTAATATTGAAATAGGATTTTTTTTATTTTAAGTAACAGGGAACGTATCCTAGAGTGGGAACACTAAATGTCCTTTTGTCTGAAATCAGATCTCTGAACTGCTCTGACACTCTCCTGTAAAACCCCCCAGTGCCCTTTTTATTGCCCCCCAAAGAAAAGTTAATGAGATGGTGGGTTTCAAGCAAAAAAGCAGGCCCTTCCTTCTTGCAAAATATGCTTGCAGTTGCCATTGAAGTTGGACGTTAGCCGCGAATGCACTTGCTTTTAATGAAACCAGTTTAATCGTTCACACTTGATAGAGTACAACAGGACCAAACAAAGGAAAAAAGCCAGCATATTTCTGTAGAGCACGGAGGGTTTAGTGTAAGTGTTGATGTCTGGTCACCCCCTCTCCCCACTCTGCCCCCAGTATGAAGGAGTGAGGCTTGAAGGCAGAGGGGATTTATGACTGTGATTGGTTTTCTATGCGCCGGGGGGAGGGGACCCCAGTTTGTCCCTGTAAAAAGCAGTTCTTAGAGGGAATTTTAAAATCTTCAGTTTGGCGCTTGTTTTGAACCTCATATGGTGCTTTTTGGTTTAAATCTTCCCTGTTGGGGAAGATACGGGCTAAGGGGTATGTGGTCATCCTCCATTCTAATTGTAGTGAGGGTGGGGTTGCCCTGCAGATTGTGCTCAGGGCCCTGTGTTATTTACGACTTCACTTGGGATCTTTGAAACTGGCCCTTGAATGGGTGTTCTCCTGGGGGAGGGGCAGGGTGAATTACCTTTGCTTAACTGATTTTTTTTTTTAATCTCTTTGTCTCTAAAATATATATTTTTTTGCTAGGTGCGAGTTGTAACTTATGTCTTAGGACTTAGTCATTAAGTCAGTGAAGAAATATTTGCAAAGTATGTCTCTCTCAAGTTAAAGTAAAAAAGTTTGGCTACTTAAAAACAAACACTACTAGCATTGTAAAAATACACCAGTGACATACTTTGTGAGATATTTTGGCCTTTTCAGACTCAGGGCACACCTGTCCCGGTCTTGGAGGAGTTGAGTTTGCTTTCCCTGGCATTGTTAATCTCGGTCGTGTACACAGGATGAAACAGGAAAACTTGCTATCTGACTAATTATTAACTAGCCTGTCAGTTACCCTTTCAGGGAATAATCAATGACTTTACTCTTGACTTTTAAAACTCCAAACAGAAATCCTATTCATAAGTCTGAAAAACATTTTAAAGGAGATGAAACAAACAGCCACAACAACAAACAAAACTACAAAATCAACGTGCCACTTTTTCAGTGTCTAAGGACCTAAGCACAAGGTAATGAGAACGTAAAATAGGTACTGAAGAAGCATCTTGCTGGATTTGAAGAGGCTGTTTTGCTGGGAACTACCAAAATCCTAAAGCAAAGGGAGCTCAAGGATGGCTCACAACATTTGAAATCCTTGATTCACAGACTAAAAACAAAAAGGGGCGGACATCTCACCAGGAATGACCCCACCAAGAGGGAGCCCCAGAGTGCCTGCCATTGGCCAGCAGTCCTTCCATTGTGAATCCTCTTTGGAGGCCAAGTTATACCCTTTGCACTTAACGCTTTCCCTAAATGGAAAAAATTTAAAGAGTTAACAGCAACGGTGGAATGGCCACCCCAGGTGTCATTTTTTTTTTTTTTACCACTGTCATTTCAATATAGAAGGGTTGTCATCATAATATATGTGGGTGCGGCCTGGGTCCCTCTTAATAATGTTTCTATCAGTGAAGAGCAGCAGCCCAAGTGTCCCATGTCCCTGATACAGGCCACAAATATTTATTCATACTGTACATGATTGGGAAAGAAAATTTATCTGTTAGGGCACAGCTCAGGTAATTATTTCCACCGTCTGACTGATAGTTCCATTACAGAGGGTGGAACACATTTTTGTAGTCATTAAAGAATGGGAGTGCAGGTTGCCTGACCCTTTCAAAAGAAGTACTTGTACCTAACAGAAGTGAACCCATATAATGAAATATCAGGGTGCCTAATTTCCCCCAAACCTTCCTGTGAATCGCTCGCTAAGGAATGCTTGTGTGGACTTCCTTTACTGAAAACTTTTAGTAGGCACATGAAAATGCTGGAATAGATATGCTCTTAGAGACTGTACTGCCTGGGCAGGTATCAGTTTTCTGCCTTACAGCTGGTAAGCATGACCTAATTTACACCAGTACAGTTACAACTCCCTGGGAAAGAAGGAAAAATGCAAGGCTGCTCTCCCAATCTACTCTTTTGAAGTTAATTTTTATTCAGGTTCGTGTTTGATGGAATATGTATCAAAGACTTTTGAAAGGGTTTCTTTTTAAAAAACCCTATCTCTGGGTTTGGAAAATTATATTTAATAATTGCTAAAAACTTCAGAACCATTTTTAAGGTGTTCAGTGTTTCTTTTGATCCTAATTTAATGGATAGTATCCAAAAGCCATCAATGTGACTTAATGATATTCACAAATTAATGTAGGGGCATAATCTGTAGTTTGCTTTTAGCTATCATTATGAATGTTTAAAGCCTAAATGATGGCTGCACTTGGGTATTCAGGACTTCACCAGTGAAAAGAAGGGCTTTGCACATTGTACAAAAAAAAAAGGATTCACAAATGAATACAGAATGTACAATAGGGAGAGAGCTAGGCCATTGTTTGTGGGGGATGTTGACAATGGGAGCCAAGGGGCAGTTTCGCCTTCATTCTTCTAACTGCTGAAGAACACAGAAACTTCAGGAGCTGCAGACTGGATGAGAACCAGAGTCACAGTCAGCTGTCTTTGCCCGTCATGGAAGTGGGGACCTGAGGGCCTGCTCCCTTTCCAGAGCTTTCTTAGAAGGTGGTCTTTTCTGGACTGCTAGGGAACTGGGTGTGTGTTTTCTTCCCAATAATCTGCTTTGCTATTTTTTTTGAGGAAAGACTCTCAAAGCAGATAGTAGAGTCCTTCAAAGAAAGTGTAAAAACAACACAAGCTTTTCCACTTGACATGCAATTTTACGAAGTCATATTCAACATTTCCCATAACTTGGAGGCATCTTAAGTCACAGGAAGCAGTTGTGTTTATTTTTATTGCTCCTCCTGTTAAAGTCGTTTTTAGTCTGTTTTGTAGCGTTAGGGAAAGTGCAGCTAAAATGAGGATTTTCATGTTTTGTTACAGCTGCTGCCATTTCTGAAAACACTCACCTGTCTTGCTGCTTCCTCCTTCGTTCCTTCCTCCTTCATTCACAGTGCGGTCCTGTTTTCACATGGAACCTGAGCTTCCAGAATGGAACCAACTCTGGAGCAAAAGTGACAGGTCCTGCTACCTCTCTCTCGAACCCCTGCCCTAAGTGGCATCAGTGTAGACATTGAACACTTGGGGGAGCTGATGCCAGTTCTGATTTCAGCCAGGTCCACCTGGTTGACTTTTGGGGGCCAGCTGACTTTTCTATCTGTGTCTAGCCTACACCCCCCTGAGTGAATGTTTTAGAAATGACCTGGTTTAACTGTTTCTGTCACTAAATTCAACAGGTGGTTGCCTAGAGTTGGTTTCATAGTCGCAAAAATTTTGATAGAACAGGTTGGGTTCTTACTCGTAGTGCAAGCAATCCTTTTGGTTTTATAGAGAATTGTGACTTCTTTTCTAGGTAATAACAGAAGCCTTCATTTTCCTCCAAGGCTGGATAGTGTTTAGAGCACGTTGATCCCAGATAGCTCTTGTTGTCTGAACCTGGCAGGCAGTTTCACCTTTGGCTGTTGTTTTCTAGGAGTCCAAAACAGTTTGGAATGGGGGTGGGGCAGGGAGAGTGCTTTTCATCCACGTGGTTCTTAAAATCCTTCCCACTAGTCAAATGCAAAAAAATACACCTTTATGTTGCTTTCACTCCCTTCAGAAGTGCTCCTCTGATCAGCAATGTGCTTTTTGCCTTAAAACAGATCCTCAATTGGGACTTGAAAGAAAGGTACTTAAAAGAAGATTGACCGGAAATAATGGCAATTTTTGTGTCTCATCCCCGTCTTGGTTGTGGCAGAAACTTGGAAGGGCTTTTTTAAAGGATGTGTGACAGAGATGCTGTGTGGGTCTTTCTGCAGCTAGCCACGGGTTTGTAAACTCTGCCGCCCTCCAGCCCTGCCTGAAATCTGGCTTCTGGTAACCTTTCCCTTCCCTTCATAATGAGGATGAAACATTATGGAATCACGGAATCCCAGGAAGTTTCTTTGGCAGGAACCGTGGACTCTTCCGGCCTGATGGTATTCCTCCCCCTCCCCAACACCCCCAGTATGGCAATTTAAAAAGTGTGCCTAATGTCGAGACTAGCTGAGAGTCATTTGCTAGGTGTAAATGGCCTGAATCCAACCTGGAAGTGTTCGTATTGTACCTGCCCCAGGTGTGCGGCAGGGGGCAACGGGAGAGTGTGGAGGAACTTCAGCAGGTGAAGTTCTTTTGCTGTAGGGGGTGAGAGGCCCGGAAAGGGTTTTGTGCACCTTTCCTGTTGAATGGACTCTGGCTGGGACTTTATTCTTTTGCTGATGTCTGTCTGTAGTGGGGTCAAACAAAGTAACAGTTTATCCTCTGCTTGTTGAGTCCCAGGTGGGCCTAGGGAAGGGGTGGCGGCAAGGCCCCCATGCCCGTTTGGGTCGGGGAGAACCCAGACGATGGTGCTGCTTCTGGGCCTGCCCACCTGACCTGCAGCCAGAGCCAGCAGCAAGCAGGGCGGGGAGGGCCTTCCAGAGCTCTTACAACCCTGTCCAGGAATGGTTGAGGGGACTGAGAACATTCAGCTTCCAGTGGAGTGGCCTTGCCTGGTCACGTGGCTTTGCTGGGAGGGACAGCATGCTGGTGACACCCGGGAGGTCTTGCATTGGAGCTGCCAGGCCAGATGTGCAGCGTTGGCTCGCAGCACTGGCTGAGCTTGGCTGACCTCTGGGTCTGGGGGTGGGGTAAAGTTTTCCAAACTCAGAGACCTCCAGGGTGCCCTGCACTTGGGGGCACTTGCCTAATGAACTTGGTGGAGGGGGGCGGAATGCTGTGATTTCTTCCCAGTGGGGGTGTGACAAATATTTTTTTAAATTTTCCGGTCCTTTATCCAGAAGTCTGTGCTGCTGGTGGACGCACCATCTGCCCTTCAGAGCTGGATGGAACCGGAGGCCCAGCATGGAAGCCAAGGGGGAATGACGTTTTCTACCCATATTCCTTAGTATCCCAGGATACACAGACATGCACCTTTTTCTCAGCGCTTCCTGGTTATGGGCTAGAAGTCACTCCAGGGGGGCAATCAATAAAGAGTATGTTTTTCTGTACAGATATCAATATGCACATATGAGTGCCTAAAGTAAAATCTCAGACTGTTTTTGATCTTAAAAACATTTCACAGTCATTAATCTTCACGACGCTCCTGCGGGCTAGGTAAATAGAGCAATTCCTATTTTATGCAGGAAGAAATATTGACTTGCTGCCCCCGAGTCATAAAGAGGCAGTTCTCCGCTATAAGAGTAGCACGTGGGTTTGGGGGCCCCGTGGGTTTGGGAGCCCTCAGCACGGAACTGCTATATTCAGTCCAGGGCTACTTCCGGTCTCCTGCACGACCTTCTCATGCTGGGAGGGCAAAGCTGGGCCTGGGTGAAGGCCAGCCCGCGCACCTGGCCACCCTCTACCTGGAGGGGCGGGGTCTGGCTGCCTTCCCGGAGGGCTCCTGGACAGCCTGCGTGCTCGGTCTTGCGGGAAGGACAGCTGGGGTTCTGGGGTTCTAGGACCCTCCCTAGGCCTGCAGGTGAGGCCACCCTCCACCCCTCATACCCCACCCCTGGGACTCACTGACCTGACAGCCCGTCTCCCCCTCTGCAGGCTCTTGTACCTACCCCCCCCCAGACACCTGTACCTGACTGCCCCGGAAGCTCCTTGCCTTTTCACTTGTAAATTTCTAGCTGCTCCCCGGCCGCTGGGAAGTCATGGAGGGTGTTAGAAATGGCTCCTGCCTCTCAGTGTCCACTTCCTCCTCCCTCCCGCTGGCCATTGTGTGGGCAGAGGGGGTCCAGGAGGGCTCTGCGGTACATCCTGCATACCCTCTGGGTTGCCAGCACCCTTCCTGGCCCTGGGAGCCTGGATAGGGGAAGGAGCCACACGACAATGCAGCCCCCAAGATGGACCCCTAACCCACGGCCAAGGCTCAGAGCAAAACCAAGTACCTGGCCGGACCGTGCCTGAGCCACCCTCACTGATCATGAGCTCCGGAGATCCCAAAACGGGGGTCACATCTCTGTCATATACCCTCCGTCCCCTCTCTTTCCTGTTGAACAGGGAGGTTCACTGATTGACGACTGCATGATGGTGACGCAAGGGCCGCATCTCAGCAACTGGCCTGCGTAGCTTCCCCTTTCTTGGGGTGTTGAGGCCGCGGTTTCTGCGGCAGCCTTCGAATCTGGGTGTTTGAACTGTACTAGAAAAGGCAGTAGCAGTTGCTGTGGGACTCTGAGGGCTACTCAGGCCTTCCTCCAAATCTGCATGCAGGACAAGGGACCTGACTGCTTTCTCTGCTCCTCCCTCTTGGAGCCTGATGAGCCATGTGACTAGAGGTTCCCCACCAGTGAGTGGTAGAGCCCGCAAGATCTGGGGCGTGTCCTTGTGGCACCCTTCTTCTTGGCAGAGGAATTCCTGTGGGTTTGGCTCTTTGTATCCTTGCAAAGTTAATTGGATGCTCAGGACATCCACCAGGTGATTTAACTAGTTTTCTTATTTTTGTTAGGTAACAATGTAACCACCATTTACTGAGCAGTTATTTACTTAGTATCTGTTGCTCTCGGTGTGTATGGCATTGGATTTTCACAACAAGGGGGGGATGGGGTGATGTCGGGTGCAGGAGACACTTGGGTGACTTGCCCATGACAGCCCCACCCCCCAAAGTGGCAGAGCTGGGATTGGAACTGAGCTGTTGGCAGTGAGGTGCCAGCAGAGTTTCCTGGTGGAAGAGGAACACCCGCCCTGAGAGCCTCCCTCCTTGCCACCCTGAGAACAGAGGGGGGACGAGAGTTCCAGGTGGTCCTAGAGTCGGGCATGTTCTCCCTGGATTCATTCAGACGGGCCTCTCAGAAACAATTAGCTTTCTCAGACCCAGAGTCGCTTTCCAGATCACATGGGGTATGAGAAGCCTGGCTTGTTTTCATTTCCTTCTTTGATTAGTGATCCTTTGTTAAGATCTCACAATCTAATGCCAATGGGGTATTTCTATATAGTTTCCTGGACTGGGCCTGTTTTAAATTCACTACGCTTTTTGGGTTAATGAACAGCATGGCTCCTGATCAGAAGCCTGAGGGGCTGGCTCGGTAGACACCTCCCTCCCTCCCCCGCCAGGGCCACGCGCTCATGGTGAATGCCGGGGAAGAATTCTGCCCCTGTGCGTCACAGACTTTGCAGGCAGACTGGACACCCAGTAGGACCTCAAGGGCCAGGCACACTGCTATTGCTTCCATTTATCCTCACCTCTTCTCGGGGGTAGAAATGAGTCCCTGTTTTACCCACGAAGAAACTGAGGGTCAGGGAGGTTAACTAAGTAAGGGGGCCTGAAGTTTCACTAGTTCTAACTCCATCTGGCTCTCTGCAATTGATTGAGAAGTCTTTTGGCTTTTGACTGGCGCTTGGGTACATTTGGGGATGACTTTGCCACACGAGGCAATTTAAGACCCCTTCTGTCCTGGTCTCATTTTCTCCCTTGCCCTCCATCTGGGTGTCTCTGGTGCAACCCCCCACCCCCAAGAACACCCACCCACACATACTCCCTGGGATTCCATGGATAGCTTTCAGAAACAGTGCTTAGGGTTTTTTGCAGTAAAACTGGATTTAGTGTCCAGGTGTCATGTTATCAGTGGGTATGGCTGGGATTTCCAAGTTTGGGTTAGTGCTCTTCCTGGGAGTCTTGTCCAAACGGCCCCTCCTTGTGTGAGCCCCTCACTTGGGGGAGGGGCCGCAGGTGGATTGGCTGCTCCCTCCTCCCTCCCTCCCACCTGGATTCCTTATGCACATCTTACCTTAGGAGTTGGTTCCTGTGTTCAACACGGGGGAGGCTTGGGGAAAGAAACAGGGAAGATGGTGAGGATTTCACCTAATTGGAATAGTCTGTTTGCACCACTCTTGGAAAAACCAGCCAGAAACTTGATTCTGCGCGGTAAACCTCCTTTGGGTTTCTGCCCTGCGTTTGCCTTGGCCTTAGAAAGGAATTTGAATGAATACTCCCGAACAAAAGGAACAAGCCTTCTTTTCAAAGAGGCTATCAGAATTGAAAGGGAATGGCACGAAGTAGGGTGTGTCCTGAAATCTGGAGTAGGGCCCTGCTTGGGTGATTAACTCACCTGAAAGGCACCCAGAGCAGGTGATGCAGGAGTTCTCCTGTTGACCTTGGCTTCTTTTAAGGTAAGGTCCCCACAAGGTGGAGATTTTCCTGAAAAACAGGCTTTCCTTTAATTATGAGATTACCTTCCTGTCCTGCAGTGCTTCTCTTCCTTTCACCAACACGTGTGTACTTGCAAACACGGGTGCCTGGAAAATCCCTGAAGCGTTTGGTGATGTCCTGAGGCCCCAGGGGGGCTGGGGGTGGTGATGCGGTGGCCTTTGGCTTCTGCCTGGTCTTCTGGAGGGCTGAGGGGAGCTCTGGGGTCTCTGTTGACCAATCAGTTGTGAGCCCCGGTGGGCTTGCTCAGCTCCAGCTTAGGTAATGATTCTATCCTAAGTAACCCCCTGCAGTTTGCAAAGAGGGCTCCATTCCCCTTCACTCTACAGGGAGAAGGGTGGTGCATGGTGGGCCCCAGCCGGCCAGCTCCCCTCTCTCCTCAGGCCTCTCAGTTGTGTTTCCTTAGGACAAGAGAAAGGAGGAGCTGCGTCCTCAGGCCCGGCCCGTCCTCAGGCCCAGCCCGGCTGGACCATCTGGAAAGTGGATGTGGCTGGGTCTGAAGGCGTCCAAGCAAAGAATGCCCTGAGGTTCCTTGTAGCTTTTGTGAGCCTTTGCTGGCTGGCCACAGCATGTAGGACTGTGGGTGGTCTCAGGACCCATCTGGGCCTGTAGTGCGGGAGGTGGGTCTCGTGGTCCTGCTCTCGGTTCAGGGATTCCCTGCCTCTGCAGAAGAGCCCCTGAGCTTGGTACCTTAGCCCCTCCAGTGGTACATGGTGGCGTCTGATAGGTTCCCCGCATGCCCACGCTGATGCCACAGTGAGCACGCCAGTTTCCCAAGACCCTATTTTTCTTGCCCTGGCCTTTTGCAGAGTCCTGTCATTCTCGCTGCCCCTCCAAGGTGCTGGTGCTTTTCACTCAGGGCTGAGGGTTTTTTTTTTCACACACACACATCCTTTCTTCTCGTTTCTCAACTAAGCCTGGGATTAAGAATGTGGCTTCAGCTGACAAAAGCCAGGAGATTTCAGAATTAAAGTTGGAATTCTGTCTGTAATGATGTCTTCCTGTGTATTTAAAGAGGACTTTGAACGGAGGGTAATTTTTTTCCTCCCTAATCTGGCCAAGATGTGCTCCAAGTACAGTGGACAAAGGAAGCTGCTCAAAATGACTTGAGTTTTCTTTGCGGTAATTGCGAGCTTGCCTTATTTGAGTCCCTTGGGTCCCGGCGTGTGAAGGGAGTGGGGTTGTGACTAACAGTTTGGGTTGTACTTTTACTGTCTCAGCCAGTCCTGAGAGCTTAGAAGCCCCTCGAGCTCAGCAAAACCACTTAGGACACACGTTGCAAGTGTTTCACTGGTTCTTTGAAATGTTTCTGTGCCAGAGAGATTAAAAGGGTTCCCCCCCCCAATTCCTTTCATCTTCTAGAGCAGCATTGGGCAAGTGGGGTCTTAAGGAGAGTGACTAGGGGAGCCCCATCTGGGTTCTTTTTCATTTGTGGGGAGGGAGCATGGTCAGTGCAGAGACCAGAGACCACTTTTTGGGCATTCCTGTAGCTGCGAGTTTTGCAACCTGGTGACCACTTGGCATGCAGGCTGCAGGCTCAGATCCAAAAGGTTTGCTGGGGCCGCCCCAGCAGCCCTCGCAGAACCCTGGGCTGTCCTCAGTGTTTGCTGTGTGACCGCTTTGATGGTGAGGGAGAGGTCCCACCGAGATGTCTGTCGTCCTAGCAGCTGAGGCCTAGCAGCTGAGGCCGGGCCCAGGGAGAGATGGCCCTGCCCTCAAAGTGTGTGGGTTGTTGTGTGTTTTTTTTTCGTTTTTGTTCTTTTTGGTATAAAACTTATTTTTTTCTTTTCTTTTTTTATTAGTTTCAGGTGTGCAAAACAATGTAATAGTTAGACTTATATCCCCTCACAAACTGATAACCCCCTCCCCCAATCTACTACCCCTCTGACATCATATGTAGCTGTTACAGTTCCACTGACTCTGTTCCTTATGCTGTTCTCCACATCCTGTAACTATATATACACACACATATATGTATATATTAAATTGTAGTTGTCATTCATTATTGTTTACTACAGGCGACAAAATACATTGTCACCAGCAGGAAGTGGCATGAGATGGGACAGACTATTCTAGAAAGTGTGGCAAAGGAGGGGTGGAAGGAAACGCTTGACTGCATTTAGGATTTACTGAGCGTTTGGAAAGGGCTTCCGTTTCTGATTCTAAGATGAGGGTAGGAATAGGGTATGCTGTTGTACGGTTCCACGAGGTAGTGCTTAGAATAGGCCTGACACATCGTAGGTGTTGGTTAAAATTTTTAAAATACAAAGTAAATAAACGAGTAATTCAGCTACTCTTGTCAGAGGTGCTGTGTGCCCCCTCACCCAGCCTGGGTGTAGCGGAGGTTCTGGATACAGGCTGTGGGAGAAGGCAGGGAATGGACTCACGAGGGGCGGTTTTATCCTTTGTGCATAACAGTGGGTGAGTTTTATGGAGGCAGGCGAAGGGTTGGGGCATAGGGAGAAGGCTTTGGGGTGGGAGATGGGAATCCTGGCACAATGACACATCAGCAGAATCCACAGTGCCGGGGGCAGGGAAGGGGTGGGTCTGGCTTTGTGAGGGAGCAGCCCCTCTTCTGGATTCCTGGGGCCAAAATGATGCACGGAAACCCGTTCAGGAGGCTGTTTTTAGGCTGTGGAATGTTACTCTGGGTTACATCACTGAGAAATGCCTAGTAAAATATTTACTTTCTATTTAAGACCTACTTTCCCTTCCCAGAGAAGGAAGAAAAAGTGAGTCGTTGGGTGCCGCCTGCCTTTGCCTGAGATCAGCCAGGGTGGGGGGCCCAGCGGCCATTGACAGGTGGGGAGGGCAGCTCAGTTTTTAATTGGCCACCACTGGCTGCTGAGCACTGAGCAAATAGAGCACAGTGAAGGTGGGCGTGGCCCGGCCACCTTCCTGGGGGGGGTTGTGTAGGAAGAGGCCCTGTATCTGCCCCTTCCCCTCTCGGGTCTGAGTGGGAAGTAGGAGGGTCAGTGCCTCTGGAATACCGCGGGCAGTGGCCTGGCTTGTTGGGTTTGTCTTCCTGGCACGTGGTGGGCACTTGGGCAGCAGCAGGGCTGGTGACTGGCCCTGGTCCCGCTGGGTGGCTGACTGGTTGTGGGTTGTTCTTGACCCAGCCCTGGAGATGGGTGCTGCTTAATCACCTCCTCCAGGGCATTCATTCGGTTGCAGGGACTGACTGGGTGCCCACAAGGGTCAGCACATGGGTGTGGACATGGGCCGCTGGGCAGTGTTGCTGCTCCAGCTTCGTGTTGGGCTCCAGATGCCAGTAGAAGGGTCTTGTGAGTGTGAAACAGCGATGTAGGGGCTTTGGGAGTGTGTTTGGGAAGACGTCCTTGCAGGGATTGTGGACGAGACCGTTTGTCACCTTTGGGGCAGGTTGGTCATTTCATGGACCAGCAGTTTCTTTGGGCTCAGTTCATGCCTTTAAAAAAGATCTGTCTTGGAAAGCTAGATATGTTCCTTGAACATGCCCTTGGCAGGCCTCTGGTGCTAGAATGCAAGGGCATCTTGGGGGCCAGGCGTCAGGATGTCATAGATTCATGTGTGCAAGTCCTAGGGAGAGTGCACAGTAAATAAGATGTGAATGCACGTGGGAGTGCCCAAATGTTAGCTGTTTGTTACCATTATGACCAGTATTACTGATGGTGGTGGAAATGAGAGTAAGTTCCCTTCCCGCCTCTGCCTTGTTCAAGGTCTGAGCAGTGTGTTTCACTTCAACCCTTTAGGACAGAAAGTTGGGATTAGGGTCTTCCCAGGGACCTGGAGGGGTTCTCTGTGCCATGTTGTGTCGGGAGGGAGCCCATTCTGCCCCCGGAGTCGGCCACATGAGTTTTAGTACTTTTAGTGGTAAGAGACTGGCTGTGGGGTTGGTGGTTTTCACACGAGTGACTCACGCAGTCCCCGGGGAGGTACCCAGGTAGTTTGAGAGGGTGGCCTCTGGAGCAGGGGGTTCCCCAGGGCACCCCTGGCCTGGAGTCAGTCTCCGAGGGCTCCACCCAGTGTCCTGTTGGAGAAGCTGTGGGTGGAGCCCAGAACATCTGTATTTTTAGCCAACTCCTCTGGGAGTTGCTTAAAGCAGCCAGGGTTTCTTAAAGCAGCCAGCCCTGAACCTGCCAACAACACACAGACTGTCTTTCTTTTCAAAACAAACCACTCCCCCAACACACCCACGCACTTGAGTCTAGTGTTTGAACATTTGGCATAACAAATGATTGAAAGATTTTTATATAACTTGAATACCACCCCCCTCCATCTCCCAAATCTGAATGAATAGATTTGAAAGTGGGAATAGGGATTTCTGCCCGACCCAGTCTCATTTGTTTGCTTTAAGAGGGATTCTCCACCCCCTCTGACAGAAGCAGGCATTCCTAGGGACACGAGCGAGGGCCATTTCATGTGTGCTCATTAGAATTGGAGCTGGGTCCATATTCAGATGCACTTGACATTTAACTTTCTCTCTTGACCAGTCGGCAGTGTTCCTTGAAGGGAGCCGGGCTGAGTGTCACAGCGTACTGGCAGGGGGAGAAATTGTTTTTATAAATTCTATTTTATTAACATATGAGCCACTCCATGAAGCACGCTCTGAATATCTGTGCACACAAATCCAAGGTGGGTGTGATAGCGTTGATATGATTTTCCCAGTGACCCGTGTGACCTTGAAGTTGGCATCAGCGGGAAGTACATTCATCCCATAATGCAGGTGAAGGAGGTCGCGCCCGGAGCTCACTTGTGCCCCATCGCATTATTTCATCAGGATGCCATACTCAGATTTGGGGACGACACCTTCCATCTCAGAAATGAAAGTCAACACGTGTTGTCGCAAATCCTTTTTATCTTGTTTGGTGACTTGATTTTATTTATTTCTTGATTTGTGACTTTATTAATTAGTAGGCTTCAGCGAGGCTCATAGCCTATGTTTCCATGTCGATGACAGCTTACTTTTCATTCTATTTGTAGAAATCCTTTGTGCCACATACGCTCGTTTTGTTTTCAGTAGCAACCCTGATAGGAGACAGTGAGGCAGTGTGGTTACTTCTCACTTGTGGAATCAGTGGACCAGTCTCACCAGCCACCTGGATGGGCTCACAGTTAATAGATGGTGCAGCAGGATCTGAACTGGTTCTTCTCCAATACCAAGCCGTGTGTCCAGGTACCCCAACTCTACGGATGAATTGTGTACAAATTTGAAGGCAGGGAGGGGGGCAGAGAAGTCCATCCACTTACGAGTCTGGAGCCGTTGGCAGAGGTTCCTCGGGCTGGTTGAAGGGTGAACTTGAAAGGATATGCATGGTGTCCTCAGAGGAGGAGCGATTAAGGGGCTTCCACCTGCTCCTTGATATGGGGGTTGGTACTCCACAGTTGGGGGCAGAAAGGATTTGCCCTTTCTGGTTTGGGTAACTGCTTTCTGGGGAAATTTGGGGATACTCTTTGAGTTGCACGCAGAGCCATTTACTGTGACAGCCATTACAGCCATTACCTTATCTACGTGTCACCTGGCAAAGTGGCACAGGGCTAGGTGTGTAGGGGTCACATGTTAAGTTCTCTAACCTTGCTCTAATATGAGAAGCAGGAGGTTTGGGGGCTGTTTTTGGACTCGGGTTAGCAGAGAAATGACTTTATGATTTATGTTGTTTATGAAGACTAGCATACCTATCTGTTTTCATATAGACACCTTAATAGAGATTAAACACAGAATAAAGCAGACGCGTGAACAGAGATATTCCCATGAGCAGTATTGTAGTGTTAGGCGGTGTAATTATGTTTTGTACACTTCCCAATTAGGCAGCTCTACATTACTGGAAAAAACCCCTTTAAGAGATTTGGTAAAGCTTTATCATTTAGTAGATCAAATAAAATAGACGTATAATGTTTTATGCATAGGGTTTTAAATTTTTACATGATAAGGTAACTCAGGTTGGATTGATTTGTGGAAATTTATGCAGTGATATTGAGATGGATTTACTTCTTCTGAAAATTGTCTGTTGAGGGAATATGTGCTTCTCCAGCAAACAGAGCTGCTGCTGTGTGCCAGACACAGCCGGACACCAGAACTACAGGCAAGATCCAGGAAATTTCCCCAGAAATTCAGCAAAGCAGCAGGGAATGTGCAAGGGCTGGGTGGGGGCAGGGTGGGTCATTCCCAGGCTGAGGGGTCGGGGAGGGTGTCCTGCTGCAAGACTTGAAAGGAGTTGGTGGTGTTCTCGTGTGACTGAACAAGTACTGTGTGGCATAGCCTCCAGGCGTGCGCTTCTCCCCACCCCCATCCTGACCAGCCGGAGGCCTTGGGCAAGTGACCCCAGCTTCTTGTCCTCTGTCCTCACAGTGGGGTGCTGGATGTTGTTGCTCCTACCTGAGGTCCTCTGTGAGGGTTAAATGAGTTAGTGCCCTCCACTGGCCTGGAATCAATTCTCAGATGTTGGAGTAAAGAGAACGAGGTGCGGGGCAGTGCGATGGGCTGGGTCTGCAGATACAAGGAGGGCCAGATGGTCGTGGGGTGGCTGCGTGCAGGTGTTCTGCCCTCAGACATGGCATTTTACAGCCACGGCTGTGGTTCCTGGGAGACTGACCAGCCATGGACTTGACCTGAGTGGGTAGGTGACGAGGGGAGAGGAGCTGTCAGGAGTGTTTGGGACTCAGGCTGACGAGTCCAGGGGCCGGACTGGCTGTGGGGCAGCGAGGGAGACAGTCAGGGTCGCTCAAGTGCTTGGGGGACATGGTGGGGCAGTCACTCACCATTTCGACCCAGCGTTTTGTTGCTAAAGCTGGAGCTCGCCGGCACGATCCTGCTCTGTCCTTCTGGCCCAGGTGTCAGGATAGGGCCCAGGCTATTTTGTCAGGGTCGCTTTTCTCTCTGCCTCCGTGTAGGTCGTCTAGGAGGGGCGGGGGTGGTGGCAGTCCGCTCTTACAGAAGGGATCAGCAAGGGGACAGCTCTGCCCTTAGCGTGCTCTGTGACCCTGGGTGAACTCGGACCCCAAACCTTTGTTCCCCTTCAGCACTGGTACCTGGATTCTCTGGATGGAGGCATGCTTGGGATCTCAGTGTCACCAGACAAGGACCTGTTTGGGTGGGTGTGGCCTCTGGGGCGGTGCTCACAGGGGCTACTGGCTTGGCTTCTGCGCCCAAGTCCCAGACTTGCTCAGGATGACGATGGCAGCCACCAGCGAGGTAGAGCCAGCCCCACCAGAACCTTCTTGCGGTGGGTGGGGAAGCGCCCTCGGGAGCCCATGCTGTCCTCGTTTGCTGACATGGGTTTGGAGTTAGGCTAAAGGAACTGTGATGAAGCTAAATGTGATGGATGGACCCCCGAGGTAAGAGCAGTTAAGGAGCCGTACTTGAGGAGAATCTCATTTTTCATTTCCTGGCCACTGACTGCTAGAGGTACTGAGGATCTTTTGACACAGTTGTTTGAAGTGCAGCTGGATTTCAGGGGGACAGCGAGCCTGTATGTAACAGGCGTTGACACTTGTGGGTGTTGGTAATTGGGACAGAGGCACTTCCTGGCAAGAGCTGGTGGGGAGGACTAGACTTCTGCAGGTGTCACTCCCGTTAGTTGGGATTGGAAGGGCCCCTCTGACCCCTCTGTGGGTTCGTACAGTTTACTGCATAAAAGGGAAGTCATTTGTTATTTGTTTTGGTCCTTTAAATTGTTTTGTATAAATGTAATTTACATACAGTATAATTAACCCTTCCTTTCACTGTGCAGTTCTACGGGTTTATGTGTGAATAGCACGTAGCAGAATAGCCCAGCCACCAAGGAAAGACCCTTCCCCTTATGGTTATGCTGCCCTCCACCACTCATCCGAGCGTTCCTTTTTGAATAGAAAGGCCCACCTAGATGTTTGGCGAGGTAGGCAGGTGGTCGTCAGGTGCCAGGAGTTTTTGGGACGTCTGTAGCGTCACAGGATTTCACGTGGCTCAGGAGGACGCTCTAGTCACAGCAGGGGGACTTGCCTGAGTGGCACTACCTGGGCCATCCCAGGGATGCCTGAGAATTAAGGCAGTCGGCCCAGGCCGGGCAGGTTGGCTCAAAGGCCAGTCACTGTAGCTGAGATATTGTCTGCCCTATTCCGTCTCCCCCCCCCCCCCCAGTGGGCAGTTCTGAGTCCGCACTTTCTGGGCCTTTGTGCATCTCAGGCCATCTCCCTGGGCCTCCTGGGGACATGCACACGACAGCTGCTCACCACCTCTTCCACACAATGTCCGCCAGCCCCTCTTGGGAGGTGCCCGGGGACAGGTGTCTCCTCTGGTCCAGAGAGACTGCGAGTGACCGCCAGGCCACAGGCTGCTTGTCTCCTTTCTCCGTTGGGGAAATGGCTTTGGAGAGAGCCAGGTGGTGTACCTACTGTGTGCTGTGACTATTTCATTCCCGTGTGCTGTTCCGTGTTCGTGTGACCCCCGAGGACACAGGGCTGTGGGTTCATCCCTCGGGTCCCCATTGGTTTTCCTGCAGGTAGAGGCCAGCCACCTTCTTGTGGGCAACGAGGGTGGTTTGTGGCAAGCCTGGAGGGACTAGAGAACTTTCCCGTGGGAAGGTCAGTGGGTGCCAGCAGTGGGGCACCTGGGTCCCACCCTGGAGCCAGAGTCCTGGGTTCACTCCTACCCCTACCAGCTTCCATGTGTCAGATAGGCTCAGAGCTTCTCTGAGGGGAGGAGCTATTTCATGAGAAGCTGCCAGACGCTCTAAGCCCAGAGCATGTGCTCCACAAGTGTCCCCCGTGTTGCAATCTGCGAACGGAGCCGCAATCGACTCACTTGCTTCATGGTTTTTAACATTATCTTATTTCCGTTCAGTGGGAGGAATTTTATGAAATGAATCTAGGAATTTAAAAAAATTAGTTGGAGATCGCTACATTTATTCATCTTCTGGTTGTTGCTGAAAATGTCTTTTCAGTGCTGGTTTTTTGTCACACACCCCTTGTCCCCCCCATATGGCCGAGTGCTGAGGGCTGGTGACAGCGTTCCTCACACTCTGGCTCACGATGCATCTTGTGTGTGCATTTGCTGTGTTAGGAAATGCTTTGACGCCTGGGAGCTCAGAGTAAACGTGACCTTGGTTCCTGGCCTGAAATTCATGTCTCAGCCTCATCCATGTCTGGCCTTCCGGGGTGGTCATCTGTGAGCTGCCATCTGGCCAGTGCAGTGGTGATATGGACACAGCTGATACGATCTGGGGTCTTCTAGGTACAAGGAGATTGGAGCCTGGGAAGGGGAGCTGAAAGGTTGGTACCCAGCATGACCCGAAGGCTTTAGGAGCCAGCGGACTGTGTAAACCGGTGTCCTGGACCCTGAACAGAGAGAGAGAGAGAGAGAGAGAGAGAGAGAGAGAGAGAGAGAGAGAGAGAGAGAGAGTCCACCAGTGTGCTCTCCCGCACTTCTTACTTTGGGGGACACCGCCTCAACTGGTGGGAAGACCCGTGTCCTCCCATCCCAGACAACCTGCAGGACCTGGCCGCAGTGAGAATCCGGGCTCGGTGCTGCGCAGCCCTGGGACAGCAGTTCTCTCTGTGGTCCTCGCCAGGGAAAAGAGTTGTCCAAAGGCTGGAGTTTATTGTGGGAAAAGTTGAATGCTGGATTTTATTTCAACACAAGGGACAAGTGTGTTCTATGTCCTGAAGAGCATCCGTAAGCGTATTCAGTAGTGCCGTCCACAACAGTAAGAGCCACCGTGGTGGTCAGTAGCGGAGCGCCCATTCTGAGCGCAGCCCCGGGCTGCTGCTGTTCTGCACCTGCAAGGACTCCTAGCGCCCTCCTTGGGTTCCACGCCTGTCTCCACAGGGTCACTTCTAGGTGAGAAGCCACTTCTCTTCAGGGTCCTTTGAGTAGATCCTAAAATTCCTTAAAATCTCGTGGGTGGACTTGGAAGGAAGTGAGCGGGCAGCCACTCTGCTGTGTGGTGGGGCGAGAGCTTGCTGTTGTGTGTCCGGCCCAGCTGGCCCGGGCTAGGGAGACATTCTTGGGGTGTGCACGTTGTCACCCGACTGCTTCAAGGGAGACTAGTTAAATGAGGCCTTTGCCTTCCTTCGAGAATATGAGAAAAACGGTAGTTTGGTGGAATAGTAATAACAATGCTAATAATGATGATAATAATGCTTTTCATTGAGCACCAGGAATGTGCTGGACACGACAACATACACGTAAGTGCGTTTGGTGCGTCCATTATAGTGACAGCCGCTGTGCCCGTCGGCTGACTCTGGCATTGCAAGAGGCTGGTCCTTTCTGAAAACATACATTTTTGTTTACATTTGGGTAGTGGTTGGCTGGTCTGATTTTTTTCTTTTTTTTTTAAAGCTTTTGGCTTGGAGAAATTTTCCATTTGGTGATGGCAGTTATCCTATCCTGATATGTAAATTGATTACAGCAGCTCTTCCAAGTCTTGCACGTTTGATTATCCTTGAACCTCCTCCTGCCTCTTCTTTCAACTTATTTTTAGCTCAGTCCTTGAAGCCTCAGTGTGAGACTGTCCATCTTCAGCTGTTTCCGAACTGCCAACGGTCATCTTAATCAGCCTGTCCAACGATTGTCTTGCAAGTCGTGTTAGCGTGGTAGGAACAGGGCCCACTGGACGGGCCTGGGTTTGGTCTGGACGTCTCCACGTCCCGAGCTTTCTTCCTCTGACACAGGGATGAATGAACTTGACCAGCAGCCACCTGGATCCGGGAGCTCCATCAACACAGGGATTATGAGGTAGTGAGGCAGTGGCCCCAGCCCAGCCCAGGTGGGAGGAAGCGTGGGAGCCTGTTACCAACCTGGTCAGGCCCTTGTTTCCTAACGTTTGCTTCACATCGAGTTAATGCTGAGTCCCAGGCTCTATTCGTGAAGTTGGTCACCAGCCTTGGTTTTGTACATGAGTGAGACCAGTGTGGCGGGTTTTGGGGGTGCAAGGTGTCCCTCGTCCAGCTCCCTGGGGCCCTCTCAGCATCTGATACCCCTCAGAGGCCCCAAAGTCACCAGTCGCGGTGGACTCCCGGATGTTTTCTTCTGAGCCTTACCTCGATAAGAATAAAAGCGTTTTGGTGCTTGATTCGATTTGTTTGCTAGAAGATTAGTACAAAAGCAGGAAGGAAAAAGAATGTGGTGGAGGTGATTGCTAGACTGGCAGAAGGTTATTTACGGATTTTTGCTGACAGTCCTTGTTTAAAGGAATTCCCTGTGAGATTTATGAAGCCTTTCCAATTTATTGTCTTTCCAAGTAAGGTAAGCAAATAAATAGGGTATTCTCTTTTATTATAACCCTACCCGGTATAAGATTAAAAATAAGAGGAAACAGGGCTCCATTTTTCCAGCCCAGTGTGTTTCTGGAATTTGGAAAGCATCTTGGAAAGGCTTTGTGTTTTGTTTTTGGCTCAAGCACATTGTGCATTTAAAAGATAAAGTTTGACCCTTGATAATGTGGGCTGTTCACCATCCTGGAGGAGAACCAGCTGCTGTGTATGGGGGTGGGGGTGGGGGCAAGGAGATGGCAGGAACAGGGGCTGGACCTTGAATACCAGCCCACCAAGGTCACAGGCCCTTGGGAAACCAGGCTGATGGTTCCCAAGACCCTGCTCTGGATTTGGTCCCAGGTGCTGTGCCCAGAACGGATACTGTTTACATAGGCCCAGGGCACAGCTCCAGACCCTTCTTCCTAGTACCTTGATTTCTCTGTCCCTTTTTTTTTTTAAACACCTTCTCGGAAATTGTGGGTGCTTTCGGTATCTTGGAGAATTGTGATTTTGGTGACGAAATTTAGACTTTTGGGTAAAGAATAACCACCAGAACATGATACCTTACAGTAAGTAAACATCGTGTTTCCTGGTAGTGGCGTCAGTGCTAAAGGTTTGGGCGGGGAAAGCTGGGTGACCTGCCCCCTGCTAACTGCAGTTCCCCCTTCCTTCGCCCAGAGCCCATTTGAAGGCCATGGGTGGCTCCACTGGGAAGACATCCTGTTACCACTTGGGGTCAGTGTGTTTTAGGTCTCTGTCCCTAGATGTCTATGGCCAGTGAAGCTATTTCGGGGGGCCTGGTCGTCAGTGTTGTGGGTGGTGGCTTGTGACAGACAGTGGGGTCCAGCGTCATCGGCCCCTGGCATGTGGTGGGGTGCACGCCGTGGCTTCCGCGAATGAGTCGTGCAGGGGGAGTCCTTTCAGGAGTGAATGGGCCCTAAGTAGGGAGGCCGGGAAAGTGCCAAGGGCTAATTCCTGCAAGAATGGGCTCTGTAGGGTTCCTTTGCCTTCTCGCCAGCTTTCTCCCTAGTGCCACCTCCCTCCTGATGGGTACTAAGGAGTGGACCTTGGGTCATCTCGAGCCATGGAGGGGTTGTCAGCAGTGTGGCCAGCGCTGTATGGGCCCTGGGATGGTGGCCTGAACAAGCCTGACCAGGTTCTGCCTGCAATGAGTGGGCTACACAACCAGAGAGCAGTGGGCAACCAGGCGGGCTAGGCCGGGAGGGGCATGGTGGTCCCAGATTGGGCACTGGGGACCCATCCATACACTCTGACAGCAGGGAAGGCCTCTTGAAGGAGGTGGGCTGTGGGCTTGTCCTCGCTTGGAGGGTGCCCCGCCCTCTGCCTCATCCCTCCAGCTCCATCCTTCTCATGGCTGTCTGGACCTGAGGTCACCTGGAAGCTTTGAAAAAAGCTCTAAGCCCAGCCCCACCCTCTAGAGTTCTGAGTCAGTGGTCTGGGGTGGGACCTGCCTTAGGTAGTTTTAAAAACTCCCAGATGATTCTAATGGGCAACCAGGTAGGGAACCACTGCCTGCCCAGCCCAGCAGCCCTCAGCTGAGGCCACTTGCCCCTTTGTGCCCACAACTCTGAAGACAGGCCGCGAGAATCAGGCAGGTCCTAGCTGCCCTGCCCCACAGACTGGGGGCAAGGGCAGAGAGAGAGGCTTGCTGGGAGGCCTGGCTCTTCAAACATGTGCCTGACATGACAGGTACGCCTCTCCTGCAGGGCCAGATGCCAGGTGACCCAGAGCTGTTCACCAAGGAGTGTCACTGGCAGGACTCCAATGTGGCCATATTTCCTGTCAACAGGTGAGGGTCTCTGGGGCTGGGTCATTTCCTCTGTGAGGCTCTCCTGGAACACAAGTGGAACCAGCTTTGCAGGGCAGGTGCCTGTGAGCAGGTGAGGGAGTGGGGCAGATTGGAGGTGAGGGAGAGCGGGCTGCTGGGGCCCCGCCCACCTCCAGCCCCTCCTGTCCATAAATACCAGAAGCTGGTATGTCCGCCCCTTGAGAAGGAGCTCCAGGAGCAGCTGAATCTTCCTGCCCAGGTCAGTGTGCAGCTGGAAGGAGAGAGTGGCTGTTGCCTAGGAAACATGGTTGGAGGGCCTGACTCAGGCTTGTGGCCCTCTTGGATTCCATGCCTGGGTGGGGGTGTGAACCCCAGAAACTGGTCTGAGTCAAGGGGGGTGGAGTGGGGAGGGTCATATGTGCATTTTCATAGGCTTCTGGGACTTGACATTGCTCAGTATTCTGCCTGGGGTCCCTTGACCTGCAGAGGCTAGGATGAGGGTGGGGGGATGTGTTCTGTGGATTGGCTGGGACAGGAGGGAGAGAGGGAACTAGGGGTGTTAGGGGTACGGGTGGGTGCTTATGGGCTATAGAGGAAATCCTGAAGGAGTTTCCAGGAATCATCTTGTGGAAGCGTCAGTGGGCTTTTGTGGAAGGCCCTGGGGTGGGGGAGGTCAGGGGTGCTGTTGCCCCTAGGTAGGTGGAAGTGAACACATGGTAACAGTAATAGTGTGACACCTGGACCAAGGAAAGACTCTCCTTTAGCCAGGCCAGGTGGGTGGGTGCCCCATGGCCGTCTGTGCAGGATGCTATCTAGCTGCTGCCTCTTAATTACAAAAGGGTTTGAGATCCTAAGAACCACAAAGAACATACTGGGATGGGATGAGCCCTTTGGGGGTTAATGCCGCAGGGGGCAGGGGTAGCTGACTGGCAGGCGGGGCTGAGACACCTCAGCTGGTGATGGTGGGGGAGGGGCTGTGCCGGGCTTGGAGTCCAGCTTGGGGAAGGGAATGCAGGAAGGTACGCAGGCTTCCACTGGAGGAATTCCCACTCTGTCCTGTTGGCTGACCCCCTTCCTTGGGCACCTGCAGAGGCAGCACCCGGGGCGCTAGGTGCTGTGCCTTCGTTCATCTGTCGGGTTCTCCTTGCTCTGTAGAGCTGTGGCAGGTGGCGCCGTTCCCAGCCGAGTCCTTTTGGATCTTTCTCCTCCTGTGCGAGCTTTGCTGGGCCCCTTTCATTGAGGCGTCTCCAGTAGGGATGGGACCGGTGGGATTCCCCAGCCCCTGCCTGGGGATACCTGGACCGACCCTGCGCTCAGAGCTAGAATCATGCTGTGACACCCCCTTAGCCCCCCTGGGTGAACGGGGTGGCAGGAAACGGGGTCCTGAATTCTCCACAGCATCCGACTTGTAGTCCAGTACACTCCTGCCAAATTCTCCCTGTCCCGTGGCCTCTGCTGAGTAGGTCACATGTGGGTGCACTTGACTTGGACTCGACTTGAATCTCTGCTTTTGTTGCTGTGGACGCGGGCACGGCACTCAGCCTCAGTCTCCCCACCCATGAGTTGGGAGTAACAACACGTCCTTGACAGTGGCTGTTGGCGTGAAAATAGGTGATGGTTTTAGAAGTTTGGTCATCGGGGCGGCCTCAGTCTCTGCACGCACAGCGAGTAGAAAACGACTGGAGCTCCAGGTGGCGGCTTTTGAATGCTGGCATTTGTGCCTTCTGAGCGTGCATGTTAAGTATCTGATGTGCACTCTTGTTTCTTGTCTGTTGCTCATCATCATACCGGTGAAGTCCTGAATGCCTTTACGTGTCTCTTTCTGGAACCAAACTTTGTTGCCTATGGGAAAAAAAAAAGCCTTTTCATCCCGGGGCCACAGCTGGTGGGCAGGTGAGCAGGCTCTGGAGGCGCCTGGGCCGCCTGGGCCCATGTCTCATCCCCACCCCCAGAGGCTAACTTCCCGGCGGCTGCACTTGATGCTGAGGGTCAGGCTGCCCTGGGCAAGACTTGGCCCACAGACCTGTGTGTCATCTTTTGTGAGCGCCGACCTACCTGTACACCTATTTTTCCCACACCAGACAGCTGGTATCACTGTACCTGGCAGTGTGGGCAGGACCCAGGGGTCCAGAGCGCTGCTTGCTGCTTCACGCCCAGTCTAAGAAGCTTGATATGGGAAGCAAGCTCAGGGCCACGTTCAGATCCAGGGGCCCTAGTGGACCCTTGGGACTGGGTCACCCATTCTGATTTTCTCTTGTGGTATCTGTCACTTGCTGAAGAGTTTGTTTTCTGGGGCTGTCATTCAGAGCATGATTTTGCACCACACCATTAAAATTTTCAGAGTGTTGTTTGCTGATTTGTGTTTATTGAAGCTAAATCCAGGAGGGTGATGTGAAAACAGCCCTCGACTGTTTACCAAATCGGATTCTTGTTTCTGATATTTTTGTGTATCATCTGTTCTCACTTAAATGGTGTGGAACTTGTTATGCAGATGAAAACCCGTATTTCAGTGAAGTTTTTTTTTTAATTCAAATGAGTTGATAAGAATATGATAGTCAAGGTACTTGATTTGCCATTTGAAGCAGAATCTGTGGCTTGGGCTCTCAGAATTTTCAGACGGGCTGGGATCCAGGTGCCGAGTCAAGCTGGTTGGAAACCCCCCTCTTCCAGTTCAGCCCCTCACCAGCTGGCCAGCCTCTGGCAAGTGACCCCACCCTGGGATGTGGCCCCCCATCTGTGAAATGGCATGTCTTGTGTTTCTTACAAGGTTATTGGAGGACTTCAACTACAGCGCCGTTATTTCATTGGTTCTAAACACTTGAACATCGCCAGGATTGAGTTGTGTCATAAAATTGGTCACGTCATAGTCAAATCGACAGTATTTTTTTCTTTTGTTTCTTCGTGGCTTATAAAATAATGCTGGGCCTAAAATTTGATGGAACCTTAAACTTGCTTGATGGACGTGAGAGCATTTTGCAAACTTGAAAGTTATAGAGTTGGGCATTCCCCAATAAAAGGACAGTTACTCAACTTTTTAAGTAGATCGGTGGCGAAAAGTCCAGTTATGGCCAGACTGTCGCTCTAATGCCGCGGCTGCACGTCGAGAGTCGTTGGTATCAGATTCGGGCCAGTGGTCAGGTAACCTTGCATTCTTGTGTTCGGAGAGATTCAGACGCCTGTATGGCTTCCAAAAGAAGCCTCTCCTGCAATGGAGTCCGAAGGTGAGTGAGTGCAGACGGTCCTTTACTGGTGGGGACTTCTGGCTGGAGGGCTGCCCGGCCACCACCCGGCTTCTACCAGAGGCCCCGGGAGTTCTTCCCGGTGGAACCCCGGTGGGAAGAGGTGTCACTTCCTGGCAGAAGTAATGTGCTTTGCTCAGTGTTTCTTCCCTGGACTGTCACCTGGATACAGAAAGTCCAGCAGGGGATGGCTCGGCTCCCCGGCCCCTGAATCACCCTGTGAAGACTGTGCCCACCCGTCGGGAACACCCCTCTCCTTGTGATCCAGAAATAAGCTTGTAATGTGTTCAGCTGATACTCAACTGGGGGTCTGTTTCTTAACTAATACAGGGGTTTGGGTAGTTTATCAACATGATGGTGACTAAACCAACCCCTGCCTCCACTTCAGTGAGAAGGTGGCCCCTTCTCCCACCGCCAGCTCCGGCCTCGTGGCTTTTGCTTCTCCACCCACACGTGCCCCTTTATTCACCGGGTCCTGGAGATCCCGTCTCCCTCCCCCGTCTTGCTTTTTTTTTTTTGGAGAGGGGGTATGAGGGGCTTGCCTTCCTCCTGCCAGGCTGTGAGCTCCCTGAGGGTGGATATCCCTTCAAGACTTCCCTTCCCTGCCTCACACCTGCCAAAGGACATCCACCTACATGCTTGGGGTACAGCTAGATGGCCCTGAAAGTCTGATTGTCAATCTTTGGAGATGTTCAGAGGCAAGACTCGGGTGGTAAACCTGTGGCCGTGACTGCGCATGGTGTGACAGCCGTGAAGTGTGCCTGCCTGATCTCCTGCTTCTGGGAATGTGATAGACGGGTGGCCCCAGCTGCCGCATTCCGAATCTGGAATCCAGCACCAGTCACAGAACCTGCGCACCCCCGGCCTGCACCCCACCAGGGCCTGCATCTGGCAGAGGTGCTGGTCTGTTGCTGGGAGATGTGGGACTTGTCACAGCCTGCTGGCTTGGCCCAAGGATCCCCCCTCCGGCCTTGAACTGCACTGCACAGCTGGTGAAAATTTCTCCTGCCCGGCCCTTCTCCTTCCCTGTCTCCTGTGCAGAAGTCAGACCCGCAGCTCCCCCGGGCTCCCTCTTCATGTTCCCCAAGAAGTCTCTTGCACAGCTAATGTTGTCTCGGCATCCTTTTTGGAAGACCCAAGTGCACACACATTGAATGTAAAATAAAGTAGGTCAGAGGGACGGTGCCCAGGAATTTCCTCCAGTTTGGGCAGCAAGCCGTATTTCCTGTCCCAGGTTGCGATCTGCCTGCCTCTAAAATGCCAGGGCTGTGGTTGTGTCGGGGCTGTGGTTCTGTTGCTCATGCCTTACATACAGCGAGTCTTAAGTGTGCTTGTACCGGAACTCCCGTCCGTCTGGGCGAAGCATCAGGAGTGGAAGTGGAGTGGGAGCGGCGGTGACCTTTCTGAGCAAGCGTGCACGCTCTGTGTTTTCACTGAGAAGTTGCATGTATTTTCTGTACTTAATACTATTTTAAAAGCCTCTTGGGTGATCCGAGAGTCCTGGTAAGTGCGGCCCACGTGCGACCTGCTCCGGGAATGCAGCTTCAGGTGGAGAAGTCCCACTTTTATAGGACACAGTTTTGAACACGATGGCCGTGTTCGAGCCACGTGGCATTTGGCGGTGGATTTCCAAGGGGCCTGTGGTAAGTGGTTTGCTCTTTCGGAGCTGTTTGTGGCTGCACTGCCCCTGACGCTCCTTGGAGAGGGAGGGTCCTCAGGAACCCTGGGGGCTGCTCCGGGGGTTCCCTTCAGCTGCCTCCAAGCCCTGGAACCTGCACGATGCAGAAGGAACTGCCTTGGGATTTTGTTCCGACACTGGCCCTCTCCCTGTGCAGGGACTTCCTGTGTTGTCAGCCTGCAGTAACAGACCTCAACAAGGCCTGGGCTCCTGGAACTCATGAATCTCTGCATGGCGACAGTGGACCTGACTTGGATGCATGCTGTGCCCACACTTGGCTTTGCAGTGGTTTTTCTGCCTGGCCTGTGGGATTTCAGCCCTCGGGGAAATGGCACCTGCCTCTCAGGTGTTTCTGTGGTCCTCATTCCAGAGATGGAACTTCTGTGAATTGACTTGAGTAGAAGGTTCCCCGAGTGGACATGGTTCTACAGTAAACACACATACGCCACCCCCAGGTCGGACAGTTAACGCTGTGCTCTGTCCATCGCCCCGTCCCCTTCTGCCCCATCTGTCACTTGTCTGCATTTCAGGCCTCGCTCAGCTCCAGCCCTCAGTCCCTGAGTCCTTCCGCATGCATCTCATTGCCTGAGGGTGACTTGTTTGTGGTTCCTTTTGCTTTGTTTTCCTTTGAGCTGAAACTTAGGGTAGGTGTTTGGGGAGTGGGACTGGGGCCATGAGGTAAAATAAATGCATAGACCCTCAGTGTGCCAATCGATGTGTTTTAGCAAATGCACACACCTGTGGACCCAACACCCCTATCGAGATATAGAATATACTATAGCTCCAGAAAATTCCAGGAAGTCCCCTCATGGCCCTTTACAGGGAGTACCGACTCCTATCTCCCTGCTCACCTTTCTCCCCCTACCCAGAGTGATTAATTTTGTGTGTTCTGGAATTTAATGTAATGCTATGTAATATACAGAGGGTGCCAAAAAAAGTATACACATTTTAGGAAAGGAAAAACTGTACTAAAATTGTAATAATATATACTGATAACAAAAGATAAATACAAGTCATGTTGATACATTTTTTGGCACCCATATGCCCGTAGGTTAAATATACGTGTATACGTGTGTGTACAGTATTATGTAGGTGTACGTTATACCATCTGTACCTTTTCTTTTGCAAAAGCTTTTTTTGTTCATCATGTTTTTGTGATTTTTGAAGGTTTTAGCCTGGGTTGATTGCTTGTTCCTTTCTTGCTCGGTGTGTAGTATTCCGTTGTGGGAACTGGGTACCATGGTGTGTTTATCCACCCATCTGTTCATGGAAACTTGGGCTGTTTCTAGCTGTTGGCAATTCTGAATAAAGCTACTGTGGATCATTCTTGTACATGTCTTTTTATGGACATATGTTTTCATTTCTCTTGGATAAATTCCTAGACATGGAATTGCTGAGTCATAGAATTAGGTGTATGTTTAGTTTTATAAAGCAGCTATAAAATTTTACACGGCTACCAATCACGTATGGAAGAAGGAACTAGTAGTTTTAAACCATGTAACAGAATGCTGGCCTTCTTCTTGAAGGTGACACAGTGGGGCGGGAGGGCAAGGGGGTGTGGGGAACCCCCTCTCCTTTGGTCCCTCCACTAGCAAGGAGATGCAGTCTGCACCATTTGCCTTACTAGAGCGGTCTGTGGGGTTCACCCGCTCTGGAAAAGGTAGCCATGCCATTTTATTTAGACAGGGCTTGCCTGCTTCTCTTGGCTTTCCCTGGATGTTCACAACAATCATTGATTTTTCCTGGGCGGTGCCTCACCCCTCCCCTGCTGCCTTTCCCTCCCCAAATACTGTGTTCTTCAGTAGTCAGGGCCTTTGGTTCCTGGTTCTTTTGAACATCTGTGCCCACCTTTTTGCATTCACGACTGACAGGTGAGTTTTGGAGTACACTGGTAACCACGGAGTAGCACAGGCCTTTCTGGTTTGTCGCAGTGTGAGGACGTGGGCTAAGCGTGTGTTCTAGGTGGCTCTGCACATCAGCAACCCTGGGGTCTGGGCCGTCCTAGAACCCAGCGGTCCGGGTGGGCTCGTCTCGCAGGCCTCTGAAGGCTGCTGGCGGCTACTCCAGGTCTCTTCAGGGCAGTGCTTTTGGAGACATGGTTTGTAGGGCTACTGGTGTCCTTGAATGGATTCCATTTTACTTATTTCTATCCTACGTCTTTCAAGAAAGTACTTTGAGGACTCAGAAAAAGGGGATGTTGTAAGAGGGGAAGAGATTGGGGAAGTCCAGAGGTGATAAAAAAAAAAAAAGCAAAAATGCAACGACAAAGTTCAGGACAGTGGCTGTGAACAGGGACCCCTTATGTTGGGGTCTCTCTCCCCGCGCACCTCAGTTTAGGGAAACAATGTGTGTCCTTGGGATGATCATAAAGAGAAAGGCTTCGTTAAGGGAGCCGTGTCCTGGGATGGAGGGAGACTTCCGCCACCAATTGAGGGCCAGTAACACCTCAGGCCTGGGTTCCCACGGCTGCTTCTTGTGCCCACGTCCACTGGGAAAAGTCAGAAGCACAAGGTTGAGGGACAATGTAGGGTAATCTGTGACAGCCCTGCTTAGGGGTATTATTTGATTTGGGATGGATTTAAAATACTCCGGGGACTATTTGTTATTATTATATTATTATTTATTATATTATATAATTATGTTATATTAATATATATTAATATGTAAGTATATATAATATGTATAATATAATATAATTATATGTTATTATATTTATTATTGTTAGTATCAATTGGGGCAATCGGTACTGACCAATTGAACTGAACAGGCTCATTCTCTCTTCCAAAAATAATTATTTATCTCAGCCAAGGTTTTGATGGGTGTTTAGAGACGATGGTTGGAGTTTTACTTCCTCCCCCAAGAAGTGACGTGCAGGTGTCGTGTCAGGATTGCTTGCAGGCCTCTCAGGTGTGCTGCTGGACAAAGCAGGGACAGGCCTGGTTGGTCTCAGTAACAGGAACTTAAAGTCGGGGCAGCGTCTGGTTTGTTTTGCTTGGAGGCAGACACTCCAGGGGGTAAGGCGGTGATGCTGGTGGTTGTGGGTGTGCTGAGTTTGCGGGAGGGGGTGGGGGGAGGTAGAACCTGCCAACGGAGAGGAAGTGTCTGGACGGCAAGGGGTGAGGTTTGTCCTGAGCCGCTGTGGGGACTGGGGGAAAGATGCCATGGGGGCATCGGAATGGGAGTTCAGGCAGAGCTGCAGTATCTCCTTCCGCATCTGCTTCTCAAGCATGTGGAGTTCTGCTCTGTTCCTTGTTGGGACCTCTTGAAGATAAGGTTACCTCTCATTTATCTTCAGATCTGCCTCTCCTGATACGACCTGGCTCTCGGGGCAGCATCTGAATGGATTCAGCACAGTGGTCTGCTTGCATGTGTGTGCGATTGTGCACAAGTGTGTCTGCCCAGCTGGGAAGATAGATGGCAGCTGAGAACAGGCCATTGGCCTTGACTGTTAGGAGTCCCCATGAGCTCTTGGATGTGTGGATGGATATGTACGGAAATACGTATGTATATGGATGTGTATACATGAGGAGGGCTGGAGAGAGAAGAATGAAAGCTTGATAGCAAGCCGTGAAGCAACATTGGAGCCCCAGACAGCTGATTGTGGGAAACCTGGCCAGTCACCAACGCGGCCCGAGGCTCCTGTCTTGGGGCGGGGGTGTGCAGGGAGCGAGCGGAAGGGCCCGTGTGGCCGAGAAGGAGCCAGCATGTTTCACTGATTGATGTGCACGGTCCTGCTCTTCACTTTGATTCGTCCACGCTTTCTGGCTTCATGGTTGGCTTGTGATGGTGTGGCTGGGTCAGTATGAGGGGTCTGGCTTCGTGAGTGGTGGACTGGCCCTTCCCGTCCACATGCTGGGAGTGCAGTCTGCCACCCGAGGAAGGGAGTTTACCTAACTCAAACCAAAGGAGAAGTCCCCTTTATATCTCTTCTTTTCCACATTCTTGATTTCTTTCAAGCTCTGGTGACTTTTGAGCATTGGCTTTGTTAAGTTTCACAACTGCTTATTTTAAATGACATTAGACCTTGAGTTAGAAAATTAGGGTGTCTTGGGGTGGCATTCCTCTCCCGTACCTGAGTAAAGTTGGTTCCGAGAGGCAAAGTCTTTCTTCAGGTTACACGGTTGGAAACGGGGGGCAGGTGTGTGCTGCTGAGGTTCGTGAACTCTGGCCCGGCTCTGGGCTTTGGTTGCTAAGTGCAACCCACCCTGGCCCTCTGCCAGGCTGCCTGCCCACTGCAGTCTGTCTCCAAGGCTCCCTGGAGTTGGGCGGGCACAGTCCTGGCCCCTCCCTTACCTGCTCCCTCACTCTCAAAGGCAGCTCCCTTCCTTCTCCAGGAAGGTCCCTCTTGCAGTGTTGGGCTGGGAAGCGTCTTCTGTTTGGTCTCAAACTCTCTGCTGTGATGCTTCTTCAGATGGTCTTAGGATCCTCCTCCCACACTGTGTGTGTCGGGGGGTTGGCTGGCCCACACTCCATCAAATTTGGGCCAAATACCAAGAGATTGGCAGTGAAAGCCGCCACCACCACCACCACACACGCGTGCAACGCTCCCCGGGGCTTATGACAGACTCTGGGAGCTCTTTGTTCCTTTTGCTGTCATCTCTGCTGGCTCCAAGATTATTTGGGTGTTGGTCCCTAGCCCCACGGTTCAGCAGTTAGGGAGTGTTCGCATCCCCTTTGGACACTTGGTGTGCGGCATGCTTGTTACCCACGCTTAACTGACTGGAAGTCATTCGGTCTGCTTTCTTGCCGGGCACGTGCTGTCTGCCCAGAGCTGGGGAGGCAGGCCAGTGGGGGTGCTGCTCGTGTTTGCTTTTTATAAAACTGACACTTGGTACCTTCTTATTAAAGTAATGTCAACAAGGACCGTGCTGTACTCTTCAGAGTTCCCCAAACAGTTGATGTTGACAAGGTTACATTCCTTAAGTTGAAAAGAAGAGGAAGGCTGGCGTATAAGGCTTATCTGTATCTCTAAGCATTTCAGAAGAAAGATATATCTGTGCTCAGTGTTTAAATATAGCACGGTGTTTGCTACTGAGTTGGAGAATAAGCAATTGAATATGTAGGTCACTGACTTAGGAGAAGGAGTTTGGAGTTTTCCTTGCATCTGATTAACACCGGCTTACGATTGGGCCATTGAGGCCAAAATTGGGTTACGCAGAGTTCAGCAGGATATCTGGGAGGGAAACTGGAGGAATCCTGAGAGGACACCTTTGCCCCCTTAAGGCCTTGGAGGTGTGACTTGGTGTTGGGCCTGTGGTTTGCAGCCAGCCGCGGGGGCACTAACCACTTGGGGTGTATGGAAAGAGACAGGGCTGGGCGTTGCGCTCCTGAGCACATCCGCCGGAGGAAGGGAAGAGGGCTGCACTTAATCAGGATAAATGCCAGCGGTGTATTTCAATACGCGCCTGCTTCAGAACGCACTGTTTGGAATTGCATATTTAAAAGAAAACTGCCACCCCTCCCCTTTGGAAGGTAGGTGACATTTAAAATATCTGTCGCAGGCGCTAGGTTTGACAGCTTCGAATTATATTTGAAAGAGTTTTTCTCTTAAGAAAGAAAATGATTACTTCTATTTTAAATGTCATTGCCAAGACATAAACATGTTTAATCAAATTATATATTTAATTTATGTAGACCATAATTTTTATTCCCATGGAAGAGTCACTGGTTATTTCTTAAGCAGCCTTGAAGCTGGGCAATGTTGGTGATTTTAAGGCGGTTCAGCTTTTTGAGTAAACGGCTATTTAAGGGTTTATAGAATCTGAAAAAATAGTATTATTAGTGAAATATGTTTTCATCTGTACAGTTGTACCTAATGGCACCTTTTGGGGAGAGGGAGGTACTTTCATTATTGTCACTGTGAGACATTAAGGATAAACTCCTGTTGAACGAATTGAAAAAAGTGTAACCCTGAAGACAATAAAGGCAGGAACAGCAAAGATGCTTCTGTAATTTTCTTGTGGATTCTTTGAATCAGCAGGGAGTTACCAGGAGAGGTGGGAATGAGCTAGCGTGCTGACTTGCCTTAAAAGGGAGGCAACAGGGGGTCTCGGAGGACAGATACAGACCGCCACAGAAAACCTTTAGGTTGATACAGAGTGATTAAGTTTTGTCACAAAAGGCTGATGTGGAGTTCGAGGGCAGCGGTAAGGTCCCCAGGCTGCTGTGGGTTAGCTCAGGCAGGAAGCTTGCCTGCCTGCTGACTTGCCAGGACACTCCAGCTCCAGAACTTTCTCTGAGGGAGCTGGGTGTTGGAAGGTGGCCAGCCTAGCGTACAACCGTGCATGTCAGCCCAGGACAGACTTGGCCTATTCCAGCCTGCTGCCTGTAGTTTCGATTTAGCCAGGCTGAGTCAGGGAGTCCTGGAGTCCCCTGCCAGTGTGCCCATATGCCCTGCACAGACCAGCGCCAGGGGCTGGTTTTCTCTGTCTTCTCCAGGCTGCTCTGTGAGGGAGGGAAGGCGCCCTCTGTCAGATGTGACCCTGGGGAGACTTAGGTGTCCGCCAGCAGCTGGGAGAGAGAAACCAGTCAGTTGTGCCCGTTCCCAGGAAAGAACTTACGTAGCAAGCATCTTTGCCAAATCCAGTGCAGAAGGTCGGTTCAGGAGCTGTGAGCTCTCTGGCTCTTGATGGGGGGCATGGGCTCCTGGGCCTGGGGCAGCCAGAGGAAGCGGATCCCAGTTCAGAGCGTGAATCATCAGCAGGGTTGGCTCCTCATGACCCCTCCTTGTAAACACCAATCCAATTATCCAATAAAGAAAGAAATTGTCCTATTTATTGGTCAACACTAGCCAAACTAAACAATCCCCCACCCCCCAAAAAGGCAAACCTACCTGTTATTTTTGTAACTAAATTTGTTATTTTGAAGCAATCAGAAACACATGTAAGGAAAGTAATAAATACCCTTTACCTAGTCTCCCCAATGGTAACATTTTGTAAAATGATAGTAACATAAGGCAATCAGGAAGCTGACGTTGATACAATCCACAGATACTCAGATTTTCCCAGTGTTAACATGTATTCATTTGGGTGTGTATTTACTTCTGGGCAAGTGTATCTGCATAAATACCATCAAGGTCAGTTCCATCACCCCAAGGACCCCCCAATAGTGTCTGTTTGTAGCCACAGCCACTTCAGGTGGCCAAGGCAGTTCATGCATACATGGCTGTACATGGGGCTGGCGGGCTTCCAAGACCCAGCTTGCTCAGAGAAAGTTCCAGTATTGGCATGTCCTGCCCCCTTTTTAGTTCTTGTCCCTGACAACCACTATCTTTTCCCCATTGCTATAATTAAGACTGTTACATAAATGGAATCAGATAGTATAGAGCCTTTTGGGATTGAATTTTATCACTCAGCACAATTCCCTTTGGGATTCATTCAAGTTGTTGCATGTATCACTAGTTTGTTCCTTTTTATTGGTGACGAATACTCCATTCTAAAGATTGTGGACCCAGTTTTAGAACAGAACATTGGATAAGAGGAAACCATCCTGGAGACCTGAGAGTTGCAAAATGACCCTTCCTTGCTTGATGTCAAAAGGAACTGGGCATCTCTGGCCTCCACTTAGCTTGCCTCATTTCTCAGCAGCGTCCATGGGGCCATGTTTAGAGTATCTGGTGCCACGTTGACTTGGCTTGTTTGGGAAACCAGCAAAAGAGTCCCCTTTACCTTGTGAGTTTTGTTCCTCTGAGTTGTGTGTTTTTGCACAGTGCACATGGACTGAAATATGTGATGAGACAGAGCTTGAGAGAAAGGGTTATTGAATGTTGACGTTTTGTTTATTAGCAGTCATGCTATGATAATAACACATGGGGTGCTGGTCTGATTCACAAAGGAATAAAGGCTGTGTCAGCATGACGTCTTTCGGAGGAAGCCCTGGCCACTTAGGTGGCTTTGGCCTGCTTTCGTGAGAACTATAAAATGTCAGGTCTCGAGAACTGAATTTCCGATGAAAGCTTGGAGCTGTTGTTCCTTCAGGAAGCACATCTGCACTGTATTTTGAACATACATACGTGTGTATTTACCCATTTGTCATAAGAGTGAGGGTAGCGTGTAGGAGTTATTAGTGCCCCATGGACATTCGTGCAAAACGCTTGTCTATACTTTGAAAATTAACAAAATGCCGCCGAGTGTTCAGTGTGTGTGGAAGTTGGTTCAGGATTCCCAGTGTTAACTGGTGTCTGTGAATCAACAGGCAGTATTTGCATTCTCTGGAGGGGCCCTGGGACCTTCTTCCTGGATCCAGACTGTTGAGCCAGCCTTGCTGTTGGTCTTCTGGGACCCGGGAGGAACCTGGACTGAAAATGGCCCCCCGGTGCGTGGGGTGGGCCACCGGCTGGGCGGGCGTTTGGCTTTTCTCTCCGTGTCCTGGATTCCTCTGGGAGAGAGGGTGCAGCGTCTGTGTCGGGACCATTATAACTGGGTGGTCTAAACTCTGCTCAGATGAGAAGGGGTTGTCCTGCTGTGGGTTTTGGGCTATTGGCGTGTTCACACCACTGTGGAGTGTTTCTGACAGCTTGTTGGGGTGGGGAGTGGAAAGGACCGAGTCAGGACACAGGTTACCTTTGTCTCTGACGGGCTGGGTGACCTGCGCCTTGGTTTCTGTTCCCGGATGAGATGCTCTAAGGTCTCATCTGGCTCTGGGATTTATTCTTAACGTTTGTTGTCCCTAGACAAAAAATGCATGCGCCAAAAAAATGTATACGCATGACTTGTTCATCTTTCGTTACCGGTATATATTGAGTATTGTAATGTTAATACAGTCTTTACCTTTCTCACAATGTGTGTGCACCCTCTGTATGTGTTAGACCCGTGAACTGACCTACACTGTGTCACTCACGTTTGTATTTGCAGAGTTTCTTCGTGTGCCGTTCTCTGTAACGTACCCAGCTCTGGACATGGATTTTTAAAAACTAACATAGTTTCTATGTTGCAGGTACAGCCATAGTTCCATTTGATGGCAGTGATGTACTGCATTTTAAACATACATCTCTCCCAGACCTTGAGATTTGGGTTCTTAATTTAGTTTGAAATAAAACGGAACCTAGTTTCCTTCAGGGCTTTTTATTCCCCAGGCCATAGGTTCTTGAATTCACCTCGTCATGTTAGTAATGCGTTTGTGAAATGATAAGAGCTATTTGAGTGCCTCTGGTGTGCCAGGCGGTATGGCATGTAATTCCCACTGCGGCCTCACCAGGGGTCACGTCCTGGGCTCATCGGGGAGGAACAGGAACTGAGGGCCAGGGAACTTTTCTAGGGCCACTCACACCTCATTCTAGTGATCTTAACCATTAGTCACTCTCCAAGATCAAAATCAGATCCTGCCCTGCTCACACAGCTACTGCTTACATCAATTACAGACAGGCAAAGCAGTCATGCCTTGTCCGATGTATAAAGGGTTGGGGGCGAGGACACAGTGTGGGAGAGCAGGAGTCTAGGGGCTGCCTGGCTGCATGAATGTTACTCAGCTTCACTGCCCCGCCCCCACCGCCGCTCAATATTCTGCATGTAGCCCACTGATCAGCATTGTTGATTTCCTAAAGCCAGTCACTCTTCTTATGAGTGCATAAGAGTAATATTTCAGGGTTGGTGGACTTGCCGTCTGATCCTGAAGTCATACTGCCTTTGTTTCTTTTTTAAATGCTCCTCCCTGCTCATTCTTTTGCAGTCTAGTCTGCGGCCAACAAGGTGGCTGGGCCCTGGGGGGGGGTACGCATTCTGAGCTCCCCACTGCATTGGTGCCGGCCCCATTCTGAAGGTGGACTGGCTACTGGAATTCAGACTTACATGATGGAATCCCCAAGGGGGACACCCTTTGGTAGGTTAAACTTGGATGAGGATGGAGGGAGATACCTTACTTCCTTCAAAACCCACCTTGGGAGTGCAGCTATGACTTAGGGGCTGGCTGACATCCTAGGGGGAGCTGTTTTGCAGTGTTGCTCTCTGTGGCTGGGAACCGGGGCAGAGGCAATTTGGAGCCATCGCGATTTCTGCATTGCCAGCCTCAGCTCCCTCTCTGCTGACATAGGAACCCCCGGCGTTTTTACTGTGCATTTTCCAGATTGTTGGAAATCTGTGCAGAATATGCTGAAATAGAGGAAAAGATGAAGAATATTAGATAATGATTTCTGTGATCTGAAAGTCTTAATATTTCAAAAATCACCTTTACTTTTAGCATGGAGAAAGCACTTGTTCTAAGACTTTGGAGATCTTTTCTGTCTCTCATGTATATACGTATACACTAAAAAATGAAATTCACTGTCTAATGACTATTTTTAAATTTATATAAAATTTGGATTATTCTGTTTTGCATTTTTCTCAGTTAACCTATAAGTATTTTTCCTATGTCATTAAATGTTTTGAATTTTAAAAAATAATCTGTTGGTGCAAGTATCATAATATATGATATGGGTACAACGTGATACCTCTACATCTCCTTGGTATGTCCAGAGAGGTAGTCATCCAACCATTTTCTTTTTATTTGGCATCTTAGATGGTTTCTTATTTTTCATATAAGTACTGACCACTCTTGTTTCTCCCTAGAGGTAGATGGGATGGGGGTGGAATCTTCAGGAAAAGTGCCCTCTCATACTCCCCCCACAGTGGGAGGGGGACTTTTGTCTTGCTGATTCTTCAACATTCTGCTCTGTCATCAGTGGAATTTATTTTAAAGATTGGCAGCATATAGGTTTTATGGGGTCTGACCATTAAGTTTGCGAACTCATCCTAGAATAAAGTGTTCCATACCTCATTGCTGAGTATCACTATGGTCACTTTCAAAGTACTCCCCTTGGGAAGCTGTGCACCGGTGCCAATGCCTAGTCCATCCTTCAAAGCAATTTGGGAACTCTTTTTCTGGAATGGTCATCAGAGCTGTCGTCAGATTACCCTGATGTCCAGAATGTCATCAAAATGTCTTCCTTTCAATATTTCCTTTATCTTCGGATAAAGGAAGAAGTCAGTGGGGGCCAGATCAGGTGAGTAGGGAGGGTGTTCCAACAGTTACTTGTTTACTGGCTAAAAGCTCCCTCACAGACAGTGCTGTGTGAGCTGGTGCATTGTCGTGATGCAAGAGCCATGAATTGTTGGGGAAAAGTTCAGGTTGTCTAACTTTTTCACGCAGCCTTTTCAGCACCTCCAAATAGTAAACTTGGTCAACTGTTTGTCCAGTTGGTACAAATTCAGAATGAATAATCTCCCTGATATCAAAAAAGGTTAGCAGCATCATTGCAACAGGTTCCCGACCTTAATTGTCAGACCTCCTGTGTCCCTGATGAACATCGGGAGGCCGTCTGCTTCCCGTCTGACCTGGGCCCCTTGTCAAATGGGGTGTCGATGGGGTGCCTGGCAGAAAGGCTCTTAGAGAACGCCTCTTCCTCTTCCATGCTCTGCCTTGTCTCTGCCAGGGAGAATACCCAGGCCAAAGAACTGTTTCCAGATGCCCTATTGGTTAGTGGTCACCATTAGCTGGGCTCTGTTCTCCATCTTTCCTTCCACTCCTTCTGGCAGGTTCCAGACCACCTTACAGAGGTGTGTGTGCCTCGGCTGATAGTTTTCTTGTTCACTTACTACTTGGAACCAGGAATGGCCATTGATGAGACACCCAAGTGTCTGATTTGTGATGTGGGTTTACACCTGTTCCTTTCTTCCATTTGGGGTCTGTACACGGAGCTGATACCCAGTGGCCAGGCTTCCCTTTGAGCTGGGCTGATTTTAAGGGGGTCCTGGCCCCTGGCAGGACTCCTCCCGCCCCTTTGGTCTTTTCACAGTTAAGGCAGTTTCGTGGCTTGTCTGACTTTCCTACGGACACGTGGGGACACAGCCAGGCTTCTGTGAGCCGAGGGTCAGACTGCTCAGACCAGCTGCCTTCACTTCCACTGCCAGCTGGGCAGTTTGGGGTGTGGGAACACAGCTTGAATTCACAAAATGATGTCGTTGTGTGTGGGGCTGGCTGTTCATGGAACCTCTTTTTTTTTTTCCCCCCTTTCTTTTTTCAAAACTTGGCCTGTGTCAGGCCTGATCAGCAGCACCCATGTATTGATGTGTTTTTCCAGTTGTTTGCAAGCTCCCCACCTCCCCCCACCCCGAGTCTGGCCTCCTCATGCCTTTGTTCATTTCTCCATTGCTGGAGCCAGCGAATGCTACCCCGCTAAGCTACTCTGCTCACCTATCCTGTCTCACACCCGTTGGCTCTGTAGGGCACAAAAGTAAAAAGCTGAAGGACGGAGTAGAGGAACGGACAAATTAATTGACTGCATCTGAGACAACACAGAAAACATTCTATTTTGTTTTCCTTAAAAAAGTGGCAGAATTCCAAGACTTTCCTTACGGTTTTCCACTGGCTGTCCTTATATTGAAAGACAAGACGTCTAAACTCTTGGCTGTTGGCTCTTTTCACATTCTTAAAACTTAAAACCAGCTGAACATAATTAATATTACAAAATTTCCATAAACATTCTCTCTACGAAGACTGTATGTACAGTTTCTGCCCGGAGGGCATTTTTCTTACTGATGTCGAAATTCTTGGACATCGGGGGGTTATAATGAAGTGTTGATTTGACCTTAAGTGTCTCGATGCCAACGTGGGCTGTATGGGACATGGAAAGAATTAGCTTTCAGGGTTGTTCTTTTTTTCCCCCCTGAATAAAGGATAATTGTTTCCAAGCTAATTAATATGGTTTATTTATTATTAGGCACTAGTAAGTGGAATTGAATCCTGGGCAGGAATAACCTGGCCACAGCAAGGTGAAGGCATCTCAGATCACACCGTATTAATTCTGTCCTAGCCAACAAGCAGAGGACGTTTTGCTCTTCAGCAGATGTTGTTTCCTTGATTTTTCCCATGTGACAATCAAAGCAGAACTCCACCCTGCTTTATGCCTGATGGACTAGGCCTTTCTGGGGGCGAGTTAATAATTACAGGCTGGGCGGGAGCATAAATGGTTTGGGAGGGAGTGGGGTACCATTCCAGGTGACTTGGGCTTGTGCTGTCACACTGTCAGCCTGACGTCCTGGCTAGAGGGCAGATCCCACGTGGGGCCCACTGTGCTGAGAGCTCTGGGGCAGGTGGGGAGAGGCCCTGTCCCAGCAGCTGCCAGCCCCTCCCACCCAGAGATGCCCCCAGCAGACCCCCCCAAGCAAGCAGACCCTTTTTCCCTTGCCAGTCTGCTGGTGGCATTCCCGATGCCATCCCATTTCTGTCGTGGGTCGTTTTACATCACACATCATCCCAGTGACCCTAAGAGTGAGGGCCTGGAAGGGCTCCCTCCCAGGGAGTGACCTACCAGGGATGGCCAGGGGCTGTGTGACCGCCATGAGGGTGGGTAACTGGTGGGGGTGGGAACACACAGGACGTGAGGGCCCTTCCCTTGTCTGGAGCAGGGGTGCAGGCTGTTCTCGCGTCCCGTGAAATGCGCTCCTGCTCTTGTGGTGAGTGAGCTGCTCGCCTGCCGTGCTGCCCTCGCTACTGTCAGGCCCGCAGGAGGAGCTTCTTGCTGACACTGGCTGGTCTGTTTTAGGGGGCGGGCATTTGGTTTCTCTGAACTTCTGGGTTCCTTGTCTGTTTGAGGGGCTTTTTCCCACCCATTGCCCTTGAAATAATTGTGGGAACCTTTGGATACACGGGAAAGCCCCTGGCACCCACTTCCCATGCTGTCACATTCTTATCATGGTCCCATCGCTCAGGGTCACTCGCCTCTCACAGACTGACACCCCGAAACTGCTTTGGGGGTGAACAGATGGAAACTGGCTTTCCATGGGGCCGGATGCAGGGGCCTTCAGGCCACAGCTGGGCTCCCTGGGAGCTCCACTGAGGTCCTGAGCAGGGTGGGGTGAGCCTTCCCTGGAGCTGTGGTTTTGTGTTCTCTGGGCGCTTATTGCGGCCCCACGGGCAAGTCACTGCTGAGGGCTGGGCCGCCCTGGCCGGAGTTGGATGGGCAGCAGGGTGCCCTGTGGGGGGGCCTTGCCACTGGGAAGGATGGGCATTTCCTGGAGTGCCGGAGCGTCAGCAGCATGGCTCCGTTGTAAATTGGATAGCAGCGGGTGCCTCTTGAAGGATGCCAGTGGCATCTGTGCCAAGAGAACATTTATAAGGAGGAGGCTGGGTTCTGGGTGGTTCTTCCCCAGGCCCTTGTGCTTTTCCCGAGCACAGCCAGCACAGGGCTCTCACCGAGGGGACGGCAGGGCCTCCCTTCCATGGTGGGGCCAGCGCGTTGCTCTGCTCAGTGACCTGCTGAGGAATATTGCACCATGTATCTCAGGATTTGGGCAGAGATGGGTTTTGTTCTTAGACAGTGCTGATGGGCAGCCTTGTCCTGGAGTTGTGTGCCAAGTCTGATGATAACTAGCATTATTGAGTACTTGCTGTATGCAGGTCCCGGGCTGAACTTCCTAATCTGTTTGGAAGGATACTCTCCTGTGAGTGTTGTCTCCTCCATCCCAGACAGGACCGAGTCCCAGGGACTTGGTCATCGTGCCCGTGGAGCCCGGGGTTCTTCTGTGTGGTTCCTGATAACTCCAGGCTGTCTCCCCGTCTTTTCCCAGGAGTCCTTGACGGCAGTGAATTGGTGATTGCCTGAGGGGTGACTTTGCAGATTACTTTCCGGTTTTCTATTTAAATAGTAAATGTGAAAGAAGCCCCCTGGATCTGAGGGGAACACAGCTGAAGGAGGGCAAGACCCGAGGAAGCCGCCAGCAGGTTCCAGATGAGGCTGGCGCTCTCCCTGGATCCTGGGCCGCCTCTGCCCACATTTGCCACCTGAGGCCCTTTCTCTTAATAAATGCCTAAGCCAGCCTGGAGGAAAGGAGGCAGTGGTGAAGCATTGCCCACCGCCCATAGCAGTACAGTAGATGGCATTTTAAAGCCTAGATGACCCAAGTGTGAGTCAGTGAGAGCAAAGAATCCAGGTGGAGTTCAGGCAGGCCCCAAGTGGTAACAAGCCATTAGAAATAATTCATGCAGAGTAAGTGCCAGGAAGTGGGCACTTTGTCGCATAAATGCGCCAACTATGCGCCAACGGCAGGGGGGATGGTGGAGATGGGGAGCCCAGGCTAGCTTGCCTGTGTGCCTTGTCGTCACTTTACAGTTTGGGTGGTGGAGGGCCTCAGTGCCATGAAGGGCACAGGAGCAGTTCGGGGAGACAGCTGAAGTTCAAGTGCAGGCAGGACTGGTTCTCCTGGAATGAGCCAGGGCAGAGCCCTTCAGCCTCCCTTCAGACCTTCTAAGAGCTCATCTCAGGCTTTTGACAGATTTTCCAGCGGTCTCATCCCGTTCAGTTTCAGAAAAGCAGAGTTATTAACTACATACCTAAAATGTGATTTTCATAACCAACTTAGTATATTAAGAAACTAAAAATCTTGGTGGAGTGGACCTTCCAGGCAGTGTGTCCTGAATTGTTTCCTGTATGTAGAAAGCCCCAGGACCGTGACCTGGCTCAGACTCCTCAGGCTTTGGGTGCTGCTGTGCTCTGGGTGGGGGGGTGGGGTATGTACCCCTCGCTGTCATCATCTGTGGATGGAACACATCATTTACCAGGTGATGTTTACTGCATTCACCCAGGTGGATGGTACCGGCCCAAAACAGGAGCCCTTCTGGCCAGAAGCAGCTGAGTCAGCTTCGAGCTGACTGGCATATTTCACCATGGCCGAAATACTCAGTGGGACAGCCCGTTTGGGCTCCTGTGGTTGCTGGTTGAGGAGCAGTGGTGATTTTAATCAGCTATGTCATTTCTGTGTCTTGTTGCATATGTACTCTTGGAAGTTCTTAGAGACATGCTGCCAAGAGAATTTCCCCTGGCAAACGTGCAGGGAGAGCACTGCTCCATGTTGTACTGCCATCACGTTGACTTTACCTCCATTCCAGTCTTTTTAACTACTTCTGTCGACCTTCAAGTAACAATGGGTACTCGCTTTAAAGATTTTGACAGTCTTCCGGGCCTTTCAATGTTCTTAATCCACTAGATAAGCTGTCAGTGTTCACGTGGGCCGTCTGTCTGCGGGCTCTTGAATTTCCGTCTTGAAATTCCATGAAATGTCACCTCCTCTGTGAAGTCTTCTACACAGGGAGAGTTAGTTGTCTATTCCCTCTTCAGTTAATTTTACTATGAAGCATCTCAAAGAATCTCTACCCACCGCTAAGATTAGGTAGATGTGAACATGTTACCTTTGTTTAAACATAAGTAATGTTACAGACATTATGAAGTCTTACTTCATATATACAGAGGGTGCCAAAAATATGCATGCACATTTAAAGAAAGGAGAACTGTATTAAAATTGTAATACTCAATATATACCAATAATAAAAGATGAATACAAGTCACATTTGACTTCTGCAATGACAAGAGGTGCTCAAGATGGTTACCATCAGCGTCCAGACACTTCTGTTTGAGCAGCATTGACCAAAGTGTCCACTTAGGTAACATTTTTTTGGCACCCCCATTATATATGAAGTAAATATTCCAAATATATAAGGTATGTATCACTTTCTTTATATATTTGGAAATTCATTGTTTACATATATAACATCTATCCATAAACATTTGATTTCTCTGTGAAGCATTTGAAGTAGAAGGGAAAGGCTAGGACGTGGCATGCTAGGCTAGCAGTATTGTCCAGGAATATAAATTCCATGATGCAGTTAGTTAAATATTTGATATCCTACTATGTTCCAGACCTGGGGAAATCCTGAGATGAATACAGTTTCATCAGGAGGCGGGACTGTCTCTGCCCTCACCCCTTCCTCAAATTGGAAAATTGGGGGTGTAAAGTTTTGTGGGGGCACGACAGCACACTTGGGAGCGAATTATTTCTTGGCTATGGGTGCATGAGAACTGACTCTAGAGGACGGACATCCTTCTTCTGAATGGTCCTCAGAGCCATTCCTGCCACTGACGAGTCTAGTTGTGGAGTGGGAGCTCTGGTGTCAGCACTGGAACACTCTTGCTTCCTTGTTGCATAGAGAAGAGAGCACAGGTGGGTGGGGAGTGGGAGGTTCAGTGGTTCCTTTTGGACTTGGTACATAATCTCGCAGGATATGTCACAGGGTTGGAGCCCAAGAGATTATATTGTTCTAAAAGAGGAGAAACTGTTAAGAAGCTCTAGCTTCCTAAGATTTGCATGGTTTGAAAAGTAGAGTGTAGCTGAGAAGCTGGTTACAGTAATCTCATGCATTTAAAAAATAATAATCAACCATTTGAATCCTGATTGGTTGTAAGACAGGCTTGGAAATTGTCAGTATTGGCTGCATCCGTTCATTTCCATGAACCATACCTCTCCTTTCTCACGGGACTGGAGAAAGGCTACCTCCAGACACGACACTGCAGTTGCATGGCAACTCCATTGTTGAAATTCCATCTGTTCTTATGGGAAAGCCACAGAAAAGACACTTGGACTTGTCAGGTGTTGGCCTGCTGTGTCAGCCACAGGCGGGGTCACTTCCTCCTCTGTCCCCTTCCAATGCCGCGTGTTGCAGGAAGTGGCTCAGATAACGTGGATGACACCACATATTTGCTTTTCACTCCACATATGGGAAAATAAATGTGAGTGCCGTTTAATGCATCGCCTCTTTTCATATCGCATTTGCTAAGAAAGTGCAATTTTATTGAACATTAGGATTGAATTCTTAACTGAGTAATCAATTTCAGTAATAAGTTAAAATGCCTTCTATTAATGGACAACTGCAACCGTTAATCAGAGTTACAGTGGATTAACAGTTGTCAGCATTTATGCTAATGGCACTTATAAACCAGGGGCTTATGGATTGCGCTTTATAATTCCATGTTTCTCAGAGAGTTGGTGATACTTTTTGCTTGGAGGTATTGATTGTTTTGAGCCCTGGCTGGCTACTTGAAGATGTAAAGAAAGCTAAATGACATTTTCACGGTGATGACACGATAGCACCTTCTGGTTTTGCACACTTGGCTTCGTGTCAAAATAGATGGAAAGGGTTCATTTGTTCTGGGGCTCTGCTGTTTAATTTGATCTGGTGTGTGACTAAAGCAAGACAAATAGTATTTTTAATGAAACCATTTAATAACCTCTGGTAGCTTAGAGTCGAAGGCGTTGGAAAAATGCAATTAAAGGATGGCTAGATATAAACAACAACAACAACAAAATCACTGCTTTAGGAGCCTCACTGACCCAATTCATTTTGCTTTCAGGGTTTCATCGCCGTAAATGGTTTTGAACCAATGAAGCTGAATTCCCTTCAAAAGACGGACAACCCATCGTGTGACCTATAGAGTTTGTGGACAGATTTATATTGGTGAGTTACTGTGAAATATCGCCAGGTAAAAGTGTTCAGGTTTTCTAAAATCCCGTTTGGAATGTGTTTTCAATTAGTTAATGACTGTGGATCGCCGGCAGCCTCGGGATATTTCATTGGGATGTCTAATAGCGGGATCATATTGATTGTCTTTCAATTAACTGCATCTGGTATTTTCATTTATCAAAAGCAAAATACATGTAATTAACTCTGAAGCAATATAGTTCAGTGTAACGTGATTGTTGCCGCTGCTATAAAGATAAGTCAGCGGAAATTATACTGCTAGGAACTCAAGTCAGACTGGAAGTCATGGTGGGACTCGCGACATATTAATTAAAAAGAATAAAAATGAGTTAGGGAAATAGTGTCTTGTCGCCCCCAAGTCGCTTGACCAGAATGGGTGATGGATGCCTTCAGAAAGAACGCGGCTTGCTGATGATGGCTCGTCTTGAATGAGCTTGGATTTTTAGAGTTACCAACCTCTAGGATGTCTTGAACATGTAATGATTTTTTCTCGTGGAGTTGATTGGGAGTGTGGTGTGTGCTGAGGAGCGCATTCGGTTCTGTCTACACTCATTTGAAGTGTGGTTGAGAAAAGATCGATCGGTACAGTTCAGCCCTCCACCGGAGCAAGGCTTGGGGGTCCCGAGTTTAGTTGCAACATGCCTTTAGCCGTTTTTCACAGAACCTGGATCTTACTCAACGTCTCCAAGTGGCAACTTTTTAGAAGTGATTGATTTTTATTCAGCTTTTAAAAAAAAATGTTTTCTCCTTGAGCTAACAACATCATTTTAAAGCAAGAAAAAAAGAGCACGGGAGCAAATTTTCTCAGCGTGTTTTCTGTCAAACCCCTGCCCTCGTTTCCTGAAGTGTTGACTAGAACTGAGCCTCTGGTTTGAGGAAAGGTCCAGTTCACCACTGTGGCCTTAGGTCAGGAGTCCTCAGAGCCTGAAGCACCAGTGGGCGGCCCAGCCGAACCTCAGCCTGAAGCCAACCAGCCAAGTGGGGCGTGGCTCCAGGAAGGGGTGTCACTGTGTGTCTCCCTTCATTTTCCCATGGAGTCCATCGAGTCAGCTGGGGACACCAACGTAGCTGCCTGGTCATTAGCCGTCTCCTCCTCTAGCCATTTTGAGGCCTCGTTTGTGAATGGAGTCATCAGCCTGGGATGGTGTCAGAAATCCCTGCGTTTCGGATGGAATTTGATGTAGAAGTTCTCAGGCAGAGACACTGTTGTACAGCGTGATCGGGCGTCTGCGGTTGGTGGGGTATTCGTTCCAGTTTTGGGTGCGGCGGCTGAAGTTTTCGGTTGTGATGGAAATCCATTGGACACCCGTGGGCCCACAGGCGTCCAGTTCCATGTCCGAGCACTGGCCATGCCCGATGCCTGAGTCCTTCACAGAAAGGTGCCCGAGGTTCACGTGCTGGGCCCTGGGGTGTCTCGCCTGGAGAACCAAAATGAGAGCGGTGCTTGGTACACTTTATAGACACCACGGGTTAGAAAAGATAAAAATATAGAAATTCCTAGACTAAGCATGAAATGGACTTGTTCACTATCAGCAGTGGTTGAGAGCAGCACTTTTCATTTGACTTAGCCTCGTAGCTGGACCACTGCGGGGTCCTGTTGAACCGTGGTCTCCATCTCGGAGGGAGGAACGCTAACACTGCGTAAATGCATCCAGCCGCAGAATGAAATGGCAGCACAGCTCCTGATAAATTTGGCCTTGTGTGGTGGTTTCCGGCACGGCTGTGTTCTTGGCATACCCTGTGGGGTCACGGGTTTCGATAGCACTCTGGCAGAGGATCAGGACGGCACTGGGGTTAGCGCTAATTGGCGCATGGCCACTGTGCCCGGGGGTGCTCCTGGGGTCCCTACCCATGTTGACTGTGGCCCTGTGGGCCCGGCTGCCCCCAGCACCCCAACAGTGGGTTAACCTTCACCCCTGATCACCGCTGCAGATAGTCACGTGCCCCCAGAAAGCACATCTGAAGTCTTGGACTTCTTCGCCATGGCGCATCACTCTGCCCAGTACCTTGTACCCCTTTCTTTGGGCGGCTGCCCTCTCAGCCCCACCTGCAGTCAGTCGATACATAGCCGTGCAAGAGGGGCGTCTTGGCTCGCAGCCCGAGGAAGAATCCCGCGTGGACTTTGACCCGCTGAGATCTCCAGTCTAGACGTCTCCTCGTGTGGGCAGAGGAGAAGGAAGTAGATGAAAAACACACAACTTGTGAAAAGTCTCAGCCTCCGAATGGCAACCCTGGGAAGTGCTAGAACCATTTATGTTTCATTTCTGTCCTCTTAGGAATTTTGAGTATGTCCTCATTTAATAGCATTGTACACCTATTATCCTAGACTTGATAGTTTGGATCGTTGGCTTTTTTTTTTTTAAATAACTTCAAGCATTTCAGCTCTCTCTCCCCAAAGAGGCTCACTTTGTCATTACTAATGAATAATGCCCCGCCACACTGAGGTCTATTGCATTTTGTTCTGCTGTTACTGTCCATTCTGTATGTTACTTGTTATCAAATGGAAGCCCAACATGCACTTTGCGGTGCTGAATTCTGAAACCAGAGTTAGTTCTCCATGGCTCAGGTGGCTCATTGTTTGTCTTGTACCGTTTCGTTCATAAGCATTAACATGTATGACAGCACCCAGTTACCTTGTAATTTTAACAGAAGTGTCAGGGAAAACTAAGTGCTTTTTGTTAAATGCCTACAAGTAAGTGGAAATGGGAACCAGAGCCCTTCGCTTTTATTCTGTAAGATGATGTTGGCTTAGCGGTGGCTGTGGTTTGGCACAGACCTGACAGTGTAGCCAGCCGCCTGTGCCCAGAGAAGCTCTCGCACTGCGCTGCTTTGACGGGTCACCATAATGATGTGACCCGCCTCACAAGGCCTAGGGAGAGGCGCCCTGAGGTCCCCAGGGTGCTGACGGGGCGCTTGGGGGTGGGGAGGGCTTTGCCGCTGTCTGCCATGGGGGACCAGGCTGTGGACCATCTGAAGTGGGGCTTTCGCGCGCCCCAGGGTCCCGTGAGGTCTTCTGCCTCGTCATTCGGGCCGCTGCTCTGCTTCTGCCAGGACAGATGTCTTTCCCGAAGAGCAAAAGAGAGAAGATTGTCTTGCTTCAGAAACAAACAGCCACACCATGGGCAGCTGATGGTTGAGTCACGCTGGTCCTACCTGTGGCCTCCGAGGGTCCTGAGCTCACGGCCTGCCCCGGTCGTCGCCGTCCAGCTCTCCATCTGGTCTACACAAGGGACGTGTGATCCTGCTCCAGTTCTTAGGCCCGTGGCTTCACTGCCAACGTGGAAAACCACAAACCCAAGACACATCCGCAGGCCCTTTCATCTCCCGGGGAACTCTCTAGATGAGAAACAGCCAGGAGGCTGAGGTAGGAGGATGCTGGTGGAGCTTCAGCCAGCTCTCCGTGGAGCAGGGAGGAGGGGCCCAGCTGGAGCTCCGGGTTCTTGGTTCTTGTTTGTATTTTATTCCTGAGCCGCAGCTCCAAACTCACATGGTAGCCATTCTCTGGGAGGTGTTGATTCAGCCCTTGTCCTTTCCTCCTGAGAATCTCAGTCCTGGCTGGGACCAGGGAAATCGTCCGTCCTAGTCACAAGGGTGGAGCCCCCAGCCCCTCACAACTGCTGGTTCTAATCAGAGTCGATTTACCAGCCAGGGAGGCGCAGAACGAAACAGAGGATCTTCATTTTCACTCTGTCATCCATGTGTCTGGAGCAAGCGAGCCCGCCTGAACTTCCTCTGGTTCCTGGCCAGGCGGCTCTCTGCTGAATTGTGTTCTGCTGGAGGCCCCTTCTTGGGAAGGACTGTGGTCCGGGGCCTCTTTCCCTGGTGAGGTGGGAGGTGTGTCGTTATTGAGCACCCCTCGAGGTGTGATGCTGGCACAGGTGCGAGGGCCACCTCTCTTCCGAGCTCCTTAATGACCTTTGGCTGAGGTCTCCATTTTATTAGTGAAGAACTTGATGCTCAGATGCACTTGCCATCACCTGGGGTTTGCAGGTAGACCTGGGGCCCAGACACTCACCGTGCATGCCAGACTCAGGCTGCTCTTTGTTCCCCGCTGAAACACTGCAGTAGTGTTCCTTGCTCTGCCAGTGTTGCAGGATCCTTTGGGAGTCGGTGATGAGTCCTGGGTTCCACGGTTCTCTGGAAGTTCATGTTCTCAAGTGTATGACGAGTCCGTCCCTGCCCGAAGCACTTGGTCTTGCAAAGTTAGGTCTGTGCAAAGTGCCAGCTGCTGCCCCCCAGGGGTGTGGCCTGTGTGCAGGACCCATGGTAGCAGACAAAGCCCCTCTAAGGCCCGCCATGGTGGGGACCTGAATAAGCCCCAGACACAGGCATTCCTGCCCCGCCCCTGCTGTCCCAGCAGGCAGAGGAATGGCAGCCCAGGTAACAGGAACAACCAGAGGCAGATGTCAGTGGACTGGTCATTACTGTTTCCCTGAGACTTGGAGCATGTATGTTTTAAAGGGAGGAAGAATGGGGAAGAGTGGATGGAGGTGATGGCCACACTCACTGAAGGAAAGGCTGTTTTAGGTTTGCTGTAAGTTTCAGAGGGAGGATGGATGTGTGGATGTGAGTGGGTAGGGAAATGAACTTGGTCGTATGAAAGTGTAGGGTGTCAAACCAGCTGGATGTGATTGACGAGAGAGGAAAAGGTTATTTTTGTGTGTGTGTAAATAGTTTTGTTTCATATTTATGTGTCACCACCCTCCCTGTTAATACTACTCCTCAAATACATCAGACCAGTAACATTTCTTTTTAACATGGTCTTAGTTTTAGACAGTTTCTGTTGTACTTCCATCTGGCTTTGTATGGAGGGGCACACCACTACCTCCCCAGGTTCAAGGGTCATCAGGCATTACTTTCAATCTAGCAGCAACTCCCTCAGCTACAGATGTTCTAGAAATACTTCACAGCTTAAGAAACAGCCCATGTGACACTGAAAGAACTTGGGTACGTTCAGAGTTTTTCATCTCTAATTTCAGGATCCTGACTTAATGCCGTTTCTAAAGTAAGGCTTTTAGGAAATGGCTGAGAATTCAGTTGTCCCTGGTGGAACTCTGTCCCTCAGGCCTGTTGCCGGTGGCTTCCTCTTTCCCTGGCGTCCAACACCCACTGAATACATTTGCTTTATTGATTGATTGATTGACTCATTTATTTTTGGCAAACTTGGCAACTCCCACCTGGCCCCGTGCTGTTAAAAGTAAAGTCTTCTTGGTTAACTGAATGCATTAGCAATTCCTTCTTTCCGCATAGAAATTAGGATGATTCCCCGAGACTTGTACCGGTTAAGGATAAATAAGGTTTTAAAAGAAAATGCTGCGTAATTCATCGGTTTTTGTGTGTGGGCACACGGGTGATGCGTGAGAATATCTGCCATGAGTGGACTCCAGTGCAAGGAGGTAAATGGAACATTTTTCTGTACTTATCCTAAGAAGCAGGCCGAACAGTGACATTTATACATATTTCATAATGTGGTTTCTTTAGGCAGGGAGCAAACAAATCAATTTCTCAGCAGTATACTATTTAAAAGAAATAGCAACAACCTGTGGGGTTGGTTGCAGAAGCTGTTACAGTTAATTACATATGGCAAAAAGATAGAATATTATGGGGGAAAAAAGTTAATGTGCAGGGATTAAAAAATCCAAACCGTGGAAGAACAGCACTTCTGAGCATCCGATTTTGGTGTTTAATTTCCATTTCTGCATAAAACTGTACGAACTGACAACAATGGCTCCTACAAAGGACGGACCCCATTCCTATCTTTCTCCAGTCTGATGAGATCAGGTGTCCCATGAGCTTTCCTCCTGTTGGATCCGTTTGGAGCGGGCCTTGATTCATCAGACAGTACTGCGCTGCCGTTTAATATAGGAGATTTGCAGAAAACATGTAAAGATACCTGGTTCCTGTGCCCTGTAACTTGACACCTTTAGTGTGGTTGCCACCCTCTTCTGTTCAGCTATACATTGTTTAACTCAAAGGAACCCTTTGATGGCCTGGCAGGGTGAGACCTGCATCTCCTTGAGAAATTCCGCTGAAGCAGGACAGGGTGATCGGTTTCCCTGGTCGCAGTGGGAGGCTGTCAGCTGGAGGATACCAGAGCCCCAGAACGGGCCTTGCCCTTTTCCAGGGGGAGTGTGGGGCTCGTCTGGGCCAAGCAGGTCTATTGGAATGCCCCTCGGTTCAGCCGGTCACTGCGGCCGTCGTCCCGCCCCTCCTGCAGACTGAAGATAGGTACCTGCTTCCGCAATTCAGGACCTTGGGGACTGGAAAGGAATGCGGGAAGCACCATGGAAGGGCAGGTTCTGTGTCCTGAGGGATCTAAACTCAAGGTTCCCTTGGTCTCTGCGTCTCTCAATATTGATAATCGACCGGGATTGGCCTTGCTGGGAGCCCATCCCCCCTGCCACACGTTTGAGTCCTCACACGTGTTCCTGGAGTGCAGGATGGTGGCCCAGCGGCTGGCGTGAGCCCATGGTCATTAATAGCCCAGAAACCCAGGATGTTTGCCTTCTGACTCTATCTGGTGAAATTAGATAAAGGTGTTTGTTGTAGGCAGACTTGGGTTAAGGAGCAGTGCTCTATTAACATGGAACCTTCTAGAGTGATTTCCATACGTTCCCTGAGGCAGAGGCCCTGTCTGTTGTCCGCTTTGTCTCGTTGATTTTCTGTACATGGTTCATATATTACCGAAGCCATAGGATTCCTTTGGAATGAATGAATTCCGGGCTGCAGTGGGACCAGGACGGTTCAGAATGGCTGGGTCCGGTTGTCGCTCCGTCTGTCTGGTGGGTATGGCTGTGCCTTCCCTGCAGACAAAGGCAAGCCAGAACCTGCCCTTCCATGGTGCTTCCCGTTGGGATGTTACACTACCTGTGGGGGGAGGTGTACGTTTTCTGAGATAATAAAGCCTGTTCCTGAGCTTTCCGCCACGCGAAAGCGAAGGCAAGCCCCCGTGTCCCTACCCGCAGGCAGGGTGGGGAATTTGAATTCTCTGTTGCTTGGAGACCCAGCTGTACTCTCCTGTGCACTGAGGGTACCCGGCTTGTGGGTGGGGGTGCTGTAGTTCATCTGCCTTGATTGTACCTGAGCTGGGATTATGAGGACGGCAAGGAGGCCCAGTGGGCTCCCAGGGTCCCTTGGGACTGCAGGACAGATGGCCTGTGTATCAGATTCCTTCGTGGGCCCAGCATGGCGGCCACCTCCTCGCCTGCCTTTGGAGATTTGGAAGCTGGTATTTCCAGTATGTGTAACCAACCGATGGTCCCAGTCCCACATTTGGTTAAAAATCTTAACTTTGAGCGTACAGTACTCCTGGCTTTTATAATTCAATTGAAACTCACTGCCGCTTCCTAATTACAGCAGAAGATGACCTCTAAACCGCGAAATAGGGCTGTAACTTCCTCTAGGAAAGGCGGATTCATATTGATTTGTACTCTGATCTCCCATGGGCTTAAATGGCAGCACCGCTGAGGCCTGTTTTAAAGCCGGAAAGCCTTGTGCGTGCGTGTTTAAACAGCAGATTATGCGGTGTGAGCCTTGGCCAGGAAGCAGCCCATCTCCGTGGACAGGAATCACATCGTAACAGTCGCTCCCTCCAGCAGCCCGATGGCTTTGGCACGTCTCCCTCGTGTTTGCACGAGGAAGGGAAAGATCCCAGGTGCAGCGGTAAAGACTTGGCCGCCGTGGCCTTGGGTAGGAGAGAGGGGTCCTGTGGCAGGGCCAGAAATGCTTGCAGAATGACTTTGGCCACCTCTGATGGCATTGACCTTGGGCAGACTAAACCCCTCTGCACTGAGTGCCTCAGGTTCCCTCTGTCAAATGGGGGTGGACAGCAGTGCTTAATGTCAAGAGTTGTGCAGGTTCAATGAAGCCGTCATTGAGGAGGGCTGAGCAAGTACCCGGTCCACTGTACGGACTTTCTGAGGACCTTACTTAATGGCTTCTGTCAGCATCAGCATGAGCAGCAGCAGTAATGAGATAGGCGTACATTTAGCTTGCAGGTGGAGGAGGTCCCGGTGACCTCTCCACGGCTGGAGGAGTACAGAATGTGTTTCTAAGGAGGTACCTGGCATCTGGGTTACAGGGACATTCAGATGAAAGGTGACTTACCTTGCTCATGACAGACAGTTCCATCCTGTTTTCCTCCTGGGACTTTGGAAATGGGACGTATCCCCCTTTCCCACCAACCTGGTAGTGTTTCTTCATCGAGGGATGAGGGCTTGGGGTTCCCTGAAGCCTTTCCCACGTGTCATACATCTGGTTTGGTGAGAGCGAGGTGATTCGAGCTACAGCAGGGGCCAGGTCCTGGGGTCAGGGGACTGCCCCCGGGTGTGACTGGCTGGCTTGTTGAATAACATGAGTCCTTCTGTGGGAGCGAGTCCCCACTCTCCTGTCGATGGCTCAGAGTCTCTGCAGTTTGCCCAGACATTAAATGTGACGGGGGGAGTGAGGCCGGCGGTGACCGGGTCAGCTGTGGAGAGGCCCAGCACGCCGGGCTTTATCCTGAGAGTTTCACTGAGCGAGGCCCGTTAGCACGGCCACTTCACATGAAAGGCTGTTAGATTCAGGCCACCAGGTTTGGACTTCTGCATTGTACGGCAAAATCTAAAAATGCAGATTTGTAACAGCCCATGTTAATGAATTCAGATTGTTTGAATTTCACACTGAATAATGGCTGGAATTATCAGAGCCTGGGGCTTATGAGATCCTTGGATAGGTATAATCTTTTCTCAAGATTCGATTGATGGCCTGATGTAATATCACATTACTTTTATTAACAGTCCTGGCCATAAAAGAAACACACCTATTAGGAGAGGAGAATTCAGTAAAAACAGTAGTAATAACAAGACAATTTGGAGTATGTAATATATGCAGTAAATTTCAAAATACTGGATCATTTAAAATGCAGTGTTGTGCCCATAGATAGTGACGGCAATACCTCTGGACCCCAGGGCTTCCTCTTTTCTGCATTAAAAACATTCTATTTAAATGCGGGTTTTGATTTGCAGCCTAAGAAGAGAGTTCACGAAGTATGGGAAGGACAACTCTGCATCTCTTACATCAGCTTTGGTTTCTGTTACTCTTGCTCTTATTCTGCGCCGTCCTCCTCCCCAAAGGGGTCATTTCTAAACATTCAAGTAAGGACTGCACACAAACTTTCAGAGGATAATACTGGTGTTTCTTCGTCTGTCTCAGAATTTTTTCCCAGGCGCCAACCTCCCCCCCCCCCCTTCCCCATAGGCAAGTTAAAGAAACACAAAGGAAAGGATCCAGATTTCTCCAGAGGCAGAAGTTGAGAATTTCTCCCTTTAAATTGAGTTGATTGCCACAAGAGGGAATTAACACATATCCTAGAACTCCGTCAATATTTACACACATTTGTGGTATTTAAACTATTTTAATTTTAGGATTTATTGCCATTAATTTGGGGTGTGTGTGTGTGTGTGTGTGCGCATGCGAGTGTGCATGCGCGTGTGCATGTGTGTCTGTTTATTTCCCGAGTTCTAGCCTTCTGTGGCTTTTCCACCTCCATTCCCAGTGCCTCACGTGGAAAACAAATGGAACAGCCATATCACTGGGTACAAACATCAGGGACATGTTAGGGTTTCCCTTCTCAGCACACAAGTAAGTGATTTGTTTGATGTCGAGCTTCAGTTACCAAAGAAATGGATTTATAGCTTTTGACATTCTGCTCTTAGAATTAATTAGGTGGCTAATCATTATAAATACCATTTTCTTTTGCTGTTGCCTCCATTTAATAGAGCATCTCCTGCTATATGCACTTGTCAGTTTCAAACTGAGCTTTGTGTTTTGGCTTTTATGATCTGTCAAGGGAAAATGGAAGTAAATTCCTTATAATATGCTAATTGATCTATTTGGGAATTTTTAGATATAGACAACATCTGTGCTTGCCAGTAACACAGCTAATGGCTTCCGTTCTTCAACAGATGAGAAGGCTTTCACGGTCTGTTTGTGACCTTGCTGAGACATGCTGTGTCCTCCCTGGGGCTTGGCAGTGTGGAATTTGGGGGCCTTTTTCTGGTGCCGAGGGACGGCCTGAGGCCGCGCAGAATCCTGTGAGGCAGCCCCTGGCCAGAGTGTGCTGGGGTCGTGTTGGTTCTGGGAGGAACCCGGGATGGCCAGCCCTAGTCCTGGGCCCCACACCTAAGACCAGGCTGGCTGGAGTGATGGGTTCAGAGCAAGTGACCTTGGATCCGAGCTGCCCAGAACTCTTCTGCCATTCTTGTTGATGCCACATATCCTGGTAGCTGGGCACTTTTGTGCTTTCCCATAGGCAGTGGTTTTGGCAACTTTAAGAGCTTACTTTTCACACAAACCTGTCGGTAGTTTATTCAGCCCGAGAAAGTATTGTCTCTTCCTATTGAGCACAAGGTATGGTACCCTTTAAATGCTGCCTCCTGGACAGGGAGTCTCCCCAGCAGGTGGTGGGAGATGCTGCAGATGGAGTTGGGGGAGGGGAGGGTACTTCTGGGAGCCCAGTGTTGGGGCTTATGTTGCAAGCTGGCTTTCCCTTGTATCGCAGTCAGAAAGGAAAGTGACGTGGCATTTGCCCTGAAAAGGAAACCCGTTGAGGTGAGTGTTCTGAGTGTGCTGGTCACTCTTAGGCACACAGTCCCATTCCGTCACCCGTGTGTGATGTGGTCCTGCGAGGTTGGGGTGGGCTATCCTTATGTATTTGTATTACTTTAACGGATAATAAAGGTTAACTGCCTTTTCCTGGCACTTGGCAAAAGCAGAGGTGGGATTTGCACCTGGGTCTGTGTTTGATTCACACCCAGCGTGTTCTCCACAACCGGCTCCCCAAACAGTCTAGGTGTTGGGTGTTAAAAGGTTTGATAGTGAATGTGCTTGGTCAGCTGTTGACTTGATGGATGTTCCTTACTCTCTCACTAGAGAGTCCCAAGTTTGTTTACAGACAGCGGGCTTCCTGACAGGGTAAATGCTCACAGGTGAGCTGGTTGAGTTTTTGTGTGGGGTTTGGAGCCCCATTCCTCACAGATCCAGCGGGGGCAAGGGTGGCCCCCAGGCTGGACCAACACCTGGAGGGCAGCTCAGACCCCAGCGTGTCCATCTTTGTCTCTCTGTTCAGCAGACGCAGCCGCCCTGCTGGCTCACTGGCACCGTGAGGGCGGTGGCTGGGGTGGGGGCTCAGTCAGGAGAGGAAGGAGGGGGAGAGTTCTAGCCTCCCATCTTTGGAAGCCTGGCCCTCTCTTTTCCCAGGGCATGGCCCTCTATAGGCTGTTAAACACAAGACGCCAACTAAGTAATGTGTTAGGGCCAGCTAGGGTTTCCAGGCGGGAAATTCCCGCCTGTTCTCAGGAATTTTTTTTGCTTTCTCGTTCCCGAATCCCAAGATACAAACTGTTTTCTGTTCTTCATGATGAATCGTTTCCACAAAGTGACGGCTGATACTACCAACCACCTGGGTTCAAGCAGCCAATTTTCCCGATTTCCCCACCAACTTTTCTCGGGATTCAGAAACAGGAAAGCGAAAAAAAAAATTCCTGAGAACAGGTGGGAATTCCCGCCTGGAAACCCTGGGACGAGCCATGTGCCAGACGTTCTGTTCAGGCCTGCATGTTCTCCTGTTATCACTAGTTCTCAGCCACCAGTGATGGTGTGTGTAGGTGTCAGAAGTACCAGCCCAGGTAAGGAATAGGCTACGCGTTCTGGAGTAATCTGCCCACGGCCCTACAGCCTGTTCCCAGAGCTGCCCATCCGGCTTCACGCCATCCAGCGACTGACAGCTGAGACGGTCTTCGTGTGTTTAAGTGCCTCGTGCATGAGTGTGGTTATTGGCTGCTGCTGCTGCTGTTGGCGTTATTGTGGCCGCTTCCCTTTTGTTTGCACCTGGACCCTTTGGCAAAGATGGTCACTGCAGAGGGAGTGTCAGTGAGTTACCAGCTCCCCTGATTGTCTGTCTGGTAGGACTGGCTCACCCAGGCACGCTTAGGTGCACACACACGTGCACTCTAATACACAAGTGCAGGCTGACACACACACACAAACAACACTCCTACACACTCACATTGATGCTGCACACAGGCGAACACATGCACACACTCATGCACGTGGGGTAGGGACCCCGCTTGTGGCACATGTGCCTGTGGGGTGCCTGCAGCTGGCCTGGGTGCGGGATTTCTTGGGCTCCCGGCCTCCGTATCTGGGTGCAGCCGCTTTCTTAGCTCCCACAGGAGAGAACTGAGGTCTTAGACGGTCGTCTCTCGTCACTGTTGGCTGAAATGTTTGTGGAAGTGGAGTTGGGGGGTAATTATTAGCCTGTGCTGCTTCTCTCCCAGGTTGATGAGTAGGGGCAGTTTAATTTCAGACTAGTAAATTTTATAATTGGATTTAAAAGAGGAAAACGAGTGGACCTGGCTTACATATTCCCTTTACCACGTACTCTCACCAAGTATGGATCAGCTTGTTTTATTGTGCCGACATTGATTGGGGGCGAACACATCGTCTGGAGTCGGCAGGTTCATACACTACTATCTCATTAAATTTTCAGGCAAAAGCTGCAAAAATTAATTGGAGGCATGTAATAGTTTAGAATGTGAGCTGGCTTACGGTAATATAAATTATATGAAGAGAGGACAGTTTTATATACTGAGAGGGAAAACCGGTTTACTTTAATGAGAAGAGATAGAAATGCAGAGCTATTTTTTCATTACAGATGCACTCTAAAGTGTTTGGACTTAGTTGATTAATAGAGTTAATTTGCTCCTACAGTTCCAATAATTCATGCTGCACAGTTTAATGACTTCTAGATAAAAACAGGATTGAAATGTTAATTTCTCTGAAGAAATTGGGGCACTCTTTATATATCAGCCTTTACCCCCTATTAAACCAGTGGTTAATTTCCCCTAAACAAGTCTCTTGGAGATGTTGCATGCTATGTAGACTTTTGTAATTCTTACCTGAGTTAGAGGTAATTTTCTTTTTTTTAATACCTTAATGTATGTGAGGCATCTAATGTGAAAATTTGTCAGGCCTCAGAGCTGTGTCTTTATAAACAATCACATGACTTAATCTGTGTTCTAGTGACTAGTAACTTTTTTTCTTTGCTTTTATTTGGCTGTGCGTTTGGTTGGGTAGATCTGTTGTCCCTGTTTTTGAGCTGGGAAATAAGTTAGTCAGGCTTTGGTCTCAAATCACGCCGGAATTTCATCATCACATATTATTTTTATTTTGTGTTTTTCTTTCCTTTTCCCCTTTTCATAACGTTGGGCTCCCCACCTCCACCCCCCAATAGAACAGATTCAAAATTGAGTTCAGTCTTTCTCTTTAACCTGCTCTCAGAAAAAAGATAAGGAAATGTTAACTTTAGTAACAAAAAGTTAACAGTGGTTCTGTGTAATTAAAGAATATTCAAATTTTCTTATTTCTTCCCTGTTTTTTTTTTTATTATGATAAATATGAAAACATGTTTTACTTTGCGGGGATTGTTTGAATGATTAATTTTACAGTGGGGACAAAAAAAGAAATCTATCAATATTTTAAAAGAGGGAGGAAGAAATGACCCCCAACTGTGCTCTTTATTCTCCTTGTTTGCTCTTCAAGGGGCTTCCAAGGAAAGACTCACTTTTAATTTGCAAGGGAATGCAAGGACCCCTGTGCCCCACCTATTACCCCACCTCACCCCATAAGTGACCATTTGGTTCCGACTGTCCTGAGAGTGGACTGGCAGATGCTGGTTATTGGCTTTTAGGATCTTGTCTGTTGAACTTGGCTTTCTGGGACCCTCCATACCTCTCTTTACCTGGTCGATTAGGAACCATCTAACATCTAGGGATTTGATATTTTTTTCTGAGATATGTTTGTAGTTATGTGTCCAGCTTTTGCCCACTGAGCAGTCGGTGGCACAGATGGGAAATGTAACGTGAATTTGGAGTTTGTTGAAAGACCCACCGTAAAAGTCTAGGCTGCTCTTATTCTCCAGTCACCAAACGCTCTCTGAGTTCTTAGCTTCTGCTTCAAACGCACTGGGTTGTGGGTCGGGCACTGGGTCAGATTATCTCCTTTGAATCAACTCTCAGGGTGACGTCACCTGGCCCCACACACCTTGGTGACCTTCCCCTTCTCGTATGGCAGGGAACTCACGCTTGTCCTTGTCTGCTCTGCATACGGGAGGCCCTTAGTTGATTCCCTTTCTTTTGTCTCCAGCCCCTTTCATCAGCTGCCTCCTCACCAGTGATGTCACTGATGTCCCATATGGGTGAACAGTTAGCTTACACCTAACCAATCCCAGCTATTTCTTAGCATTCCCGTTCCTTTGAAACTTCAGAGCCTTCAGTTTACGATTCCTTTCAGGGAGTTTGTCAACTTCGGCACCGTTGACCGTTTGGTCCAGAGAATTCCTTGTTGCTGGGCTGTCCTGTGCCTCGTAGGGTGTTCCCCAGCACCCCGGGATTCTTCCCACAGGGCGCCAGTAGCACCCTCCCTCCCTGCCCCAGTGTGGCAGCCAGAAATGTTTCCAGACATCACCAAACGTGCCTGAGGCGTAAAGTGTCCCTAGTTGAGATCCACCGGTTTAAGGGGCCTGTGTTTACTCTGGGCCTGTTGTATTGTACTTGAACCACATTGACCAACCCTGCTCATGTTGGAGCTAAGCCTGGAGTGGCACAGACATCCCCTCACATGGATTGTGTGCCTTCTGGGAGATGGGTGACCCCCACCTGTGTTTGCCTGTGCTCGCTCCCTGTTGCCCGTGGGCAGAGGCGGGCCCGCAGACAAGGGGCCTCACCTCGCCTCGGCTCCATTAGAGGCACACTGTTGTTCACAACAGTGACCTGACACAGGTTTGCTGTCCCCTTGTCACAGCGACATGTTGGGGTCGCTCACTGCTCGTGTGTCATGGACACTGGGCTTTCTGAAATTGACAGAGCATCCCTCAGACTCCACCGAAGGAGCCTTATCGGCACCAGGCATAACTCACCGCCTGCTTTTCCCTGTTTCTTTAACTTTTAATTGAAACCATTTAGTTACCACCCCTGCTGCTAGGAATCTGGGGACAATTAGGAAAGTCCCATCTGTCCTTTGAACCACATTCTATTGCTTTCCCCTGCCTCGCTATCTCAAGAAAATGGCTGATTCTAACGGCACTGTCTTTGCTTTTCACTGGATGGCTGTTATCTCACTTGAACGAGTTATGGCAACTCTTTAATTCAATTATTTTCTGCAGTTAGGGCTTTGAGATGATTTAGTTTGAAACAGACGCCGGGTTTTCCACTGCAGAGCGGTGACTGCACTGAGGTGGTATGTGGATTTGAAAGTTTCCCTCCGAGTGTGGAGCGCGTTCCCTGCTGCCCCCCGAGCTGCCTGGCACAGCCCCCCGTTTGCCGTTCAAAACACAGATTGGAAATGGCAGATGCCAAGGGCTTTGCCAGCCTTTCCCCAAGGCGAGGAATTATCTGTCCAGTAATATTAGGTCAGTGCATTCCTACCCAGCTGCGTCTGAAAGAAGGGAGGGGGCGGCCGCCTGTGAGCCTGAACGTACTGAGGTCTGCTCTCCGCCTCCAGCGTTGACTTTGCGTTGAACTGTGAGGAGTGGGAGGTGTATCGCACAATCATTTTAACCAATTTGCTTTTTATGTGGGAAATCTGCCTCAAGTAGGGCCTGCTGCTCTGGTTGTCCCAGAGACACAGGGTGGGGGGACAGTGCTCTGTGGAGCAGCCCAGAGGTGGAGGGACAGGCAGAGGGCTGGCATCCTTTTGGGGGGGACTTGAGTGATGGAGCCTGTCTTCTCTTTTCCTTGTGGGCCTCAGGGTTCCTGGGGACAATTCCCTCCCTCAGATCGTAGGACACTGTGAAGCTGGTTTTCCCAAAATGTTAGGGTGTTTTGAACCCAATCAGAGGTGCACAGGTGCTGGCTGAGAAGGGAGGTGGGATGATGGCTCCGCCTTGAGTAGGCTTTTCCAGTTGCAGACCAGGGAGCTGAAGAAAAGGCAGGAGGGTGTCAGGTACGGGCAGTGCATGGTTCCCTGGGTGCCATTCACGTCTCGCCAGGTGGTCTAGTCTGGGATGTGGCTGCTTTTAAACTCGGGGCATGTGCTGGCCCCCTGGCAGCTTCGCCTCTCCGGAAGATGGGCTGTGTGCCTGGTGCGCCCTGCTGCCCATCTCACTGTCACTCCAATGTGTCCACATGAGCGTTTTGACCGTCCTGGCTCCTCAGCATAGGCCGGCACCCACATCTGACGCTTGGTGTTACTGGAGGAAACTGGTCTGTTCAATGTGGGCTTAGCCGGCCGCTGGACACCTGCCTCTGGGGTTGTTACCACCTCTGCTCTACTCTAAGTTTAGAACTAAACCCAGTGGGACAAGACTTTGTCTCGTGTGTGTGTATACGTGTGTGTGCATGTGTATACGTGTGTGCATGTGTGTGCACATGTATATGTGTGTTTGTGTGTATACGTGTGTGTCCCTGCTCATGGGTGTCTAGGAGGAAGGTTAATAAGATACTGTCAGAGATTGTGACAGTGAAGTACGCAGAATCTTCAGACATGGACACCAGTGTCCTCCCAAAAAGAGCATGCATGCCCTTTGACCTAGAAATCCCCCCCCAAAAAAAAACACATCAAAAATGTTTCCTCATGGTGTTATTTGATGGCAAAAAGACAAATACCTCAAACATCCAATAGTGCGAAAGTAGCTAATTCTTTTTAAAATGATGCTTTCACAGTGTGAAATAAATAGAAGGCTTATCTTAAAAGTGGAAAGATTCAACATTGAATGTACATTTATAAATTACGGATGCTCGTGGGAGAAATCTGATGCGGAATATTTTATAGTGGTTATCTTTAGTTGGTCAAATTTAGGTGATTTTTTTTTTCTTCCCATTCCCCTACACCAATGTTCTGTAATGAATATGGGTTGTTCTTTGTTGTTAATAGGGAAAATATTGCTGGTCATCTTGATGTTTCCAGAAGGATCATGTGCTTACTGAAGAGAGGGCACATCAATGCAAGATTTATAAAGAAAGGCAAAGCTAATTGTCTTACCTCCCTAACTCTCAAGACTCCGTCAGTGTTCTTCCTCCTTGCTTTTCCTAGAATATAGAAGTGTAGGAACATTTTAGGGTGTCAGTGGTGGTTGACAACAAAAGAATCCTGCCCTCCTTGCACCCCTACGTTATACAACAGACTGCATAGATATCACTACCAGTTAGGAGGCCGGTCCAGCATTTCCCTTTGATTGTCTTAAGGCACATGTGCAAGCATTTTATGTCACTCACTGGGGTCTGTGTACTTGCTATATTTTAGGGTTTTGTAAATTAGAGCCCCTTTTTTGGTCTTTTTTGGCAGAACAGTGTACGAGTGTCCAGCTGCCATCTGATAGCTGTATAACCTTGGGGAAATGGCTGATCCTCTTTGTGCCTCAGTTTCCTCCTTAAAAATAGGGGCAGCTGGCTTATAGGCTATTCTGTTGGCTTGTAGGGACTCAGTGGTTGGTGCTTGTAACTTGGGTAGGCCAACGCCTGGAGACCTAGTGGTCACGTTATCAGTTGGCCCTCTTTGCTGGTAGTGATATTCTCTCCTCCCTAGTCCTGTTGACAACCACTGGGCATCACATTTTCTCCATGTTTGTGATCACGTATACACACACACGTAGAATGCTTTAAGCATATCGTTCGGTTCATGATACATATTCTGTGTGCCCTAATACATCAGCCAAATCCTGTCCCTCTGTTCAGTGCTTTTCACAAATTCTGTTTTTAAAGGAAAATCCCGTTTTGCTTTCTCTTCTCCCTTCCCCTACCGCTGCCCACACAAGCAGATGTCACATGTCTCTTCGCAAGCATGGTTTGGGTTGTGGTCGTCAAGGGCGGCTGCAGTTGAGCTGTCCCCCGGGACCAGCTCGTTAATGAGGCTGCCTGTCCCCAGGTGACCCACAGGCAGAGCAAATGCAGAGGTGGAGCCCGAGAGCTGGAAGTACCCGAGGACCAAATGAGTGCTGAGTGACGGGGCACGGGGCTTGTGGAAACGAGCCAGCAGAGGCCAAGATGATAATCCCCCCACAACTTGACCCCACCCGTGATGGGGCTCCCCTGAGCAGCCAGATGGCAAGTAGTGGTTTCTGTCATTGAGAAGGCATTTGTTAAGTGCCTGCTGTATGTCAGGGTCGAAGCTAAGACCCTGCGGGAAATGAATGTGCAGGTCAGTCAGGGGGCCGCCTATCCGTTTACTACCCTGCTCCTCTCACCTGGAGGCTTTACAGTTCTCCGTCTGCTCCCTTTGGGTACGGGGGGGGGGGGGGGGGGGCCCGGGCTGAGCTTTGCCTGATCTGCACACCTAGTGCAGAGTTAGGAAAGGGAGCAGCAGAAGCAGTGGGACCAGTTCTCAGGTGGTCTGGTGGGTGACGGGGCTCTAGGTTGACGAAACTGTAATCTTATTACCCCAGTTGACTCTTCTGCCTAGATCTGTGCTCTCCCTGGGTCAGGCCATGACTTCGCCAGCTCACCCATCATCAGATTTGGTCCGCTTTACTCAGGAGAATTACATTGACTCTATCAGGCATTTTTGTTACTACCTTCCCTTAAAATTTTTGTACCAATGTCAGATGCGTCAAAATCTCAGGATTTTTCAACACAAAATCCCCTTGGTAATGTTTGTTTTCCTTTTCAACACTTGTGAAAAGGCAAATTTTATTCTAGTCTAAAACTTGTTGTCAAGAACAAATATATTAAAGTGAAAAACAACAACACCTGTTTCATAGCATATTATCAGGCTCAGAAGTAGTCTGTGTAGGTCGCAGCTGCTTTTGAGGGAAACACGATAAATACAGTTTTGTGAGCTATTCTATTGCATATTTGGGGGGAAGAAATTAGAACACAACCTTCGGATCTCAGGTACCAATTTTATATCTCAGCAACCAAGTTGACGCATGCTGGCTAGCAAAACGGATGCGGCTGACGGGCTACCGAGCGAAGATGGTTCCCTGTGATATTTTATCTTGTCTGGGTCATTTTGCGTGGTACAAGTGATCACTGAACTCTGGAGGAAGGTGGGGAGAGCTGAGACTGACATGTATCTCCCTTCCTATTGGGTCTCCTTATCTGGGACATTTCAAGGTAGATGGGTTCACACAGTGGTGAGAAATGGCAGTTATTAGGCATGTTATCGGCTCCCTCTTTTTGTGTGTATTTTAAGGAACCTTAACCTTGTTCGGCCTTAGGTTGGACTGTTGATATTTTTACTGTTGATTTTTTTTTTTTAACTGTTGGAAGCAGTAAGTAATTTCCAGGAGAGAGACATTTTTCCAATGCTTCTGACTCATTCCGAACAGTTCAGAAGGTAAGGGGCAACAGAGATAAGTCCTGAGGTTGTCAGAGTGATTTCAGCTCCTCCACTGTGTTGACTGATAAATGGGGCTCCACCGCTGGTTGAGTTATTCAGCCATGGTTGAGCAGCAAGCACTAGCTATCAAAGTAGAACCTTAAATGGCATAGAAGGTTCTAGAAGTGGCTGCATTGATGCTGCCAGTCATTGGTTGAGTGGTAAAGAGATGTTGTTTGCATGTTTTAACTCTTCCTTTCGGGTCACGGTTTATAATCTGCCACTGTATACCTGTACAAGTCGTCCCCTCCCCCATCCCTATTCCTTTTTTAAAACTAAGCGACCCTGTACCCCTTGCCAACCTCCTATTCATTGTACCTTGATTCTTTTGTTCCTCTTCACAACTGACTGTCATGCCCTTCAAGGAGCTCCATGAGAGACTTTGTGCATCTTTGACACACAGTAGGTGCTAATTGTTTTCACAGGTCCTACTAGACAAGAGAACATGGGGCACATTCTCAATAGACTCTGTATAGCCTGGAACACTGGGGTCCCATTCCAGGGCCAGGTGTCATCTGCACCCCGACCCCAGAAAAGCTCACAAAAGGAAATTGAGATGGGGTTGCGGGGGTAGGAAGCAAACACCTATTCTTGGAGTACTGTCTTGTGAAAGAAGGGAGGGCACTCGTTCCAGAGGGCAGAACTGGGCGGGAGACAGGAACATGGTTCTTTGAAACCTAAAGAATTTAAAAAATAACACAAGTTGTCCAACCAGGCATTGGACCACCTGTGTGTTTAAAGGGTCAGCACTGTGTGTCGTGGGAGTCTACATTGAACCACCCCAGAGAGCTCCTGGATTCAAACACATCTCAGTTGTCTGCACACTCCTAGATGTGGTGTCTGATTTGTCAAACAGAAGGACAGGAAAACAAAGACAGGGGTGCAAGGTGTGGGGGGACAGGTCAATCAAATTACAGAACTAGAAGGCTTGGGATCCTTTAGCAGACAGGCCTCACCCTTTAGGGGGCAGACTGTCCCCAAGCATGAATGGACATTCCACCCCCAGGGTTTCTTCTGCCTTCCAACCTTTGTAGGACGGGCCCACTGACCCTCACAGATGCTTCTGTTCTTGGCAAGGAATTGCCCCAAGCCCATCTATTCAGGGTTAAGGTTGTGGCTGGCCAGTTCTCGCTCTCTCCAGACTGTGTGTATGAGTGTGTGTGCACGTGTGCACGTGTCCGAGTAACTGTTCTAAGCTCTAGACTCTGTGTGTACAGTGGACAGGTTGTCACTGAGCTTGTTTCTGGGGGTGAGACAGCCCTGATGGATTGTTGTCTTGCAAGATTTGTAAGTGTCAGGTTGAGAAGGTAATATGTCTTGGACTGAGTAGCCAGTTTGGTGTGAGTGTTGAGAGCAGGTCTCTGAAGAGGAGTTGAGATCGCAGTGGCAGGAGGTGCCAGCCGTGTGAAGACCTGGGAAAGGGCCTCTAGGCAGAGGGAGCAGCTACTGCAAAGCCCCCAGGATAACAAGCAGTGTGGCTGTGGCTGTGGCAGAGGGGGCAGCAGGAGCTCACGAGCAGCTGGGGTTGGCGGCCATAGACTCCTGATCTTGACCATCAAGGAGGTGGGAGCCATTTGGAGAGGTTCAATGACAGTGCCATAGAATCAGATTTAAGTTTTAAAAAATGATCCCCCCTATTCACTCATCCCACCTCCAAAAGAAAGACCTGTAAGTGTCTCTAGAAGATGGCTCTGAAGAACATGGCTTTGGAGGGGTGGGAGTGGAAACAAGGAGACCAGTTAGGTGGACCCATGCAGCAGTAGAGCCATATATTAGGGTCACTCATATTCTAGCCAAGAAGTGAGTTCTGTTACCTCACAAGTGGCTAGTTTGAAACTGGCAGAAGTAGACTTCCCTCGGGCTTCCTACTCAAGGATGCTGTGCCCTCAGAATACGTTTGAGGTTCTTTGTCCTGATTTCCGAAGTAAAGCCACCAGCTCTACATGGAGTCTGACGTGGAAATTGTCTCTGGTTAATAGGATCTTTCAAACGACTAAATCCTCCACTTACGCTTTCTGTAACTGCTGGTGCACGCAGGGGTAGCTCTTCTCGCCATATGTCCTTGTAGCTTTCTTTCCTTGTCATTAAAGAGAGTCAGATGTGCTGATGGAAAAGAGATGGGCTCCTGCTGTAATGACTTTGTCTTCACCATCTTTTCTCAGCTGCTTACATTGCTGTCAGTGCAGAGTGCACATCTGAGGGCAGAGCGTTTCCTGTGATACAGTTAGGCTGTTAGTAAAAGTGTTGGCGCCTTTTCTCCACTTTCCCCCTTAGCCACTAAAATAAAACTTGATCTTGCAGCTCGGCAGCTGTTTGCAATCTGCCTGTTTCCTCCTGATGGATTGGTGTTGCAGTTGGGCTGTGGGCGGGGATGGGTTGAGGTGATGTCTGTCGTGGTCCTGGTGTCACGAACCGACCCAGGTTCCTGGGGCAGCCCGAGGTCGGTCGTCCTTGGGTTTTGCCCAGGGAGCCGTTGCTAAGGAGAGGGCTTTGTTTGCACAGAGCCCTGGGAATGTTCAAGGGCAAGTGCGCTTTGGCCAAGATTTGCTGACGAGGCAGCAGAGCCCTCTGGGCTTGTGGGTCAGGCCCAGCTGTAACAGGTGGAGAACTCGGCACCTCCGGGGCAGCCTCGGGGCAGCTGTGGGGTAATGTTTTGGGGGATTACCAGGCGCCTTGGTGGGAAAGAGCCCTGGTCAGTCAGCGGGGGGGTGAGGGGGGAACAGGCAAAGGGCATGAGGGCCTTATTTCTTGGGTGGGGTCAGGACCTGCCCTGGGGCCACGAGGCCCACCCTCTGCCAGGGAACGAGATGGGAGGGAGGGGGTTGGTTGTAGGCGCTTCTGAGAACCTCGTTGGCTCTTTGCTCGTTGCAGGATGCAGGACGGGGTGGGGGGGATTTGAATGCTCTGTGCTCTCCCATGCGAGTGGCAGTTTGGTTAGGGTGGTCTCTGCAGTGTGGCTTCTTTTCCTCCTTTTCTGCAGATGAGGAAACTGAGTCACAGAGGGTGTGTCATTACTCAAGGAGAGGAGCTTGTGCTTTTCTTGGCCGCGAGGCCTTGCGTGCTTGCCCTGGCCTAGAACCAGTGCCCAGCGAGCACCAGGTCCGCGTCCCTCGTGTGGGACCGAGGCTCGTGCTGGAGCCTACGAGGGCCCTCACGTTCTCCCCAGGAACCCCTCCCCTCCGGCTCGGTGGGGAGACTTGCTTCGATCCAGAAGTCGAATCGAGAGCTTTTTCTGAGCGGCTTGGCTGTGTTCCCTCCCAGTTCGGAAGAGTACTTTGGGAGCATGTGCTGGCTCCAGGGGTACTAGATACATGCATTTGGTGTCACGTGGAGACCGTTAAGTTTAAGATGAAGTATTAGTGTAGCTTTATCAGTGCCGGCTTCCGCAGACCTTCATGAAACGATCTTCAGCACTAACCGCTGGGGTGCAGAGATGACAGGGCTATCGCCGCCCTCCGGCACTCCTCAAAGGCTGGTGGGGACGGCCACCAGCGGAGGGATGGTACCACTCCCGTGTTCCACGCTGGAGCCAACTGGACTTGCTGTTTGAAAAGTGTCTGAGAAAGAATTATCGTAGACGGAGCGGTCACCCCTCTTCTCCACGGGGACTACATTCCAAGACCCACAGTGGGTGCCCGAAAGGGAGGATTGGACTGAACCCTCTATATGCTGTGTTTTCTCCTGTACGTTTGTATCTGTGAGAAAGTTTAATTTATAAACTAGGCACAGTAAGAGATTAATATCACTAATAAAATAGCACAGTTATAACATTAGACTGAAATAAAAGTTGTGCGAATGTGGTTTCTCTCTCTGTGGAAGCACTGTCCGCTTCTCTTCGGCAAATCCGAATCGCCAGCATCACTACTTGTGCACTTTGGGGCCATTATTAAGTCAAATAAGGGACTTGAACACAAGGCCTGCGAAACCGCGTTCCTGGATCCGATGAACAAGACGGCTGCATGCCTTGTCCAGCCACCTCAGTTCGGTCGGTCACAGGGGGAGCAGCAAATGAGCTGAAAATACCACCAGGGGCAAGAGGTACATTACATTTTTTATAAGGATCAATTGAAGAATGGAAAGTCGAGGTTAACTACAGGAAAACAAATTTGTGGGAGCTCCTGTCTTCTCAGGAGAGTGACGACCGCCGGTTGGGTTGTATTTAAATGGGGAGGAGTTTGATACTTTTTAAAACACGGCGCTGTCTGGGGCCTGTGAGCTGCTGCCCCAGGGAGGAAGGTGGCCAGCCTCGAGCCTGGCCAGGCCTTGCTCCAGGGCCCCCAGGGAGGACATCCTGAGCTTTGGGACCGCAGGCCTCAGACTGGCCGTTGGGCTGGTTCCGGCTTTCCTTGTGGCCGTGTGGAATCGTCCTTTGAGCAGAGGGTCACTGGATTCTTGAGCATTGCAGCCTCGGGTCCATGTGCTTTCCCAAGCCCTCACTTGGGCATCCTGAAGGACTTGGGTGTCAAACGCCACCTCCAGCTGACACCGGTCCAGAAACTGCCTGAGGGGGCTGTGCTGGCCTGGGGTTTGGATATTTCGCAGTGTGGGTGCAGATGGTACTCAGTACCCAATTCACCGAAGCAGCGCCCAGTTCAAAAGAAGGAAGCCAGTGAGGACATAGCTAGTCTTTTCTGGTTGATCTCTTCAGGCCTTTCTCAGAGCCCTGTAGTTTGAGGCCACTGAGCCCCAGACTGTAAATGGCAGAATGGGAAGCCATCTCCTGCAAACTGGGGTCTGCTCCGGGGTGGAATGGAGAGCGTGATCCTGGGGTTCATGTTCTCTCTGACCCCACCTGTCTGTCTACCCAGAGCCCCTGACATACAATAATTTTGGTCCTATGGGGGAAATATCAATCAATCTGAACTTTTTATTTGCTGTAGTATCAGGCATACAGAAGGGTTGTAAGAGTGGGACAAAGAATTTCTACTTACCTTCACCTAGGCCCCCCAAGTGCTGTTTGACCAGCTTTGCTCAGTTATTTTTCTCATACAGACCCAGAAGCACTGTATTTGTTCTTTTTCCGAACCCCCAGAGAATTGTTTGCAAGTACGTATCACAGAAGTATTTACAGATAAAGGAGTTAGTTTTTCCTAAATATCAGCACATTCTCTTACACACAGTACAAGTATCAGTCGGGAAATTAACAATGGTGACTATTATCTAATTGTTAATCCTTACGTAGATTCTGCCAGCTGTCCCCGTGAAACCCTTATGGCAGAAGAAAGTTTGGTTGCCTTGGACCTTAGTCATGTTTAATCTGAGCACTTCCTTGTCTGCTTCTGTTCCGTGACATTGATGTGTTGCGTTGTTTTTTGAGGACAGACTAGGCATTTTGTAGGTTGGCTGTCCCTCTGTTGGGGTTTGTCATGGTATTTCCTCCTGGTTAGATTCAAGTGAAGCACTTTTGGCAGGAATACTACTTCAAAAGCGACATTCTCGGCGCACCCGTCAGAGGGCACGGCACGTGGTGTCAGTTTATCCCGTTTCTGGTGAGCTAATTTCAACCCCTTGATTACAGTGACGTCTGTTTTCTCCACTGTAAAGCTATTCTCTTTCCCTTGGTAATTAATCCCTATGTTATAGGGAGATGCTTTGAGACAGTGTAAACCTGCTGCTGATCTTCAAACTTGTTCGCCCGCGGGTCTCAACATCCATTGATAATTCTCATCTCCAACAATGAGTAAGGTGGTTGCCAGGTGATAATTTTCCAGGTCCATCATTTCTTCTACACACATTTTTTTCATTTGCTTTCTACTGTTAACAAGAAGCTTCCCTTTTCCCCTTCCAGATAATGAGAACCCAGGCTTTTAGAGAGAGAGAGTCCTGGGTTCTTATTTCATCTTGTGGGCTATATCCTGTTATTATCATTATTCGTTTTCATGCTCACATTGCTTCAGAGTTGGCCAATGGATGCGGTGCCTCTTCAGGCTGGCTACTGAATCTTGTGCCGTTTTGACCAGTTTTCATTTTTCTTTGAGCATTTCCTTACTTTCTGGTTTAATTCCCCCTCACCTCCCCACCGCACCCGGTCATCATTCTGTACATAGTTTTGCGTTTCTTTCTTTGACAAACGGTGTGGGTATGGGATTGGGGTGGGGGCGGTGTTGACTGTTACTAGTGTGTGGGTGGGACACAAATGTGACTGTGTGCTCCCAGCACTGTGAATTCAGCAGTCACTGCCTTAAGCTCCTCAGGCCAGCAGGGCCTCTCCAGGGTGACCTTTGGGGCACAGCTTGAGACCCAGGTCTGGCCCTTCCAGATGGGCCAGGACTAAGGTTCCCTCAGTTCAGTAAATAATTTATGGCTTCAGCTGCTGCGGGCATGAATTTCTTCTTTTTCTCCACCTTTTTTTTTTTTTTTTTAATTTCTTGTGTGCATCTGGAGACCTTTTCGACACTGGAGCATGGAGTTCATTTTAGAAAAGATCCATGGGAGATCGTGTTTCTAATAATGACAGTCAAGATGGCACAGATGTCAGCCCTTAAGATGTTAGAGGAGTTCTCAAGTCAGCCGTGGTCAGTCCCTGTCCTTGTAGGATGGCCGAGGGGCAGTGACCAGAAGCAACAGTGTGCACTCTGATAAGCCAGCTCTTCACTGACCATCACCTGCCCTGGCCCGGGGCAGAAAAAGGAGGCAGGCAGGTAACAGGTAGACTTGTAGGTCAAAAGTGTGAATGTGTTTGTTTACCTTCTAAGCCAAGGACTCTGGGTGAATGTGTTTCTCTTTAGAAGTTTTGGCTGTTGTTCCCGTAAAGTAAAATTATAGGGAAGCTTGATTTATCTGCTCCAAAAAATATGGGCCCCTTAGAGCAGTTAAGCAGAGTATAAAATACCTTCATGGTAGTTAAATTTATACCCTGTTAAAATGACTTATGCACTTTGCAGTAAGCTGTGATGTTAAATGCGTAAATATACAGCAGAGTTACCTGGAAAGAACGTTTTATTTGACAAGATCACTCAACGCTCAGGTACTAAGTATAGGAACCATTTCGCACAGTTACTGGAATTTTTAAATTCTGCCTAAAACGGTCAGAAGGAAAGGGAAAGAGTGTAAGTACTTGTCCATGCGTGCCTAACACTGCGAGTGGTTTTCCTCACAGGAAAAAGGCTTGCGGGTCCTAACCCAGTCTCCCTAATTTCATCTGAGAAAATGCTTTGTATATAAATTCACTGTGACATGGTCACTCGTCCTCATCTTACTGCTGGTTCTGTTCAAATCAGCAACCGTTCTAGGTATTTTGGTCTTTCGTCAGTGAGAGTAAGACTTCCTCTGGGAATAGGCCATATAGTTCACATCGGGACGTTACGGGAGATTTAATAATTAATCCTGTGCTGGTGCATGGTCCGCCTTTTACTCGGGCTTGATTTAACTTTCTGTATATAATGGGCTGCGTGAAAATGGTCTTTTGCGTTTGTTTCTCCATATCTTATTGAAACCGGCGCGCTGTTTGTTTCTTTCAGTCTGTGGGAGAAGGACCTAAAGGGTATGGCATCGGCCAGACTAAATGGCTGCATCCCAATTTTGGAAGGAGGTCTAGCGGGCAGAGGAATTCATCAATTAAGAATACTCTATAGCCCCCCCACCGCCACCCCACCCCCTTCCACGCTTACCTGGGAGGAAGGCCCCGCACTGCTGGAGGGTGATGGCTGACGTCCAACTCTACAGCTGCTGTGGGGGGTGCTGCATTTCTAGGTCCTCCACTTACTATGGACCAGGTGACCCCACAAACCAGGAACCCCACTCGCAGCCTTCAAACTCCCTATGGAGGGTGGAGAAACCCAACCCACCAAAGGTTGGAGCTTAGGATACTTTTCTCCCAATTTTTTGATTGGCCTGAAAGGAATATGCTGGCCTTGACCCCACAAAGAACATCCTCACTGGTAGGGGTCAAATTAAGTTGTGGGGGAGAGACCCGGCTCCTCGAGGCATCACGGGAACGCTCATGGGTTCAGCCTCTACCACATGAGCCAGTGCCAGCTGTGGTGCCAGAGCTGGCCTCCCTGGGTCCCCGTGTCTGCAGGACTTTCCCCTGGCTACTTGGAATTGACCCTGGTAGAACTTGTCAGGACCTGTTGGCGTTAAAACAGTTGCAGAAATAGAAAAAAATCTCTATTTTTCTGTACAGAAATCTAGTCTGGGTGATGGAGTGTCCTTGTGAGCACAACAGGTTCGGCTGTCACCAAAGTCGTATTAATAATTGATAGTAAGGCTTGCTTCAGACAGGCTCGGGACAAAAGCATCTCCTCGGGCAGTATCTGGGCCTGTCCTTGCGACAATAGGAAGAAAGTGCTAGAAGCTCCCTGGCTTGTGGATGTTAACCCCCCAGCCCATGGCCTCCCACGGGAAGGGGGAAGGGTTCTGGTTTGGTCCTTGCAGGGCTCGTGATGATGAGGTCAGAGCACGCTCTCCCCTGGGGACTAAGGAGTAAACGGCATCAGAGTGGCCACCCCTCCCCCCCGACAGCACACCCGAGGATGTCACCTGTGTCTGGGTTCAGATGCGGCCCTTTAGGCCGAAACCCAAGAAAGCATTGACACCAAGTGTTGAAATGACAGAAGAGACTCCAGATGGTGGCCCCATTTAGACTATGTGCTGTAGAGGTGACCTGAGGTTAAACGCTGGGCTCAAAAGGATGGGACGGCTGTGGGATGCGGTTGGGTGGGGCACTGGCCACGTTGCCCCCCAGTGTTTTCACGGGCGATTTCTATGGCTAACCTGGGTGTCCGTTCTTGCATGGAGAGCCCCTGTGGGAAACCCCAAGCACCGCACTTTCTACAATATGCCATCAGACACAGCTTTATCCTTTGATCCCTTCAGAAAATGGAAAATGCCATCATGTTGGCTGCCAGCCTGGTAAAGGTGGTTCTTCCCTTCCTGTCTCCTGTCACTCTCAAAACGCAGATAAGGGAAGCCTTTGCTCTCCCACACGTGACCATGTCGCCCGCAGATACCTCAGAGTCCCAATAGATGTCAGAAACTAAAAACCCCACCTCTTCTTAGCTCACACATGCTGGGAACACTGAATGTACTTTTTACCCTCCGTCTCGTTACATGCGTCTTGAAAATGTGGCTTTTCTTTACCTGTATAAACCTGCATTCACAGCTTTGCACAATCGATGGCTTGTTCTCCCCTCACAATAACTACTTTTTGGTGGTAGCGGTGATTGACACACATTTTATTTTTATTTAACTTATAAAAGCTTTGGGGTGAGTGCCTCTATAAACATGAAAGCTGCTATGGAGCGCAGGAGGCATGACTTTTCCTTTCCGAGATGGAGGCGTGGCCTCGGAGCAGTTGGGCCGACCTGTTCCTTCTCTACAGGAAGCAAAAGTTTGGATGACATCACTGCAGGGTCATTTCTTGTTATTGTAATTAATGGAGCCGCAGGAAGTAGCGAGACAGATGATTCTTGGCAGAAATGACAGTTTAAAGGGAGAAGGATGAAACGAGGGTCTGGGAAGGAAGAAACCTTTCTGGATGTTCAAATTCTCCTGGGAAGAAATCTGGAAATCCGTGGACAGTCCCTGAGGAATGAGCTGCCTCTGGCCAGCATGGATATAAAACTCTTAACCCTCGCCACAGCTCAGTGTCTCTCTTTCTCTCTGCTGTTTCAAAGCAGTGCTGACCTGGAGGGCATCGGTTTTCTGAGGTTCATTTGTGCCGGATGTGTCTTTGGCGTCCAGGCGTTGGCAGGAGGGCTCGTAAAGTGAGGTTGTGCTTTAGAGAGAGGCTCTGCCTCTCAAATCCTGTACCTGTTTCTTTTGGTGACGAGTTGAACGAGCTGGAAGGAGTGTGGGTGAGCAAAGAAAGAGGGGTGGCAAGGTAGAGTTCTTGGGAAGGGAGCGGACGATGGCCAGCCCGGGCAGAGCTGATGCTTAGAGACCTGGAAGAGATGTTGATTCTTCCTCTGGGTTAAGCCACTCAAGGTGCATGAGCTGACCAGGGTGGATGTGTGGTGCTGGGGACACACAGCGAGGGAACCATGGAGGTAGGGCTGGAACCCGAGTCCTTACCTGTACCATCGTCTCGGGGCACAGCACAGCACCCCGGTCCACCTGAGTGGACATGACGTGGTTGGACACAGTTGCTCAGGGTCATCTTCTGGTGGGGGGAGGTGGCCCAGAGGTGGGTGCCACCCGTGGTGTTGGGGAATGGAGTCTAGGTAATGGGGATCTGGAGCTTGGGAAGGAAAGAAGGAAAAAGGAAGCTGTGGGAGGCGGGGAGAGAGGCTCCCAACTGAGTGGTGAGACGCAAGCCGGGTTTTACATCTTTTTAATTTTAATGAAAATAGACTGTACAAACAGAGCAGTGCACAGATCTTAAGTGCACCGCTTAATGAATGTACACAGCAAATACACCTGTTGAAGCCCGCTTAGGACACGTTCTCTCTAGCATGTTGCCCTCAGAAGTCTCCCCCGCCAGATCCCCCTCTCCCCAAGGTACTCTTCAGACTTAACCTTAGATTAACTCCGCTTGTTCTTAACTTAAAATTGAATCACAAGGTTTGTGCTCTTTGTGGGTTTTTTGCAGTGTGTCTAGGAGGTTGTCTGTGTTTTGTGAGATGGTCGTCCCCTTGGGTTTATATACTCAAACCATATTGTTGACGGACATTGGGGACCTGGTAGCCCTGGGCTGGCCCCAAGGTGAGAAGCCTCTGGGGTTTGGGCGTCACACCTAGTGGACCTCCCTGCTGTGGTGGACCTGTGACTGATGAGGAAGGTGGGCCCGAGCTGCTTATGTTTGGAAAGGACCAGGGCGGCGGGAAGTACTGGAGAATGAACAAATTAGGTTTATGTCAGTGTCCAAAGGGCAGCTCTCCCCGTGGTCTCGGGCATGCCTAACGGGTCACTGCTAGCAGACCCCAGATAGTCCCTGTGGCCATTGTTTTTGTGGAACCCTTGTCACCCTGAGTTATTCCGTTGTATTTCTCATTGTGTTCACTACATTCTTAATAAAACCTCCCGGCTCCGCTGGTCTGTGATGGTGTTGTCAGTTGCTTCAGTTTATAATGATTAAAGCCGGAAACTCTTAGGTAGGGTCAGAATTATCTAGAATGTGGCCCCAAGAAATTGTCTTGTGCGTTTAGCTCTTGTTCATAATTCTAATTCAGAATTATGAAGTGGCAATGCAAGCTTTAGAAAGTCACAACATGAGAGGGTTGGAAGGAAGCTTCTGGAAGCCACTGGGTCGCGCTCCTTGTTTTCCATGTGGGAAAATAAGCCCAAAATGTAGATCCCAGGAACAGAAAAGCATCTGAGCTTTTGAGTTATGTGGATTGAAACTGTTTGTTAGATGACACTTTATTAAGCATTCTTGAGAATCATCGGGAGGGAAAATGGGAGAACAGTTACCTTTCAGGTTCCCACTTGGGGAGTAAGGAGTGGAAGGGCGAGTGTTGAGACCAACCAGTGTGAATGAGAGGCCACTTCTCCCAGAGAGTGAACAGGTCCTCAAGACCATTCCCCAGACACCTGCCCCACTGTCACCACGGGAGCAAGTGACACAGGCCGATCTCCCGTGATACAGCAGTCACCTGGAGTCCTCAGGAGACGACGTCCTTTTTCTCAGCCTGGGGCCAAGGCAGAGTTCTTTCAATGGTACCCTCAGTCCTGTGAACAGAGTTGAATTTGTTGTAAAAGGAAATCCTGTTGGAAAGATAGTTCATCATCTTGCCAAACAGTTTCGTGGAGTAGAAGATACCACTACACCAGTGATATTAAAAACACACACGTGGGGTTTTATGCGGTGCTTTTTAAGGACAAGTGATCATCAAGTTGGGCCAAAATTTTCTTCAGTTTTAAAAACAGTGATAATTAGGATAATTTCCCCCATTTCCAGCTAGCTGCCCTCCTGGCCCAGCATCATCACCCAGGGGCCCTGTGCTGGTTGGAGCCCTGCAGAGCCACAAAGCTGAGGGGCTCTGAGAACCTCGGGGGGCTTGTCCCCCTTGTCTTGACGGGTCCTGGCTGGAAGGATTGGACTCAGCTTCTCCCTGGTGGGAGAGTATTGTCCACCTGGCCACACTGAGCGCTACAGGTGAACTTGCACAGGGTGTTGCCTGCTGACGACTGTCATATACCCTGGTGAGAAGGACCGGTGCCAAGGTCACCCAGTGGTTCTTAACCCAGGGTGAGTTTGCCCCTCAGGGGACTTGTGCAATGCCTGGGGGTGGGGTTGGGGGATGCTCCTGGCATCTAGTGGGTGGAGCCCAAGAATGCTGCTCAACACACTACGACACACAGAGCAGCCCCCACAATAAAGAGTGCCCCGGCCTGATGTCACCCGTGCCGAGGCTGAGAAGGCCTGAAGTAGCCATGTGGTACTCAGCATTCTGTGGTATTGGACACGTTCAAGGATTAGGGTCCTGGGGACTCGGGCTGGAATCCCCATCCCCTGGTAGGTCCCTGAAGCCTCTCTGACGCTGTTTCCACATGCAGACTGCGGGGGTGAGGACAGAACCCCATGGTGGGGGCGGGGTGAGATGGCATTTCACAGCCTCCAGCCCAGCGCCCGTGCTGGCTGTGGTGGGTGGGTGGTCTGTCTCGGGTCACACGCGTGTCACCAAGTGTGGACCCATACATCACAGCAGCCCAAACACTGGCGATTGTGGATGTCAAATCCTAACGAACCTATAGTCTAAACAAATATAATTTTCTTTCTATTGGGAAAAGCTTGTCACAGCCATCATGTTAGGTAACCCCTGTAGGAATCAAGGCAGTTGACTTGCCAGATAAAAATTGGTTTCTAATTCCATTGATATGTTCATTTTATGCAAAAAGCCAATTTGAAAAAAGACGTGGAAGCCTCTGTAGGAATCACATGTGGAAACGTAACAGTGGCCCCTGTGAGGACACCAACAGGAAGGCGTCATCGGGAGGCTCTGCCAGGCAGGGTTTGAGTGTGGAAACACCGTGGCTTGTTTTTTATTTGACACAGTGTTCCTGACACAGCTGCTTGCCTTTCTGTCATGTCTCTATTTATTGCATCCAATGGTTTAAGTAACAGCTTAAACAATGATTGCCAAAACTGTCGTCACGTTTTTGTTAACGGTTTGGGCCCTTGCTTGTAACATAATCAGTCCTGAAGCACAGCTCGAGGGGAAGAGACCAAATCTCGGAGACCTGTCACCCCTTGTCTGCTCTGGGTGTCCCTCGAGAGATTTCCAGCCAACCATGTGGGGCATCAGCAGCTCCATGTGGCAGCTGGTCGTGGCTGGTATTGGGGGGCCGCCCTCTCCACTTACCATGAGGAGCGGAAGGCTGGTGTGCTGAGCCCAAGCATCGGCATCTATTCCACGTCTTCTTGCCGTCCTCCTGCCACTTGCCCAGTCTTGTAGGACAAGGAGGGGCTGGACATGGGTTATGTTTGGGGGCTCCGTGTGTGGCCACAGAAACCTGTGCCCAGGCCCCGAGGACGCCGTGTGTCATGTAGATGCCCCAGCCCCGGGCCTGCCACCCTCAGAGCTTGAAGGGGAGGTGCCTTCCCTGGCCCTTGTCTTCCACCCAGTTCCCTGACGTCTGCAGCCGGCTGTTTCGGCTCATCCTCCTCATTAAATATTGCCAGATTCCGTTTCCTGCCGTCGCTGTTTCTGTAGACCAGCATTTGGTAGACGTCTTTGCACAGGTGTGGTGTCTGTCTGTTTTGGAAGCGTTTGGCAGTGTGGTATCCATTTCGGGATGTCTAGGAAGTTGATTTTTACTCATCGGTTTTGTTAGGGAAAGAAACATTATTTGGAAAACTTCAGATTGTTAGAGCTGGTTTCAGAGATTTATTGTCTAATCTGTTAAGGATTTTATTTTGCCGCTCTTTTCCTCATCACTGGAGTCAGCCTGGCTTCTCCAAAGGGCCCTTAAAGCCTGGCCAGCTGGTCTGTTCTCTGGCTCCTTAGCCTGCTGTCATCCCTGTTACCTCTGTTTTAATTTGAGTCTTGCAAGTTTTTACTGCCATCTTTGTGGTCTTACTTCACTTTTGGGGTGGGTTCCCGCCTTGTTCCAAGAATGCAAGTGTTCAGCATGTTGGATTAATTTCCTGTTCCACATCGGCTCGAGCTTACTACACAAATGACTGATTTGTTAGCAGGCTTTACCACTTCCTCCGTCGGTGAGGTTCGGCATTTATTTCCCATTTTTTCCATTCATTTCCCTGAATTCCTGGTTGGCCCCTGTAATCCGGTGCCAAGGACTGTGAGCCTTCAGCAAGCTCAGGTTCGTGGAGCCTCCCCACTGGCATGCCCCGTCCCCTGTCACCTGGGCCCTGGGAGCCTGGCTGCTGCTGTCCCAGCACGGCCTCAGTCCCCCTCAGCAGAGGAGGGTGCCGCCCGGCACCGCCCACAAAGCATCTGGATGCTGATGCAATATTATTGCCTTAAACACGCAGCAAGTCTGCTCAGGAGGGGTGGGGGCGGGGAATCACCGCCAACAGGGGATTTATTCTTCACAGGAATGCAGTGTTGGGAGAGTGGGTAACATTTTTTTCCTTCCATTTAAAATTTTCGATACATTTTACATTTGTGTTTTAGAGCAGTTTTAGATTTGCATAAAAATTGAGAGGATAATACAAACATTCCCACATGCCGGGCACCCAGTTTTCCCTTTCATTGACATGTCCGTGAGCGTGATACATCTGTTACAATTAATGAAGCAATATTGATACATTATTGTTGACTAAAGTCCACAGTTAACTTAGCGGGGGTAACTTTTTATCTTTTTTATATTATTCAGTTCCTTAAGGGTTTGTCGTGTGTATGTGGTGCAGGGAAGAAAATAATTTCACATCTTTGGTTTCCATGCAACTTCTGGAGGGGGGGTGTCGGGAGCAGGTAAACAAGAAAATTTTCTCTATGAGAACCTCCGTTAAAAGGGGGGTTTCGTCAGCAGAAGCCTCCGTTTTCTGATTAAGTAGCAAAACAAACAGAAGTGGCCGTGTCCTAGCTTCGAAATTTTCAGACTGGAAAATAGAATTTTCTGAGTGGAAACTTGGAGCAAGTCCGCGCTGGATGAAACTCACTGTTGTGGACGTTTTATAGATTGGCCTTCGTCCTGATTCTGATTTTGGAATTTAAAACCCTACCAAATCAAAATGCAGTGCGTCTGCAGAGCTGAAGCTGGATAGAGAAAAAGGTTCGTCAGCTGGAGGGCCCTGACGATTAGGAGCTGGCAGGGGGAGGCCATCACGCAAGGACAAAGCCGGGGACCCGGGAGCCTCGGTCATGGACGTTCAGGCTGGAAATGACCACCCCTGAGGCCGTTTGCTGGGCGGGTGGCGGGCACCTGCTCTGCCCAGCCGCGCCATGGGCATCATTCTATTTCATTCTCGCATCTCACCTCCTTGATCAGGAGGTGAACTGAGTCATCCAAAGTCAAGCAGTGGTGTCTGGAGGGGGGAGATGGGCCTGGTGTGTTTGCTGAAAGGGAACTGGGGTCAAAGAGACAGGCAAAGCAGCCCCATTGGAGAAGCACAGGCCCTGGGCCTTGCTTGCTGGGCGAAGCCGGCCTGGCCTCCCAGCTGCAAGGGGGTGAGTGATGCAGTGACCATCTCCCAAAACCCTTGACAATCCCAAACGTCCTCTCTGGGGCCTGGCACACGGGGCCCGAGAGCAGTGGCTCAGAAACCCCTCTGTGTGGGCACTCTGCACAAGCAACCGATCTGGGGGACCCCCCGCAGTGTCACATCGGGGCCCTGAAGCCCTCGGAGCCCCCACTTCCATCCCCCCCTCGTTCCAGGCCACTGGGTCTCTTCAGCTGCCTAGAGGGGACTGCCTGACCACTCTGACACTTGCTTCCTGTGCTTTGTTCCCCATTGAAACGTGTGGCCCTTCTTTTAGGAGAAATTCTCATTTTCATCGATCACTAAACCTTAGTCACCACGAAAAATAAATATGTTCTTTGCATCCTAGATTTTTACGACTTAACTAATTTGAGAGAAAGGGGATGGGGTTGGACATGTGCAAATAAACTTTTTCCTTTGGTTTCTGTTAGTCCCTCTGTGCAAAGCTTGGGTTCTTTTAAATGCCGTTGAAATTTCAGCATCCTGAATTTGGGGACAGTCACCCTGTGGTGCTTGCCCTGTGCCCAGCAGGGACTCAGTGAACACTTGTGCTAGGACAGATGCCTCCCTCACCCCAGGAAGGTTACTGGGGCGGGACCCAGGCTCTGCCAGGAAGCGTTCCACGTCCCAGGTGAGGTGAGACAGCTGGCGGTTCACGGCACAGGTGTCCTCTGACATTGCTGAGGTGATGGGCCCTGAGAAGTGGGCAGGGTGAGGCCAGGCGTTGGCAGGGCCTGACCAGAGACCTGTTGGATGAGCCTAGGCCTGCAGCTCGGTGGCTCGATGGGGCCGAGCTGACCTGGGACAGGGAAGGCAAGCCAGTGCCCCGCCTGAGGCTCAGCCTGTCTGGGACACATACACCGTATGTTGGTAGCTAAAACACAGGCTGAGGCTGAATGGTAGAGAGTTTGAGAAATGGCACATATCAAAGCAATTTTTTTCCATGTGAAATAGACATCATTTTTTCGAACACTTAGATTTACGGAAAAGTTGAGAAGACGGCGTAGAGTTCACCTCCATCCCACAGTTAGTGTCCCTCTTAATAGTTCACGTAAGTGTGGCACGTGTGTTGCAGTTTGGGAACCGGTCAATGTTGATGTTACTAACCAAAGTTCATCCTTGATTCCGGTTGCCTAGTGTCTTTTTCTGCCCCAGGATGCCCCCCTCCTCCCCGCCCCAGGATCCCACGTTACGTTTAGTCACCATGTCTCCAGTTTGTCAGACTTCACTTATTTTTGACAGTTTTGAGGCGTACAGTTGTGTATTTTGTAGACTCGCTCCTCCTGTTGGTTTTCTCATGGTGAGACTAGGTTATGGGCTGTGTGGGAGCCCGTTTTTATGTGGTGTTTTTAGTGAAGAATGCTTTAACGGTAAAGCTTTGCCGGCAGTAACGAGCTGCCCATTAGCGGGTGTGCACAGGGCATGAGGTGCTGTCCCTCGGACCTCAGTGTGGACTTAGCACGGCCTAGGGCCTGGGGACTTCAGGAATGTAATGGCCTTGTTGTCCCCACACTTTCCCATGGGAGCCGGAAAGGCTGTCGAGGGAAGTAGACACAAGTCACTGCTTATCAACCATAGACATTGTTCACAGGAATAATGGTGGTCTCCTCTGGAAACTTCTGGAATCTTATTAGGTCACCTGAGGCGTAAGTGAGGTGTTTCGGAGGGCCACCACACGCTAGATCCTTTCTCCTTACATTTTTGAAATCCTGGAGAGGAATTTCCTCTTAGGAATAAGGAACCAAAGTGTGCAGGGCTCAGGTGACAGAGGCACACAGCTCACCAGTAAGGGGCAGAACTAGAATTTAACATTAGCATTCTGTCCTCACTATGTTCAAGCGTCCTTCTCCTCCAGCATTCAGGCTTTGAGTCCTGGGACAGAAAAGGTGCCACCCAGAGGTTGTCTTCGTTTTGTGGCCATCCCTGAGCTCCCCCCATGCATAGCAACATGGCAGCACTTTCTAGGGGGCCTCCACAAGCCTGCCTCCCCCATTAAGCTGCACCCCCAGGGCAGGGAGCCCAACTTTCCTCACCGTCGCTGACTGACACCACCCAGCACCGTGCATGCAACCCAGCAGTGGAGAAGACAGAGAATGTACAGACTTGAGGTGTTGTGTGCTGCTCTACTGGTTCTGTTGATCTTAATAGCTCTGCTCACCACCACGGCACTGGCTCGCTCTGCGGGGCTCAGGGCTTTGGCCCATTGGTTGGTAGAGGGGTGCTAGCTGTGTCCAACTGTAGCCATTTTAATGCAAGCTGCGATGGGGGCTCATAATTCTGACGTCTCTCTGCCAACAGCCTTTGGTCTTGCGACAGCCAGACATCGGCCTGGATGTGAAAGAGATTTCATGGTCAGATGGATGATGAGCCCTTTTTTTTGACAGCATTAGATGGCAAGCCAGGCTGGACCCAATATCTGAAAGAGGAAATTAACTTCAACTTACTCAAATGGAGGATGAATGAATATCAGTGTCTGAAGCCTTGGTAGCGTTTCCTGTCCCCTGAGCTGGCCACAGAGCCAGCATGTGCTACTGTTTTGGGTTACTCCTCTGACTTACTGGGATCCCACTTAGTTCGCAGCTCCGAGAGCCACAGGAACAAAACCAGGAAACTGTTACACGGGGGTGTGCATTTGGTATTTTACTGATCCTAGCGTCCTTTATCTGGATCCATGCTATGTTGTTATACTCACAGAGACGTGTATACAGTCGTCCCTCCATATCCGTGGAGGGGGGGGTTCCAGGACCCCCGCAGATACCAAAATCCACAGGCCCTCAAGTCTCTTACGTAAACTGACCTATTTGTAGATGAACTACCACACCCTCCTGTATACTTGCAGCCATCTCTAGGTTACTTACAATACCTAATACAATGTAAATACAGTATAAACAGTTATACTGTATTGTTTCGGGAATAATGACCAAAAAAAGTCTGCAGACATTCAGTACGGAGGCAGCCATCAGGACTAACTAGCTAGTACACGTCAGCAACAATGTAACACTTTCAAAAATATTTTATATTTGATCCACAGTTGGTGGAACCCCCGGAAGGCCCTCGATAACACGGAAGACCCTCGATAAATCCTGGCTGTACAGCATAGAGAATCCTCACGTCCATAGGCCCTTGTTGGGTTCTGGGAACAAGCAGAGCCCCACGGTTGCAGGACTTCCTTAGGCTCAGCTGGTGGCTTGGCCTTCTTGGAAGAATCAAGTCCTAGAGCCAAAGGACAGTCCAGAGGGTATCGCGGAGCTGGGAGAGAGTATCTATCTTTCCCTGTGAATTTTGTTAGTGTTACTGAGACCAGTTTTCCTCCCAGCAGCTGAATTGGTGAGACCTCTGTTCTCTGAAGCAGCCTCCTGATTTATCCCCAGTTTCTGTCGAGAGTGGCTTCACTGCCTGTGGCAATGGGTTGGGCCCCAATGGGTAGGGCTCCAGTATTTCTACTGGTGAACATTCAATCACTAACTCAGAGCTGCTTTCGTGTTCTAGAGCATTTCATGTTGTACATGAAACAGTTGTGGTTACCTATGGGGGTGTTTAAGATAATCATTAGACAATATTCTCTGCTCATTAAGTAGTAAAACCAGTGAGGTAGGGAAACTGGTGAAACTAAAACCCTAAATATGCAAAACTTGGCCAAGAAAAAAGAAAAGAACAAAACCAGCTTTGAGCTAAGTAACCAAACCAGAAAGGTTTCATTCTTTTCCGACTTCCTGTGACCTTGACCACAAACCTCGGGCTGCATCCCCACTTCCTCACTACATGGGCACGGAGGGGCCATAATCACCAGCTGGGTACTGATAACCTCTGAGTGTCGGGGAAACTAACCTGACTTTTGTTTCCAATTCTCCTTAAGAATAAGACATTTAAATGGATTCAGAGCATCCACTCTGAATATTAAACTGGTAGAAAATGAAGCAAACTTAGACATGGATTTTGACCTGATGTTTTTCTTTTGTTTTGTTTTTCCAAACTTTTATTTATCTAAGTGTGTTTTTCCAGGACCATCAGCTCCAAGTCAAGTTGTTGTTTCACTCTAGTTGTGGAGGGCGCAGCTCACAGTGGCCCATGTGGGACTCGGACCGGTGCCCTTGTTGCTAAGAGCACCACGTTCTAACCCACTGAGCCATCCAGCCGCCCCCGTGACCTGATGTTTTTAATGTAACTGAAATTCTTGAATTTATTAATAGGTTGGGGTGCTTCTCCTTGATAGGCAGAGCTGATTCCCCTTTGAAGAAGGATCCGTGAGCCTTGCAGTGTTGTCTCTGAGAACGCCCTGCCCCCAAGCATGCCCCACTCTCCAGAGGCCTGAGTTTGAGGAGTTTGGAAGGAGAGCTTGAGGGTTCTACTGATTGTGGACCCTGCAAGGGAACTGTCCTGTTTGTGCCCAGCCCAATTCCAGTGAGAAAAAGACCAGCCCGTTGCTGCTCCCCAGGCTTGGGATTAGGGTGAGGAAAATCATAATGGCCCAGAGAGCAGTGGGGCTGCCTGGACCCCCAGGAAAATGCCTCCAGCTACCGTGTTTCCCCGAAAATAAGACCTAGCCAGACCACCAGCTATTCTAATGCATCTTTTGGAGCAAAAAGTAATGTAACACCCGGTATTATATTATCTTAATTATATTTTATTTTATTTTATTTTATATTATATTATACCGGGTCTTATTTTACTATAAGACCCGGTTTTATGTTAAATTTTGCTCCAAAAGACGCATTAGAGATGATGGTCCGGCTAGGTCTTACTTCTGGGGAAACATGGTATTAGGTTGGTGCAAAAGTAATTGCAGTTTTTGCAATTACTTTTAACCTTTTAAACCGCAATTACTAATAATCTAATAGAATGAAGGTGTCTTCCGTCCTTGAAAAGCATGGCGTTTCCTCTGTTGCTGTCATTTGGCTTTCGCCGAGTTGCCCTCCGTCCAATTGTCAGCTGCACCATATAAGCTAATTATAAATTCATTGCCCTGGATGAAAATAAAAAAGCAATCGGCATTCATTTATTTTTTAATGCATTTTAAATAACTGGGTTCCTACAGGAAGGTGGGTTTGCATAATTAAATTACAGTGGGCTAAGGTTAGGGTGCCAACGTTTCAGGGTGTCAGAAGGCAGCACCCCTGGGTGGCCTGGGAGGCTGGTGATGACTCTTGCAGGTTGAATACCCTGGGTCCCCACCCCACCTTGTGCTTGGGCAACTGTCCTTGCAGACACCCTCTGGTTTTGGGAATCTGTGTGACCCAGCTGCAGGGGAGTTGTGGCTGCCTAATGCCTTTGTTTACTTTGGAAGTTTGTCCTATGTGAGTGAATTTGCACAACTTTCATTCCCAGTCAAGCTGTCACTGACACAAAACACAGCAATAACTCAGGTGATGTAGTTAAACCACTGTTGAGCTTGCGCTGTCCGTGGGTTGATAAATCGTAGAGCTTCGTTTGGTAGGAATCAGCAATTTTATGTGGCAATTAATTTTTGCTACTGGCGGGGCGCCAAAAGGCCTAGAGTGTTACCCCGGTTTTGTGCATGTTGAGAGGAACTTAACAGTGAGAAAGGGCTCAGTTCAAGGCCTGCCAGGTGAGTCGACGTGTTTGGACACTGTCACGCAGTGCCCTCACCGTCTCTCGTGTGTTCCTTGCGTGGCCAAAGCCAGGCTGTGAGCACACGTTCACTCCTCGTTGGGGCGTGCTGAGCCTCGTGACGTGTGTGACACACATGCACAGTAGCTTACAGATTAAGAAATGATCTGAATTTCTTATCAAGTGGGATGTTTCTACAGCTCTTGGTCATGAGTCTGGGTGGAGGCTGGTGCCGGTGTGGTGTCCTCACTGTTGCTGCCAGAGGCATTCCTTGGGCAAACTGCCTTCCTGCAGGGGCCTGGTCTGCTTTCTGGAACCCCAGAACCATCATCTGTGCACAGGTGTTGACCGTGCCACCCTTAGGGCCACAGGACAAAGCAGGGTGCTCAGCGTTCTCCGTTACTCAGACCCATAGTGTGGGGCTGCGTTTATCACATTCTGCTGGGCACCGCAAGCTTGCTTCTGTGTCCGCGATCCCCACAGCAGCTCTGCAAAGTGGGTGACACTGTCCCCATTTTACAGATGGAGAGCTTAAAAAAAAGAAAGACAGCTACAGAAAGCTTGAGATACACGGAAGCAGAGAAAATTGTACACGGAACACCCACGTCCCCTCAGCCTGCTTGGGCACTAGCCACCGACGGCCTGTCTCATTTCATGTGCACACATCCCACCAGGCTATTTTAAAGCAAATCCTAGCCGTCGTTTCATTGCAGCAGTAAATATTTCACTTTATTTTCCTAAAAGAGAAGGACTCCTTCACTTAAAGATACAGCAAAAATAGCATTATCGTGTCACGCCTGAAGAGCAGGTAACAGTTTGTGACCTTTGCGAGCTGCTCCTGTGAGGGACCCCCATTTTCCTCTGAGGACGCAGCTGCACGTTCCTGCGGTTCTGCCCTGCAGGTCCCGCCCTATGAGGATTCTGACTGCAGTGCCCATGACTTTAGGTGCCTGGCACAGAGGCTCGTGAGTGTGACCAGAGCAGAAGGGGCTGCCTCAGTTCAAGGTCCTGCCCTCCCGCCAGCTGCCCCTCCCTCTGCAGGTAGTTTTCTGCTCTAGGCCTCAGCTCTGTCGTTCTAAGTGATGCTAATAACACACCTATTTGCTAAGACTGTTGGGAAGGATGGGTTGATACATGCCGCGCTGCGGGCTGTGCGCAGGACTCTTAAACTTGGGGATGTCGTTATTGCGACAGCCGCGTGCGACTCCCAGGATTCAAACCGTGGCTGTGCTTTGGCGCTGGGAGCCGGGAGGAGAGGGAGACACCCCCCCCACACACACCTCTTCCTTTCTTCTCTGGCTTCTGAGGGTGGCTCCTGAAGCAGAAACCACCTCCAAGGACCTTGGGTGCCCCACACCCTCTGGGCCCAGAGAGAGCTTTCCCCCTGAACAGTGTCGGGTGCACCCGGTGCCACCAGAGGGGGCACTTCCCCTGGAAGTCCTATCAGGAAAGATTTTTACAGCGCTTGGCTGTCCTAGCGGATGAAAATAAGATGTTTGCTTTAGCAATTTGCTTAGTCCTGAAAACATCCCTAGACAATGCCAAGGCCTTAGCTGAAAATCGTATGCTCAGCTTGTTGGGATGGTCCCAGTAAGGATGTTTTGAGTGAAAATAAAATGGTACATACCAGGGCTGTTTTGCCTCTGCAGGAATCCGTCCCGTAAGAGCTCAGGGTTACAAGGGCCACAGGGAACCTGGATTTAATAGGGGCTGGCTGCAGGGTGCCCTTGGGCACGCCTCTGGGCCAGGCTGGAAGACTCTAGAACAGGGAAAACACATTTACAGGTGGGAGACTGCATTCCCTCCCGGACCCCCTGTGACTTAGCGCCCCTGCCTCCTTGGTCGGGGCCTCTGACTGGGCCACAGTCCTGGGCTAGACCCCACGGCCTCTAGGATGGGGGTGGGCGTCTCTCCAGGGGAGTGGGGGAGCCTCTCCTTGACTGTCAGAAACTTCTTTGTCCATCTGAAATCCCCTATGGCGTCGTCGCCCTCCTGGGCTGTGATTCTGCCCACACAGGATGCACTCAGCCCCCCTCTGTGACACTGCCCTGCAGGCGGATCGAGGCTCCAGAACTTTCTCTCCTGGGGCCTGAGCTTCGCCACTTCCTTCTACAACAGTTTCAAGCTGGTCACTTGTTCAGAACCAGTGTTGTAGGTAAGCGTTCTCTCTCTCTCTCTCTCTCTCTCTCTCTCTCTCTCTCACACACACACACACACACACACACACACACACACACACACACACGGCAGAGGGGTGTGGAATATCACAACCAGTCGTGGTAAGAAAATTGCATTTCTATTTAAAAGTCACTCGAGACCTTTTCTTTAATAAAAAAAGAAAAAAGGACTTGAAGTGAAATAAGTTCAGATGACTTATTTGATGGCCTCTGTCTCTGAAGCATGGCGGCAAACAGTTAAGCTGCGATCTCGTCTGTCGTGAAGGTGTGAAGCCGCGGTGGCCAGAGCGGCTGCCGCCCTCTCGTTTCCCTTTGGCGATCCCCTGGGCAGAGTTTCGGGGGGCTGTAAAAAGAGTGCGCGGTGCCTGAAAATAAATGCCTATGTGGCTTGGTGTGCGTCCACCACACACTCACATGTGTCCAAATTCTCTGTATCACTCTTCGATAGAATGACTTCCATAAGCGGTTGGCAGCAGCCACCGTACGACAGCCCCTCCGTGACGTGCAGGGGCCTCTGTGCCTTTGGCCCCCAGTAGGTGTGAGCCATGGGAGCGTGTTCAGAGGGGCGACGGCCTCCAGGTCAGTCCTGGAGATGAACCCCACTTCATCCCACATGTCTCCCCCAGAACAGCGACACACCTAGGTCCCCCACAGACTCCCAAATGCACCCCTCCTGGCTCTCCAGCTGCCCAGCGCCCGATGAGCCCAGACACAGGCTGGAGGCCCCTCTCCGGGCCCTGAAAGCCTCTGCCCTGAGACGGGACAGGCCAGCCACTCGGGGTTCGCTCCAGTGTTGGTGTCCTGGGAACGTTGCTCCTGAGGGCAGCACTGCCACGTAAAGTACGCACTGTGGACAGTTTCCTGGAGCAGCTGGCCTTGTCCGGGACAGCTGAGTCGGGGTGGGTCAGTGGTGGCAAGTCTGAGGCCAAGCTAAATTTTATCTAAAATGTGATATTTGTCAAAGTTATGTATTCTCTGTTTCCTCACGTTGCTCATAGTTGTCCACACACCTGAATTTTCATTTTCGCTTCTGACATGAAATTGCATGCCTCTTAGTCTTCGTGTATTAGCAGCAGCAGCTGATTCCCCTTCTCTGAACCAACACAACACACCAGAATCCTGAAACAACTCGCATTTTCTCCTTAAGCCTGGCCTTTTTTTTCAATTCCCCTTTGGGTTAGCTGCTGCATGGGAGAGTTCCTTAGCTCAATATAGACTGTGACGGGCAGAAACCTCCTGCCTTCCCGGGTGGCAGGGAAGAAATGCTTTGCATTGTGACAGTGGCCCTACGGACGTGGGATGTGGAGTTTGGTGGTGGTCGTGTCTCTAAGAATTTGGCAGACTCCGAGCCTCTGATGTCTGTCTATATCAGGGATTCCAAACTTTTTTCAACATTTTTCACCGAGGGCCATATGCGGTAAAATACACAGCCGGGCCACTCACTCGAGGTGAAGTACGTATTGCCTCACCTGGTTTATTTAAGTCAACTAAATATATTTTTGGAATTTGCTGCGGGCCAATAAAACATGGATCGCAGGCCCCAGTTTGGACACCCCTGGACTAGCTGCATCGTGTGGTTTCACGTGTTAACAAGGGAATAATTATGAGGCACTCATGCCATGCTGTGGTAACACCGTCCTCCTGGTGCCTGGTGGTTAGTAAGGAAGTGGCAGAAATGAGTGGGGAAGGGCCGGCATGAGGGGTGGCGTACCCCTTATGAGACAGCGCTGTGGGTACACATGCAGGCTTTGCTTCGTGCACGGCGATAGCTTTATCTGTCGGCTGAAGAACTTTCTGTCACATTTCTTGGGGCGTTTTTTTGTGCCTGTGTTTTTTAAAGTGGGAACCTTTGGGTCTGAGAATGGAAGCAGTAAATTCCTGGCTGCTTTCCCGCCTGGTCTAGAGGAAGAAAGAGACTCATTCTTTCAGATGAGGGTGAAGCCGCGCCCTGCTCTGCCCGCTGTACAGGGGTTAGTAAGTTCAAGTAACAGTCGGAGTTCAACCCAACATTCGGCACTTCTGTAAAGAACTCTGGAGCCGTCGATGAAGAACGAACACTAATTCCAGAAGGCCTCCAGGTTTTCCGGGATTCCGATGAGAAGCCTGCAATGGCCCCCAGTTTATGCAAAGCACCAGGCCTGATTCCTGCAGCGGCAGTGCTGGGGGCTGGCTTCTCTGGAGACCCTCCTTGGGCGTGTGGACAGGAAGCAGTCCAAGCCTGGTCAGGCTCCGGCCCTGTGACCTGTGTCAGCTCTGACAAAGACCAGGCCAGCCTGTGGCCCGAGGGAACCGGATGGGTTTCTGACGGAGGATTAAAAGGTAAGTTGGATCTCGGACTAATTGGGCCAACGGGCTTTGGAGGCTGGGGTTTTGTCAACAAATGAACTTGGCCCTATTTTTAAGCCATGTTATGTACCAGGACTTCCTGTTTTTCCAAAGAAACCTCTTGTTTTGGTTTTTGTGATGATGGATTTATTGCTATTTCAAGTGACCCAAGTTGTTTTCCAACCAAAAAGCCAAACTGGAGATTTTGTAGCCCAGAGAGCCGAGCGCACGCAGCGAGAACATCATTCCCCAAAGACTGCTCATTCAGGAGTATTTTAGCTTCGGTGGCTGATCAGTGAATGAACAAAGCACTAATTGCCAGGCAGGGTCCCAGACGGATTTCACAGCTCAGAGCGTGGCCTCTTGCTTAGAGGGAGGCGGGGGCTGCTCGGAGGACAATTGAAAGGGGTTTTTTGTTGTTCCTCTGGGCTAAGTTAAGCCATGTGTGTCTCTTTCTAGGAGTATTGGCCTGGCCAATCAGAACCGCATAAATCCCACTCACTTCCTGCCGACCTTTCGACACCGACAGATGTTTTTTCTTACAAGTGTCATTAGGCCTCTCTCTACTCGCTGACCTCATCAAATTGTATTGAGGCCATTTTCATAAGTTTTGTTTCTCAAAACCCGTTTAACCCTTCCTGAGTTCCCCTCTGAGAACTGCCTCCTGTTTTTGTCCAACTCTCTTTTGCCCCCTGGACCTGGTAGGGGAAGGTAAGCCCACCCCAGAGCCATTTGTGGATCCACAACTCAAAGCTGTGCCCGTGAACAAAGGGAAGCTGTAGTGGAGACTCACAACAGTCGCTGTGAGAGAAACTTCCAGAATCCGTAAGCATTGCATGTGGCTATGTGCCGTGATCCTAGTTCATCACGCATTGGGGGTCATGGGTGTGACCTGCACACGTCCATGGCATGGGAGTGACTGAGTTGAAGGTCCTAAGCCTGCAGAAGTTTCTGTAGCTGACATCCCTGATCTAAGAGAGCAGGCGACCACCTGACCAGCTGCTGTATCTATTCTGGAGGCAGGAAGGTGGTGTTGGCGTTTGAGCCTTTATGTGACACTAACACACAAAGTATGAAGTATCGCTGCGGGGCTAGCAGATTACTAGAGGGAGTGAGGTTTGAGCCATCGTCCCTGACCCCTCAGAGCTCTGGGTTGTGACCTTATCTTAAAGGATTTGGACTTCCTCGGGGCTCAGTCTTCTGAAAAGTGTGTGGGGTCAGGGTTGTCCTGTGATCACCTGGCATGTTGGGGACTCGCCCGAAGCCTCACCTGAACAGGTGTGATAACTGAGCTGGGCGATTGTGCTGGTGGTGTTCTCCGCAGTGTAGACGCCTCATGTATTGGATTCGGCGCTGCATAATGTTTGCGGGTTGCTTGTGTATGTGTTGGGTGAGACACAACAATGGTGCCTGCCTCATGTTGTCACGCTGGAAGTGCTGGCTGTTGATAAAGTCATACATGTGGGTAAAAAGCATGCCGGCCATTGAGGAGCCACCAGTGTGTTGAGAACTCCCCCTCGTCCCACCCCTCAGAGGGAGCCGCTGCCAGTGGCTGGAGATGGTTCTACTGGACTTTATTTTCTTGATGAGTTTCCAGGCCAGTTTTCCTCTCGTTGTTTTGCTGATCTGTGTCTTGGCCCACGTATGCTGGTGTTCCCTCTCCGGTCTGGCAGATGTCCCCTCCCTGAGTCTGACAAGCTCCGCCTTTGGGGGTGTTAGTTGTGGTTCAGGGACGGTGGCTGAATGACATGTAGCTGTCACATGTTCAACCTGGCTGGTGTGGCTGAAGCTGGCTCCGGGGCTTCTAGATTTTTGCACCAGTGACGCCTCTGTGCAGCTGCTGGGAGTGACCTAGAGGTGCTGGGTCTCAGGTGCTGTGAGGCAGCAGTTTGGATTTCCTGACTTCTCAAGACTCAGAATATTCCACAAATGCTATGGTTCCAAGAAACTGTCCAGGTTACAGAAGGATGTGTGTATCTGTGAGTGCGTATGTGTGCGTGCGTGTGTATGCGTGTGGGCATGTGTATGTATGTGGGCATGTGTGTGGGCATGTGTATGTGCGTGTGTGTGCATGTGTGCTCGCACACAGCTACACTCCAGGCCTCTTGTGCCCTGGGGTTCCGAGTTGGGCTTGCTGGCATCTCAGAGCCCCCAGCTGTCGTTTCCCCGCCGCAGGAACGGGCTGCACCTACACTCTGAACTCTTAGCCGACTGCCTTTCATGTTACCTGCATCCTTTCTTCTCTGATTCCGAGAGCTCAGCTTTAATAGTAGCTGCAGTTCAAGAACCACTTCTAAGAAGAAGAAAGCAAGAGGCTGTTTATCCAGTGAATTACCGTGCGAGGGGGGCCCAGAAGGCGGCATTCTTAATGTGGGGCCTGGTCTCCGATAGATTTTTTTAATGTCCCCAGATTTATGGGCGTGTGTAAGTCAGAGTGAAGACCCCGGGGTGCCTTATTTAAGTCTGTGTGTGTTGAGCATAGCCCAGGAATTTATTTTAAGCGTCTGGGGTAAGTGAAAATCCCAGCCGACTTTCCATCCTCTGGGCCTGTGGGCCTGCTGATGTGCGGAGAGTAGCGTTTCCCCCGGAGTTTGCAGAACTGGATATACCCCAGGCCTCGTGTCAGTGTGGGCAGCTGAGGATTTATAGCACTTGGGTGGCTTTCTGTTAGCATTCTCTGTCCTATAGGTAATATAAACTTGGTGCCATTGGAGTACAAATGTATTCTTGTTTTTATCTTTCCTGTTAAACTGTACCGTTTCAGTGACCGTAGTAAATTTGATAGATTGAGTAAAGGGTTGTGCAGATGGCCCCCGCTTTTCAAAAGTTCATATTACGCCACTTACTTCACTTTTGTGAAAAGACCTATATTCGTACCTGCTTTCAAAAATCGAAAGAAATCTGCAGAGGATTTTTGCTTTTACCAAAAAAGGCAAAGAGTGAAAATAGCGGTCAGTGTTTGTTTTGCAGCCTCTGTTACAGAGACGGCTCACGCCCGAGCAGACAGAGTGGCACTGCTTTTCCTATAGGTTAGTGTTATTTTAGGTTTTATGTGTTGTTTGGTGTGATTCAGTAGGTTACTTTTGGGGTCTGGGAATGCTCAAACATTTGTCTGTATAAACTAGTGGTGTTTCTTCTCTTTACACTATTTCAGCTTATGAAAGACTTCATAGGGACAGTCTGCTTTCAGATAGCGGGGAAATCTGCATTCCCTGCATTCGTTGCCTGTTACATCAAAACTTAGAGCCTCAGAATAATGGAACCTTATCTCAGGGCTTCCTCAGGTCAGGAGTCCACAGTCCACAGCTGCATAGCTGGGGGCCCTGGCTGGCGAGGGCTTCTCATGTTTCAGTCAGGCTGTCAGCCGGGGTTGCTGACTCACCTGAAGGCTCGCCTGGGGCAGTGTCCTTTTCCAGAGCATCTCACGATTGGGTTCCTCAGTGGAACCCAATGGGTTCCTCTGTTGATCAGAGGCCACCCCCAGTTCCTGGCCATGTAGACCTCTCCGTTCTGCATCTCACAACCCTGCAGCTGGCTTGCCCTGAGAAAGGGAGTGAGAGAGGATTCCCCACAGTCTAATCTCAGTGGTGACACCCCAAAACCTGTCTGTTGTTTGTTAAAAGCAGAGATTACATGAATAGCAGGAGCGGGATCACTGGGGGCCCTGAGGTACTGATTCTTGTTCTGGCTTCCTCAGCAAGGAGGAAATCCACATCGAGCAGAGGAGGGAAGATTATAGGTCTCTTAGGGGAAGGGCCTCTGCAAATCCTCCTTGGACCCCTGACAATTCACAACCTCTCCCCCATGTCCCATAGGCATGTACCGTGGGCACCCCACCAGCGGGCTGCAGTAGGGAGCTGACACATTACTGGGATGCTGGGTCTGGACACTCCCTGGGAAGCTGGATAGGTCATGGAGACCTGGTCCTTTGTGTTGCTGGCCGGTGCCCCCACCCCACAGACAGGGCAGCCTTTTGGCTCCCTGTTAGTGTGAGCTGGGAAGAGTGTCTCTTCTCTGTGTGAAGTCCATGCCGCCCAAATCTGCAGACCTTCCTTCCCCAGAAATGTGAGATGCTTGCCCAGCCGTCACCTGAAGTGCTATCTCTGAGCCCAGAGGTGTCTGACCTCAGACTTGGCAAAAACCAGTGCACGCCAGCCTCATTCCTTCGCCCCGGTCTCCCCTTATGAGATGGATCCTTTGCTTCTCCAAAGGCCTCAGGATCTGGAGCTGGTTGCAGCATCGATAGACCTGGGAGGGGCGGGCTGTGGTCCCAGTCCTGGGTGAGCCTGAGGAAGTCACCTCGAGAGGCAGAGACCTTCTTTGTTCTCAGTGGACACACACACACACACACACACACACACACACACACACACACACACCCCTTCTTCTGTCCTGTTGGGTGATGCCCAGGAGGGCTGAGGCCACCATGTGTACAGAGGACCGCACGCATCCTGAGCCCATTGCCAGTGTCCTCTTGCCATCTGTTTGAAGATGGGAGGGGCAGTTGCAATTCAAAGGATGGAATCTTTGAATCTTGAATCTACTCTGTTTGCTGGCCACGTCTGAGTGCCAACAGCACAGGGGATCCAGTGCGTGGAGGTGAGGGAGCCCCAGCCCTTGAGAGGCTAAGTCCCAGCTGAACCCCAGAAACCTGGAGTCACCCCCCACCTCCTCTGAGGTTCAGTGATGGTTGCAGTGGTCCTGTGTTTCTCCAAAAATAAGACCTAGCCAGACCATCAGCTCTAACGTGTCCTTTAGAGCAAAAATTAATATAAGACCCTGTCTTCATTTACTATATTATAAGACCGGGTCTTATGTTAATTTTTGCTCTGAAGGACACGTTAGAGCTGATGGTCTGGCTAAGTCTTATTTCCAGGGAAACGGTATCATTCATGGTGCTTGAATTTATTCGGAAGTTCTTGTTTTGAAGAAATATTTGGGGTCAGTGATTGCATGCTGCGATGTGTGTAGTTACATTTTGGTTCCAAGAGAATAACTGAGGGTAGGCCAGGGAGAATGCTTTTCCTGTCAGAAATGGCTTCCGTTCAGAATTTCCCAAGGACACGCTACCCCAAGGCCAAAGTAATGGAGGTGACGGGAATCGCAGTGTCCAGCCTGCGTCCAGGATCCCTGCCTTGGAGCAGAAACGCATCTCCTCACTGTGTGTGGAACCCAGACCCATGACGGTGTCTGGCCCACACAGACTGTTGTCACTCAGGCCCTCCAGGCACAGCCTCCTCATCTGTTTGCTGTCAGATAACAAAGCAGCTTGCAGCTAATGCCGCCTGACTGAGGAAAGGGGCAGGCGTGTGAGGCCACCCTTCTCCCTACCCCTTGGAGTCAGGGTGGAGAAATCTCCCCGCTGTTAACACAGACGACACGGTGGCAGTGTTCAAAACAACAAATTCCCAGATTTGGGGAGCAGGACACAGTGTAAAGGAGAGTACGTTTAGACTTTTTTCTTTTTGCGTATCTGCTTTGAAAACACAGAGGCAGGTCCTCATGTAGGAGCTTGGCTGTTGGGCGCACAGCCCCTTGCTCACCAGCGGGCCCTTTCTGATTGCCCAGCATAGCCCTGGGGCACACGCGTCTGTCGAGATTTCCTGCCTGGGCCTGGGGCTGACTTGGCGCTCTGATACGTCCAGGATCGCACCCTGAAAGGGCCGCCCCTTCCCCACAGCCAGGCTTCCCTCAGGTGGTTCTGAGCTTCCCTGAGCATCATTGGTGCAAGGTCCCAGAGTGGTTTCTTGGGGACAGTCGTCCCCAGTGTCATCCTGGGGACGGATGTGTTTGCCAGGCTGCCATCACAAAGTACCACCAACTTGAGTGGTTTAAACAGCAGACTCTTCCTGTCGCCCCATTCTGGAGGCCGGAAGTCTAAGATCAGGGTGTCGGGCTTTGTTTCCTCCAAGGGCTGCGAGGGGAGGACCTCTCCCAGGCCTCTCTTTAGCAGATGGCACTCTTCTCCCTGTGTCTTCACGTGGTCTTTGTCTACAACTGCATCCACATTTTCCCTTTTCATATTGTCATCATGGATTGGGGCTCACCCTGGTGACCCCAGTAACTGGATTACCTCTATAAAGATCCTGTCTCCAAAAAGGTCACTGGGGTGCTGGGGCTTAGGACTGCCACGTAATTTATGGGGGTGGCATACCTTAATCGCTAGAAGGCAGTTATACCCAGGGTGACAGTGGGGTTTTAGTTGAAAGTGTGTTACACCCTTTGGGGTCTTCTTATGTTAACCGTGAGCCCATCTCTGTGCAGTGGGGTCTGGCTAAGGCGGGACACACAGCCCTGCAAGGAGGGGCGCTGGAGAGCCTGCCTTTCCCCAGAACGTCGTCTCGTGCCATCCTCACGTGGTGTCTGGTCCAGAAACATCAACGTCGTGCCCAGATAATCCTGCCTGCTCGGAGCGGAGCCTCCTTCCCGTCTGTTCCGCGTCTGATGGGGGCTCCCCTGGGTGCAGCATCCCTATAAATAAGCTCAGAGCAGATTTTTAATGGCCATCACCTTGTCAAGGGTTCTTTAATAGGATTTCATGTAAAATTCGGATCCTTGGGCATTAGCACATGGTGAGCTGTAATAGTTAACAGCTGATGGCGTTACCTGCACCCCATTCATCCTAATCTTGCAACGTTTGCCCTGTTCCTGAAGAACCCGGTTCGTCATGACAAGGATTCCCACCTCTGGAAAATTCTCATGGGGAGCGTTTCCGCCTCCTCTCCCCCCATTCCAGCAACCTCTCGGCACCAAGGGGTGTTTTAGCCATAACCCAGAACATTCTGGGCTACAATGAATATAAAAATGGCATCGCTCATCCCCCGAAGACCTGGAGTCCACTGTAAAATATGTCAAATAATTCAAGAAAACCCCAGGAATTCCCTGAAACATGAAAACACAAGGAGCTCTTCAGCCACTCCCTTCTTTTCTTCTCACGTGTGCTCAGCGGAGATGGATTTAGGTGGCACAGGAGTGTCACCCACTTCTCCTCCCCCGTCTGACAGTGCGGCCACCCTCCCTGTGGTTAGTCATAGATACAAACAAAGCCCACCTCCCCTGGGGTTTGCATGACACTCCCCATCCTCCACCTTAAAACTGTGTTAAGTGAAATGAATTCGCTGCAAGCCGTTTTATTTCGTGTTGTTAAATAGCTACATATAACATTCAGATTTCCCTTTTGATGACTCAGGTTGGAAAGATAAGGTCTGGGAAGAACTGCTCTTCCATCAGAAGACTTCCAGAGTTAGGGGTGTCCGACTCCTGCTTGCCGTTTCTGTAAAACTCCTGCATGAGGCGCCGCGTGGGCTCACCGGTGTCTCCGCAGCTCCAGCCCAGGGGCTTTCCTTGTAGAGAAACAGGACAGTGGAATTTAGGTATTTGTAAAGACCCGGATGCGGAAAATCTGTCAGCGTAAAACAAACTGAGTGCTCCGTTGGTGAGGCCTGAGTTGGCTTTCCTGTGTGTCTGCCTTTGTGCAAGCAGCACCTCATTTGAAATAAAGGATGGGCCACCCCAGGCACGTGGACATTCCTGTCCATGGCAGGCCCTAAGTGTGGGCCCCTCAGACACAGGAACTGATGCGCTGAGCTGTGTTTGCAGTAAGCTGGCTCTCTTGCCACATTGGGCTGGGCTGCAGGGTTTGAGCAGGTTTGCTCGGGAATCTGGTTTGGTCCTCAGCTGGCTACCTGTGATCCGTCGGGCACTTAACTTGGGAGGCTGGGTCCCTACTCTTTCAGGCAGGTGCGTGGGTTTGGAGTGAGCTCTTCCTACTGTTTGAGATAATCTTTCCAGACACTGCCTTTCTAAAAAAGCACAAAGAACCGCCGGCATCCATCATTCACACTGATAACTTTATCGGATCAGCTTGAAGGTCCCCTCTTGTCAGCCTCTACCTGGGCTGTGCTTGCTGGTCTCTCTCAGCCTCTCCTTGGCCACCAGGTAGCCCGCGTGCCCTTCTGGGTTGTCCACGCTGAAGTGGGCTGTACAGAGTACCCTCCTCCAAGACATCAGAGTGAGTCCCACCTCAAGTGGTTTTGGAACCAGGTGGAGAGGGGCTTGTGATGTCAGAAGCCAAGCAAGAAGGGCAGAGAGAGGCTCATCCCTGAGGCTTCCTGGGGAAGGTGGGCGGCCTGGCATCTCAGTGTGGGGTCCTTCCAAAGGCATCGCCTGCTGAAGCCGTGTGGGCCAGTGGCATCTTTTATGGCAAACTTGGCTTTGAAATGGTGGTATGGGTGTGAGCTGTGGGGATTGGCAGGACCTGTGTCCCCTACTTCAGCACCAGTGGACTAAACCAGCCCCTCCTTTCCTTCTCCAGCCTGAACTGCTGGGGAGCCCTCAGGTGTGGGGAGGGAGCTGATGCACTGTGTGTGAGAGTGTGTGTGTGTGCGTGTAAGTGTTTGTGTGTGTGTGAGTCAGCGTGTCGGCTTTTTAGGACTCAGTGATCAGAAAATACCGGAGCGGTCAGCTGCCCGTCTGCTGTGGTCAGCCTGGCAGTTGGAGGGCAGTGGCCACAAAGGTGCAAGATCCAGGGTGAGGGGCCCAGAGGTAAGGCCCTGCCTCCAGGCTGGCACTGCTGGCCAGAACCAGTCCCTGGGGAGATTGGGAAAATCCACTTTTTCCCACCTCCCTTTCCGCATGAGTGTCTCCTGAAAAAAGTTGTCTATTCTGAGGTCATCCAAGTTTCCCAGCACACATCCCAGAGGGTGAGGAGAATGGAGCCGCCGCCAGTTAATCGGGTGTGTGGTACCCAGAAGCTGTGGTTTGTGATGGAAACCCTGCCAGCCTTTGCCCAGTCCCACCTCAGTTCTTTCCTTATAAATTACATCTCTGCCAAGTTGTTTTCATTTTCCATCGCTGTGGCTCATTCTGCGTTGATGTATTTTTAAACAAGAAGCACAGGCCTAATGGAAAATCACCCTCCAGGGTGGCTCATGGCCCTTCCTGGGTCAGGGACCCCAGCGCAGGACAGGGAACCTCCCTGCTGCAAGAGCCACCTCTCCAGGGCCTGAATTTCAGCTCACTCAGCCCCGAGAGGGCGAACCTCAGCTGCCACCGGGAGATGCAGACAATGGGCAGGGCCACCGCTGCGGTCCCTCTCCCCTGATGGGTCATGTTCCTAAAGCCCAAACGTACCCGTAATTGGAGGTATCTGTCCCTTTTGCATCCTGAGGTTGAGGGGAAATGCAGTGTGTCATGCTGCAACCCTCTCAGACCTTTCCTCTGGGCCTCTGGTCTCTCTTGCTCCAGCTTCGTGCAGAGTCCAAATTGGGATGGAAATGAACAAGCCCAGCCCTGCCAAAGCAGCTGAGTCTTTGCAGCCTGGTGAAGGCCCAGCAGGGTGTGCGGTGCCCTCTGCTGGCCGAAGGGCGCCATCGCGGGGCGCCAGCCTCTGGGGGGGGCCTGCTCCCGGGAAGGGCTGCAACAGGAGGTCGGCTTCACACTAGCTTTGCCAGTGTGCCCTGGCACGGGGATTTCAGGCTGAACTGTGTCGGGAAACAGGAAACAGATGGGCTGGGATCTCACAAGGGCGGCAGAGCAGCTGTGTCCCCCGAGGAAGGTGGTGATTCAGGACCTCCCAGTGGCAGGGAATCAGAGGCAGACGTCCTCAAAATCTAACATTAAGATTTTTTTTTTAATTTAAGATCCCATCATTGCTATTTGATAACCAGCTAATTCTTTTAATTGTCTTTATTATTAGACATTTAAATACAGCTCGATTCATAGATATTGGAATAAGCCAAATTAACCCAAAGTTGCCTTAAAAATGCTAAATCTTCGCTGTGCGCCCCTCCCACATGCACACACACTCCCCATTCCATAGACTGGGTATTTTCAAGTTTAGCACAAGTTTGTCATATAACCTCCAAGTGGCTGTCAGCTGTGGCTCCTGCCTTGCCTGATTCCCCAGGCCTAAGCCCTTCGTGACCATCGGTTATCCATGCTTTTACCCCGCTCTGGACCACAGCGAGTGTGTGTGGCTGCACAGCTCTACCGCAGGCTGCAGACATCACCCTCGGTCATCTCTGGGGCCCTGGAGGGACCTCACCGTGGTGGAAGTCTTTCTGCAGTCATTTCATGAGAGCTTTCCGACGTTCTAGATACTTCTCTGAATGGTGTTCCCTTTTACTCACTCGGATGTAAACATCCTACAAAGATTTCTTGCATTCAGTATGTAACAACAGAGGAGTTGTGGGGTCAGGGTGGAACTTCCTCTGTCCGCCTAGGACTTGACGTTGCTAATCCCCATCACCCAGTGCAGATCAGAATTATTATGCCAAAGGAGACGAAAGGGTCAGAAAATTGGGAAAGGAGACATTAACCCACTTTCCTATGATGCATCAGTCACAACCCACTGGGAATGAAAGCTGTCGTTTACACCTCTTAATTTGAATGAAAGTTTGTTTGCCCTTGTCGTTTTTGTTTTTATTTTTAAAGAAAACTTTATTAAAACTGTGACATTTATTTCTAAAGCGTATTTGTAAGTCAAGTGCTTCAAAAATGGGTGAAGATTTTCAACACAGCAGTGTCTTGTTTTCTTCAGCATCAGAAGACCCAACACTGAATTTTCATTATGACACAAATAAAACAGCCAGTTAGGGAAACCATGAGTCGCTTGTGCTCAGATCCCCTGTTCTTGATGATCGCTTTTAGCAGAGGAAGTATTTAGAATTCTTAGTTTTGCATTTAACACCAGGAGACATATTTTGTGTGCTAACAACCTCCGGGTGTTGGAAAAGGGCGGTGGACCTGTGCTAACCACACTTGAACTATCTGTGTGCTTCTGTCTGGGACACCGTCTTGCATCAGCCCAGCAAGCTCTGGGGGTGGGGCCCATGGAACAGAGTGCGGGCATGTGACGAGGGTGTGACCTTGCCACCCTAGGGTGGGGCTGCTGGACATCCCTGGGGAAAGATAAGCAGTTCTGCTCCCAGGAATTGCCAAATGATGGACAGGCCAGGCTCCAGGAACCAGAGTGGAGCTTCAGTGTGTATTGAAGGGTCCTGCCAGTTACTGGGGGGTGGGGAGACTTCCCTGTACACCTTTTTATGCTACTTGATGTCTGAAGAATGTGTTTCACCTTGCCCAAAAGACTAAACATGCCCAAAAACTACTGAGGAAATAAGGAGCAGTAGGAGCTTTGGGGCTTTTACAAAATTGACTGCAGTAAGCGCATTTCCCACAAAAGCTTCATTCCCCCGAAGTTTCATTTTCTTCCTTAAAGTGCAGTTCTGGTAATTTTATTATTATGATGGTGGTTATGTTGACTGTTTGGCCAAAGCATAGGCCAGCGTTCTCCCCACTGACCCCTGACGCTTGTAGAATATGTATTTTGTTGTATCTAGATTTTAATTTGATTCTTTAGGTACAATTTACAAAACAAAACCCAGATCACCTGTTCAGAGGATCCCTCGCAGCTATCTTCTAAGAAAGGACTTTGTTGTTCCTGTTTGGCTTCTGAAGATTCTGGAACAGGTTCTTTTGAGGTAGCCCAAAGGCCTGTGGCTTTATTTGGGACTAGAGTCAGAGGGGATTTTCTGGGTAGTGGTCATTCACGCCAGCATTCGCCAGGCACTGTGAAAACCCCCTGACCTTGGAGATATGGCACCCCACCCTCAGAGCCCTGCCTGTGTCACCTTAGCCTGGTCAGGGTGCCACCCTACTTTGTCACTCACAGGTTGGTGAACGAGCCTGTTGACACATCGGGGAGCCTTACAGGCTGTGGTGCAGGAGACCACAGGAGTGGTGTCGTCCATGTAGGGGTCCCAGGCTCAGAAGGGGGGAGACCCTGTGCCTGGTGCTGCCAGGCCTGCCAGGAGCCTTCTGTGTTGCCTCTGAACCCCCCAAACTTCACACCTACCCCCTTGCAGGTTTAACAATGAAGTGTATTCTGAGGACTCCAGGGGTTCCCTGGAGAACTGGCAGTACTTGCTTAACTGTGATAATAATTCGTTAGTACGGCATGAACCTTGGTCTCTCTCTGTTAACATAATGTTTAAGTGGATTTCCTTGAAAGAATTGAAGGCTTGAGTCATCATGTTTAATTCGTTTTAGATGATTTTTTTTTTTTTTTTTTTTTTTTTTGCTTTTGAAAGACATCAATTACTTGGTGTAGATTTTGTCATCTGCCCAATCTTTATGAAGTCTAGGAACTAGAATAAAGAAACGGGGGGAATCTTAAAAACCTATTTGAGATTTTTAAGAAGGTGAAGCGGTGAGGACGAGGTGTGCTCTGACGGTTTGATCCCTGCAGGCAAAGCTGCTAATGATCCTGTTGAGTAAAAACTAATGTGCCCGGGTTTTGGACCTTGTTGGAAGAGGGGAAACCCCATTTCTCTTGCCCTCACCTTCGAGTGTTTCTGTTTGTGTTTGGTAATCCAAGCAAGTGGTTGTAAAAGGGAAGTGTTTTTCTTCCTTTTTGTTCCCCCTTTTCTTAAATCTCATGTTTCCCTTTGAAACCCACATGGGGCAAACCTTCCATGCCTGTAGCTTTGTTCTAGTAAAACGACAAGAATCTCCAAGCGGCTTTCTGTCCAGGCATTTTTCCTCTTCTGAGACACGTTGAATTATTCTCTGACACCAAACTCATCTCAAGCTAATAAAACACAGACCTGTCTGTGGTTGGTCCTGTGATTTCTCTTCAGAGAGAACATGGTGTTTTGTTTTTGTTTTGTTTTGTTTTGTAAGGTTTGGCATTGGTGTACTGTTCCTATTTATGAAAAGACCTGACTTGTCTTTGACCTTTCCTGAGTTTTGCTGAGGTTACCTCCAAGCCTAAGCTGGAGGGAAGGACAGTCTATGGTGGGGTTTGTGTCCCGGGGTGGAGGGGGGTTGGGGGGACTCACCAAAGGGAGATTCTCGAGGCCTGCTATTCCGTATCAAACGTTATCACGTGTTACGGAGGAAAACTTTCCCTTTTTCTAGGTTCTTTTCACTGGTCTAATGATTAAATTGACATAAAACAGGTTAACAGGAGGAAAAAAACAAATGTCATACATATGGGAGCCCCAAAGATACAAGGGCCAGTCGGGCAGTGGAGGCTTATGGGCCACCCTCAGTAAGGAAGGGACAGGGGCCTGGGGCTTCGGAGCACAGGAGGGTGATTGACAGGATGCTAAGAAGAGCAGGTGTTTGCCCCGCCGTACAGATAGGTCTTCCGTATAAAAGGTTATCTCTGCTAATAGCTCTTCCTGGGCCAGGCCCTCTATCTAAATTCCTTTCGTAATGGAGAGGTAGGAGTTTTTCCTGAACCTGCTGGGTCTTGCTTGCCTTCAGCTCAAAATAATCCACACGCCAAAGTGACACATTGTGAGGTGATGTATTCTGCTCCCTTTCATATGCACGTTCCCATCTGATCCTCACGACCCTGTTGGAACTGAAGTAGCATGACCCCTATCCAGCAGACGTGGTGCTCGCTCATCCACAGTCATTCTGCAAGTAGGTTCTCGAACTGTCTTCCCACCTGCAACACCACCCACTAATGTGGTTTGACGGATTACGGTTTCAGCAAAAGTGGGAGAGTGTAACACATTGCCCCTTTTTTCTCCCCATGTTTATCTTTATTTATTTGTGGTGAAACATTGACTAGATGGTGTCAGTTGATGACGGAGGTGATAAATTCAGTGCAAGCAAAGTTCATGGTTTCTGAATGGAGATTTAGGCCGGGGTTGGCTTTCGTAGCAGGCACTGCCAGGGGAGCCCGGGTGGTGTGTGGGTGGGAGGTGTTGGTATTCCCTGCGTGGACGGCAGCCCGAAACCCGCTGCTTGCAGCCCCGCTTTGAGGAGGGCCTGTCCCCGTCATCTGGAAGAGGGTTATGTTGATTACGTCCTTGTAAACAGCTTGCTCCTTCGGAGGATGCAAATTTCACATTTCATACATTCTTGCTTCAAAAGAAATGTTGTGGGGGGGGATGGGGGGAATTAAGATCCATGAATCGGTGGTCACTGCCATCGAGTCCAGACCAGACTCAGCCTGGTGGTCTTGTGACTCTGAATTCACTGTCCACATGGCAGTCTGAGACACAGGTGGGTACCATCCCTGAAGGGGGCCCTATAGAAGGGCCCGCCACAGAGAGCATTCCCCCCCAACCTCCCAAAACGCCAGACACCGAAGTCAGTTGCTTTTTTTAAAAAAGTGTTTTTAAATAATAGGACATAGACAATTTGTGTAAGCTGATGCTTGATTTCCTTTGATTGCAAAATCGAGATTCCAGTTATCAATTTTTCAGGAAGCCATCTAATTATACAAATTAAAATTCAAAGGAAAGCAAAAAGAATGATTACGCCTCACCCGGGAATTGGAGGAGGGTGTGAAACCCATCTTGCCTTAGATGATAATGCTGTCATTTTTCATCTCTAAGGCCCTTCACAAATATTAACTAATTAATTCTCTCACCCCTCTGATGAGGCGGCTGAGGTGGGGTTCTGGCTTCACTGAAGTCCAGGAGGGGCCACGCTGCAGTTTGATTATCAGAGCTCAGGACCTGAGCAAATGGAAACTGCCAGCCAAGCTCTGGACCCATCTCCTTGGTGTCAGGCACAAGTACCCAGGTCCAGAGGCCCTGCCCCTTTCTGTCACTCTGCTCAAGTTGGCCAGACATAGGAACTCCCGGCCTGTCACGGCCCTTTGCATGGTTGCCTGTCATAAAGTGCAGCAAAAGCAAAACCAGAATTTAAAAACTATGCCCGCTACTCCTCTGTCCGCTCAGATCTTCCAGGTGATGACCCAGCTGGCTTTAGGATGACCTTCCTTTCACTCACCCAGAATGGGCATTCCAGGTGCGGGGACTTCCCAGGTTTGGAAAGGGTCTGGTATCTCTTGGATGTTGCATTAATTATTTATGTGATTAGAAATTGTGCTTTTGCCTACCACGTTTAAAGAAAGTCACGTAATTATTGCCCATAAATCTTTGGGGTCCGTTTTCAGCCTCATTGCTGGGAAATGAGCCATTAACTACCAGGAAGTCACCCCCCTTTCCATAGTCAGACCTGCATTCTGACCTGTGATGGAGCAACTCCCATCGTTTTGCATAATTGATGACTCGACACAACAGTCCACATTATTAACCCTGGAGCCTCACTTTTGTCTCCCACCACCCCCTTTTGCTGGATAACTGAGGACATCTCTGTGTGTGTGTGTGTGTGTGTGTGTGTGTGTGTGTGTGTGTGTTAAAATAAGACTGCAGCAATGAGTCAAAAGCTAGGACATTGGGGGTTGCAGGTAATGTTTTGTGGCCTCAACTGGGTACATAGGATGAGCAGGAAATGGGGGCAGAGTCCCACAGCACACAGCCCTGGACTGCCTCCACAAACCAGCGGATAGCCACGCCCCATCCTCAGGTGGCATTTGGGTTTCCCTCTGGAGAGTCCCATATACCCCAACCCAAAGAGAGCCCCTCCCTCTCTTCCTCTTCTGCCTCTGCTATTTGCCTGAAACACCATGAGTGTGGGACAGTGGCCTGGACACTGCCCTTGCCGATGCCATCTGTGGCTCCCTCTACGTGCAAGGAAGGCTCAGGAAGGCGGCACTGGGCACACGTTGGTTAGGTGGTATGTGGCTGGCTTCCTACCCCCACTCTCCCGCCGTGGGGTCCGGGGTTTGTGTTGTGCTGTGCGGTGGCTCTGACTGCTGACCCCTGAGGGCGTTTTGGAAAGTTCTGTAAGCCACCTGGTGGAAGACCCGAGCGAGCGCTCGTGTAGCCCCCGCTGCGGGTCTGCGTGCTCGTCCAGGTGCAGCTGGCACCCGCTCCCCGGTGGCCCCGCTGGCCCTCGTGGCTTGGTCTCTGGCAGTGGAGTACAAATTGTTACGATTCAGGTTGGTTGGTAATTGGTGTTTACAGCCCTGAAGTTAAAAGCAAGAGATCCAGATGCTGCCTTTTGGCGCTTGCAGACACAAATGACAACCGTCTTGGTCGTGTTCACTTGCCTCCTGTTCCAAGACAGGCAGGCGATTGGGACAATGGACTTGGAGCAAGTCCATCTCCCAGTGTTTGAGGGAGTTCAGCAAGTGGCCAGATGGCAGGTCCCCTCGTAGAAAGTGGCAGCAAAGCCCTGAATGACCTGTGTCCTGTGCCCCCAGGGTGTCCAGAGAGTAAGGATTCTTTTCTCCTTGTTTCAGGGTTCATAGTGGCGTAATGCCCGCAGACTCCTGCGAGTTCCCCTAAGTTCTTAGAGGACCGCTTTGCCTTTTGAATCAGAGAGTTGCAAAGTTCGATAAAGAATGGCCCTTGTGGATAAACACAAAGTCAAGCGACAGCGATTGGACAGAATTTGTGAAGGTAAGAGCCAGCGTGATGGGCGGTTTTTAACCAGACGCGGAGCCTCGCCCTGGAATCCGTGACCCGCTCGCCTGGCGGGAACTGGTCCCCGGTTCAGACTGTGTGCACCGCACCTGCACCCGCCAGCCAAGGCCTCGCTGTCAGGCACCTCTGCTCCGTGGGCCTGACCTTCACGGAGGACGAGGCCTGGCTCCCGGGGTAGGGGTGGGGCTAGGAGGAAAGCTGGGGAGGGAGTAGGCCCCAACCAAGGCCCATTTTTTCCACTTACCTAAGGTCATTTTGCATATGAAAGACGCTGTGTATTAGGACCATCTTGTTTTTACTTCCTGAAGTTTCCGGACTTGCTCTGTTTCGAATTAAGGTATTTACAAGGGTGAATTCCAGGACCATTCCTGAGGAGCCCAACGTTGCCCCTTGTGTTGTGTTCACATTCCTGGTATCTTTGAAAATGTCTGGAAGTGCTTTATTCATGAAAGGGAAAATAAACATAATTAAAATCTAATGGAAACCTGGGGACAACACTCTAAAATGTTGATTAAGCACCATCCTCTCCTAATTAGGGAGTGGTAAGAAATCAAGAAATCCTGAGCGAGGGGACCTGGGCTTTGAGTGCCCGCGGGCCCCGGTGTTGCCGGGCTGGGCCCGAGTGGCTCAGCGTGGCCTGGTAGCTTCACGGCAGGATTTGTCACAGAGGTGATGGAGGGGAGCCTCCTCGAGGCCCCCGCATGTGCTGGCACACTCGTTGGCCCGCTAATTTGGGGACAGGAATGCGTATCCCACAAGCTGTCCATATGGAGTTGTTTGTTCTTTAAGTAGATGTGGCTCAAGCCACGTGGGGTGGATAATCAAAGCCGTGTTCTCCTGTGTGACGGCACTGCCTGCAAGAGCTTCGAGCTGCAAGAATGAGAGATCCTGGCTGCCCCCCACAATCCTGGGCTGTGCTGCAGGGGAAGGGGGTTAGCACTTCAGGATTTGTTTTAAGTAAACATTTAAAAATTTTCAAACGTACAGAAAGATAGAATAGTACAATGGACACACACTTGATTTCTTTTTGTAGCTACTTAGAGAGAGACGTGTGGGTGGAGGGAGGGATGGATGGATGGGCTTTTCCAGAACCCCCTGAAAGAAGGTTGTGGGTGCAGCAATCTCCTCGGAAGTACCTGTGGCATGTGTCCACTTTAAGGTCCTTTCCCACGTAAACATAACACCATAATCACCCCCGAGGGAACTGCACCTCGTTATAATCAATATTATTAATACAGACTGCGTATTCACATTTCCCGTGTACCCATTTTTAGTTGTTTTTTTTGTTTTGTTTTGTTTTTGTTTTTTTTTTGCCTAATGTAGAAACCTCCAATGGACACACATTGCATTTAGTTTGTCACCTTAATCCCAAGTAATTCCCTGGCCTTTCTGACTTTAGAAAGCATGGACATCGAGAAAGTGCCCAGGCCAGTTGGTGTGTACAATGTCCCATCGTCTGGGTTCAGCTTGTGTGGGAAAGTTTTTAAACTTACTTTTACTCTGCAGTGGAAAGGGTTACTGAAAGGGCTTCATTTTAGGTTACGGAGTCCCCTGTTCCAAAAAACCCTAGTGGATCAACATTCCAAGGTTAGTACCGGGGTCTGACTCTACCCCCTCCACCCCAATATTTATCGAGGAGAGAATGGAATTGAAGGACCAGTGACCTTTCCTCTCTATTGCCAGGGCTGCACAGTGTTTCAGACCCTCTCTCCCAAGCATGGTTCACGCCCCCCATTTTTTACAACAGAACTTTTAAGTATCACCTTTATGTAAGAACAGTGTTCCTGAGACGGTAGCAATAAATATATTCTTTCATACAGACACCCGGAATTAGTTACTCAGGTGTAACTTAAAACTCCTGATCACAAACATTTGTTTAATAAGCATAACTGCCATAATAAGTATGGCGCTTCTTGCATTTACACGCTGATTTAGCACCTTCTGTAGGTCGGGACAGGTGGTGCCCATTTGCCAGGTGTGCCCAGGACCCCAGGCAATCTGCTGTTCTTTATTTGGTTATTTCTTCCTGAAGGCCTCAGATATCCACATGCCTGGCTGTGAACTAGCTGCAGTTGAATTTTCTCTGTGGAAGTCCACAGACAACTCTCCCCTTCCCACCAGTGGCCCACGCCCCACCTGTAGGACTCCCTGTATCATTGTTCCTGATTTGATGATTAAAAGCATGGAGCTGCACGGCCCTGGAGATGCTCTGGGCGTGTAGGACCTCTGTCTTCCTGTTCTTGGTCTCTAGGAACACAAACTCTTCCATATTCTTCCCTCCCGCCTGCTGCACAGCCCCTGCAAAGCCCTGACTGTGGGGTCCCATGCCAGACAAGCCTTCTGACACACTCCGTGGTCCCACTCTCTTCCCCCTCCTCTCTTGAATGGACCCTTTTGCTCCAGCCCAGCCAGCCTGGAATCTGAGCATCATCCTCGCACAGGAACTGCTTCCAGAATCCCTACCCAACTTCCGAGGTTCAGCCCCTTCCTCCCTGAGACCTTCCTCACCAGCCCACAGGGTCCCAAAGTCCTCTTGCGGAGCCCAGGGAAAATGGGGTGGAGCTCCGTTCCTCTTTGTCTGCTCAGAATCGGATTCGGGCTACGCCTTCAATCCCCAGCCCTTCAACCCCCGGGGACTTTTCTGTTCGAGAGTTAAGCACAGTACAGAGTATAGCTTTGCTTTTCTCACCAGCCTAAGGCTTTGGGATGCCATCCAAATCAGTTGGAATAATGGTCTCGCAAGCCTACTTAAAAGCCAGATTTTAATTATTTTTTTAAATAAGGAGACAATATAAAATCCCTCCTTATTTTTTTAGAACACTGTATCCTTCTATTTTCATATGTGTAATTTGTTCTTGGCTCTTTCTTGATGCCTAATATCAAACCATCCTAGAGTGCTGTTGTGTGAGAATTATTTTGGAGCAGGGTCTACTAATAAGACCAGTCAGAGCCAGAGTGCGGGCTCCTCTTTTTGATATATAATTTTAGGTCTTGGTTTTCCCCTCTGCTTAGTTTGTTTGTTGGCATAATTGACATTGCATTTGTGAATTGCACCAATCGGAATTTTAACACGTTACTACATCGTGGCAGAGCTGGTTTGACTTGCCCCAAATATTTGTCGGTCAGAGAAGAGGACTTGCTATCACTCAGCGTTGCAAAAGTAACTCAGAAAAGCCCTGCGTTTGTAGAGCTGTAATATACCACAATGGCTTTGCTGATGACTTTTTGTCAGAACATCTTATGGTGGGTTATGGTGGAATAAATCACTAAACACCATCCTTTCCTGTGGCTGTTGAGAATATAATGTGGAAAAAAGTAGAGATTTCATTTTACTTCATTTTGTCCGAATGTCTTATGTACGTGGAAAAATGGTCCCAAGGATTATATCAGCTGAGCTGTGATAAGCCCCCTTCATAACATAACGCAGGAGAGGACCTTTCCTGTCCTCTGTAGGAAGGAAAAAAAAAAAGAAATATGATATGAAGCTCTTTTTAAATAAACAATCCTATTCAGCATTCTGTACCACTGGGATGTTCTCCTGAGCAGAACAAAAGGAGGTGAGAATGATGGGCTGGTTGGATGGACGTGGGGGAAATGGAGACCAGTTGGTGTCTTTTGTACGTATACATAGTATAAACTCTGGGACTCTTTTTGTACATCCACTTTCCCACCGAGCACAAGACGTGTCAAAGAACCTACTACAGGGAGGAGATAGAAGCAAACTTTCTCTGCTGTTGTTGAGCTTGTCATGGTGACGTATGTCTCAGTGGAATGTTCCACCAAGAAAGTTCATTCGTGGCCCCAGAAAGTTCCAGAAGCAAAGATGTCTGAGAGCTTCTAGGTCTCCGAGGTGGCTGCACTGACGGGATCGGAGCCTTCAGTGACCAGCTCATACCCATCGGAGCCCACAGCGCAGACGGGTTGACCTGTATTTCCCATAGGAAGAGCGTCGTCTGCGGACTGGGCCAGAGTCTGCTATTTGGCTTTACCTCGCTTTAAAAAAAAAAAAAAAAAAAAAAAAAAAAAGCAATATAAAATCCCTCCTTATTTTTTTAGAATGCTATATAAAGAAACCATGTTGAAGCCTGCCGTCTATAAGTAGTCCGCAGTCATTTGTAATATCTCTGAATAGCCCCAAAAAGTGGGTTTTTAAAATGGGATTCATAATGTTGCTATACATTATAATTATATGTTTGGATCAGGCAATTATCCACATTCCCAGTAATTGTGTGATTAGTGATAATTACATTAGTTATATAAATACACAATAGTCAACTAGACAAGACTTCCATAGTGTAAATGAATCTACGGGGAAAATGTGGTGTTTGGGTAGAAGAGCAGTAAAGGAAGGGAGAGTGGTCACGTCAAAGCTTTGTAGAAGTTACTTGCAAAGGATAAAAATCCACATTGCGCCTTCCTTGGCCATGGTTTTAGAATAAATTTGGAACTGCAGACCCTCCCTTTCTGCAGATGACAATCAGATTGAATGGTTTATTAATTCTCTATTGTGAATCATCCTTAAAATGCAGACTTAAGCTTCTCTTTGCGCTTGTCGATTCGCTGATGGGCTCTAACTGCACTTGGCAGACTCCTGTAAACCCACCATGGTTCTGAGAGCAGTGTCAGCACCGCTCCATTTCCACTCTGGGGTTGGGGGTGAGGTGTGTAGTCAGGACCGGAGTGGGGGGGGGGGTCCTGTCTTGGTTTCGTGCTGTGGCTGTTGCCCTTGCTCGCCCCCCACCCCCGCTCCACCACAGTGGCTCACATTCTCCCCAAGGTTGGCGGCCCCCCATCTCTGTCTGTGTTTGGAGACCGGCGCTCCCCAGCCTGCAGTGCTCTTGCTGCGTTGCCTCTTGGTCCCTGCACCTCTGAGGAAAGGGCGTCTGCCTTCAGGCCTGATGATGCTTCACAGCATCCAGGGTTCCCATGCGTCCAGGCCAAGGCTCCTTCGTCAGTCTGTCCAAGGGCAGCACAGCCCTCTGGCTTTGGGGAGTCGTAGGCCTGCGGACAGTGCCCCACACAATGTCAGGGGTCCCTGGCCCTGGGCACCCCCACACTGTCCAACCTAACACAAGTATTGGGGTGACTGAAGCTGCTGGCTTCTTGCCCTCTCTCTTCTCCGTGAGTGACGCCCTGTGAAATGATGCTGCCGATTAGGATTGATTTGTACTCCGTGCATCAAACACCCTCTGATGAGTGGCCAGGGTGTTGATGGACGGTCTTGCCAATGATGCTCAGCTCCCTGCTGCGCTCTCTTTGTCTGCAGAGAGGACCCCGGGTGGCTCTCGGAGACTCGAGCTCCCCTTCCAGGTCCAGGCAAGACCTTGGCTCAGCACTACCAGCGGGGCTGTGAAGTGGCTGGGAGGGAAACGAGGTCTGTGTACTGACGTGCTCCCGGCTGCGGCAGTCTCCACACTTCCTGTCCCTGCTGTGTTACCTCTCATGGGAGGAGCTGGACTATCTGTCGTGCTTGTTTCCCAGCTCCTGGTTGGGAGTGCCAGGAGGGTCCTTCCCTTCCCACTCGTGCCCTGCACTGGGTGAAACAGCCACTGGCAAGCCCTGTGTCGTGCAGCCCATCTTCTTCCTGTACCATCATGGCCCATGAGTGGAACCATCATGCGGGCCAAAGCAGCGATGGAGGGGCTGTGCGTGCCCCTGTTCTTACCTTACTGTCCCTGTGCCACGGGCCCTTGCACATGTGAGGTGGTTCTGCTTCGCTGGGCGTGAGTTCAGAGGCCTGGTCGTGGGTGGGACTTCCTGGGGACCGTACACACCACTCCCTCATTTTTCTCCATCGCACTGTACACTCCTCAAGGGCAAAGACCAGCTGTCGCCATCAAGCCCCACACAGGGTCGTACTTGGCAGGTCACTTTAAAACCCAGTGTCAAACAAAGGAGCATGCAGTGGGTGGAGGAAGCACAGGTCAGTAGGGACGGGGCTCCATTGCCTGGAGTGAGAAAACCACGGGCTGTCTCTGCAGACTGTTGCATTCCCTGGATTATTTCGATGGTGTTCCCACCTTGATAGGTGGCAGATTTCTTGGGACCAGGGACAGGGTGACAGACAGTGAGTTGCGAAAGCTTCCTGGAGGTGTGTTATTTGAGCCGGACACACTGGTGGATGGAAATGATGGGGGCATCCCAAAGAAAGGTGAGAAGGAATTCTGGAATATTCTGAACTCGGTACAGATGAAGAGACATCAGACAGGGAGTGTGATGGGATGTGGGGGTGGCACGTTGGGGTGAGTAGGTGGGTCTCCTGAGAAGCTGAGACTTTGCAGGAAGAACCGCTGTTGGAGGTTTTCATGGGGAGGAAGGGAGCCCTGTGTCAGGTGCTGGGAAGGACTCGCTCAGCCTCTCAAGGCAGATGTTTTTTGACTTGCACGGGCCCTGAGTCCATGCTGGGGTCCCAGCTAACACTTTCTGCTTCAGTGGCACATTCAAAACATGCCGTAAAAGAGTGGACTTTTTACCCCATAAGCAGTGGGAATCAAGCCCAGTTTTTATAACATAGCTTTCATTTTAGAATCTAGTCTAGAAGTCGAGTCAGGAGCCACGTGCAAGCCTTGTTCTCCCGTAAAATGGCTAAATCCTGAGTTACGAGACTGCTGGGCCTGTTTTAGCGCCGCTGATCTTGAAAGGGTTGGTCAGTCTGTCGGGGGGCCGGTCGCAAAGCTCCACCTCAGGGCTTGGGTCCCCTTCGGAGCGTTGCCTCCGTGCTCCAGGCTCAGAAATGGGGAGCACGCAGCATGCAACCCAGGGCGTTGGATGATCGAAATGATGTATGGACAGTTCTGCTAATTTTCCCTTTGTACTCATGCCACTTACACGAAGCCTGTCTTAAACCGCTGCCACCTGCCACATGTCTGCTCTTGCACCAGTGGACGTGGGGTTTTGTCCCACCTCTGGTTTAGATTATCCAAGTGAGTTACTTTGGTGGAGGGGATACTGAAGGGACAGAAGGAAAGAAATTTGAAAAGCAGAAAGCTGTTTTTAAACATAAATTCTAAAATACTTGACAGAAGCAAGCAATAAACCAACACAGCCTGTACACATTTAAAAGTAGGAAGTGGGACTCAGAGGCCTATTTTTGGCCGTCTCCGCCGGAAAACAGTGTGTAACCCACTAACCTCAGCAATGTCCCCGTGGGAGAAGCCGCTTGTAGGAGGCGGAGGAGGGGGGCACGGCAGTGGCTTCATCCTGGGTTCAGCTGGCACAGGGTGGCATCTCGGGGGGGGGGGATTCTTATTTCCGTCTGCACTGTCAGAGCTGCCTTGGTTTCATGGCGTCGAGGACCGGAGGAGGACCGGGGAAGGCTGGCCAAGCAATGTCCCAAAGTTGGGCATGGCTTCCTCCTGAGAATGAGCAAGCCTTTATTGCCACCAGGAGGGCGGGAAACTACACAGCGGTCAGGGGACAAGCAGTGAAACCCAGTGGCATTTATGTGAGTCCAGACTTTAGCTTCGCCAGTTCCACTATATGCCCGATCTTTTTCCTTTTCCTTCTTTCCTTCTTTCCTCCAAGAATGTGAGCATCTGACTCCCGAACGGCACTTCTAGTTCGTTCTTTCCGGGTGTTTTTCCAGGTCCTTGTATTGATTGGAGCCTGAGGGCTGCTCCCTGAGGGGGTCAGTGGTCACCCCCTCCTCCATGTTCCCTGCTTTTCCGGAACTGTCTAGACCCATCGCTCCGAGTTTTCAGGTCTCCACGTTGTGAAGCGGCGCTCTCTGTTGCACAGGGAATTGAAGAATTGGCTTTGCATGGAAGTCGCTTATAATAATGCCGCGGCCACCGTTTGGATGACTTGACGCCGTCAGCTTTGTCTTAGGTTTATTTTCTCCGCAAGAGAATTTGGACTGTCTGTCTCGCTTTTCAGAAGATGGCATTTTACTTCGTATAATTTTCTGTAGTGAGGCTCTTCGCAGGATTAAAAAGCTACGTCTCTGAGGCTCATTACTCTCAGAAATTGGTCCCCTCTTTATTTAGTCCGCATGAGGTTTTCAGAAAAGCAGCCTTTTCTAAAAAACTGCAATGTGCTTTTAAAAAAATCAAAAAACGGTCGGGCTGTTGAGAACAGTGTGAGTCCAGTTACAGGTGTTTCTACAGAACGCAGGAAAACATCTGTCATAATATTTGGCGGGTTGCAGAGCCGAGGCTGCGTGAGTTTGGGCAGTCTCCAAGCAGAAAGGGTTGGAGGGGGATGGAAAGAGAAGCCGGGCCTCCTGGTTCTCCCGGGGACGCCGCCCTGAAGCTTATCTGCCCTGCCCCTGGCATACACCTCCGGTGTCTTCTCAGAAACCCATTACTGCTGTACTTCAGAGCCCTTGGGTGCACGCCCTTCTAAACAGTCCTGCTTCTGTTGGAGAACTTGAACTGAAAACTAGAAACCCAGAAGCAGGGTGAGTCACCACAAGCTTCCCCACTACGAAAAGATTCTGCACGGACAGCTCTCACTGTTCGTCCCCACGCTCTGAAGGGACGTGTCTGCACCGCAAGTGGCATCTCTTAGCGTTAATGCCACATGTTCAGGTTTTGTTGTTGTTGTTTTAAGGGTGGTAAAGGAAATGGTATGATGGCGTAGTAGTGAGCACAGGCAGTCGCCCTCCATGGGCTAAAGGCTGGGGGCCCTGCCTCTGATGGTCCCCATTGAACCCCATTCGAAGGGGTTGGAACAGTCGTCTGTTTAGGGAGTTACTTTTTGATACTCAAGTAGTTAATTTTATAAGTGAAGTATTTCATATTTTGACGTTGGCTTTAGCATCTAACCTGGGTCCCGTGTCCTCTGGCCCTGGGCAAGGCGCCCAAACTCTCCCTGCTCAGCATCTGGGATGTGACCTAATCATACCTGCCTCTTGAGTCGTTCATGGGCAGGGCACCTAGAACAGGGCTGGGTACATAGACAGTCAACAAATGTTGTAGCCCTATATTAAACACCGTGTAAGAAAAACATGATGTCAGAAGTGGTCCGTTGCTGGTCACCTCTGAAGGGTCAGCACTGCTGCTGTCCCTCCTGCCCGGCCGATTAGATCCTCTGGCCAGTGGTGGAAGGAGACATGGCAGGACCGGCAGCGATGGGGCAGAATCCCCACTGGGAGGAATACACGGCCCCTGTTGACCAAAAAACCCAAGATTGGAAAAGGGGAGGTAAGAAGGCAGGTGTGGGCTGGGAGCTGCCTGAAGTTACCTGGCCATGTCTTTCCTCAGGCGAAGCTGTGTCCACGCAAGCCTAGCTCTCATACGCATTCTTAGGAGTGACACTGCCTATCTGTCCCAGCCCTCTCCTCCCTGAGGGGAGGAAGCTCTGCCCGCTTTCTAACTGTGCCCAGAAAACAAGGACCCGCGGAAGCTGGGCCTGCCCACCCGCCAGCTCCCCAGCCACTCCTGGCAGCCCAGCAGTGCCGGCACACAATCTGCTGTAACCAGATAGTGCTGTTTCCATTTAGTTTGGGTTCTGTTACGTTTGCCTGTCCTTTTTGATGTATCTTCTAAGTGAACACGTCCTCAGGCTGTGTTGGTGAGACGTGTAAATATTGTCTTGTGTGTGGCCAGGCCTGTTTCCTCGTCTCCCCTGCCCGGGCCGTTCAGCCCGTGATTGTGAATGTGCCAGCAGAGGAATTACAGAAATTGGCGCCAGCAGGCTTCTTTTATACATGGAAACCCAACGTTTGTCAGTGTGGCTTGTTCTTTTTTTCTTTTTTCTTTTTTTCTTTTTTCTTCCTTTCTTTGCTCGCAGCCTAGGAAGGTGGGGGGATTGGGAGAGGATTTGAGTCTCTTTGCCGCCTCCCTGATAACTTGAGGCCTTGTTGGCATTTGGGGGGGAGAAACGGGGATCACAGAGTTCAAATAATGGGCTGGGGTGGCAGGGCAGTCAAATGGTGGTTACAGATCTCTGGTTTTGGGGGACCAAGCACTCTTTGGAGAATAGTGTTGGTTTAAACAGTTTGTCCCAAAGTGTGATAAGTCTTGATTGGTCAGGACATCGGGAAATGGCATAGGGCACTGCCCTTTCATTGCCGTGTACCTCCAGTTCCTGAAAATGCATTTGTACTCACTATATTCCCTCATGGTTATTCTTTGGTATTTCTGTTTAAGTTGAAGTTTCCAGTTGAATCTTATTGAGAGAAACGTACGGGGGAGGGGCAAAACACTTCCAGGTTTCATGGCATCAAATACGCATATGATCTCAGTTTGAAATGTTCTAACAGTGCAGAGCCTTTGTGTTTCCCAGTCACCAGCTTTGGTGTGTGTGGTGAAACCTTAGTCACGGGGACCCTGCCGTGGAGGGGCAGGACCTGCTGCGTTCGTCTGCGGTGTCGCTCCTCTGGGACCCTCTGTATGTTTAAGGGACTGTCTCACCGCTTCTCTTTGGGTGGTCCTTCATGGAAATAACTGCTGTTCCGTACATTATTGGACCTAAGTCCCTAGTGGGCTGTGTAAGACCTTAATCCGTGGGAATATGGAAAATCGTCTGCAAGATGTAAGCCACGCCGAGGCTGCTGGGATTACATTTTCCTTTCCGACAGTTTTAAAGGAAGACGCACTTCAGATGCAGACACTTCCCTGTTTTGCTTCATAATGTTCAAATTTAGTCCTTGACCTCTGCTGCAGTCTTAAAATGATGAATGCTAGCTAGATCCCACGCACAGGTGGGGGCTTTTTGTTTGGGTGTTTGTTTGTTTGTTTGTTTTTCTTTCTTCCCCCTGGCTGTATGAAGGGATCTGTGTTTTATGATAATAAGGTAAAGATTCCATTTGGACTTGAGCAATGTAACTCATTTGGTTCTTCACCAAAGAGCCATCTGAGCGCCAGATTTCATTATTGGCGAAGCATAGTCTGCAGACCTGGCCCGTTTCTCAGGGCACTTCATGTTCTAGAACAGTGTGTGAGATTTTTGTCTTTTTATCCTGCCTGCCTGTTCACATTGAATTTGTTTTTAGCCGTGTGCAATGGATTAACATTTCATCAGGGTGGATTAAGATTGAACTGACATGAAAGCAGTCTTCTTCTGACTCCCTTCTGTCACTTTTAGGCAGTGGGAGATGGGGGTGGGGCGAGGCCCCTTCGGGAGGGGGAGGCAGTGCTTGCCCAGAAAGCCAGCCTGGTGAGGACCAGGGTGAAAAGTCAGAGCTTTGGTGTGAAATAATTCCCACTCGCAGGTCGGGAGGCCTGCATGGGGCCGCAGCAGCTCCATCCATCTAGAGATGTCACATGGAACAAAAGCTTTCAGGGTTTTATTTAGCTCCTAATCCCCTCACACTGCTGAGACAGCTGAGGGCCATGTGAGCACCAGGGGCGGGGGCCGCAGGCTCCATGCAGCCTCCTCTCTGGGACTGAAAGGGAAAGACCTGTCCGCTGCCATAGGGGAGCAATGCAAGGTTACCGTGAGTGTTGTGCTGTACCTACTAAGGTTTCGAGGATTAATAATTTAGGCCGTCCTTTGAAATAGGAAACCCGCAGTCGGTTGTTCCTGCCGTCTCGGAAGGGTTAGGATACAGCCGGTCCGTTTTTGATGTATGAAACTGAAGATTTGTAGAGAAAGGCCTCCGCCTCTGCCTGGGCCACCGTCGTTTTCTTCCCATGCCGGTGCCCAGCAGGCATGTCAGTATTGGTCGTTCTCAGAGCTGGGATGCTGCCGGGTGGTACGAGGGCCCCTGGGAGATGGCAGAGGCTCCAGGCCGGAGCAGCTCCCTGACAGATGGAGGCAGAGAGGGACCCTGGTATGAGCCCACGCCCGATCTCTGCCGCGAGGCCTTCTACAATTCGGAGGCCGGAAGGAAGAACTCCGTCCCCGATTTCACCTTTTACGACAGCAGACAGGCTGTGATGTCTGCCCGGGGTGCCCTGCTGCCGCGGGATTACTACGGCGACCCATCCGGAGCCTCTCGGGTGCCCAGAGAGCTGCGTCACCACCGGGACCCTGGAGTCAGCCGGTCGCTGCCCGGCTATGGAGTGCTTGGCAGCAGAATGACATGGGAGCAAGTGCAAGGTCGGACCCCTGCCCTGCAGGACACAGGTCACCTGTACCGGGATCCTGGAGGTAAAATGATCGCTCCAGGGCAGCGGACGCAGAGCAGGGCCCCGTCACCCGTGCGCTATGCCGGGGAGCTGGCGGATGGCAGATACGGGGTCGACGTGCCTGCCTACACCTCCAGCCAGGTCTACAACAATGTAGGCGAGAGGCCTGTGGATCCTGCCCCTGCCAGGCAGGCGGCCCCTACCTGCCTGGTGGTGGACCCCAACGGGCCTGCGGCCTCCGAGGGAGCCCCAGGCACTCTGAATCGAGGCTACGGGCAGGAACATGCCCCCTCCAAGGTGTCTTATGAGAATTGTGAGGCTGACCTGTCCACCTTCCAGGGGCCCGCTGGCAAGAGGACTGTGCTGCCTGAATTCCTGGCCCTCCTTCGGGCTGAGGGTGTGGCGGAGGCCACACTGGTGGCCCTTTTACAGCAGGGCTTCGACTCGCCGGCCGTCCTGGCCACCATGGAGGATGCGGACATCAAGTGCGTGGCACCCAACCTGGGCCAGGCCCGTGTCCTGAGCCGCCTGGCCAGCAGCTGCAGGAGTGAGATGCAGCTGAGGAGACAGGGCCGGGTGGGGCCCCTGGCCCGGACACGCTCCAGCAGCTTCAGCCACCAAAGCGAGCTCCACGGCGACTTGTCTTCTGTGCAGCCCCAGCCTGCGGGTCCCCTGCAGACGGCGTCACCCCGCGTTGGAGACCTGGCTCGCCGCCCCTCCAGCGCACCGTCGCAGCACCTCCTGGAGACAGCGGCTACCTACTCTGCTCCTGCAGGGGGTGCCCAAGCCCCCCACTTCCCCTCCAACTCTGGGTACAGCTCTCCCGCCCCCTGCGCCATGACAGCACGGCTGGGCCCCACATACCCCCCACATGCTGGAGTGGCCCTGACAAACCCAGGCCCTGGGACGCCCCTTCACCCAGGCCCCAGAACAGCCTACTCCACAGCATACACGGTGCCCATGGAACTGCTGAAGCGGGAACGGAGCATGGCCACCTCTCCCCTGCCCAGCCCGTACGGCAGCCCCCAGCTCCTGCGGAAGCCCGGGGTCCCTGTGGAGCCGTCCACCCTGCCGCCCGCCAGCCAGAACCTCCACATGCCGTACTCGCCCTACCAGAAGGTGGCCCGGCGGACAGGGGCCCCCATCATCATGTCTACCATGCTTGCTCCGGAACCAAGTAATGCACCCCTCCCTCCTTTCTCACTTGGGATGTTGGGAGGACTCTGGGGGCAGAGGTTTGAGCACAGGATAGTGGGTCCTCCCGTTCCTGTTACTCTCTGGCCGAGCCTGGAGCAACCAGCCCCACGCCCTGACACACACACACGACCACCACCAGCACCACCGCCCGCCAAACGAGACACCATGGCCAGCTCCCAGCCCGGCCAATTGACACAGGTTCTCTTGGGTGAAACAGATTTTCAGACCAGACTGACCCACTGGGACGGCATGGCCTTCTCTGATTCTCTAGTTGAGTCAAGTTGGTTTGTGGATTTCCCTTTATAATGATGAAACACAACTGTGTTTCTGGGAGAAACTCAGAAATCATCCAGAACAGACTGAAACCATCAGCTCACGAGGGGTGGCCTTGGCGAAGGCAGGGGTATTTATCCAGTGTCTCCCATAAATAGTGCATCATTCACTTGCTATTAGAATTGCGCTGTAGTGTGGAAACGCATCTCCAGAGGGTACCAGAGGCAGGATTAACCATCGTGGAGCTAAAAACGGCTTGTGTTAAACAAAGCAAGATGTTGAAATCCCTTAGAACCTCCTGTTTCAAAAACAGACTTAGTCTGGCATATTGGAAAATATAGTTGGGAATTATATTTCCAAGTTGGGGAAATAGAGAAGGATCCTAGGTGGTTCCCATCAAAACATGAGACAAGTATAATTTATTACATGTGTTTCCTTGGGCATTGTGCATAAACGTCCTGCGGACATGCTCTGGGCACTGGTTAAAATAAAAAGTCTAACTCTGGAATCTTTACTGACAGTTTAAGCTATAAATCCATTTTCTTCCCTCTTGCCTCCCCAACATTTAAAAAACTGAATCCTTTTTAAGTGATTTTTGTTTCTGAACAGTTAGTATTATGGGGTGGAGGTAGTGGCGTGAAAATCATGATGGAAATGCAATGTATCTTTTTGAAAATGCCCCTTAAACATCTGCGGTGGGTCCTGAAAAACTGCTGTTGCAACCCTGAGATACTGCATTTGGTTTCTCTGCATATTGGTGGGGCTGGTGATCATTTGACTAATAACATTCTGAAACGGCGATTCTTGCTTTGCAAGTTGACCTCCAGACACTTTCTTATTTCCAAAAGGGAGACTGAGTGACTGGTTGGATTTTTCTGGTGTCTCTCACTACAGATTCTGGTTTTGTCTCTTGTATGGATTTCTTTTTTTAAGTCTGGTCATATAGTTTACTTGATTTTTTTTGATTTATTTTTATTTTTTTTAATCAATGTGTGGCAGGAGAAAAGTCGTCTCATTTTTCTGAGGGCTTGTGCCTTCTCCCTCACCGTCAAACATTCTTTCTTTGCAACCCACTAATTTGCATGGCGATGACATTTGTTGTTCCAGTAATTTCATCTGATAATGGCCGGGCTTGCAGAGCAGATCTGAAAACATATTCCTTAATTATGTGTTGCTAAGCAACAGGAGAGTTTGGTCATAATCACAGAAAGATTATCTCCTCGTTGAAGTCCTGGAAAGGTTTTGCTGAAGGAAGACCTGTTAAATTGCCTTACTTCCTTCTTTTTCTGTTAATTTTGCACTGCCTTCTAACAAAAACATTCGCGTTATTTGGGTGTGGGGGAGGGACATTTGGTGAGTGATGGTTAACACACGGTTTGCGGACCCGAGGATATTGACTTGTTCCCTTTGCGTGGCAGCAAGCCAGGCAGGGCCACGGAGGTCTGCAGTTGGTAGTCAGCCAGCAGATAAATTTCTCTGTCAAATGATCTGTCCCGCGGCGGCTGTTGTCCTCCTCTTTCCTTCTCGTACCTTCCGTGTGTCATAACCCTGCCCGAAAGCGGTGTGCCAGGGGCCAGGGGGTCAGAGCTGAGCTTCCTGGCAACTTTCAGCCTATGCTGGTGGCATTTTTATGATGCAGGCTTCGTAGACTCTGCGGCCAGATTTGGATCTGTTGGGACCTACTCTCATGCTCCTGGAGAGTCCCTTTGCCCCTTTGTCCCCGAAAGGGTAGTATTTACATTTAAGGAAAAGCATCACAGACCTTCAGTTTAGAAACCCGAACCTCGTGCCAGCAGCCCCACCTGTCTTGAGCAGCTGAGCTAAGCTGAAATGGGAGTTGGCAGTCTTTAAATCTAGTTCTGCCTCGGTCATTCACGGCACGACCAGCATGAGTGCATCTTCATTTAGGTGGTTGCCTAACTCACATTTCCTTCCCTCTCACCTGGAGGGGCAGGGAGTGCCGAGGAAGTGGACGCTCTTTTCTCCTTTGGAGAGGCAACCTCTGTGCTGACCGTGGATGGTTTGGTTGTAAGTGCCTTGTTTTCCTTTTATCCACTTTGGATATTTTAACATCCGTTTTGTTTGTCTCGGTTCATGAACTAACGGCTTCATCCTGACTGGCTTTCTTGGTATAAATAATGGTTCCTGTTTGCTAGTCTGTTGACCAGGCAGTTCAGGGCGACCTGGCGAGGAGGGACCCCAGTGCAGCCCGCCAGCCCCGTGTGAGCGGGATTAGTGGGGCCACACGTCAGACCCACGTGAGTGACAGTACCTGCTGTCGCTCACACACTGACCTGCTTGACGGTGGCACAAGCTGCAGAACCTTCCGGCACTGGCTGTAGCCAGCAATGCCCCCTCCCCCATGTCATGTGGTGTCGGCCACAGCCAAGGATTTGCTGCCACCAAATCCTCCCCGTGACACATGGAGCAGGCGCATCATGTAAGCAGCAGTGCTGCAGCCATTTTCATACTTTTGTCCCAAAACACAGCCGAGCACAGGAGCAACCCCAGTGCTGAAAGTTTCAAATGTGAGAAATGCGGCCCCAGCCCACTTGCGACTGGGGGTTTTCCCTTTCCTTTCAGCCATTTTTCCTGAATGCAACTGGATTCATTAGTGCAATTTTGACCCCCGTCTGGTCACTGGGGGACACTGCAGGGCAGGGCAGGACGTGTCTGTGGTTCGTTTACGTTGGCGCTGTGGGGGAAGCTGGGGTTGTCACAGTGTTGTCTGTCCCCAGAACTGGTCACCTGCATGGCACTGATGTGCTGAAATTGTCACTGGTTTCCAAGGATGTGGGTGTGTGTACGCCTGATTCCTGCAGTAGGAGACAACTCAGTCCCATCAGAATCAGAATAGAGGACTGTCCCTCTTGGGCCCACACACACCTGGGGACTCTGCCCATGTCCTGGGCTTTGTGTGAGGCTCTGTGCTGCGTGTGCTGGTCTTCAGGATGCCCAAACCAGCAGGCTGGAGAGAGGCCGGAGAAGATACCCTCCAGCCCCAGAGTAGGGCCAGCCAAGAAGGGTGGGTTCTGGGTACCGTGACCCTCAGTTGGCCCCGTGGAGCAGCCAGTGACAGCACCAGCCCTTCTGTTGAAGAGCCTTACTTTGTCACGATTGTGCAGTCTGACTAAGGAGGTGTGTGCACAAAGTTGAGAAAGCTCTCCAGGGCTGCCAGCCAGGGCATGACTCCTGAACACCGAACACCAGCTGCGTAGATAGGGTGGGTGCTTGTGGTCCAAGCCCCTGCCGTGTGCTGGGCTCACAACCAGATGTTTGTCACAAGTGGAGAGACCCCAGCCTGGTCTTGAGGCTCTGCAGCCTGGGATGGGCATGGGAGAGGGGAATTCACTGAGACATGAAATATCAGCTGGGTTAGGGACACATATGGGGCCCTTTGGGAGCCTGGCACGCTTGGGAAAACAACTCTCAGGAGAGAGTGTGAGCTGGCGGGGAAGGCTGGGGGCAGAGCGTCCACTCCACAACAACCATCCCAGCTGTAGGCCTTGTGGCCGGGCAAGGGGAGAGCAACTGCCCCAGCCAGCATGGGGAACGGAGACCTGTGAGCAGAAGCCGTGGCCTACAGGGCTGGCAAGGTCCTGGCTCCCTGGGGTATCTCCACGGCTTTTCTTGCTGACATACACTTCCTTGGTCATGGAGTTTCAGCCTCATGGAACAGGAAAGGGACTTCCCTGGGGGCCCCTAGCAGGACTCCTTCTCTCGGCAGAGCCTCCCTTCCAGATTGAGCTCTGGGGAAGGGCTGTGCACTGCCAAGGTGCTGACAGCTCTGCCTTTCCAAGGAAAACACCTGAAACACATCCGACGTCAGTAAAATCGACAGGCCTTCGTTTTGCTTTTGTACTTGGTCTTCCGGGCTGGCCACTGAGCCGTGTTTGGAGTCAGACGTCGCTCTTTGGTTTGTTGTTCTCTGAATTCAGGGTGTGTCCTGGGCAGCCACCTGCTCTTGTCCTTTGCACGCAAAACCCAGATGTGGCCACTCCACACCCCTTTAGGGCCCCCGTGATTCCTGCCTGCTTTGGGAGCTCACTGGATTGATCTCATTGTTCCGAGCCCTCACTGTTGACTTCTGCTGTTTTCCCCGAGTGGGAATGACCATCTCTCATCCATCAGTGCCCGGGAGAATTTGGACTTTGGTCATGTCCTCCTTATCAGGCTAAACTCATAGCCTGATCCTGGCGTCACGTTCTGTTCTGTGGCTGGTTTTACTGGGCTGACCTTGAGTTTCTCGGTTCCCTTCTTGGGCTCCTAGAAAAACCATTCAGCTAGGAATATGATTTCAGCCCAGGAACATAAGATAGTTTAATGCGTGACTCAGAAGTATACAGTGTGCTGTGTGTCTTTGGGCAAGTGTATTGAGTTCTCTGTTTCTGTTTCCGTGTCTGTCGAAGTAGGATAGAAATTGAACCTGCCTCATGGACTGTGGGAATGCAGTGAGCACAAGTAGAAGAAAAGTGGAGCACTGAGGTCATGAACCCTGCTTGGCCTTGGACAGAGCCTTTGAAATGGTGCTTTTATCATCCTCATTGTATCTTGGCCACTTTTCAGGTCGGGAGGCAGTACTCTGGGCTGTGGGGCACTCGGGGGGCTCAGCCCCCAGCTCTGCATCTCTCGAAGCAGCTTGCTCTGACCTTTTGGGTGTGGACGTGGTATTGCTGTCTGTGTTGGGATAGAGGGCCGCTCTGCCTGGCCTACCTGAGCCCCAGTAAAGCTTAATGGGCCTTTCACAAAACGGGGTATCTGGGAGTTTCTGTAAACTCAGCTCTTGTACAGCACACGGCTCAGACCCCCCCCCCGCCCCCCCCCCCCCCGCAGGGGTGTCGTGATCAAACAAGGGATGTGGTCTGGGGAGTCACATGGGAACTGGGTCTGAATCCCGGTCCTCTGCTGGACTGGCTGGGAAGCCCCCACTCGTACAACTGCAGTGCGTACCTGGCCCCTTGGAGGGCTACGAGCTCATCGCGGGTTTTCTGCCTAACAGGTGGGGACATGGAGAAGCAGGTTAATGAGGTTGGTCCTTCCTGTGCTTTCCTGCAACTTAGTTTAAAGGAATCGATCTGTGTTCTCACTGGAGGAGATGGAGCTGACATCACTCTGTCCCAGGTCCTGTCGTCAGCGCCCCTTCATGTGGCCTGATGGGCCTGACCCTGCCCAGCTCAGGTCGGCCATGCCATCTCGCCTCTAGATGGGTGTTTTATCTTCTGGTTTAGGAAGGCGTTCCCGTAGAGAGGGGCCTTGTCCTGCAGGGCCTCTCAGGTCCCTGCCTTCAGGAAGTGGCCCATCAGACACGACTTCAGTGTCTAAATAACAGTTCTGTGTTTTTGTTTTGTTTTTTTGTGTGTGTGTTTTTGTTGTCGTTGTTGTTGTTGTTTTATTGGAGAAGGGGAACAGGACTTTATTGGGGAACAGTGTGTTCTTCCAGGACTTTTTTTTTTCCAAGTCAGGTTGTCCTTTCAATCTTAGTTCAGCTTCAAGTTGTTGTCCTTTCAGTCTTAGTTGTGGAGGGCGCAGCCCAGCTCCAGGTCCAGTTGCCGTTGCTAGTTGCAGGGGGCGCAGCCCACCATCCCTTGCAGGAGTCGAACCAGCAACCTTGTAGTTCAGAGGACGCACTCCAACCAACAGAGCCGTCCGGGGGCTCAGCGGCAGCTCAGCTCAAGGTGCCACGTTCAGTCTTTAGTTGCAGGGGGCGCTGCCCACCATCCCTTGCGGGATTCGAGGAGTTGAACTGACAACCTTGTGGTTGAGAGCCCACTGGCCCATGTGGGACTAGAACCGGCAGCCTTCGGAGTGAGGAGCACGGAGCTCCAACCGCCTGAGCCACCGGGCTGGCCCACAGTTCTGTGTTTTAGTATGTCTTCCCACCGCGAACTCCAGAGACGATTGCCTCTCCAGAATCTTTAAAAGAGGCAACAGCCCCATTCAGGGGGCAGGTCAGATTTTCCTGGAAGGTTCACAGAGGAGGCGTACAGAGGCCCAAGTCGAACCCACAGACGGGTTGAGAATTGGTGCGTTTATCTGCCCAAGAAAAAGGAGACGCCGACAGGCCCCAGCGTCATGTTACTTTTTCACATGACCCTTGCTCTTGAGTGACCAGCGTCCACACTGGGGCTCTTCAAGTCCCATTCAGCTTCATGGACCAGGGTGTGTGAGCTGAATCTTCGTGGGCTCGAACCTCGGAAGCAGGACTCGAAGTCCTTACTGGCTTTTTGGTATCAGATACCTGATTTATGCAAATATTTCCTCCTGATCCTTGGTTGTCTTTTCATGTTCTTGATAATGTCCTTGAAATGCAAGAGTTTTCATTTTGATGGAGTCCAATTTATTTCCTCCTTTGGTTGACTGTGCATTTGGGGCATCATACACAATCCAGGGTCATGAAGATTGATGCCTGTTTTCTTCCAAAGAGTTTTTATGGTGTTAGCTCTTACATTTAGGCCTCTGAACCATTTTGAGTTCAATTTTTGTATACAAAGGTCTGACAATTAAGTTTGCGAACTTGTTGCACTGATTTTGCCAACCTTCTTTGATATCAGAAGGATTATTCATTATGAATTTGTACCAACTGGACAAACAGTTAACCAAGTTTACTATTTGGAAGTGCTGAAAAGGCTGTGTGAAAAAGTTAGACGACCCGAACTTTTCGCCAACAATTCATGGCTCTTGCCTCACAACAATGCACCAGCTCACACAGCACTGTCTGTGATGAAGCTTTTAGCCAGTAAACAAATAACTGTATTGGAACACCCTCCCTGCTCACCTGATCTGGCTCCCAGTGACTTGTTTCTTTACCTGAAGATAAAGGAAATATTGAAAGGAAGACATTTGGATGACATTCAGGACATCAAGGGTAATACGACGACAGCTCTGATGGCCACTCCAGAAAAAGAGTTCCCAAATTGCTTTGAAGGGTGGACTAGGCTCTGGTGTTGGTGCATAGCTTCCCAAGGGGAGTGCTTGGAAGGTGACAGGAGTGACATTCAGCCATGAGGTAGGTAGCATTTTCTCTAGGATGAGTTCGCTGACTTAATTGTCAGACCTCGTGTGGGTCTGAAGTAGGGAGGGGTCCAGCTGCTTCCCACTGCTGTCCCCGCTCGCTTGCTTTTGTTTTCAAGGGGCTGAGCTGGGTGGGGAGGAGGCAGCCCAGTGGCAGAGTATCACTCCAGATGTTACATTTGACAGCTCGTCTTCTAACAGAGATAGACAATTTTTTTAAAGGGAAAACCAACACAGGGAAGACGTTCAGGTGTTGAAACCGACTTCTTGTCCTCAAGATCATACGAGGCAAGAAGTCTAAAACCGTCTCACTGGTTGCTTGCTGGTATACGGGGGGGTTGTTGTTTTTTAAGTTTATGGAAGAGAATCAAAAGTTTTCATCCGTATCTGATTAGCCCACGTTAGTAAGATAGAACCTAACGGTAATTAAATGAATGTGCTGCTGTTACCCCCTCTGAAGCTGGCTGGCACAAAGGACTTTCTAGTAAGAGTTGGTTTTCGTGTAAAGGAAAAAAGAAAAAAGACAGTCCACGGCACTTAAATTTAGTCAAACAGCAGTGTGCAGAGTATGAGTCAAAACAACTTCTGCCAGATGGGTAGGAGAGCATAAAATCCACCTGTATATGGCCGTCCCCACAGAGGGCAGACGATTCTAGGGACACGCTCTCCTGAGAGCCATTGAGAACGGATCCCAGGAAGGGTTCAGCAATGGAATAACTCCTCGTGTGAACACGGGAGCTGGGTGAGGGAGAGCCTGGTACTGAGTTTGTACGAATACGTGAGGGCTTTGGGCGGGACTCCAGCAGAAAGGAAGACAGCAGAAACTGTCCCCGACTCGTGGATTCCCGTCGTCACCAGGCCTGGAATGCTGGTGTGGCCGGTGGGGAATCAATACTGACTTCATACGGAGACAGTCACCTCTGCGGGACTGGGTGCAGCAGCTGGCTCCAGCTTGTCCCTGGGGCACCTCTTGCCCCTACCCCAGGACTGGGGTTGAGGGAGCCAGCGAACCGTGAGAGATTGCAGGGCTCACTCTCTGCCATCAGCAGTGAGGTAAGGCAGAATGCTTGTTGTGACCACTGTGCAGCCCAATAGATAATAGTAATTGTCACCATTCTGGAGAATTCGACAAGGTTTATCCCACCTGAATTCCTGGGAAAAACCTGAGCATTTCCCCTTTTAAGCTGAACAATCTGAGCTCACTTCCCTAAACGTGATGTTGGCGCGATGGGCCTCCCAGGGGGCTCCGGGGACCACGTCACGCCACAAGCTGGCCCAGGCTTTGCGTGTGGCTAAGCGCACTGCTTGTGTGGCTCCATCTGCACTTGTGGGTGCTTTCCTGTCCCCAGCCGGTGCCTAGCCGTGCTGCACTTGGACCCACACTGCTCTGCTGCCGAACCGAGCCCCTTTCCTCTCTCTCATGCTGCCTTCTGGGAGAGTCAAGGAAATTAGTTCTTCTGCGTGATTAAATGGGATGTAAATGTTCTTTGGTCCCAAGAGGATTTAAGCATAGCTATTAGGAATGGCTCTAACACACTCACAAGGGTAAAATTGAGTGGACAGAGAAATAAGGGCAGGAAAAGATGGAGCTGGGTGCTAAGGCCAGAACACAGCATTCCCTGCAGTGCTGTGCACAGGACAGGTGGAAATTTCACTTGGAGCTTCCCAGCAACCAAAGTAAAAAGGGAAACAAGCTCACTTAAATAATTCACGTGGTGCACAAGATGGGCCCGACAAGCCCACTGTTCAGAAGAAGCTTTTTCTGGGCAGTGAGGAGGTGGATTTCTCCTGTCCTTGCCACCTGTCCAAAACAGCAGCAGCAGCAGCTCTGGGTTTGCAGTTTGCTTTCTTATCTTACTCCCCACCCCATGCCCCAACCTGTGCCTTCCTGTTCACAGGCTTAGCTGCCTGGTGACAGCTTCCAGCATATAGTCTTCTGATTTGTGTTCAGATTTTCACCAGGGCTTCATCCGGTCGAAGTGGCTGAGCTTCCGTGTCAGGTTTGAGTGGGCTGGGCTGCTTCTGCAGCTGGCAGTGACTTCCTGTCTGGGTGCCTGCCTCTTAGGCCAGCCCTTTGGGAGGGGTCACCAAGTCCAGGGGAAAGTGGTGATTCTTCTCAGTCGAAGGGGGCCGTGCCTAGAGGTGAATGCTGTCACCAGCAGCCCAGCATGTGCCAGTCGGTTCTCCCTCCTTCAACAGTACTTAAAGCTGACCTCTCCACCTAACCAACTTCCCTGCTGGGTACTTTGTTAGATGCTTTTCTATTTGAAGGAATAAATACATCTTTGTGATGGGTTCTAGTGTTTTCCTGTGAACTGGGCTTCGAGCCTGGAACACTTTAGAAGTCATTAGATTTTAAGAAAAAGTTATAGAGGAAAAGAGCAGGGAGGGGACGTCCGACCAGCTGTTACGCTTGGGAAAATCAGCTTCCTGGCTCCTCTGGGGCCCGAGGGCAGCACGCTTGGCCACCGGCCCACCGGACAGCAGGCCTGTTAAAGGGTCCTTAAGAGTCACTTTCCTTATTTGTTTTAGGGCCACAAGCAAAACCGAGTTAGCTGAAAACCTTGGGCTTCTTCCGTCTCCATCTGGGCCGTGGTGGCTGCCGGAGCTAGAAGCAGGGCAGTATTTTGTGTTTATGGGCACTCGGCCCAGAAAACACAGAAAAATAAGCCCGGTGGGTCTGCCAGGCTCTTCAGGGACCTTTCTGGAGGGGAGCTTGCTGTCCGTTCCTCGGGTGCCAATGGCGTCAGTCCGTCTGATTCCAAGGAATGAGGCAGCAGCCCAGGAGGGTGCCAGGCACACATGGGCAGGCCTGCACTCCGGATGGCACGTCCTTGGCCCCAGCAGACCTTGGTGAGGCGAGCCTGCGAGGGCGGGTTTGTTCCCCAGCTGTTCTGGGGTCACGGACAGCCAGCCACCGCCCTGCTGTCTGCTGCTGCCTGGCCCTGCTGGACCCCAACAGTTAACCCTGCTCTGCACCCACCGACTGTGCTGAAGGCCCTGCAGGGTGCGAGGACCCTGTAAAGGTTCACGTGGGGGGCAGTCAGGGTGGGCGAGTCCACGCTGTGAGTGGGTTGACTGCGGTTCCTGCGGTTCCTGTGAAGTCCCGTCAGCCCCGCAGGGGCCGGGAACACAGCGCCAGCAGCCTGCGGCGGGCGAGTGGGCGTGCAGTGCCTGCCTCTGCCAGGCTCCGCTCTCTTTTCTCATCTTTATTTCGTTTTATTTTTCTCAAACATCTCCTTCTGTTGTTGCCATGGGCACATTTGTAGAACTTGAGAAACACTCCAGCGAAACACCCCGGCAGCGTCCGCCGGCGGTCCCCACACCGTGGGCAGGTGGCATCTTCCTGGAAGAAGCTGAGGCTCTAGGGCCCTGATAGCCCGTCTCCCCCCAGCTTTGGTGGAGGGCGACCGCCACCGGGGGTGGGGCCACAACACTAGGCTTCCTGTGCCTGTGCGGGGCTGGACCACGTCGTGCGGCCCTCTGAGTGCCAGCCGGCCACTCAGAAAAGCCTCGATTTGGAGGACACATTTTGTGCTCCTTGCTTGTGGCCCTTGGGGTTTCTGCTGGGTTTTATGGCAAAGCATAATTTTAAGAGAAAAACCGAGCTTGTCGGTGCCGGGATGGTCACACACCTGTGAGGATGGTGTCCCACCTTGCTGGTATTTCATCCAGCCCCGTTAATGAGCCAGACGACAAGTGGATCTCGGCAATGAAGGAAGGCGGTGGGGGCAGGTTTCCTCAGGCTGCTCTGCAAAGCTGTCCCAGGCTGGACCAAATCGCCCAGAGCTTTTGCGGAAGGATGTAGAACACACCTCCACTCTCTGGTCTCTGAAAGCCAAGGAAACAGACATGTGGTGACTGGTGAACAAACACCCCCCACACTCCAGGTATCTTCTGGGAAGGTCTGACCAATAGGCACTCGCTTTTCTCAGCCGTCCTCCCACGAGGCCTCAGGGTTGGCCATCGCTCCAGCTACTGTGTAGAAGGGACAGAACCATGTCGTCGTCCGCCGTTCCTGTCCGCCATCCCTCCTTCCCCCATCCATGCTGCTGGTGGCGGGGGCCCTGGTTTTCTTGCTCCCATCGCCCTGAGCCACTCAAAGCTCAGTCCTCTTAGGCCATCCCTCGGTGGGAGGGTGGGGGACCACTTCCTGCTTCCAGGCCTGAGCCTGTCCAGTGCCTCAGCAATCCTGCCTGGCCAGAGGCCACCACTGGGGTGCTTCCTGTAAGGAAGGTCCTGGAAAGGCTTTTTCAGTGGAGTCCTGGGTTAATCCTCTTCGGGGCACAGATCAAGGGCCAGGCTGACACTTCCTGGACCAGGTATCTTATCGGCCAGGGCCCTGGGTGCTTGTTGGGTCTTAGGGCACGTTGGGAGGTGGCCACGTGTCCCTGAGAGTGGCTTGGAAGTGGGGACCGTGCGCTCCTGGTCTCACCATCCTGTGGGGCTGTCTGACTTGCCCAGGTTGTGGCCTCCCGGTATCTGTGGTTCTGAGGGCTCCAGGGGACAACAGCAGAACCGCGGGACGCAGAGAGGGCCCCGGGCCTGTCTCACTACCAAGGGTGGGGGGCTGTGTTCCCCTCTTCCCGGGGGGGGGCTGCCAGATCACAGTGGGGGACACTTACCACCCAGACGATTCATCTCGCGGGCTGCAAAATCCTGAGGGACCCCAAAGGGAAATGTACCTCCCTCCTGGGAGACAGCCCCAGTGACGGTTCTTTATTTTGTGAGTGTCAAGCTGAGTATCTGTAATTAATACACAACTGGTGCTGTCATCAGAGAGGGGGACTTGCAGGCCTACCTTAGCCCAGGAAGGTGACATCACCTGTTTCCCCAAAAACAAGACCTAGCCACACAGTCAGCTCTAATGTGTCTTTTGGAGCAAAACTGAATATAAGACCCGGTATTATTTTCTATAACAGAAGACAAGGAATAATACAATACAGTGCAATACAAATACAATACAATACAAACTACAATACAATATAATACAGCTTTATATTAATTTTTGTTCCATGTGACGCATTAGAGCTAATTGTCCTGCGAGGCCTCGTTTTCGGGGAAACACGGTAGTAGCAGGCCTGATGTTTGCGGCTCTGTCCAGGGCCCATGTATTCAGTTGAGCCAGTCGTGTGGGAGCAGCAAAGGGACACAGAGTGGCTGTCCCTAGTGACCCTGTGGGGAGCTGTGGGGATGAAAGCTTGGCCTCTGCTGGGAGACAGACCTGGATTTGGGTCCTGGCGCCAGCACTGTTCACTCTGTGACCTTGGGCGTTTGACTCACCTCTCAGTGTCCACTTCCTCGTTGCTAAACCAGGATGCTGGCTCTCACAAGGCATTGTCCCAGGGTTTAAATGAGAAAGTGGAAGAGAAGTGCCAGGCTCAGCAACCCTTCTAAATAGGCACGAACCAATAGGACGGGCTATGTTTCAGGGGACTGTCCCCACATTGGGAAGCAGTGGAACCAGTGGTGAGTTGTGGAACCTCACCTGGGTGGGAAGACAGTGGGAGCCCACACCGGGGGGTCAGCTGTTCCCCGGGCTCAGAGTCTGTAGCCCTTGCTCCCAGGACCTCCCACCTGGGGCTGGGCCTTTGGGAAAATACAGAACATGTGTCACGTTTTACCAAAAACAGAAGCAGAGCCTCATGGCCTTGGCTGCTTTGCTGTGGAATGGGTTTGCTTTTCAGCGATGTCCTTCTTGGTTCTTTCGGGCCGTTCAGTTGGGAGGTTCTTCTCTCACACTTGGTCTGAGTGGGTGCTGGTCAACCTGCCCCGGTGGAAAGTACCTGCTTTCCGGAACACAAGAGGCTCCCTGGGGACCGGTGAGGGTAACGGTGGCCAAATGCTCAAAACCAGGAGCCACCCAGAAAGGGTGCGTCCGTCGGGCAGGCAGGGGGTGCCTGGACGTCCAGACAGCCTGAGGGGGCCAGGGTGTGAGTGTCCGAACAATTTGAAGCAGTGATAAGTTGGTTCTTGGTTTTGTGTTTAAGCTCTGATGGAAAAGGGGAAAGTGTCTGCCCCTCTTCTCTGTTGAAGGTCCCAGTGTGATGTGGACACTGCACAATTCAGGCTGCTGGGACAGTTTCCCTGGGGTGCTCTAAGGGACCAGTTACTGTGACAACGGGTGCTTGACTTTCCGGAGGTACGGAAGTTCTGCTTTTTGTTGAACTAGGCGGTGTGGTTCCCAGCAGTCTAGACTTCTGCTTCCTGTATGGCCTGCTCTCCGTGCAGCTGTTAGCTGAGCTACAGGGGTGGTGGCCTGAGAGCATCTCACTTGCAGGGCCATGACACGTAAAGATCCATGTTTTATTTAAGCTCATCTACTTATCAGGGCCTTCCTGCGGCCATCTGTTAACAGAGCCTCCAGCTGACTTTGCAGAAAACACAAAAATCAGAGCTGAGGAGTGGCTTACAACCAGGCTCTCCCGTGGGGCACACCGGCCTTCTGGGGAGCCCCTCTGGGGAGTAGGTGCCCCCGGAGACCACCCCTGGGTGTTCAGAGGGCCTGCCGAGGCCAGGTCTCTCCACGCTTGTGCTCTTCCTGCTGGCTCTGGGCCGTTCACCTCTCGGTGCGTGGAGTGCAGTGGTTAGTAACTCACGGCCCAGCAGAAGAGTGTGTCGTGGGAGAGCCAGCTGCCTTCAAGCTGCTGGCGCTCCTAGTGTGACAAGCGGGAAGGCTGCGTGTGCCCTCCCTGCGCTGGCTTTCTTCCTGCCTGGTCGTACCACCCGTCACTGGAGGAAATGTGGGCACTGCTTGTGGTGCTGAGGGTACACCCAGTGAGGGTGCAGCCTCACGTCTGCCTTATTTTTAGAAGGTGCTTCACTCTTCTCTCCATTTCATGCCCTAGTGCCAGTTGAAGCCAGGTCATTCTAATCCCACCGTGTTCTTTATTCCCGCTGTTTTTCCAGTGCCTGGGCTGGGGCGAGCCCTCAGTCAGGGTTGAGTTAATTCCGTGCTGGGCCAGGTCCTAGACGGCTTGCTGTGCTGACACTGCAGAGCTCAGACGAGCCGGCCGTGCTCTGCCCGCAGACCCACTGCTCAGCCACCAGGCCTCCTGTGGACCCAGCCGCCTGCCCAGGCCTCGGTGCCCCACCTGTGGGGTGCAGACCTGAAAGCTCCCTCCAGAGGGAGAGAAGTCTCTGGCAAGAGGCTCCGAGTGACCTGACGCTAAGGGGGGCAGGGGGTCTGAGAGCAGGGCTTCCTCTGGGAAAGACAGAGGAGAGGACGCTGTTTGAAAGGGCACACAGCGACACAGGAACAAAGATGAGACTTCCAACGGTGACTGCAATTTTCGTTTTCACTTTAAAATAGTGCCACGTTAGCAACACACGTCTTATTACGAATCAATGCCTTGAAGCTGCCCTCTGGACAGCCTGCTCCTTTCTCACGAAAGGCAAGGGGAGCCACCTATGGACCCTGGCCCGCTCCACAGTTGCCATGGGGGTGGGCGCCTTCCCGGGGTCTCTGGAGACGGGGACACCATGGTCTCCGTGCCATTGCTGGCTTTCCAGCCCTGCTTTCCGAACAAACTCTAGCGACCTGCAGAACACGGCTGTTGCTGAGATCGGGGTCTGACGTCCTAGAACAGTTTTTGTAACATGGATAACAAACGTCCTAACGATGGCATGTCTCACCTCGACACGAGCCTCCGCGGCTGCCTTCCCCAGGCAGGCTTCTGCTGAGTGGACCCCCCAACAAAGCTGTGTTTGCAAGCTTAATGCTGCATGTCACACAGGCTCATTTCTGCCCCGACGTCTGCATCTGGCCCTTGGCTCACCCCAGTCATGAGTTTCAGCTCTAAATTGTGGAAATGCAAGCCTGGGAAACATGCCCCTTATCAGCCTCTCTATCGGATTCTGTGTCTGGACTTCGAGAAATCGGCACTTGGGAGCTCAGCCCCTGAGGGATGGGCCGTGCCGGGCTGCAGGCAGTGGCCTTTTAATTGGGGAGCAGCTGCATTTAGGGGGAGCAGCTGCATTTAGGGGGAGCAGCTGCATTTAGGGGGAGCAGCTGCATTTAGGAGAAGCAGCTGCTGGGCTGGTGGGAGACATGACCAGACCCCGAGGCTGGAGAGGCTGTGGGTGGGGGGCCTAAGGGTCCCTTCCGCCCGCTCCGGACGTCTGGGCGTTGTGAGTGTGGGAACACGTGTTGTGCCTTCTCCCACCTTGCAGGTCGAGGGAGCTGGTGACCCATGTGAGTGACTGTCCCCGGCACCTCTTGCTCAACGTGCTGGCTCTGCATTTGTGTCAAATCTAAGGCCTGCACGGCTCCGTCTCTGGGTCTTCCCAGGCCTGTTCTGGTGTCGGCTGTCAGGAGAGCTGATGCCACCCCAGGGAACTTCAACAGCGGCCTTCAGGCTCCAGGCGCTCCCCTGGCTCCTCTGACTCCTGCAGCCATGAAGACTCGTGCACAGTCGGGCTACTTTGGCAGGTGCTGCCCCTCGGTGGTCCCAGCCCATGCGTGTGGCTGCAGGGGCCTCAGGGCAGCCCCCGCGTACTCGGCCCACTGTACTCACTGTCAGGTGAGCGGGGAGGTGGCCGAGCGGTCCTCACATGTGACTGTCATCCGCCGATCCCGGCCAGCCCAGCCAGGTTCCGCGGCTGCTGCCGTGTCAGAAGGCTTCAGTGAAATGGGGTCTTTTGTAAGACGAGGCCTCTGCCTGCATGGTCACCCACGGTTGTTGTAGCCACGTTGCTTTGGGGTAAAACTGCTCAATTCCTGAAATGCCAAAAGCGGCAGGATCTTGTGTCGGAGTCAGTTTGGTTGTTGAGTTGCCAGCAACAGAAACCAAGTCACACCTCTAGACAGCTCATCCTCCTGTAGGAAGGTGTCAGCTGGACTCACTGTGTCCAGGAAGGCCAGGAGGGGTCAGAGACACTGCAGGACGGCTTTGTGTGCCAGGACCAGCCTTCTCCCCCTCAGTCACTCTACCCCGGGAAGCACAGCCCATTCTGCCGCCTGCAGCCCTGTCAGCCTGTGTCGCCTGAGGAAGAAGCAACTCCCGAGGGGAAGTGGGTGCTGGTGGTGTGATGGCTGGATGGCCAGAAAGCCAGCCAGGCCTCCCTGGAGCCCTCCTCTTTCCCCTCGGAATCCATGAGGCCTTTGGACTTGGTGTTTACTGGGCAGCTGGCCACTCTTAAAACTCCAGCAACTTGGCCTGGTATCACTGTTTGCCACTAAATGCAACTGTTTATATGCAGCTACAGCTCTGGGCAGTGCCAGGCCCAGGGAGGGACGTCAGAGCTCGCGGATTGCGTCCCCTACAGTGAGCATGTCCCTGCTTGGGCAGAGGCCAGCCTGAAACCAGCTAGTAACTGACACCAGGGGAGTCACCAAGCTTTCTGCAAAGTTAATGCTGGACAAGGTGCCGAGAGTAAAGAAAGCACTGATATACTTTCCGTGATGTCCGGTTGCAGCTGGACGCATTCTGAAAGGGGTGGGGTGAGTCCATGGCGGGGAAGGGAGACATAGAAAGGAAGTGGTCGTTTTGACTGGAGGACCACCAGGACCGTCTGATCCTCAGCAGCAGGTGTTTCCTCCATCTGCTGGGTCCCTGGACCGTGCAAGATGGCTGTCATTATTCCTCTGCTGTTCCTTGGTGTACCCGTGGCTCTGTCTCCCTCACTGTAACGTGGGAGTAAGTACAGGTGACGCCGGGGTTGTTTTCGGTGTTGGGGCTTGAGCAGTGCCTGGTCATTGGGAGCCTAACTTCTGATCACAAACCTGTTTTTAGTGGCTTTTCGTTTAACATTGTGCCTTGGTCTTCTCCCCCAAATTCTGCTGACTATAGAGGAAATAGGACACTCCCTCCGAGCCCGGGGACCAGCCCCTGAGTCGGTACCCCATTTCCCATAGTCCCTTAGAGGGTCACTTGCCATATTAATGTATATAGTAGATGTTAACCTATAATATGTGATTTACTAAAACTGCTCAAATTGTCAGAAGCACCGAGAGACGTTGGTCATTGTGGGATGGGACACAAAGTCTATTTGCAGCCTCAGCTTCTGGCACCTCTGGTCTTCTGGGAACCTCTGCCTCCGACTCCAGCAGGACTGTCAGGGGAGCGGGTGCCGAGCAGGGTGGCTTGAATTGAACTAGATTCCCCAGGGTGCTGGCACCGAGTCCCTTCTGGCCGGAGGGAGCATGTGGAGCTTCTCCCTTTCTTTATAGAAGCAAACCTTGTCAGTGGCCCAGCTACGCTTTCTCTTATCCTCGGTGCTGGGGCTCCCATGTGGCCCCCCAAGAGCCTGGTTCTCAGCACCCATCCACGGGGCTCCTTGTAGCTCACAGAGGACACGTGATTTCTGTCCACTGCCACCAGCCGCCCAGCATCCTTCCCTGGGCCGAGCCCGTCTGAGCATACGGCCCCTGTGGGTCTCATGGACCAGCCCCAGCTGCGTTCTTCTGGCCCAGCCTGGATGAGGGCAAAGGCTGGGTTTCGCCAAAGAGAAAAGCAACCCCAGTTAGGGAGGGAGGCGATCACTAGGCAACCTGGAACGTGTTTCCCAGGTAACGGGATGCAGGCACTGACGCTGTGGATGGACTTCTCGTGGTGACAGCCCCGAAGCCTCCAGAATTCTTGGATGCCTCCAGGCGCCTGCCGTTGTTTTCCTGTGTGGTTGCTTTTAATTAACAACTTGGGTTTCTTATCATGATTGTGAACTCCGCAAACATTGTCCGATTAACCCTCCTGCCAGCAGCATCCCCACGAGTCAGGTCGGTGCTCCTCACTCACGCTGTGGGAGGGACAGCCTGGAGTAAGCGGGCCTGTCTGCCCACGCAGTCCAGGACTGCCAGTCCCATGGGAGTCCGACCCTGGGCTTCCTTCTGGGTGTGGGAGGGGAGGAAGAATCTGCAGTAGGGAACGGGCCGTCTCACCACTTTCTTGGCAGAAGTAGGAGCTTTAGTGCGTGGACCCTGGGATGGCACCGGCTGCCCCTCCTTTCAGCTGCTTCCATCCAGCGAGCTGCTTTCCACCCCATGCCTCAGTTTCCTCGTCTGTTAACAGCAATGGAGGTGTGAGGATGAAATGAGAGAGTGGATTCCATGTGCAGTTACTGCTCCCTTCCTTCCCTCTCTGCAAGGTCAGGAGTAGGAGAGGTCTGGGCCCTGTCTGAAGACACCCTGGGTCTTTGGGGGGAACCTCTCCCGTTGGCACACATCTCCCTCTGCCTCTTGTGGGATGGACCTGCCATGGGCATCAAGGGCCAGTGAAGACAGGTGGTAGGTAGGGGAGTGCACATCCCTGCCCAGTACAGACCATGCTGGGGTCAGCTTCACTTGGATGCCTGCTTTGGGCATCGGGCTCTTGGGAGGCAGGTGGCGCTCAGCTGCCACTCACAGGCTTGGAGGGACCGTGATTGCTTGTGACCCAGCCCACGATGGACAGAGCCACTCAGAGGTGGCCTTCGCCACCCCGGCTAGGATGAAAGGCTTTCCTCTGTTCCCTGTTCAGAGACAGTTGTCCCCAGGTGCTACAGCTGTGGTTGGGAGCTGTCCAGGGCAGAGGCCACCGTGCAGCAGTCACGTGGGTACCGTCGGCGTGTGCACCGGGAGTGGGAATGTGGCCACAGCTCCACATGGGGGACCTCGCTCCGCTCCTTACTCAGGTAGCTGGGTAATGAACCCTGGTTGTCAAGCGGGGCCCTCCCACGTCAGGGGCCCAGTGGCCCCCCAGTGGCCATCTCAGAGCTTCCAGGACAGGAACTCTTGGGTGGTTCCAGGCTACGAGGCAGAGGCCATGCAGCCGGGCGCAGCCTGGGCCAGTGGCTGCTGGAGCTGCACCCACCATGGTGCAATCACACAGAGGCCAGCTGGCGCCAGGCAGGTGCCACAGGACCCCGTCAGGTCTGGTGGCCCAGGTAGCCGCTATAGAAGAGGACAAGTAGATTCTGTGCAGGAGGAAGGAAACCAACTGGCCGAGCCCGGCCCTGGTGCAGTGGCTGCAACCAACCAGACTTTACCTGCACATCTAAAAGCTTAAGTAAGATGCATGGAAAGCTGTCTTGTTATCACTTGGAACTTGTGCCACTAAACATTTCCGACTGAACGTGCGGAATGGAGTTGCCCTGTCCTGGCCACCTTGGAGCCAAGGTCGCTCCTGAAGCCCATGGTTGGTTCTCACTCGGCCAGGGGTGGGTCCTGGTGCTACGACGTGGGGGTGGGGTGGGGCAAAACCAAGACCTGCCAGTGTGTGAATTTGAAAGGAATGGTTGGTTAGAGAAAATGCTGCTTTTCGGTGCAGAGGAGGAAGTGCCCAGGCTGGTATGCACCTCGTGGCAAAGGGCATACACTCCTCTGTCACTTGGGTTGGAGGCATTGCTGCTGCCCTGGGCACCCCGCTGTGGGGACAGGTGTCCTTGGCTTCTGTTGGGCAGCAGCAGGTCGTATGTTGCTGACTGCTCGCTGTACCTGACGAGCATGACTCGCCCTGTGGTGAGAAATTCCATGTTCTGTCTCGAGTCCCAGTGTGCCCTCATGCACACCTGCTCCACCCGGGTGCACCAGCCCAGGTGAGGGGTGGGGAGCCATGCCCAGGGCGCAGGTGTCCACTTGGGGTTTATTCAGGGAGCTCCTGCGGGATTCAGGCACCTTGACGTGGCCCTCCCTCCCATTTCATTTTCTCCCCTCGTGTGTGTTTGGAAGGACAGTGGTGCCGGGAGGGAGGCACAGGTACAGGGAGGTGCAGCCCAGGTGCTCCAGCCTCGGGTAGTTGGGAGTCTGCTCCCCTCTCGTCCCCAAAGGACTCTGGGCCTTGGTCGTGGCCTGGGGTTGGGTGGGGTGGCTCCCGCACTGGCCTTTGTGGCAGCAGCAGTTGTGGCTTGAGCAGATTCCATGTGGAGATGGGGTTAGCTCCAGAGTCATTTCTGTTAGGCACGTACGTGTGAGCCGCTCGTCGAGGCCCAGGTCCCCTCCTGGACCCCACCCCCTACAGGCCCAGCAGCCAACACAGCATGTTACCTTCCGCAGTCAAGTGAGCTGCACAGATGTCCCCACTCAGTCTCCTCGGTTTGTCCCAGAATCTCCCACAATGGCTCCGAAGTGACCTGTGGTCTTTGAGCCCCGGGAGCCAGGGTGGGAGGGTGCACCCCTCACCATTCTGTGTGCTCACCGTGAGCCCGGGGGAGTCCTGCAGACCTGGCAGGCATGTGGATGGGGTGGGCCGGGGCTCCTCACTGGGAACCACGGCACGCAGAGGGGACCTGGCCCCTCGGTGTGTGACAGGCCACTGAGTGCGCCCCTGCCCCCTGCAGGTATCCGTCCCCAGACCATGAACGGCCCCCTGCACCCGCGGCCCCTGGTGGCGCTGCTCGACGGCAGAGACTGCACCGTGGAGATGCCCATCCTGAAGGACCTGGCCACCGTGGCCTTCTGCGACGCGCAGTCCACTCAGGAAATCCACGAGAAGGTGGGCCCCCGCCCGCAGGTCCAGTGGCCGCTGCTGGCCCCCAGAGAGCACTTGTTCCTCATGCTGATACTTCCCTCCTGTTCCCACCCTCAGGTCTCCCCTGGATGGTCATTCTCACCTTCCCCCCAACTGTCAGCTCTCAGGCCCCCCTGTTCCCCCATTGTGTCCCCCAGAGTCACCGATGGGCCCCCAAAAAGCACAGCCACAGGCCACCGGGGGCGGGGGGGGGCCTGTCATCCCAAGACCTTGTCCTCAGCGGGTCATGTGCCGACCAGACCCTGTGCTGAGGGTCCCGGTGCCGGAGGAGTCTCCACCTGTGCTCTGCTCTCCCGTCGCAGGTTTTAAACGAAGCTGTGGGCGCCATGATGTACCACACCATCACGCTCACCCGTGAGGACCTGGAGAAGTTCAAGGCCCTGAGGGTCATCGTGCGGATCGGCAGCGGCTACGACAACGTGGACATCAAGGCAGCCGGGGAGCTCGGTGAGCGCGGCCGGGACGGGCTTGTGGGAAGGACGGGGCCGACGTGCAGAGGGCACTGGTAGTGACCCCACGTCAGTGCTATCCCCACCCTGGTACAGTGGTGCTGGGCACTCCGCTCAGGGCTCCTCCGGTCCTGGGAGCCGCTTTCCTCCCAAGGAGCCTGCCCAGCGCGGCAGATGGGCCTCCACCAGGCACCTCCTGCCCAGCCCTTGCCCTTGGTGCTGTCCAAAGAAAAGCAGAGGCCGCAGACGGGCACCCAAAGGCAGGCCTGGTGCTTCATGATGATGCTGCTGGGTGCCCTGCAAAGTCCCACGTGGTCTGGCAGTGTGGCTGTGGCAGGTTGGGGTGGCCACACTGTGGAACCCCAAAGCAGAAGACAAGAGGCTGTCATCCCCCAAGTGCCGTTCTTCGTCTCCCCTGTCCTGGAAGTGGGGAGCTGTGTGGTATGTGGCTCAGAAGATGGACCTGGTTTTTCTGGTTCCCCGCTGGCCAGGCTCCATCATCTCAGCCCCCCTCCGGGGCGACTTGGCCGTGCACAAGAGTTGAAGAGGTTGCACCAGCCTGTGGCCTCATTACAGGGCCTGGGGAAGTGATGGCTCCCGCCTCTGCCCTAAGCGTCTGCTTCCAGCCTCGGCGGCACTCTGAGCCCCTCTTTGTTGCAACAGAGAAACTTCGGAGGACGTGAGTCTTCAGAGGCAAATCTAGTATAAACTAAAACTTTCCCTTTTTCTCTGGCACCACCAGGAATATTTTTGTTCAAAAGCAAACGTTCTTTGTGCTCTCAGGAGAGCTGAAATCCCAAGTTCAAACAGCGACCGAGAACATGGTTTAACACGCTAGGAGAGGGGTTCTCAGATGCGTGTCCCTTCACACACCTTCTCGTTTCCACAGCACGCCTGCCCCTCACAAAACAGCTCCTGGCAACATGTTGAGGGAGGCATTAAGGCCAAGTTTCCTTGAGGGAACCAGCCACTTCCTTCCAGGGAGGGCTGGGAGGGCCTCGGCCCGTTTCTCCCAGTGCAGAAGCAGCTCACCACACACCTGTATGCAGTGAGGGGGTGGGGGCTCTGTCCCCAGAGTCCTGTGGCCACAGAAGACTGCCAGGGCCTACAATTTTGAAAAATGTAGAAGGGACTTCAGCGGAGGCATTTTCATTGATCCTGGTCCGATCTGATAAGGGAGCTGCTTGGAGACATCTGCTGGGCCATTGTGAAGGGCAGTTTTCGAGAAAGTGGAGCTGGAGGAGGAAACCCCACCCCCACCCCCCGCAGCTGTCCTTTGTCTCCAGTGGCACTTCACAGCACATTCGACCAGCAGACCTTCTGTAATGAGGGCAGAACAGCAGGTGGCTGGAGGTGTGCCCCTCCTGAAAGCGCTGAAGGGGCCGTCGTGTCCTGTTTCATGAGGGGCGGGGGCAGCTCCCTTTCCAGCACACACAGAAGCCTTTCATGAAGCCTTCGGGGGCCCAGGGCACCTCTGCCTCAGCCCAGACATGATGGGCACAGCTCAGGAAACCAGTTTTTGACCTGTTGCAGGTGAGGATGGTACCTGCGACAGGTAGAGATTCTTCAGCGTCTCCCCGAGGACCAGGAAGAAGGAGGGGAGGTGGCTGGAGGCCTCGAGGAGCCGGGGCCCAGGGCGCGGGATCGAGGGGTCCAAGCCGCCACATGCTCTCACTCGGGTGCCTTCCTAGCAAGCTCAGTTATCTCGTTTCCAGTCCGGTCTTGTTCAGAAGGGCTGAAAGCATTGACAGAAAAACCTGCCGCGCTGTGTTGGGCGCAGTCCTGGGGTCCATGGAGGCCGTCAGTCCTGCTCTGGGGGCGCCAGAAGCTTGTCCTGTGGCGTTTGGAGAAGCGCACTGAAGGCAGACCATGCCCACTGACGTGAAGAATGGTTCTGAAAGTTCCGCCTCAACAGGGTGATTAAGACTTGTTTCTGGAGGAAGGCGCATTGCATCCAGGCCGGACGCACCCCGAGGCCCACGCACACACTGGTCTCAGGCGCGTCGCACAGGCCCTGGGCCACCAGAGCTCAATCTCAAGTTCTGGTGTGAAGGCTGAGATTCTCAGCTTGTCTCCGGGGCGCAGCCAGTCCCTGCGGCGGTGTCCACACTCGGCTCTTCAGCTGCTGGACCGTCCACTTGGCTTCGGCCAGAACAAACCGAGCCCCTTGGAGGAATAAGAGTCGTCCCACCCGCCAAAGGATCTTAAACCTCTGACACCTGCCTCCCTCTGTGCCAACAGCAACACTTCGGTGGCTTCTAGTCCAGCCTGAACTCTGTACCTGGTTATTTCTGAGGAGGTAGATCCCTGTGGGCAGCCTGCCGACTTCCGGCTCGTGGCAGATCCGTCAGCTTCGATCTCCTTGAGACACTTGGTCCCCTGCTTGGTGGCTCTGACCAGGTGGGGCAGGGGCATTCACACTTCTGAGCTGCCTGACCCTGCACGTCAGGGAAGCCCTCGGGGCATCGTGGCAGCTGCTGGATGGGCCGCTCGCACAGTAGGTCCTCTGCCCAGCCAGCCACAGTTACCTTGGCTCTGTCCCACCCCGGCTTGAGAAGATAAAGGAATGCAGAGCTGCCTTCCAGCAGCCTGGCCCTGCCGCCCTGGGTGTCCCTCCTGTGGTCCCACATCTGCCATTAAGAGGGAGCCGTGTGAGCTAGCCCACCATGCTTCCTTGGACACCTGTGCCCCTCCTCAGAAAGTGGCTTGACGGGCCTCCCCCGCCTGGGCTCCGAACCCCACACCATGGGGCCCCCGCCTGGTGAGGCCCCTGCTCTCCGCTGCATCCCAGCCTGTGCCAGGGGCAGGAGGGCTGGATCGAGGCCTGTTGGGCAGCCGGGAGGGGCTCTTCCCAGCCCGGCCCCCTGCACCCCTGCCCTGTCTGGCAAACATTCAGATTCTTCCCCAAAACACCTTCCCCCCAAGGAAGGTCAGTGACCAGACCTTTCCTGCCTGAGACTTGAGGACGTTCTCCCAGAAGCCCTTGGTCACAGGCCCTCGTATTGGGAGGCTCTTGGCTCTCGTCTGTTCCTCACACCGAGCCTGAGGCCTGGCCTCCCCAGCTGCTCTCAGCCCCTGAAGCTCTTTCACAAAGTAGGGCCGGCACCCTGCTGTTTCCTTTCTGCCAGAGCAGCATGTGCTCAGGGGCCCCTGAGCAAACATGGCTGGACTCAGGCTTCTGCTCCTTGGTGTCCCGGCCTCGCCCATGGGCCTGAGTTGGAGTGAAGGGGTTCTGATTCTTCTTCTTTTAAAAACATGTTCATTGCATTACTCATAAACTACCAGGAAACAGACAGTATCCCTACCCCGCCCTGCCCAGAAGGGGTGCCAGAGGGTGCGCTGCACACTGGCCGGCCAGGGCGAGTGTCCTGCTGCGTGGCACTGCATGTGGACGGTGGTCAGAGCTGGCCCCTTGGCCCTCCCTGGCTCACTTCCGGAGACGGGTCTAAAAGCACAGGGTGGGCAGGAAGGGGGCAGTGGGGACTTGCGGGTGAGCCAAGCCCTGCACAGAAGTGAGGGGAGCGACGATGTGGGGGCCGGAGGGCCCCTGAGCATCAGAGCCATAGGGCCTGTGTCCCCTGGGTGACAAGTGGACCTCAGAGACCGACCTGTCCCGGGGCCACACGTCCCATGAGAGGCTGAGTGAGCTGGCTCTGCCTCCCTGTCTCAGTTGGTGGACGGGGGCCCAGGGCTCCCCACACACCTTGGAGAGTTCTCATCACAGGCCTCCTTTTGCAGGAATCGCCGTGTGCAACATCCCGTCGGCAGCAGTGGAAGAGACGGCCGATTCCACCATCTGCCACATCCTCAACCTGTACCGGAGGAACACGTGGCTGTACCAGGCCCTGCGGGAGGGCACACGGGTGCAGAGTGTCGAGCAAATCCGGGAGGTCGCCTCAGGAGCGGCCCGCATCCGCGGGGAGACGCTGGGCCTCATTGGCTTTGGTATATGCACTGCTCTGCCCTGTCCCCGCCCCCGCCCCCCAACCAGGTCTGGCTCAGGGTTCCCTCAGGAGAGGAAAGCCCGGCCCTTCCTGGAGGAGCCCAGGGGGAGCACGTCCCTGGGACCCCTGGGAGTGGGGTTCCCTGCAGCAGTGCCTGTGGCCGGAGTGATGTCAGCCCCGGAAGGGTCATCAGGAATACCCCCTCTCCCCCTGTGCCAGCCACATGGGGTGGTAGGTCAGGGGTCAGACTGAGCCGGGAACTTCTCCAGAGGTAAGGTCTGGGCTGCTTCTGGAATAAGGGGTCTGATGTGGCCCGGGAGAGACGGCTCAGCAGGAGGGCACTCTTAGGTGTTGGGCACCAGGAAGGGGCTGTGTCGGACTGGCCTGGGCAGTGGTGCTTCGTGGAGAAACAAGCTTAGGGCCTGAACAGGGGTTGGTGGTTGAGCAGAGATCCGGGCAGTGGACAAGGCCTGGAGCCCAGAGGCCTCCAGTGCCAGGCTGGGTGGCAGCGGAGGGGCTAGAAAGATTGAGTGAGAAGGTGGTACGGTCAGGGCATCAGCTTGGAAAGCTCATCTGAGAGAGGGGTCAGGGAAGGTTCCTGAAGTCCCCTGTTGTCCAAGGAAAGACGAGCTGTGATGGAAAGCAGCCTGATGGCACGGCCGTTGGCAGCACGGGCCCAAGTAGGGTTCCCACATTGCAGTAGGGTCTCGCTTGTAACTAATGAATCTCAGCCACACCCATAGTGGCTGTGACCTTGAGGGGGTTATTTGACCTCTGGGAATGGAGTGGTATACAGCAGCTGTCCCTTAGGACTCAGAGAAGGATGGGAAGTGCATTGGTGGGTAAAGTGCTGGGCCTGGCTCTCGGAAGGCTCACTCGGCCTTAGCCCGGAGCTGTTTCCAGATCAGTGAGGGTCAGGACCCCTGGGGTGGCCTGGGTGCCAGCTTGAACGAGGTCGAAGGAGCTCGCTTTCTTCCAGGAACGCCCATCTTTCCAGCTCTGGGGCTGAGGTTCAGAACCAGGTGCTGGGAGCGACCGCACTCAGGAGTCTTCCTTCGTTTTTCTGGAATGGACACTGCAACATGACAGGAATGCAGTTGAGGTGTGAGGGCTGCAGGGCCCTCTGCTGGGACCCTCCAGGTTTCCTACTGCTCTGAGAGCAATGGGAAGGGGCTCTTAGAGAGGATTCTTTGGACCTGTGCATTCCCAAGGGGCCTCAGATGGGCTCTCGCCAGAACCCAGAGCCTCGAGTTGTGAGTGGCAGCCTCGCTGGCAGAACACTTGTTTCAGTGGCTCCTGACTCCAGCATCACAGCAAGTTCTTATGGGGTGGTTTTCTTTGGCTGGGCCCTTTGCCATCCATTTCTTGAAGATCTTTTCAGTACCCTGAGGCCAGTCCGTGGTTTCAGATTTGTTTGCTCCAGACTGTAAATGAAGTACTGCCAGTCCTGGTTCCCCGTCCAGACTGACTGGTGTCTCCTTGCTACCTTTTCAGGTGTCTCCATATCCTTTCAGAACTGTGATGGGGGGACGACAGGGTCCTAGGCAGCCTAATCACGGCTGCTGCCATCCTTTTGGGGGCTGAAAGCATTCACTTGCCTAAGGCTCAGCTGGGAAGCAGCTGCGGAGCCCGGCATGTGGGCAAGCGCCCCTGCGTGCCCGCCTCCTGCCGTGGAGAAGGGGCCTGGGCAGGGAAGCCCCACCCCAGCCCGGGCTGGTGGTGGGTGGTGCTGCAGGAGAGCCTCCGCACTGGGACCACGCACAGAAATTTGAAGGAAAAGCCAGCCAGTGGTAGCAGTGGTTTTTTTAAATACCGAGACAATTGGGTCCCCCTCCAAAGCTAGGGTTTGATTGAGTCGGAATTAAGTCATTAGGTCTTGTAAAATTCAGTCAGGAAACCTTGGGGCTAAAGTAGAAGTCGGTGAAAATGAGGGTTTATGGATTCTTGAAAAGCAAATCCCTTGGGAAATAACGCCCAGGCAGTCAGCATTTTTGTGTTGAAATCGGGGCCTGATGCTGCGGCCCTCGGAGCTGCTGCCAGGAAGCTCCACCTGACATTAAAATGTGTTAGAACATGGAAGGAAGGAGAGCCCACGAGAAACCAGGGAGGACGGCATTACCTGCTTTGGGCGTGAGCTCACAGCAGCCACGGTTCCCCTAGGCCCGTATTTCACGTACATCAGAGGGCGAGGTTTAAGGCCAATCACGATTCCCTCCACGCTGCCGCCATTCGCACACTTGCTCCTCTGTGGGGGGGGGGGGGTGGCTGCGGTTCCTGGTTTGCTGCCTCCAGTGGTGACATTGACGGGGGGTGACAGGAGGGAAACGTGATGACCTTGCAGCTGTCCCTCTTGATGAGAATGACCTTGTGAGAACGTTGCCTCCACCATGGCATTGGCTCGGCCGTGCCAAATTAGATGGCGGGTGAGGAGTGGCAGCGCCCACCACCACGCCACTGTCCCATGGGCTTCTTGCTGGGGAGGCATCTTCCCTGTGCTTTTCTCCATCCATGAATGTTTGAGCAGTGGTTTTAGATCAAGTTTATTCTATGCTCTTCCCCAATCAGCCCATTCACGCAAACCATTTTATTTTCGAGCTGAAAACTGCTCTGGGAAGCAAGAGGTGCTGCTCTTGGGATCGGGGTTTGTGCAAACCATGGCTACTTGGGAATCAGGGCGACTTTCGTGTCTTGTTAGGTGACATTGGTGTCGAACTTGCTGGGGCCCAGGCCGGAGGCTGAGGAGGGGAGTGTGGCTCCACGTGTTATCAGAGAATTACACGTCCCCACCCCTCAACCCAGGCTATTTCCCATGCCGATTTGTGCTCAGGCCAGACTGCAGTCAGTTGGATCATTTTATTCCCTCTGTGCACAAACCCAAGTGGTAATTAGGCCAGAGAATGTGCCATTAGAGAGCAATAAAGGAATGAAGGTCAGGTTAAGAAGCCTGCTGTGTAAACAAAGGGAAGAGAGAAATGTGAATGGAAGAATATTGGTGATGATAGGAGGTGGGGAGCATATGGAATTCACTGACATATTCACGCTAATTGTAGTTTATGTTTGAAAATGTACATAACAGGAACTTAAAAAAAACAAAACGGGTAGCCAACAGGTGACACCAACTGTATCCTCACCCAGGAAGCTTGAGAAGTGCTGGTCTCGGCATCACCAAGCTTTGGGCGCACAGGCCCTCCTCCGCTGGCAGCCTGACTGGTCCCATTGCAGTAGGGACTGCAAGCCCAGCCCCAGGTCCCAGCAATAATGGAGGTGGCACGATGGGCTGGGGCTCCTAGGGGACATGACCCCCCAGCATCGGGAGCCAAAGCTCAGCCAGAGGGCTCGCTCACCTGGACGCTCTCTTTTGCACAGGTCGCACAGGGCAGGCCGTCGCTGTTCGAGCCAAGGCCTTTGGATTCAGCGTCATCTTCTATGACCCCTACTTGCAGGATGGGATCGAGCGGTCCCTGGGCGTGCAGAGGGTGTACACCCTGCAGGACTTACTGTATCAGAGCGACTGCGTCTCCTTGCACTGTAATCTCAATGAGCATAACCACCATCTCATCAATGACTTTACTATAAAGCAGGTAATTTGAAATACACACCCTCAGACTCTGGAAACTACTATCAAAACAAAAGAGGGGATGGGAAATGGTCCGTGGACGCAGCAGTGAACAGGGAAGCAAGTCCCCTGAGACACATCAGTGAGGAGCCAGGTGAGGCCCCCTCCACGGGATGGGCCCTTTTAAACGGGGACAGGAGCTGGTCCAGGACCAAGCATGGGTGTGTGGTCCAAGACACACAGGTGACAGGTCACAGCTGCAACTCCTGAGCAGCAGAACTGACCCCTGGCCTCCAGCTGTCACCGAGACCCCACACTCGCTTCCCCCAAACTGCTGCACATGATTCAACAGCCAAACCCACAAAACAGGCCTGCAGCGTTCCTCTCCAAGCCTCGGCGCCCGCACCCCCTCTTCCGCTCTGGCAGCCAGCCAGCATCCGTCTAACCGGCTTTTTCCCTCCCACAGATGAGGCAAGGTGCGTTTCTGGTGAACGCGGCCCGCGGAGGGCTGGTGGACGAGAAAGCCTTAGCCCAGGCGCTCAAGGAAGGCAGGATACGAGGGGCAGCCCTCGACGTGCACGAGTCGGAGCCTTTCAGGTGGGTCCGGCCGACAGCTGGGTGTTCGCTCGTAGCCCCGGCTGCCAATTCAGCACCGCTTCTGCACCTGACGCCACCTGGGCAGCGAGCCTCCGTTCCTCTCAGGACTGTGCTGTGTTCTATCTGTAAACGGGCCAGAAGGCCCCCACAGGTCATCAGAAAAGGGAGAAGCAGGGAAATGGTGGTGTGGTGGGTTAGGTCTGCAGCAGGGCAGGCTTCATCTGCCCTGAGCTGTGGTGCTCTGCCTGGAGGCAGGCCAGCCCTCCACAGGATCATTCTTCTTTCTGAGTCCCGATTACTCCTGACACTAATTACAGAACAGTTTTTTTGTTTTTTGTCTTTTGAGTTTTTTTAAGATTTTATTGGGGAAATGGAACAGGACTTTATTGGGGAACAGTGTGTACTTCCAGGACTTTTTTCCAAGTCAAGTTGTTGTCCTTTCAGTCTTATTGTGGAGGGCGCAGCTCAGCTCAGCTCCAGGTCCAGTTGCCGTTTCTAGTTGCAGGGGGCCCAGCCCACCATCCCTTGCGGGAGTCGAACCGGCAACCTTGTGGTTGAGAGCCCACTGGCCCATGTGGGAATCGAACCGGCAGCCTTTGGAGTTAGGAGCATGGAGCTCCAACCGCCTGAGCCACCGGGCCGGCCGCTAGAACAGTTTTACTAAGAATGGTCTTCGATTGCCAACCCTTAGGAAGTACACGACAAATGCCCCTGTCCCATCTGTGGAGCCAGAGCCCCTTGGGTGAGGAGGCTGGGGGAGTGGTGTGCATTCAGCTTCGCATTCACTGGGTTTTGTACATTTCTCTAGCTTTGCTCAGGGTCCCTTGAAAGACGCACCGAATCTCATTTGTACGCCCCACACAGCCTGGTATAGTGAACAAGCATCACTAGAGATGCGGGAGGCCGCTGCCACGGAGATCCGCCGGGCAATCACAGGTGAGCCCCCCAGCCCCCCCGCCCAGCAGCACAACCACCTCTAATCCTGGTGACAGACGCACGACGAGAGGGATTACCCGGGCTTGCTATGGGCAGAAATCATTTTTCAGGTTGATTGGATTTTGAATGAGTTGGGCCTTGTCTATGCACAGCCCAAATTAAATTTCAGAGGAAACCAATTCCCTTTTGTATCAGCCAGGGTAAGTACAGCAGACCTGGGAGGGCATCTCCACCCTCCCAAAGGGAGCAGGTGGGAGCTCCTCTCTGTTCCAGCTGAAGGTCAGTGCTTGGGCCCTGGAACAATCCAGTCTGAAAATCAAAGGGCCAGCCCCTTTTATTACAGAGTACGAGACTTTATTACTACATTTCTGTCAGTACAAACATTGTAGGTTGCTTCCCCAAGTAGCAGCTAGCTACTAATGTTTCATTCACTGTCACCTTAAAACAATACGTGATTAATTTTAATCACCTTATTCCAGGTCGCATCCCAGAAAGCTTAAGAAACTGTGTGAACAAGGAATTCTTTGTCACCACAGCTCCCTGGTCAGTAATTGATCAGCAGGCTATTCATCCGGAGCTCAATGGTGCCACCTACAGGTGAGGACACAGGCTTGAACCTGGGCGGCTGAGCCACCTGGGCACTGAAGAAAACTCCACCATCTCAGCGGGGATTCTGTACTGACTATCCTGGCCGTTCTTCCAGTGCCTCATTTCCATGAACAAACCTAACTTTTGGGACACGGCCTGGAATTGGAGCTCCTGTTTTAAAGGGGGTAGGGGGGCGTGCACTGCCCAGTGGGTCTGAGCCCTTCATTCTGCAGCCACTTCACAAAGCCAGTTTCTAGGGGAGCAGATAGGCAGAGGAAAGGGCCTGTCAGTGCTTTTGTTTTTTCTAATTTGGATCTTCTGTCCAAGGAAAGCATTCTGGCCAAAATCCAGACTGTTCCACAGAGAGATGACCCATGAATATTCCTCAGTGAAGTGAAAAGTTTGGGGGCAGGGGGGTGACAGAGTGTAGGTAAACAGTATGACTGAGGCCCTGGAAGGGACGCTAGCCAGACCCCCTTGGAAGGAAGCAGGGCTTTCATCTGTGGCCTTTTGCCATGGTTCTCTACCCCCAACACTGCTGCGCTCCTGGGCAATAGACTCACCCCGCTCACCCCAAATAAAGGGCAGGTGCTGCAGCCTGGAATCTCCAGAGGGCGTTTGCTGCTTGCTCTGACCCACAGTTGCCCCACCTTCCAACTGGATTTCTCATGGAGCCTGTCCTGTGGTTGTAGGACGTGTAGTAAGCAGCCCTGGCCTCCACCCACTGGGTGCATAGCCCCTCCCACTCCCAGCTGTGACAGCGGAAAATGTCTGCAGACATTGCCTAATACCCTCTTGCAAACCACTGTTCTAAACCATTGAGACAGTGTGGGGTGGGTGTTAAATGGGGGTTGAAGGCTCCTGAGGAAGCTCTGCTGCCCCTCGTTACTGCCGAACTCCCATGGCTGGCTTTCATGGCTGGCTTTCCATTTCAGTTCTGCGCGCTCTGTCAGGCCTACTGTTTCTTGACCCTGCTAAGCCTTTCCAGGTATCACTACTAAGCCCATCACAGCACCCGAGCGAGTCCCTATTCATTACTGTTGGTGGCAGACCTTTTTTTAAGGGCCACATCTTATTCCTTTAGACAGACCGAGGCTCACAGGGAATCCTCTCCATCAGGTCTCCTGAGAGCCCCTTGAGATTTCTGCCCAGTGTAACACTGACAAGCTGTGTTGGGAGGGCCTCCCACAAGGAGAGACACCGCCCCCGTTACCCTAAGTGTAAAGGGTTTGATAGCTGAGAATAAGAATTCCAAAGCACCTGCCTCAGAAGTATGTTTGTCCTTAGAAGAACGCCAGCTCCTCACACACACAGCAAGTCGTGTGCCTCTGTAAAAGGTTCGTCCACATTCTGGCGCCCTCCAGCTCTCCACCCGCAGGGCGGGTGCTCAGCCCATCACCAGTTCACATCTCAGGCCACAGGGGCATATAACCAACCAGCCTGAGAAGCAGCAACATTTAGTATCAACAAGTACTTAACTACTTCATGCTGGGAAATCTTTAAATCCGTCAGTATAACTAATGAATACAAAGCAACCAGAAAACTTGCAGTCTCTTTTGTGCAAAATGTTTTCCAAATGCAGTGTCCACAGACACACTTAGTATGGGCTAGTCCAACTTTGGGCTAAATAGGTTTTGTTGTTCATGGATTAGATGTCAGCATTTTAGACTTTTTTTTACACAGGTTTCTCCTTGCTTTGGGGGTAGGAAGACAAAGCATCCCACACAATAAAGAGCAGAAGTAGGCAGAGCCAGGAGCATGGCCGCTCCCCTCCCTGGACTTACCGGCCCCCTCTCTCTGTGCTCCATAGATACCCGCCCGGCCTCGTGGGCGTGGCCCCGGGAGGACTTCCTGCAGCCATGGAGGGCATCATGCCCGGAGGCATTCCTGTGACTCACAACCTCCCCACAGTGGCGCACCCTTCCCAGGCACCCTCTCCCAACCAGCCCACAAAACACGGGGACAATCGAGAGCACCCCAACGAGCAATAGCAGAGAGTGACGAAAGGTCATCATCAGATAAACCTGGGACCAAGAGACAGTGACAAATAGATGAACTAAGAGGAGAGGAATTGGACAGTCTTTGGAACTGGTTCTGGACACATGCATCACTGACATTTCAGTGGTAAAACGACAGAAAAGCTAGACGCCGAGACGTGGGGAAACTGAAGACGCCGTCTACTTACAGAAGCGCTGAAAGACTAGGACGTGGTTTAGTAACGACCAACTTCTGTTATTGTGTGTTAAGTTTTTCATCTGTGCATCAAATCACAAAGAATAAATAGATGTTTCCTTTATCAGTCCTTTGGGCACACGGGTCCTCAACACCTTGCTCGACAATGTTGCATCAAGAGTTCCAAACATCCCCATAAAAAGTATTACGAGGAAATCCCCCTCCTGCGACTCGAGTCCCTTCAGTCCACGGGGGCTGGGTACCTCTTTGGCTAATAGGAAGATTAAATTACTCCAAAACGGGGAGAAAACTGTTTGCCTGTTAGACAACTCCAAGCATAGGATTGAAGACAGTACAGAGAAGTCTCCCATCTGAACTGCAGACTGAGCAGGCAAGTTGGTTGTAAGTTCAGCGATACCCTCTGACGATGCAAAAAAAAAGTATTAAGTTTCACAAGCTGTTTGTACTCAAATATATTTTCTCAGTTCAGATCCTCAGCTATTTTATTGAGTGGAAAGTCTTGACCTGAAAGGGTTCAAGAAGAATAATGTTGCATTTCCTTATGTCTCAGGAAACACTTTTTATGGTAACTTGTCAGATTGTCTATGAACAAACCCACTTTTTTAGACATTGATAAAGTCTTCTTTTCTTCACGTGATATTTTATACAAGAACACTTCAGGTGTGTTATTAGATGTGACTGATTTTAACAAATCCTATTAGATTTGTATCAACTAGTTACATGTTATATTCATAGTCTTTTGTGAATCATTGCCTTTTTGTTCAAAAGATGGCCTATTTTGAGCCTTTGTATAGGTACATTCCTGTTTTTGTGACAAAAAAAAAAAAAAACCTTTAAAACTGTCCCAAACAGAAAAATAATGGCTATCAGAAATATGTTTTGTTTTAGTGTGAGTTACCGTTACTGTATTTGTTTATTGTAAAGGTGGACATTTAGCGTTCAGTGCAGTTTTCAATAAAAAGTAATAAAAATTTCTGTTAAGTTCTGAAATTCAAGTACATCTCACCAATGTAAAAGTTCTCTACTTGAGATGTTTAAAGACAACTGCATTTTAAATTAGTCAGTTTTCAACTCTTGTTATTACCAGGGCTCAAAGATTAATAATACTTTTCTGCCTATTCCATAACCAGACACAAGAATGCTGACAATTACCTCATGTGATAAGAGTTTAATTGGAAAGTCAAAACCTCACGTAAGTCCATCATTAAAGATGAAACAGTGGGTGAGAACTAAGTAAATGTAAGAAACAAAATTGGCCAAGTTTTAGCGTTTTGATTTTAATTTACCAAAAGCAAAATTACCTGGCTCAAGCATTAGTGCAGGAAGGGAGGTGAATCTCGAAAGTAATTTTTTAAATGATATTTACAAAGAAACATTGCAAAATAACATCAGCCATTTCCAGATACTAAGAACTGTGATTTAATGGATCTTCCTTTTTAAGTAACTAAATCCCTTTGTCCTAGTGGCATCTGCAAGTGTCAGGTCCAACAATTCCAGGTTCCAGTCTTTTGGACCCCTTCCTTGCCCTTCTTTTCCCATTAAAAAAAAGGTTATGACACCTCACTCATGTTAAGGTCGTGCTCCCATCCGATTCTCCCATGAAAACAGCACAGTCACACCACCTCCCGTGGACAGAGATGGAATACATGGTTACTGACCTATCGTTCCAGGAGCAGAATAGAATGGCAGTTCGACACCTTCACAGCCCTTTGCTAGAGGCCATGAATGAGGACACCACGTGCACAGCAAGGAGACGCCGGCCACCTAGGAACAGCACTATTCCATTAACAGACTAAGTCTGGGCACATGAGCCTACGAGTCAAAAAACAAAAAGGCAGGTCCAATCCGTGGTGCACCTGGGTTTTAATTAGAACAGAAAACACCACACTGTATTCTCCCTAGAAAAAGAACCATAGAGTTAAATCCATACAGTTACGGTATTTACTGTCCAGTCAACCAAAAGACATACACATCTGTCACCCAGCCACATAGAACCTTTGAGAAAGGACTGCGTACTCTATCTTGAGACGACAAATATGGCTGTTTAATTGTTCAAGAGCTTAACATAGCATTGATTCACCCAAAATTTTGGCCTTTACCAGCCAATCTGCTGTGAAAACCGTTTAAAGCCCCTTCTGTGTCTGGAGCCTGGGAAGTGTCATCACCTAGAATTCTTTCCCACAGGGAAGAATGCTGTACCTGTTCAACTAGATATGGTCAGAGTCACTGATCATAAATAAATAAATAAGAGGCACCACAACACAGAGGTTAAGGACTGAGCCTGTAATTCTCTGGCCAGCGCGGACTGCAGTGCAGGCCACAGTGACGAGACGCTTTCCCCTCAAACATCTTTGGCTTGTTCAATCGGGAGGGCACAGTTTTTGCTTAACAGCAACTCCATACAACAGGGTCTCTGCCCCCTAGAGGGTTGTGCCTGTATGTGGAGGGAAGTTTAGGGACATGCTATGCTAAGTAGTCAGAATGGCAGCCTGCTGAAAAACGTGATTCATTACTGACCAAAATGCAAACCACAAAGTCAATTTGTAAGAAAATATTAACCACTAGGAACAGTAACATTTACCATTATTATAATGTATCAAAATTCGTTTACATCGAATCAAATTTTAAACGTTTTTCCTGCAAGTTTTAGCATGCAGCGAGCTACCCTTTTATCCTGGGAACACCTTTCAATGAGTGTTTGGAGAGGAGAGAAAGAACTAAAGACATGACATTTCCTGGGTATTTTTCTATTTTTAGTATTGCGGCATCAAATTTAAGGTTATGCACATTTCAATACCATCTAAATAGAACTTAGAAGAAAACAAGAAGCAAATATTGAAAGGTTTTCACAGCCTTGTCATCGAAGGGAAAGTGGGAGCGCGTGTGTGTGTCTCTGCCACGTCCACAGGCTGCAAAGTGCTCATCAGGACACTAAGTCTGTGTGTTCCTGAGATAGGTCTGAAATTTTTACCCATATTGAATGTATACCTGAAGGGGTCAAATAATACTTCTTATAGAAAGTTTCCTACCTAAGATTATAGTTTTAACTTTAAATAAGGATGGCCACAAATAACCAACATGCAAAACTCCTCAGACTACTCACTGAGAAATTCATGAATGCAATGCATTTACCACCTTACTGCGTTATGAAATCTTTACTCTGTACTGAACAGATATTCCCCATTAGCCCAAGCCGAGGCATGCCTCTGTAGTACGATTTGCTTAAAGCAGACTTGATAAAAGACAGTAAGATTCCCAAGACCATCTGCATGGCAATTGGGGAGTACAACACTGTCCACAGTCAGGGGGGCAGATGCCACGTTCATTGTCAGGACTGGGCCTGCTGCCTAAGCACTTCCCAAACTGACATCCAGGGAAGCAGACCTGCTCATGGAGAGACTGCTGCCTAGTCTGGCAAGAACCCTCGTTAGAAGGGCACTCTTCCAAACGAATAAATACTGAAAGGGGGCATAAGAGAAACCAAAACAAGGGAACAATGTCTATATGAAGTTCACTCAATAAAAAATTCTAACTTTCCTTGCAGTTTGTTCCTTAAAGATTTGATTTTATTGGGCATAACAAGAACTAAATAATTAATAAAATAAAAGCTTGGTTTTTTATTTTTATGTTTTGCTGTGGACAATTTGTACAAAAAGTTTCCCAATCTCTAAGCTCTAATGAGACAATGTAAAATGGATCTTTTAAGATGGAAGTAGAATGCCAGGTTCTACTTTAAAAAAAAATATATCTCAAAGGAACAAAGAGTCATCTGCCATGTGCTTTTGGAGGGGCCCATGCTGAAAAAAAACTCCTCAAAAACATGAAGATGCTGGTAACATACAGCTTTTCCTATTACACAACTTCTTACATAACCACATGCGTTACATTTATAGACAGATTTACGATTTGAAAGGAAAAAAGTTCTGTCTTAATAAAATTAAGGTTTTTTTGATTTTTGTTTTTTGTTTTTTTTTACAAACTAGTCCAAACGACGTTCTCTGTGTCCTCACTTGGCAGATGCGTCATCTCCATTGGGTGTGGATCAGAAAAACCCTTCTGAGCAGGTCCTGCCAGCTTTGGTTCGTTCCACGCCAAGCACAGTGCCTGGAACACCACACTAACTTTGGGGTCACCACAGAGCCGGTACCTTGGTCTTCTGCTCTTTGATTTCTTTTCATTCATCTTCATCATCTTCATCTTCCTCTCCATCAGACAGGGATGTACAAGGCCGGATCTGTCGGTAGCGATCAAGCCATTTTTCTACCATCTGTGTGACCAGGGGGTGATTTCTCCGCCGAGAGCTTTTCTGCATGGCCACAAGGACGCCCCCCTCAGTCACACAGCAGTCCAGCCACTCCCTGAGCAGTTTTTCTTGCTGTTCCTCATTACCTAGCTTTTAGAGGAATGTGAAGAAAAGGGGGAAAAATTTCAACAAATCAGAGACTTAACAGGAAAAATTTTAAAAAAACCTATAGCTGGTATTATTACTAATGAAAAGGCCAAAGCAATAAACTTAACATGGTTCCAACCTCTCACCAATTTTATGATTAAAACCCAGCTTCCTATGGTTAAATAGCAAAAGACATCAATGGGGAAATTCACACAAAAACCTAGAGGGAAGAACAACCTACAAATCATTGGTTTGACGTAACAGCGAAAATCAAATGTCTAATAGACTGATCCTGGGAAAGAAAAGGCCAGAAAAAGAAAGTCCCAGCTTCAAACACATGACAAGGTAAGTTTGCTCAGTAAATTATGTACAGGCTGAAGTTACAAAAACTGGTCTGAATTCTTCATGTCATTATAAAAGTTTTATAGTAATTACTTGCATATTAAATAAAAGACCAGTAGTTTTACAAGAATACGAGTTTTCTGAGAGTTCTTCTGCACTTTCTATCACCTTCTAGGACCCCTGGACTTAGAATGTGTGTCTCTCACCTGCTGTTCCTGCTCCCGCAAGGTCAGTGGTGGGAACAGGAACAGCAGGTGGGAGACACAGCCACTGACCTGGCATCTCAGGAGCAGCCAGTGCTGCTCTTTTGGGTGCACTGGCCGCTGGCTCCCCAGCTTACTCAGTAAAAGCCAAAGCTTTACAAGGCCGGTAGTGAGCCCCATCCCTTAGTCCCCCTGCCCCCCTTTTCCCCTTGCCCAATGCCCACAAACCACACTGGCCTTGCAGTTCCCTCCACCAAGAACTCCCTCCAGATTCTACAGGACTCGCTTCTCTTTCAGCTCGCGATTCAGGCGTCACTTCCTCAGTGATGCCTGCCTTCCCTTGCCACCTTATGTAAGTCCCAAACCCTGTCCCCCGTGCCTCCCCTTTCCTCTTCACCCCAGAGTTTTCCTTTTTCTCCTCAGCGCTCACCACTACCTGAGGGCAGGGGTTTTCGTCTTCACTGTACTGCTGTATCCCCACACAACACATCCTACACAGCAGCTCTGAAAAGGCACATTTCAAAGTCTGTCTGACCAGCATTTACAAAAAGTGACAATTACTATGACCAAATCCGCATTTGTAAGTGGCAGTGCAGACAGCCAGATCACACGGGAAAGGCACTCTCGCTGGCTCTGGGAATAGGCTGCTCCCGCGGGTGGTTAACAGGAGAAGCACATTTCTTACCTCCTGAGCAGACAGGAAGTGCACGTGCAGGAGCTTCCTCTCGCTGTCGACCAGAGGCAGGAAAGTGACGGTGACGTCGTCATCGGTGTTCAGATTAGCACCAGCACCTCGGTTGCCATAGCCGTCGTTTTCCATGGCAACCAAAGCAGAGAAGTGGCCCCGCGTATAGCCCAGAGCAATCGGACTTTTCCAACAAAAGCTCTGTTCCCACAACAAAGGCAAATACACACCTGGAAAGGGAAGAAAAGCAATGGGATTCTGGGGGCTGTGCTGTCAGAGCGAACAGGAGATGGCTCACACGCTGGAATATGGCTTACCTTGAAACCGAGTGTATCCTAAAGTTTCTCCTCGGAAACTTTTATAATATTTTACTCCATAAACTATAATTGGTCGTCTAAGTATATGTGCAAGTACAAAAATGTGTGTCTGTTCCAAACTTGCTCCAGGCTGTACACAACAAAACAAAAGAAAGCAGTTTCTCTTTAAAACATTATCGCACCCTGGAAAATGTATAAAACACCACCAACTTGCTACAGTACACTATCTCAATTCTTTTTTTTTCTTTTTAATAATATCGCCAAGCTAAAAAAGCATTTGAAGCCTCAATTGTCAAAGTCCCATAAAACTAGAAGGAAGATGCAAAGTCTACTCACATGGACAAGTACCTTTACTACCCAAATTCAAGAACCAAACAGGTTTGCTCAAGTACTGGTCTCAGGAACCAGACCTCAGACAGCAGGGGTGTGGGGGAGGGTGCTTGATTTATGGGATTGCTTTCTAGTTAAGTCACTTGTGGAAGTACTACCTACACAGTCCTCCCAAAGTAAAAAGATGAGCTTTGTCATTTCATACGAACGAAATGGCAGCATCACCTAATTCAAGAATACAAAACAGGTCTACCTGCCCCTACAATGCTGCTGACAACACACTTTCAGGAAGTTCAAGTCGCAGATGTAAAACAGCCACTCCTACACAATTCATTTTTAACAATTCATTCCCAAGTTAATTAGAAATCACTCCTATCTATGGTACCTTCTCCTGGGCCTATATTACATGGACAGAGCCTCAGCACTGAGGAGCCTGAAGATCACAATCCGATCGTCAGGGCCTGACAGCTCAGCACAGCAGCGCCCCCCTACTAGCTCGTGACCTTGGTAAGTTCCCCTGTGACACAGAATGGGGAGCTCATCTATATACAGGTAGGTAAAAAGACATAAAGCCACCTTCCTAAGACAACCGTATAAATGAAAAGCAATCTGAAGAAATACAAAAGTGCTTACAACCATCACAACTTAACTACTGACAGTTTTTATCACCTAATCTAAGAAACAGTCACTCTCCCTGTTCTGCACTGAAGACTCGCGTATGCTCACGGAGCTCATACACAGCAGTCACAACTTGAACCCAACTCTCCTGACGCCAGTCAAGCACTGTCTCCTTTGTACCACGCTGCCTCCCAAAATGGTTTATTTGTGTAAATCAAGGGACTCAGACCCAGTGGCTTACTTTTGCCACAGAAGCAACATGCCTTGAAGCATTCTTACCTGACTAGCCAGAGAGAGTATAAACGCCCAGTCTTCTTGCCACTGTTCTTCTCTCAAGGAAAAGTGTAAACCAAAGCTCTGAGAATACCATGACTCCCAATCTTTCCAACGGGTATAAAACCTTAAGAAAAAAGACAGTAAAAATTAAGCCTTACATAAACAACATTTAATGTTCCCGTCAGTTATTTAAAATAATCTTTCTTTAGGCAATTCACATGAAAAGATGAATAACTTTATTAACTGTACTTAGCTTGCAATGTATTTTTCAAACTATAAAAATGCCTCCGTTCTGCAAGCAGACACCTTTTAAAGTATCTTCCAACATAATGTGATTCACCATCCACCAAATTTTTATAAAAACTTCAAACACTAGGGATGAGGACAGTTCATTGCAATTGTCTAATATTAGTTAAAAAATTTTTAAAAAAAAAACCACTCACTCAAAATCATCCGACATGCTAGATACAAAAGACACTACATATTTCTCCAGTAAGGTACAGTATTCACTACTTGGTCACTGTATAAACAATACACTGGAAATAGCCCTTATGTTCATGAGAATATCAAAGTCATTTCCTTCAGATTTTTTCATTAAATATAATTATTTCTCCATGATTATCACATAATCAAAAAAATCACTGCAACTACAAAAACAATTTTTCTTTATATTTAATACCCCTCCTAAATACTTCAGCCTAATAAATTATGAAGATTGAAAATCAAATTCGGCAACCAATAGACTGAATTACTAAAAACAAAAGTATACAATTAAATAAAACCAGATATAATTATCACAGAATTTTGGTTCACTCTTACAAAACAAGCCTACAAAGACCTCTGAAGTAAAGACATATATTTAACCTATTTGTAACATTTTATTTCTCTCATTTACAAAGAACTAGGTACTTTTATGTATTTGAATTCTAGGTAAAAGAAGCAAAGGATAAGAAAACATTCTGTTGGTATTGTTGAAAAGTTCCAGCATAGTTAAATGTGGTAGTGTTACAAACTTCTTTACAGTAACTTAATGGAGGGCTCCATAAAAAGTAAATACATTTTAAATTTTCTAAAAGGACTAACGGAGAATATTACAGAGGTTTAACTCTTGGATGATTAGGAAAAAAAATTTTTATTCCAGATGTTTTTTTGTTTTTTTTGTTTGTTTGTTTTTAATCAGGAGTGTAAGTTTTAATGCCATGTATTTTAAAAATGCGGGTACCTCTCTTTAAAAATACCTACGAAACACAAAACAGTTTGAATGCACCAATGAGGAAATGCATTGTTTTGGAAAGTTCAAGGAGAAACATCACACAACAGTGTTGTTGCAAACTGAAAGCTGTGCGCAGTAAGAAGACATTTCTTGGTTAGTGCCCAGAATCATTTTACGGATGAGACAGCTAAGTTTGCCAGAAATTAAATAATGATTGCACTCAAAATTCCTCAAGAAGATTGCAATACAGGGAACTTTAAAAATAAGCATGAATAATCATGCCCACCTACAAAAACCTAAATTGTGAAGCTACCTGGCCCATTAAGAACAGACAAGCAAACCAAATCCAGGAACACATGACCAAGTGGGACAGCAACACAAGTTTGGTTTAACACAAAACTCAATTCCACTGGCCGACCCGGTGGCCCAGGTGGTTAGAGCTCCATGCTCCTAACTCCGAAGGCTGCCGGTTCGATTCCCACATGGGCAGAGGGCTCTCAACCACAAGGTTGCCGGTTCAACTCCTCAAGTCCCGCAAGGGATGGTGGGCAGCGCCTCCTGCAACTAAGATTGAACACGGCACCTTGAGCTGAGCTGCCACTGAGCTCCCGGATGGCTCAGGTAGTTGGAGAGTGGGCTCTCAACCACAAGGTTGCCAGTTCGATTCCTTGAATCCCGCAAAGGATGGTAGGCAGCGGCCCCGGCAACTAAAGACTGAACATGGCACCTTCAGCTGAGCTGCCTTCCCAATGGCTCAGTTGGTTGGAGTGCATCCTCTCAACCACAAGGTTGCCGGTTCGACTCCCACAAGGGATGGTGGGCTGCGCCCCCTGCAACTAGAAACAGCAACTGGACCTGGAGCTGAGCTGCACCCTCCACAGCTAAGATTGAAAAGACAACAATTTGACTTAGAAAAGTCCTGGAAGTACAAACTGTTCCCCAATAAAGTCCTGTTCCCCTTCCGCAATAAAATCTTTAAAAAAAAAAAATAATAATAATTCCACGTCTATGGATTATAAGGCTCAGTATCGTCAAGCGGGTAATACTCCTCCAATTAATCTACAGATTCAATGCGATCTCTATCAAAATCTCAGGGCACTTTTTTGCAGTATAAGCTGGATCCTAAAATCTATATGGAAATGCAAAGGATTCAGAATGCCAAAAAGAATCTTGAAAAAGTAGTACAAAGTTGAAATACTTACGAGGTGTGATCAAAACGTTTGATGACTGTTTAAATGACTTCTGCTACTTAGTATCGTTGACACCGTGAAACTTAATTTAGCCTCTTTCAGCCTCAACTGTTTCATTTATAGTGTAACAAAATGACAATATATGTGGGAAACCAAGAAAATACCTTAAGTCAAACAACTGTAAGGGCCAAATTACAATGTTTCGCTGAAAATAAGACCTAGCCGGACCATCAACTCTAATGCATCTTTTGAAGCAAAAATTAATATAAGACCGGGTCATATTTTACTATAATATAAGACCGGGTTCTTATATTAATTTTTGCTCCAAAAGATGCATTAGAGTTGATGGTCTGGCTAGGTCTTATTTTCGGGGAACCGGTACTGATTCACAATCAGTCATCGCTTCCAGTGACTGAGATACTTCAGTGGAGCATTTACATTTTAAGACTAGTCATACACTTGATTGGGTGCTGGAATATATACATATATACACACATACGTATATATATGTATATATATATGTATATATGTATGGTATTTTTGAGACAACTGGAAATATAATATAATACGGACTGTATGTTGCATAACTGAGTCAATGTCGACTTTCTCAGATGTGGTAATGAAGCTGAGGATGGGTAGACAAACATCCCTGCTCTTGAAAGATACTTGCTGAAATAGTGAAGGGTGAAGCCTCATGATGTCTAAAAGCAATTGGCAAGGGGGAGTGTTTCTGTAGAGATGGAGGCTGTGTGGCAAAATGTTAACAATTGGTCAATCAAATGAAGGAGATACTGGGGTGTCTGTTACAGTTTAACTTTTTTGTGGGTTTGAAAATTGTCAAAATGAAAACATATGGTCTTAAAACCACCTGCCTCAGGGAGACAAAAGCTGGTAATACAATGTTAACATAATCTTTTTAAAGTTGAACAAAAATATGCAATCGTTAACTACTTACAAATGAGCAGCAGAGACTTTACTATTATTTAAGGCTACTCCTACAACTTCAAATGTTCCTATTCTAAAGCTTAGCTTTAAAAGGTATAGAAACCACTGAGATATTCAAAGTGTCTCAGTAACCAAAAGCCAAGCTTTTTCTTCCCTCACTTCCACAGAAACCCTCACAACCAAGTGCTGGCCGCTCTGAGGAACGGACTCCAAAGTGCGCCTGGCGTACAGGGAAGGGCCAGCTCACCAGTGCGAGCAGTCATGCAGGCTGTCATGCAGGGCTTTCCGAAGCACCGAGTCCTTGTCATAGAGGCCCCAGGTAGCCTGCAGCACGGAATCAAGTAGGCAGTCCCCAGCAGTCCGGTTCCAAAGTGCATACAGCCGACTGTCCAAGCGTGTAGCCAATTCCAAGGACCAGTTTATAATTGGAGATTCCTCTTCTAACTCTACATGAGGAATTTAAACAGCACGTTTATTTCACACCCATGCAATCAAGCACAATTCAGTGGAGGAGAGAACCTGTTCTCTAGATGTTAATAGGTCCGTGTGTAATTTACTAATAAACACCTAAATAAACTTGCCAATCAAAATGTAAATCTTTGGAATAATGGAAACAACTTGTGGCTCTAGAAGAATCTACTCAAGTTTTAAATTGTTTACAACTTATTTTGTAAAAATGTTTAATGTGAAAATATACTCCATCTAGAATAGGAAGTAGAAAACCAGTTTAAAAACTTTTATACCTTTATTCGTGCACTCTATCACAGTTAAGAGCTGTGAATGAGCATTTCCCCCAGTTTTACTGAAATACAATTAACAGAATGAGCATTTTTAACAGCAAATACAACACTCTTCATAAGGACTTTACGTTTTTATTTAATATAAAAATAAAACAAGTTGACCATAAACTAAAGGACTCCAAACCTTACAAAACAAAGCAGAAAGTTTACTGAAATGGATGAAAGGTAACTTATACTCAATTGCATGCTTACCTTTTTGAACATCTCTGTCAAGCACCTCATCAAATAATTTTTCTTGGACTGTTGGAGGCAAGTCTTCAATATCTACAAAGAAAGAGACTTAAAAGCTCTTTTTACACCTCATATCAACTCACCATGATATACACTTTTAATATGTGACTTTATGTCACTTCAATAAAGATAAAAGGAAAAAACCAACAAGGCTATCTGATATTCAAGTTAAAACGATAATACTAATTACACGCAAACTTTTGTCTGTTCTCTTCTCCCCACACTCTCAACCTCTGTTCAGGTCTGTTATTTTCAGACTTTAGAATCTTCTTATAAAAGTTAATGAGCCATTAATTTTGGCACACAGATCTCTGTCATTTTCCTCAAATTCTCTATGCTCTATTCAATTTACTAATTAAGCAGAGTAAAACCCATTACCCTTAAAAAATTGTTTTTTAATGTTTTTAAGCTATTTTCAATTCAAAATAAAAATCTCATCATCACTTAGGATAAAGTTTAAATATATGAAGAATGCAATTTAAATGAAATTTCTATGATTTCAAAAGGCTTAGTTATTGTCTCCTACTATTTGTAAATGCTCCTGTTCACATCTGAATATGAAAGCTCAAAACACACAGAACCAAGACGGAAGATTTACTTTAGAAACTTTCGGTGTTTGGAGCATTTATTCAATGCCAACTGACAAAAACCATCCTGGAAGACACACTTCCGATTATCACTAGATTGATAAGTGAAAAGTCACTTCACAAATACAGAAATTAATGTAATGAGTAAAGAAAGTAATGATACTGTCAAAAGAATGCCAGTATCTTTGATTCAAATAACTTGATTCTACCCATCAAAAGCCCATGTTCTAATGCTACCTCCTAATACCAGGTAACCAACAGCTACCTAATTTCAAAATAATAGGCATAAAAAGAGAAAAAAAAGTAGACTGATACTAGTTTTAAATAAAACCAAGGAGAAAAATAAGTGGGTAAAACAGACTTTTTAAAATTACCTGAGGCCCATAAAGAAGTTAGTTATTATCAACGAATGGGATTATATGAAACTGAAAAGCTTCTGCAGAGCAAAAGAAACTACTGACAAAATAATGAGGCAACCAACTGAATGGGAGAAGATTTTTGCAAACAGTGCCTCTGATAAGGGTCTAATATCCAAAATATACAAGGAACTCATGAAACTCAACAACAAAAAAACAAACAACCCAATTGAAAAATGGACAGAGGACCTGAAGAGACATTTCTCCAAATAGGACATACAAATGGCAAACAGACATATGAAAAAATGCTCAACATCGCTAATCATCAGAGAAATGCAAATGAAAACCACAATGAGATATCACCTCACCCCAGTCAGATTGGCTTTCATCAATAAGACAAATAGTAACAAGTGTTGGAGAGGCTGTGGAGAAAAAGGAACCTTCATACACTGTTGGTGGGAATGCAGACTGGTGCAGCCGCTATGGAAGGCAGTGTGGAGGTTCCTCAAGAAATTACAAATAGAATTACCATACGACCCAGCAATCGCTCTCCTGGGTATCTACCCAAAAAATTTGAAAACATTTCTCTATAGAGACACGTGTACTCCAATGTTCATTGCAGCTTTGTTTACGGTGGCCAAGACATGGAAACAACTAAAATATCCTTTGATAGATGAATGGATAAAGAAGTTGTGGTACATATACACAATGGAATACTATTCGGCGTTAAGGAAAGATGATATAGGAGCATTTGTGACAACATGGATGGATCTCGAGAGAATAATGCTAAGTGAAATAAGTCAGACAGAAAAAGCAGAGAACCCTATGATTTCACTGATATGTGGTATATAAACCAAAAACAACAAAGGAACAAGACAAACAAATGAGAAAGAAAAACTCATAGACACAGACAATAATTTAGTGGTTACCAGAGGGTAAGGGGAGTGGGGGGTGGGAGATGAGGGTAAAGGGGATCAAATATATGGTGATGAAAGGAGAACTGACTCTGGGTGGTGAACACACAATGGGATTTATAGACGATGTAATACAGAATTGTACACCTGAAATCTATGTAAATTTACTAACAATTGTCACCCCAATAAATTTAATAATAAAAAAAAAAGAAGTTAGTTATTATCAGCTGCTGTCTCCTCCCAGACCTAACATGAGTCTATGAGTAGCTCTTACACTGGTCACTTCCAGTATAAACGGGGTAGTCAAGTAATTTAAGATGATACTAACTATACAATAGCTAAGTTATCTGCTTTCTAAGAGACACATGTTCACTCAGACATAAAAAAATAACGAGGACAAAGTGGAAATTTGGAGTTACCTGCTGGCAATGTGAATGTCACAAGGTCAGTTAGGAAATAGCAAGCAAAGTCCCCCTTTCTCTGATGAAGAGAGGCCGCCACCTCTCGCCGGATCTGCTCTGTCAGCTCAGGACACACCATGGCTGGAATACACTTTGCTGCTTGCTGAGACACCTTAAATACAAAAGAAACTCCTCTGCATCTCATTTACCATCAACAGAAGCGCAAAACAGCAGTATTGAAAAGACACTGCCCAAATCTCCCAGTAGTCAAGGTGGTTTGTTTTTTTTTTTTCTTTAAACATGTGGGGTATTGGGTATTTCCTCACCAGTGGAAGTACATATCAGCACAACTTTCCAGGAAAACAGCCATAAAAATGCTTTATCCTCTGCCTTGGTAATTCTTCTTCTTAGGACTTTATCCCAAGGAAATATACAAAGATACAGGTAAAAATTTATATAAAATGGTGTTCTTCACAAAGGTTCCTCACAGGAGGGGGAGGGAGGAAAGAAAACAACCTAAATAAGATTAACAACCATCACGCCCCCAAGAAAAACAAATTCTTAAAAAATAGGGAATTCCAGCTCATGGAGAAAGACCAAAGTACAAAGACTATTCTCTTGCTCTGTTAAGAAATTTCAAGTACCTTGACTTGGAATAAAGAAAACAAGATAGTTTTAGAGGGTCAGTTCCCACTGACCTCAAATCCCTCCCCATTTCTTATAACTCTTGAGTTTTTAAAAAGCATTGGGCTTCTCCAGGTGTAAACAGACAACAAACCTTCAAAGCACTGCCCCTTAGGAATGAAACAGGTGCGCTGCAGTAGGGTGACTACCACAGAGAACCTCCAGGTAAAGAGAGGGCTACAAGTTTCCTCTCCTTTTTAAATGATAAATAGCAACAACTGATACAAAGGTAGTATTTTACATTTACAGGGAGCTCAAGAAATGTGCGTTCAGGGAATTCTGAAATCAAAGATGATTATCTTCTGCAGAGGAAAGGAAAGGGGTCTGGTGTGAACCCTGAGGGAGTCAGGGAGCTCAGTTCTGGGTTCAGCCATTGTCCTAGGCCACCTTCCCAAACAGAGGCTTACAGTCTTAAGTGGGGTTTGGAGCAACACATCTTTCAATAAGCCACTCAAAGAGTAAGTTTTACGGATAATGTCACCTGCATAGTATCTGTGGACAACTTATTTGGAATGGCTATGATGGTAAGTAAACAGTTTCCAAACTGTGCCTGCCCAACACAACCATCAGACATGCTATTCTGGAAACTCCCACGTGAAAGCACAGGATTACCCGTGACAGGGAAATTCTCACTAGGTCTTAACTCCGCGAAGCCCATCTTCAAGCGACACTCCAATTATAGCAAACCAAGTATTAAATCTTTTCAGAATATAACTATTTCTCACCAGTGTTAAAATGGATCCCAAAAGTAAATTCAAAATTAGCTCATTCCAACCTGTGAACCCTCAACCCCTCTCCAAAAACTGGGAAGATTTTTCCAAAAACCACTTGGACTGAAGCCTGAATATTGCAAACAGAAACCTTCCAGCTGGTGAATGGCCTCCCAGCACAACCCCTTCCGCCAGCATCCTCACAAGCACGACATGTCCCTGGAGCCTGCCTCTCACCACCCAGCCTATTCGACTTTATGATTCTCAACCACCTCCATAGGCTAGTAGTTCTTAACTTAGGGCCAGGACCTTGGGAAGGGACCATGAACCTGAATAGCAATTCTATTTAAATTTAAATCCTTCATTTTTACTCACCTTCTGCCTATATTTAAAATCCATTTTCCTACAGATCACAAATTTAATATTTGGATAATGATATCACAATATGCAGTTGACCCTTGACCATGGCTTTGAACTAATGGGTGGGTCCACTTATATGAGGATTTTTTCAATAAAAACTCTACATGTATTCTCTCTTCCCTATTATTTTCTTAGCATTTTATTTTCTCCAGCTTACTTTAAGAATACAGTACACAATACATGCAGCATACAAAATATGTGTTAATCGACTGTTATCGGTAAAGGCTATTAGTAGTTAAGTTTTGGGGGAGTCAAAAGTTAAGTTTGAGGGGTGTCAGTGCCCCTAACCCCCATGTTGTTCAAGGATGAACTATAACTGACATCCTTTGCAATCCTATTTATTTTCATTTTACGCGTTTAAAAACAGTATTTTGAAAAGCAGTCGAGTCCATTGGTTCCACCAGACTACCAACAGGGTGTATGACCTAAACCCCAATTAAAACCTCTGCTCTAGATACACGTCCCCAAAAGCTGTTGTTCTCATCCCCGAAGCACTGGGCTCTGTCTCTCTCTGCAGACACGTCCCTTAGTCCAGGCTCTCTCCCCCCGCCCCTGAGGCGCTCTCCGATTCTGTCCCTTGTAGTCCCTAGCTTCGTTGAGCTAGGTACTCCATCACCAATTTTGTTCTTTACCTGAACGACACCCCCTTTCGCCTCTCCCATGTTGTACCTGGGTTGGGCCATGCATCCCACAGAATATGGCAAAAGTGATGGCATGTCACTTCCTAAATTAGGTCACATACACCTGCCGCTTCCATTTGGGTCACTCGCTTGCACCCTCCTCTGGGGTCACCTGCTCTAGGTGAAACCCGCTGCCACCTCACGAGCAGCCCTATGCAAGGCCCACATGATAAGGCTCTGGAGCCTCCTGCCAGCAGTCACGTGAGTGCACTCGGAACCAGACCTCCGGCCCCAGTCAAGTCTTCTGACCACTGCAACCTCCTGACCCCTTAAGCCAAAACCACTCCACTGGCTGCTCTCGGATTCCTCGCCCTCAGAAACCGTGTGAGGTTAACAAGAGTTTGTTGTCTGAAGCGGCCGGGTTTTGAGGTGCTTTGTTACACAGCAATAAATAATAAACACACTGGGGTTCTGCTGCTTTCCCACTGGCGTCCCCAGACTGCTCTTAGGCTGGTGACGTAGGCCAGCCCCTCCAGGCCCTTTCCAGTCCCCTGCCAGCCCCAGGGGAACCTGTGAGTCCCCCCCAGGCTGGAGCCTTCACTCACAGCTGCCTTCTCTATCCTGTGTCCTGCCACTATCAGCAACTGGAACTCCACACGCCAGCCCTTCCAACAGCCAACACAACTGGGCAGCACAGCACACGCGGAGCCAGCCCTCAGACACTACACAAACCTCTTCTAACTGTTCCGTCCCGTTCCAGAACTCAGCTCCCTCGAGATACACTGGTGCTTCTCCGACAGTCCCCTTCTGCCTTACGCTCACTCAGTACGCCTGCCGTTTTCATCATGGCCCCACTCAAGCCTCCCGTTCCTCTATCAGGTACCCCGGCTTCACTGGCATCTTACAAGCTGAACACAATGACTAGCCACCTTCGTCACGCTTTCCTCTCACCTTCACATTTCTTAATCCCCCACACGCTTTGTACATAATGGTTCCCAAATATTGGCACATTTGAATAAACAAACATGCATAAGCACACAGAAAATGTACACTGACAACATCTGAATCCACAAATGAGCTGGCACTCTGTATTACCCTATTTCTCTTATTAAAAAAATAACCTGGATAATACAGTTGCACCCTGAAGCATTCCTCTGCAGCCCGTCGTTATCTAAGCCAGAAACCTCAGAAGGGGCTGGATCCCCACGTCATCACTCCCCCACCCAACCTACCCACTTAACCCTGACTCCACGACCTACATACTCTCTCAGCCAGCCCACTTCTCTCCATTCCCACGGCCACTGCCGTTCAGCCCGAGTGCCTGCCATCGTCACGCAGTAACCCTCCTAACCAATGCGCAGCAGCCAGAACACAAGCTGACTTGTCATTCCTGTTCTCTACCTGACACTCTTCAAAACCTTTTCTGCCCTCAGAATAACCTTCGAAATCCCTGGTCTAGAAGATCCTTTATACCCATCCCCTGCTTCTCTCATGCTCCCGCTCCCTCAGCACAAATGCCACCACGCTGGCCTCTGAATAAACGAGTTCCTCAGCTGCTTCCTCTCCTCCACCCAGTTCAGGAGACTAACTCCCACTCCTTCTTCAGATCTGAGCTCAAACGTTAGCTGCTCTAGGTCGGAAGGCAGACACCTCAAAACACTTTCCCACGTACTCCCACCAGCACCTGCCACTTCCATCTAAGACAGCACTGGCTGTGCAGAAATACCTGTCTATTTCCCTACTTTTCTGGAGACTCACTGAAGGAGGAGCCAACGTCTTCACAATCATGTCCCCTTTTTAGGACAGGCCTGGCACACAGGAGGTACTCAATAAATATTTATTAGTGGAATGAATGAATGAATGAATGATACATCAGTTGTTTTAAGTCAACATGATTCAAATACTGTGGCAAAATGTCCTGTTTTAGAAGCATACATACCCTTAAGAATTATATACTGCTGACATCTCTTAAGTTGAACATACTTTTCAAAAGGGGAGAGAAGAATCTAAAACATTCAAGAAGTGTTTGGAGAAACATTACACCACCAAAAACGAAAAGTACAGAACACATTTCCCCTTCCGCCGCCGGCCGCACTCACCTCCGTGAGCAGGATCGCTAGCATGTCCTGCCTCTGGAAGCGTATGGCCAGGTGGACGAGCGTATAGCCGACATCAAAAGCTGAGGGACGGTTCAGCAAGCGCACTTCATCGGCAGTCAGCTGGCGTGCGATGTCCCCTCCTGATGACTTGTATGCTTCTATAGCAGCTAAATCACCTTCTACAACCCCTAAAACAAGCAGCCAGACAGGAAAGAGTTTCATTCTGTTTTTCTTCACAAAGCATAAACCTATAGCATTCACGCTAAACTCTTAAGTGTTTCTCTGGGCTTCCTGGATCCTGGGACACCAGTTAAATGTCCTAAATATAAGGAAAATGTGTGGATTGCCCTCCCTTGAACTTCTTTCCAGAACTAGAACTGCCTAGTTAGGCACTTACCTTCACATCAGCGCTGGCTCCATGCTCTGTGGGGTTCAGAGGAACCACGGGAATATGTTAATGAGACCAGTCGTCAGCCATCTAGTCTGACAAACCAGACTTCATAGAACACACTGAGCTCCCGCTCTGGTCCTGTCTGTGCAGAAACCAAGGGGACTGGGGTGTTTCCCGTCAGTGCTGGGCCGCCTTAACCCTTTAACACCCGTGTCTGAAGCTGAATCAAAACAAATTCTGAGCCTTCCAGACTGCGTAGAGCTTTGAAACAATTTAGAGCAATTAAAACCATTTTCATTGTAAGTAAAAAGCAATGTTTCAACTTCACAATTTCTCACAGCCAAGTCTTCCTTTACCCATTAAGAATTATTAATACAAAAAATAAAAAGAAAAAGAATTATTAATACAGTAAAACTTGAACCAGATGATTTTTGAACAAAAATGTGCTACAAAAACATTACAAACCGTTGAGAGCAGAGAGATAAAAAAACAAGTATCACCTTTCCCAAATCCATAAAGAAGTTTCCATTCCCACTGAACCATGTTATAAATCAACACAAATTAACGTTAAGACAATAATCCTACTTACTAAGCAGTATACTACTTCTATGGATAATCACTAACCTTGGCAAAAAATGAAGGTGTTAACTTCAAATGTACAAATAGTGTTTAAAAAAAAAAACCAAGACAGTAGGACCAAATAATTGTGTTTCCTATGTTAACATCAGGAAAAGTGTGTTGGGTAAAATGCTAACTAAAAATATTCTTAGTGTATTTTTTAAAAAGCATTTTTAACTGTTATCTTGAATTAGGAATTAAATAAGTAACAGCTATTCCTTAGAGTATAAGAGATGGCTACAATGCCACATTTCCCCCCCGTTATTAAAAATACCAGCTTTAAAATGATCATTCAAATTCCCACATTCAAGGAATGCCTGTGACCACAGAGCACTACAACGGGCAATGGGAGAAACACAAAGACAGTAAAGAGATGACCCCTAAACTCAAACAGGTTTTCAGCACATTTGTGAGCCATAAAAGGCCAGCTTCAAACGTTTTCGAACTCTGATATCAAAGATACCAGAGTCTAGAAATCTAGATTCTCTCCCCAACAGTGATCCCTGCCCCAGCCACATACATTTTTCGGGTTAAGAATCCATATCAAATGAGAATGCCTCCTTAAAGGCATTTTTATTTTCACAGCAGTGTATGTAGATTCACACACTCGATATGAACGCCTAACTCCAGCTGGAACCCCCACCTCCAATACATTAAGGGCTCAAACACCCTTATGGGGCAGAGTCTCCTGGAGAAGTCATCAGGGCTAAACCATAACTTAGTTCAGGAGACGAGGATGGTGCATCTTCTCAAAAGGGCAAGCCTTAAGAACAGACCCAGAAAGTACTAGTCGAAATCAAAACAAATCTGTGGTTAAAGAGCCAAGTACAAAAGAACTCTAAAACACCTGCTTAACCTGTTTTAATGCACAGATGAGAGTCTGGTAGGCCTCCTAACTTTGTGAATAACTTAATTAGGTTGTTTTTGTTTTAAGAACTGAACATGCCCCCCTCTGCTTCCTTTTGAATATGTAGTGTTTCCTCATCAAGGCAACTACTGTTCCCTTCAATCCTACCAAAGCTCTATTTCCAGTGTGTGCAGTGTCGCTGCACCTTTTACAGTTTTTACCTTTAACCTGAATATATATGTATAGATAATTTCCTTGTATGTCATAAGAAACGTCCCAAGCCCTTCCAAAAGCAACCCAAGAACCAAAAAGATCTGATCAATTTACACACACGTACGAGATATTTTTATTTCCAAAGACAAGATGAGGTCATCTGAAACTAAACACTAACTGATTTCATTCTCCTGGATGGAGGAAGGGGACACCATCTTCATTATTTTTAGCTAACTCTCCATTTAGCTAACGTCTGAAAGAACCTCATCTTACAAATTCTTGTGTAAGAATTCATTTCCTCTCTAATGTTTCTAGGGATTTCTGTAACTAGAAACTAATTAGCACAGTGAGGAGTACAGATCAAACAGCACAACAAAGTTAGCAAGCTGTGCTCTAGAAGTAAGATTTACAATGTCACCCAGTCTGCCTTCAAATAAAGTGATTTTTTAAAAAAATTTAAACAAAACTTCAAATGGTAAATTGCATGAATTATAGTGAATTATAACTCAGTAAAGCTGATCCACACATGCGCACACACACAGAACTTCTATTTGGCCTGATCCTAAACACCACAGACAATGAATTCACCCCACACACACCCCCACCCCATGTTCTGCATTAAACTGCAGTCAGGGTCTGCGGCCCACTTCCGAGTATGGAGTAAATACAGGAGGGCAGCTAATGAAGGTGAACGGTGTAGAGACTCTGTTCTCTAGTCTTTACAGCATGAAATTCTCCAAACTCTCCAGAAATGAAAAGACACAAATTTAAGTACAGGCACAAATTTAAGTACATTACTTTTAAAAGTAATATTTAAAAGAAAAGTATTTTACTATCTAATGTTTGGGGAACACATAATTCCATTCTTTTCATTAACCATAATTAAGAGCTCACAGTTTCTGTTACTGGTGAGTTTTCAGCTACAAAGATGAGTGAATTTATTACAAATCAAATTTTATGAGGATTATCACTGAACTGTCCAAATTTTTGGTATATCCTTATTACATATTGCTCGAGGAGAGCTACTGATTAACATTTAGACAGTTTTTTGGTAGAAGGATTTCTGTTGCACACACAATGTGTAAAAGGATTTGGCCCATACTCAGATAATTTCAAGTTTTAGTGACCACATGTTTTCTACTTAGGCGGGGGGAAGCATCAGATTATATGCAAACCAACTGAAAAAATACCTCTGAGTTCTTCACATAACATTGCATTTTTACCACCTTTTAAGATTAGGAAATATAGGAAAGTAACAAGATGGTAGAAAAGTTGGTGGGCAACAAATGGCAGCAAATAAAAGTAGCTGGTAAAATCTCAATATGATAGACCAGGAAAAAAGAGCAAAGTTCCAGCAGAAGAGAAAGAGGTGATGTACACGTGCTTTCCAGATTACTGGCTTCTCCCAATGCCTAAGAGAAACAGAAGCATCTTCCTCTTGACAAATGTCTATTACACGATCCACTCCTCCCTCATTCATGCTATGGAGGCGAGTAAGAGGACAGCTGAAGGCACTGCGATGGTTAACTTTATAAAACTAACCTGAAGTGTCATCACACATTCAAAACCGACTGACTGAAATACACAACTAGCTAAGCAGTGGTGCATTAATTACAGATAAAGAAAAGTGTTAATATACTTTTAAAAACATGAACACCTAAAAATAAGTGAAAGCTACAATATTATATATTACAAATTACAAACTCGTATTGAGAAAAAAAAAGTACATATATACTGTTTCGTAAGCTGGGCCAGAAGTAGAATTTAACATATTTGGAAGCCACAGGTCACATCACACTGGGGACTTCACAGCTACTATGGAACTCCGTTGGTTAGAATATGGAGCTGGCTTAAAGATGTTTAGAAAACAGACTTATTTTTTTCCCCCATATATGGCACAGTTTTCAAAGTTTTGCCTCATTTTTCTTTTATGACATAAAATCATAATGGTAACTAACTTTGAAAAGAATGCCAAATGGTAAAAAAAAAGCCAGGACTTACCTGAGCCCACCTGGGCCAGCTCAACACTACCCTGGAGTTCTATGGTAGCTGTGACATCACAGCATGCTTTATGCTGGGGGGTGAGGGTGGACTGGGAGGCAGCTCGCACAATTTCAGGAGCCCTTAAAGAGAAAAGTTAGTTTTAAGTGGTAATGTTCAGAATGCCGTTTACCGTGGTCAGCAGAAAGATGCAGCTGTGGCTGGCTACAACATCTGGGCAGTTTCTCCCTCTACCCAGAGTTTAATTCATTTAACTGGTCTTGCATATTAAAAGGCAACTCTACCACCCAAGAATCCCTTTTCTTTACACTCCTAGCCATCTGGCTACAGTTTAATCACAAACTTGCTTCAGATATTCACAGCAATCTCTTTCAATACTCAACCATGAGCTGCTTTTTAAATAAAATGACTCAGTATTTTTAAGTGTATCTTCAAGCAGGCATAAGCTCCATGGCAATCTCAAAAATAGTTTGAGCAGGCAGACCAAACAAATCACTGTTAGATGGATTTTTCACATAGTAACCAATGGCAACAAGTTAAAAATCTACCATTTCTATTCCTAGACGAGTACTATAGAGCAATGACCTTTTCAAAAAGCCAAGAAAGATGGAAATTCCAATTGGAAATTAATCCTTAAATGTAATCTAATCTATACTGTACCAAGATGAGTTCCTATGCAATTTATTCAATAAATTCACTCCATTATGAAAAACATCCGCTACAGAAAAATAAGATTCAATGAAGGGAAGTCAAAATAGCCTCTAATTAAGTCCTTCTACTACTGATCATGGCAAACCGTGCCAAACAGAGCTTATGCTTTGGAAATCTTACCTCCTTTCATCTTTGATCAGACTCTTAACAACCCAACTGCTGTGGAAATACAAATTCCAAAGCCATGAAAAGAATGTCTGAATTGACAGGTACCTTCATAAGAAAGCTCTTCCCACGCAGGAAGAATTGCTAGGGAAAGCATGATGCAAGGATTTACAGGAGCGTGTCACAAAGTTGTCTTTGGAAAGGTGATCAGAGATGAGGACCAATGTTAACGGGTTAAAGGAGATGAATGGAGTTCAAAGTTACAAAGGTCACTTAAAATATCACCAAGAGTCAACTGAGGGGGCTATTATGGTTCTTAAAAACCTAGGGTTCTAGTTGTATAATGTGTGTGTGTGTGTGCGTGTGTGTGTCTTTACATACACACACACGCGCGCGCACACACACACACACGCCAAAACCAAAAGTTTTTCTGACCTCATAAAAATTTCTTCTGCTACAATTCCAAGTTATCCTGGCTCAATTTGAAACCAAACTTTAGATGTTTAGAATTATAATTTTTAAGTAGTCCTGGAGGAATAATAGTCTAGCCCAGTCTCTTTTCCAAGTAAGAAAGAAAACTAGAGGGTAAATGAACAAAATACTCTAATAGAATTAAGACAAAGAATCATCAAATCCAAAGAGAGGTTTTAAAGTTACTTAGTCCATCTTGATTTGAGGTCCCCAGGTATAAGCACAAAACAAGAGAGTCCCTGTAATTTCCACTGTAAGAGGAAATAAACTCAGGGCCCCACAAGTATCCAAATAAGCTGAGTGGTAGCTTTTCCCCAAAAAGTTTCAGGTCCATACGTCTAACAACTGACCTTCATCGCCTATGTTGGGAAAATGATACTGCAAACCAACCCAAGTGCCCCCCAAAAACCTGGATCTCCTCCTTAATCCCTCCCCCCTAGCCCCAACATCAATTCTTCCAAGTTATGGCGGTCCTACCTTTGAAGTCTCTCTCATGTCCACCCCCCTCACCCCATCTCCATCGCCTCCCCAGGTCAAGACTGGACTCTCTCACCTGGATTGCTGTAATTTCCTCCCAGATGGTTGGCTTGCTTTCACTGCTGCCCCCTCCCAAACCAGTCTCCAGAGTGATCGTCCTAAACCACAAATCTGACTGAGGCAGTCTCCTTCCAAAGGTTTCCACTGCCCACATGGTGAAAGGCAGGCTCCCTACCCATAGTGACAGGCCAGCGAAGGTCTATCGGTCCCCTGCAGCTGTCTGTCAGCTCCCATTCTACACTCCAACCCTGCTGACTCCTGTCAGTGTATTGGACAGGCTGTGTTCTCTGCACTCTGGGATCTTAACACAAGAATTCCCTCAGACACAAACTTTTCCCTCCTCCCTAAGGGTTTGGCTTAGACGTTACTTTTCCCTGAAACCCCTCTTCACAGTGCTTAGGAGCACAATCAATGAATAGCTGAATACAGTATAAATGGATGGACAAATGAACAAACAAGGAAAAGGCAAAAGCTAAGAATTTTGAAAAGCAATGGGAGGGTGGAGCAGAAGGGACATATGCCTTGCTTTTCAAATGTCTGATAAAGTAAATAGTTAAAGCACAAAACATGAGAGTCCCTGTAACTCGCTGCTGTAAGAGAAGGTCCCACAGCTTCAGTGAACTCCTGACCCCACAAGTACCCAAATAAGCTGTGTGGTATATTTTAATGTGTGATACTGATGTTAAAAATAAATGATATAAAGAGCCTCAAAACAAATGATGAAAAATCATTTTGTATATAATAGAACCACCCAAATCAATGGGGAAAGAATTTGTTTAATAAATTATATTAAATTTTTTAGAAAAATAATTTAATCCTTAGTACAATCCAAAAAACTGTAAGACAATAAAAATAAAACGTTATTAGTATGGCTCTCTTCAAAGAGGGAAAGAAAATGGCCAACAAGCATAACTAGTACATATTTTTAATACAGCTATTAGTTATGTTTATATAGACTTCATATAACTTGATAAAAATCACACAGAAATGGAGATGAATCAACAATTCACAGAAACAAATACAAATGACTAATTAAATGAGACAACCCACCTCCCTTGAAAACAAACACCAGCGAGACACAGCCACAAGTACTCTCTTATAGTGATGCTGGTCCAGCCCTTCAGACAACAATTTACCAATATGCATAAGGGACCTTTAACACATTTACATCCTTTAACCTTTTAATAATCCCATTTCTGGAAACCTAAGAAAATCGTTAGAAATGCTGACAATTTTGGTCATCAATACTCTATCAGAATGAAACATTTTCAAGTAACCCAAAAGGCTAACAATGGATAGGTTAACTTAAAGTATAGCAACTCAATGTCATACTACACATTCATTTTCAAAAGATGAAAACATTTTAATTCAAAATGTAAAGTTCAACAAAAAATATACAATTTCAGTTACATAAAAATAAATATGAAAAAACTGAAAATCCACCAAGATGGCATTTCCACTAGACAGTGACACTATAAACTAGTTTTATTTTTTTCTTAGCATTTCCTATCTCTGAAATATTTTACAATGAGTATGCTCCGCTTCTATTATTTAAAAATGAACTAAACTTTCATACATCCTTACAGGAAGTCAGTGCATAATGTTTAAATTTGACTAAATAAGAAATAATGCTATGTCCATCAACAGATGAATGGATAAACAAAATGTGGTACATACATATGTAGGGGAGGGGAAATTTTCCTGTCTTCCCTCTTAGTTCTTCTGGCTGGTCTAATAACCAAATTGACATAAGGCAGATTAACAGGAGAAAATAACCGAATGCAATTCCGTGTGTACATGCAGGAGCAACTCTGTAAGAATATGGGACGGGAGGACAACTCAGGCAGGTACAGCCATCTAAGCTAAGGAGAATGGGGGTTGTGGTTTGGGGCTGCAAAGGGGGGAAGGCAATTTACATGGAGATGGAAAACCAAATGTTTGGTAATCAAATGTTTGCGGGGACATCTTTTCAAATTCAACAGAGGACTTCATCAAAAGGGCCTTGCTCGGCTCTTCCCTCTCTACACAGCCTGGTTCATGGTAAACTATAGTCACAGGAGGACAGCTCCCTTCCTAGAACGGGCCCTCTAGGTAGACTCTTTCAGGCAGTCAGGGGAAGATCAAAGGTTTTTCCTGAGTCTTTTGTTTATTAAAAATAACCAGCTTAAAATAAACATCAAAAAAAAGGCATATTTTGAGGTGGGAAACTCTGCTCCCTCTCATATACAATGGAATGTTATTCAGTCTTCAAAAGGGAATTCTGACACACACTACAATAGGGATGAACCTGGAAGACATGACACAAAATGTCACAAAAGGACAAATACTGTATGATTCCACTTACACGAGTCATATAGAATGGGGGTCGTCAGGGGCTAGGGAAGGGAGAATGGGGAGTTAGTGTCAATGGATACAGAGTTTGTTACATTGTATCCATGTTACAATGGATACAGAACTTTTGCCAGATGAAAAAGTTCTGGAGATGAGTGGTGGTGACAGTAGCACGACACTGTGAATATACTTAATACCACTGCTCTATGCACTTAAAAACGGTTAAGATGGCAAATTCTGTTACGTATACTTTACCACAATTAAATTTTTAAAAAAGATACAAGGACATTATTCAGAAGTATTCGAAATGCTGTTCAACTATCACCTATGTAGTATTCCTCTCCCCATAAAAAGATAAATGTTTCAATTTTATGTGATCGTATCCAAATTAAGGACCATTCTGTAAAACAGATGGCCTGGACTCTGAAAACGTTAATGTCATCAAAGAGTAAATTAAAAACAAAAAACCCACCTGAGGCACTGTTTAGATCAGAGGAGACTAAAGAGATAACACAGCTACATAACAGGTACCGTATAATCCTGATTGAATGGGGTTGGAGCAATAGCTGCCCTGTTTCCCTGAAAACAAGACCCAGCCGGACTATCAGCTCTAATGTGCCTTTTGGAGCAAAAAGTAATAGAAGGCCTAGTATATTATATTTATTATATTATATTATACCCAGTCTTATAGTAAAATAAGACCGTGTCTTATATTAATTTTTGCTCCAAAAGACGCATGAGAGCTCACGGTCCGGCTAGGTCTTGTTTGCGGGGAAACACGGTATTAGCAAAGCTATTGGTGAAAATGAGTATGGACTTCGAATATCAAATTTTTCTGCATAATGGGCCGGCCCGGTGGCTCAGGCGGTTGGAGCTCTGTGCTCCTAACTCCGAAGGCTGCCAGTTCGATTCCCACATGGGCCAGTGGGCTCTCAACCACAAGGTTGTCAGTTCAACTCCTCGAGTCCCGCAAGGGATGGTGGGCTGCGCCCCCTGCAATCTAGCAACGGCAACTGGAGCTGAGCTGCTCCCTCCACAACTAAGACTGAAAGGACAACAACTTGACTTGGAAAAAAGTCCTGGAAGTATACACTGTTCACCCAATAGAGTCCTGTTCCCCTTCCCCAATAAAAAAAAAAAAAATCTTTAAAGAAATTTTTTTTCCTGGATAATCATATTGTATGCTTACACAGAGAAAATGTCTGTCTTTAGGACCTACATTGCTGAAATACTTAGAAGCAAAATGTCATGACATCTGCAGCTAACTCTCAAATGGTTCAGGAAAAACATACACGGAAAGACAGAGACAAACAGACAGAGAGAGGGAGCGAGCACATGTGACAAAGTACTAACAATTAATGTAAAATCCAGGTCAACGGCATGTAGTGTTTGATGTATTATACCTGTAACTTTTCTACAGGCTTTGAAATTTCTCAGAATAAAAGGATGGAGAAAAAAGTGGTTGTCTCTACGTAGGACTGGAGGTAGAGAAAAGAAAAAAAAATACTGCTTTTCTTTATTAACTCTTCTATCTATACTGCTTGATTTTTGAGTCATGTGCATAGTTTAATAAATACTTAAAATCAGTTATTTTCTAGTAAACAGTAAAGTCCTCTGGAGTCTAAACATCTTTTTATGTTTAAACCATGCATTTGGATTTCATAATTCAATGTGTTCATTTAATATAGTGCTTTTAAAAAATGAAAGCCTTTACTAAACCAATGATACATATACTCAACTGTTAGTATCATATCATCAGAATCACCAGGCAGATTCCCTTTCTCAGCATAAGGAGGTACATTATTAGTTGGCAGGCCTGTGTGATCCATCACTTATTTCTAAAAGCCAGGCATGACGTCTCCGACAGAAGAAAGGCAACCACACTGGAATTCCATTTCTGCCACTGCCATCCATTTGCCAACACATTCCTTCCTGGAAGCTTCTATTTTATCCCAGGTGTCAGGAAGCACTTTCAAAAGCCAGACTGAACTGACTAGGGGAAAGAAAATGTATGTGCATTCCCTACATTAGAGTCTTTGATATTGCTGAGAATGATCACAATTCATTTAAAAGTCATCACATAAAATGTTACCTTATATCGAGTTCCAAAATCACAAGAAGAAATCCTTAGAAACCAAAAACTATCTGGATAGTCCATTCACGGTGCTAAAAATAATTCTATTACCTGTAATATCAACTACCTTGGACAGGAAGGAGAGCCACTAGCAAGAATGTGTACGGAGTGCAAAGACACCAGAGTTTTTATGGCTGCACACACACACACATCCCACAAAACAGGACCACAGTTACCCGGGACATTCAAAAGGCACTGCCGGCATTCTAGCACTCTGCTTTCCTTTTAAGGATGCAATGAGCCAAAGACTTGCTGCGGGAGTCTGCATAGATTTTGGATTCTATTAAAAGCTTTTAATAGAGTATTTTAACTCCAACCATTTTTATTTTTAAAAAGTTATTTAAAAATCTCATGGTTTTAATTGTCTAAGACCCACGACCTTTTTCTCTGGGCTCTGCCTTCATTCATATGTAAAGCAACATATGAAGGAAAAAAGGGCACGGAATCAGAAGCGTATCAGAACACTCAGTCTAGTGTCAATATGAAAATCAAGTTCTTAATCAAACAAAACGGCATCCTGGAATAAATCCAGCACTTAAAAACTAACGACAACTTAAATCTATCAGAACGGTGAACAATTTCATTAGCTTCCTCCCCAAATTCCCAAAGATGACCTCCAAAAACTAAATATTAGAACACAGATCTGTTACTGCACTCCCAACTCAGAAGTGATGATCCCCGCAAAGCAATTCCATAGGGCAAGAAAAGAATTCTAAACATGAGAAACTGACTGTCCAACAGCTGTGGTGTACCAACTTGGAAATAGACAAACAGGAGCAAACAGACCAAATTCATATGTTGCTTTACATATGAATGAAGACAGAGCCCAGACCAAATACTACAGAGATGCCAGACTAAAAATCAAGTTCAAATAATGTGGCCTAACCACGGAATGCTGTGACAGTTATAAGTGACAGATTACTTTGGGACCCAACAATCAACTTCATATAGGCACATTTACCTAGCTGACTTGGAAGAAAGGCAGGACTGAAAATACTACTATTCACAATATAAACATTAATAAAAATTCTAGTAACAGTACTCCTTTCAACCTTATCGAGCAGGAAAAAAACACTGTAATAGTGTGATTTATGTTAAGAAATATATATATATTTGGTCTTCATGCACTGTTTCTGGCACATATCTCCTAAAATCCTTAAATTTCCTACAAGAGCCAAAAGGACGTCTTTTGTTATAATGTTCAGTTTTTTGTTCCCAGTTCCTGAGATGGCTCCAAATAAAGGTGAAATGGGTCTCTTTTGCTATTCATGTAACAGGCCCCTTTCAACCACTTCTGAATTTATGTCAACGAGGTGACATGTGGAAAGCCCCTAAAGATGGAGGCTGGTTGCCAGGGGAACCCACCCTGTGATTAGAGGGCTGAAACTTTCAGTTCCATACCTAACTCCTGGGAGGGGAGAGGGGCTAGAGATCAAATCAATCACCAATGGCCAATGACTTAATCAAACCTGAGTAACTGAACCTCCATAAAAATGTGTAAACTACAAGGTTTGGAGAACTTCCGAGAGCTTCCGGGCTGGTGAACACGTAGAGGTACTGGGAGAGTGGCAGCCAAGACAGGGCATAGAAAAATCCATGCCCCTTCCCTTGCCCTGTGGCTGTTCTCGAGTTAGATGCTTTCATAATAAGCCAGTAATCTAGTAGGTGAAATGTTTTCCTAAGTTCTGTGAGCCATTCTAGCAAATTAATTGAACTCAAGGAGCGGGTTATGGGAACCTAAGATTTATAGCTAGTAGATCAGAGAAGCACGGACTTTCGATTGGTACCTGAAGTGGGGGCAAGGGCGGTGCTGTGGAACCGAGCCCTTAACCTGTGGGATCTGATGCTCTCCAGGGAGTGTCACGATTGAGTTAAACTGTAGGATACCCAGCTGGTGTCTGGAGAATGAGAACTGCTGGTTTAGGAAACTGCCCCTTCCACCACCCCCACCCCCCACACATACATCTGGAGTCCAGTAGCACTGGGAGTGTAGTCTAAGACTACAAGAGACACACAGAAGTGGGGCTATCCTTACAAACACGCCCACCATCTTTGTCCAGGAAAAGACAACAACGTGGCCACGTGACATCAAGCGAGTCGCTCAGCCTCTCTGTGCCTCAATTTCTCTCAACAGAATGACGACTCTAACGACCTCTAGAAACTGGTGACAGTTACATTTTTCTGAATTTCCCAGTCACAGGGCAACTGACAGTTCAGCATAAAAATTCTGGTTTCACGGGGTGATCACTTCGTAAGGTAGACAAATGTTTAATCACTGTGTTGTATACCTGAAACTAACATAATATTGTATGTCAGCTGTAACTGAAAAATAAATTTACAAAATGAACTAAGTTTTTAAATTCCAGTTTCATCGTGCACGTTACACAAGCCTGATTCTTCCTCCCCTACAGCCTCTACACCCACACCCGCCCTCAAACCCCTCCTGTCTTCCTCAGCAGGGTCACTGGACAAGCCAATGCAAGAAACATGCAGCTGTTGTTTAAGACATGAGACAAAATGCCAAATAGGAAGCAATAGGTCCAATGACAATTGAATAAAAACTTTTCAAGTAAAAATTTTATTTGATCTAGGACGTTAAGTATAGTAAACGCACAGAATGACTTTTTTCTTTACATCATATTATTAAATATTCATCAAATTATCAAAGATTCACCAGTGAGGGTAGGAAGATGGAGAAATTAAAGGTAAACAAACCTGACTTCAGACTTGTCATGTCTGTAGACAGCCTGGTGAAAAACTGAGGCCTCTCTATTCTTTCCCATAAGACCCTGTCTTACCTATTTGCTCTGTCTTCCCCTGACAAGGAGAAGTTGAGATGGCTCCCACTGGGTTGAACCTCAGGTAGTCTGCAAGGTGAAGAAGACAACGGAAAGCTAGGAAGACAGTAAAGAATCCAGAAATTCAGGAGAGGAACAGAATAAAGGTCTACATGACCAGATTCCAATTTCCACAAAGATTTATTTGCTGATTGATTTAACAAATATTTGAATGTCTGCTATTTATGAGGCACTACTTTATGTAATAGGGTACAGCTGTGAACAAAACAGACAAAACTTCCTGGCCCTCATGAAGCTTCACAATGTGACTAAGTATATTATTAGAAGGTGACAAGTACTGTGAAGAAAATTAAAGCTGGGGGAGGAGGTACGGGACAAGGCTGAAATTCTAGAAACAGCAGTCAGGGAGGTCTCACCAAGAAGGCAACATTTGAGGAAAGAGCTAAAGGAACTCAATTAGCTCCGTAACCCTCCCGCCTGGAGAAAGCTATCCAGGCAGAGGAAGAGACAAGTAGCAAGGCCTGACGCATATCCACCGGCCAGAGTGACTGGAGGAGGTTGAGCACTCGACAGGTCAGAAGGAAACATTGTATATGAGGAAAGGGGTGCGGGACAGAGAGCACACAGGGCCCAGGACTTGGCCTTTTACTCTGAGGGACACAGGGAATCACTGGAAGCTTCTGAGCAGAGTTTGCAAAGAGCAGCCCCCACGGTTTGCACCAGAGAGAGTGATGAAAAGCAGTCAGATTCCGGATCTATCTGGAAGGCAGAGCCAACGACATCTTCTGACAAAAAGGAATGCGGTATAAGAGAAAAGGGGAAAACCAAGGATGACCTAGGCTTCGCACAGCAAATGGACCGCACTTGCCATCAACTGAGATGGGGAGATTGAGAGAGAATCAACAGATGTGAGGGAGAAACCAGTTCAGTTTTAGCCTCACTGAGTTTGAAGTGAGTGTGTATCACAGACAGTCCCTGACTCGTGATGGGTCGACTTACGAGTCTTTGACCTTACGATGGTGTGAACGTGATACGCATCAGCAGACACCATCCATGGAATTCTGAACTTGGATCTTCCCGAGCTGGCGACATGCGCTATGATGCTCTCCATGATGCTGGCCGGCGACAGTGAGCGGCACGCATGCCCAGTCAGCCGAGCGATCACGACGCACACTACACAGTCCGTGTACTGGGTTGCCAGCATTTGGGGGATTTTGTGTTTTTTCACATCCCAGCATGTCTACAAAAATGCCCACCTGTGTGTCCTGCTTCTAATGAGAAGAGGAGGAAGGCAATTACTGTTGAGATGAACAAGACGCCTGCCCAGCCACGGGCCCAGGTCAGTGTTCTGAGCCTGAGGAAGGCAGGCTAGGCTACGAGGTGCCGCAGTGAGGAGGAGGCAATGCATTTTGACTTACTGGGGTTTCATCGGCGCAGAAGCCCCATCATTAAGTTGAGGAGCATCTGTATTAGATATTCAAGGGCTGATGCTGCGTAGGCAGCTGGGTACAGGAGTCGAAGGTTCAGAAATACAAGAAATTTCCACACAGGTTTAATCTGGGATTCTTATCTGACTCTGTCTTTTCAAGGGATCAACCTGGGTCACAAATTTAAATATATTCTCTTAAAGGGCAACTGACTCACTACAATAGCAGAACGAAAATGGTGAGTTAGGTAATGCTACCCTACTCTCTAGGGATGTTATTATCTATCCGGGTTGTCATCAGCACTGCCATGACCTCCCAGAATATACCTGGCACCAAACTGCAGACATTCCAGAGACAACTGTACATTTAAAATCCACCTCTGCCCTTACCGTCCCGGCTGCCACCCCCAGATTCCACTGTTGCTGAAAGCAGGTTTTGGCACTGCTGTCCCCAACGTCCTCTCACCACCTAAGACAATATGACTTAGGGAAAACTGACACCGAGCAGTCACGTTCAAGATCCCTGCTCAATACTGGGGATTCCGCTCACTTCTGCCTTCTCCCCCACTGAGTCTCCCTCACTCCTACTGTACCAGCTACAAAGCTGGCCTGAGGGTGGCTTCCTTCCAATTTCAAATGGGACAGTCTCACATTTGATACTTCGTATCTACGTTTTACACTCAGTATAGATTTTATACTTAGTGTACATGTTTTGGAGATTTTTTTTTATGTGCTGCCAAAGAGAGTGCTGAGATGATTTTTTTCCATGCCTAACCAATCAGCAAGCCATAACATATCTAATGAAATCTGGAGAACATAAGACAGGAAGAAAAGGAAAGATTAATTTTCAGTACATGCGGGCTTCTGTTAATTAACCCAACACAATGCAAATAAGTTTTAAAAAGTTTTTAACATATTTCCGACAGGAAGACATGATTACTTAATAAAGACAGGGCCATAACCTCTCACACAACTGCTCAGAACCATATTGTGCAGTGATGGGAAGGACAGAAGCCACAAAACCAAGAACCAAACGCAATCCACCTTTGGCCCAAAGAACCTAGAAACTCTGGAGTGGGTGGGAATCGGGCCTTAATGACAAATTCTTTTGTAAATGAAATGACCAAATCCAACATTGGTCCTGCTGGTAGGAGTTTTTGTTCCACTTTTAAAATGAACTCACAGCTATTAGAATTCGAAGAGGTACAAGGAAGGCTGTTCAAAAGAAGAAGGGATAGGTGGGAAGAAAGAAAAGGTGGCAAGCAGGAAGAAGAGAGTAGTCAAAGACAAGAAACAGCAGCCACCAAGACAAAGTACATTGACTGGTCTAACTCGTGTGCTTCGAGGAGAGGAGTTCTTATCCTGAGATCCACTAACTGGAAGAAACAATGAACCTCTGATTCCTAAAGGCTGCTCTGACCCCCAGCAGGTTAAGAATCAGTGCAGTGTAGCTCGTTTCCATTTAGAGACTTCCGTGTACTATACCACCACCCTGCAGTACACGTATGCATAGTGCACTACTGCCTGCAAAAGTGTTCCAAAAGGCATGTAGCTAACTGAAAGACATTCACGCCTAAATACAAAAGGTCACATAATGTAAGATTCCGTTTATATGGAATATCCAGAATAGGTAAATCCACAGAAGCAGAAAGCAGACTGTCAGTTACCAGAGAGGAGGAGGAGAAGAGGATGGGGAGTAACTGATTAAGGGGTACAGGGTTTCCTTTAGGGTGATGAAAATATTTCAGAACTAGATAGAGGTAGTCACAACACTGTGAATGCACTAAATGCCACTGAATCGTTCACTTTCAAAATGGTGAATTCTGTTACATGAATGTGACCTCAATTAAAAAAATAGTAAAACCCTTTTCTATCTCCTATAAAGAAAAAAAGGCAATCAACACCGTAAGTGTCACCCCAATTTGGGGAGGAAAAACAAATGAGATGAAATGGGACAACCCAGACGGCAGAAGACGGCCCAGCGTGTTTTTAGCCCCCGGCCTCAGGACAGACACCAAGTGCCGACCGAGTTTGCTGCTCAGAGGGCTCTCGTGCTGAGACCTTTTTGCCAAGACAAAAACTAAAATAAAAAACTTAGATTTCCTGAAATCTCCTCTTAGGACTTGATGTTCATATAGTTACGTCTTCCAGATTCTTGGGGCTGTATTCAGGGGGATAAACAAAAGAAATGGGGAAAAATATAGATACAACTAAGGCATGTTTAAGGCTTAGCTATTGTTTCACATGACATTTAACTTTAGTCCCTGAAAATTTCCTTTACAAAACTAAATGTCCAGTAAGCAGCACCCCATCCAAATAATATAAATCATCAAATTCAAATAGCTAACTTATTCAAAAACCACAGGAAGAAGAAAATACGGACGCGTCAGATAACTGCGTCTGTGACTTACACCACAAATAACTAACTCATAAGGTCAATGACCAAAGAAGCCCTGCTTTTACAACCTGTCTCTGTCCTTTAACAGCTCTGAGCCAGTAACTGGGTCCAATATGCAGAACTTCCTCAGGGCACTAAAACCGCAAAACACACAAATCATAATTGGACCTAAGAAATCAGTTGGCCTCGTGAAATCGGTTTCATAAAGTTTCCAAGTATGTACTACATGACGTTCATGTTAAATTAACATCAGTATTTTCAAGGTCAATACTATGTTTGTTCGACTTCTTGGAGTCACACATTTTTGTGATATTTTTAACATCTGACTAAAGCTTCTATCATCACAAGATGCTTATACTGTTTACAAACACCCTGAAGCAGCAGCTGGTGTTCCTCAGTCACATCTTGTTACAGTAAATAGAGGAGCACTGTTCAACTCCAGGTACATATTTCACCACTGAAAAGCTATGCTTTCACTTAAACTTTTTCTAATGATGGAGAGACACGTACACAACGAAATGGACAAAGTTGTAACCAGATCACAAACACAGATTTTACGCAGGCATACTGAATGAACTAAATGCTGAGTAATACTGACCCTGCTTGTATCTTTCAGTCACTTTTAGTATCTTTCACTATCCCATTCAAAAAGTGCAGGCACTTACCCACACAAGCATTGAGGAAGAGCCAATCGGTCTTTTTCATCCTGTTTTTAATCTGCTTTACTTTTTTGAAGTCCACTTCAAGTTCCTCCTTGCTGCCAACGGCGCCAGCCAATTCAATCCTCTGAAAATCCATTTTCACTTCCGAGTCTCGTTTCGTAGTAGGAGGCGATCTTCTTTGGCTGTTACCACTGCTGCAGCCTCCCCTCCATCGAGCTCTGTCTTGCTCATTTATTATTGAAGAAGCCTCTTCAGTTTCTGCCAACTCTATTGCTTCAATATTATTAGGTCTGGGATGATCGCAAACAACACATTTTTTAGCCTTGGCCCAGTTTTCATACGTGCAAACAGAACAAGTCCAATGCTGGGTCCTCGTGTTCAGTTTATTCCTATCATTGTATTCCTCGCAAGGATCAACAGAAAAAGCCACTGGTCTTGAGCCAGACCCTGAGGACTGGGGCGATTCGGTGGGACTCCTGGTCCTACGCTGGGATAAGCACTGGGTACATCTGATTGCTCGTGGCCAGTTCAAGTATGTGCACATGTGGCACGACCACTTATTTGCATTTTCCATGCTGTACGAAGACTTGACCCTGGGTCTTGCACTCGAGTCGGGACATATCAAAGGACTACTTCCTCCTTCGGTGCTGGAAGGATCCCAATCTCTACCAACATCACTAGACCCGCTTTTAAATGGATCTTCTGTGATAATCGTTCCACTGGGCCTTTGGGCGCGACACATCGTACACTTGATTGCAGACGGCCAGTTTTCATACGTACAGTATTCACATGCCCACTTAATTCCACGTTCTGACATTGTGCACTTCTTGAAGTGAGTTATGTCAGGCAGGAGGCTATAAATAATTGGGACATGGTTATTAAAACAATAACTACATAATCCTACCTCTGAAAATATGCCCCACAAATAAAAGTACCCTTCAACTTATTAAATATAAATTTTTCAAAAGACGAATGTCAGATTTCATATAGAACTATCCTTATTTTCTTCTTTGATTTCCATAAACATGGGTGATAAATTCCCAACAAAAACCCTTAGATCTCGGGATTTAATGAAATGGTATTTTCTGAATGAAGGGACAGGCAGAAGACAGAGGGAGGTTTGCCGTAAGAGGGAAGGAGGTTAAAACTGGAAACCACTAATAGCAATGTTGCATTTCAGCCAGGGGATTACCATCAATTTATAGAAAAGGAACCAACAGTTAAAAGACTCAAAGGGAAGGAAAAGAATGCAAACCAAATATCTTAAGCACATAACCATTCTCAAATTATGAACATAGATTAGTATACTGTCTAGGTATAGTACCATGTTTCATTTACTAAAGAATTCAAAAGATCAAATTCAATTCTATCATTCTGGCTACAGGAGAAAGGCAGCTTAAACATGCTAATTACCCTCTGCTCTTAACAACCACAGGTAGAAAAAAAAGATGTTACCAGTGATCCTTATAATTAACAAAGTAACACTGAAACAGACAAAAGTCCTTGATAGCCTATATCCTCAAAATCTAGTACTTTCTGAAACACATAAAATAAAAATTACAACTCACCTATACTTGAGACAATAGAATCGTCTCAACGAGTTAGCTACTAGCATATCACTCCAATATAATTTTCAATATTCATACTCAGAATATTCAATATTTAAAATATACTCAAAATTCAATTAATATTAAAAATATATTCACTATTTAAAAGTTTCCTAGGATTCTACACTGGGCTTACGAACACTACACTATAATGAAGACTTTATTATTTAATGGCAACTTATAAATGAAGCAACTTACAAGGCAAAGTTAATACTTTTATTAATGGTTTGAATTTAGACAACTAAATTAATATCATCCTGCCACTTATTTTTAAGCAGAAAAAGGAAACAAATTCTACGTAGAGTAACTGAAGCTCTTCTATTTCTCAGGGATTTTTTCCTGAACCTGAAAGCTCAATCTTTCACTTTATGACTGTATTATTATGTCCCTAGTTTGCCAAGTCCTCACCCCATTTATAGTGTGAACTCCGTGAAGAGGACAAATTCACTATAAAAAAGGCTACTATTTAATAGCTAAAATAAAAATCACACTTGCTAAGATTTTAGTTCCCATGCTATAACCTTGACCTTGCACACGGCTAGAATAAAAAGTAGGGTTTATAAATCAAACCAAAGACAAGATTCAGTCTTCATGCTGGCTCAGATTCTGACTTCCTCAGAAGATACTACAAAACGTGGTAAGTGGTTCTGTCTGACTGTGAATAGCTAGCTATTCCTGTAAAGGAGACCAAAACTGAGTTTCACTTGAAGCCTGCTACTTTATCCAGAAATTTTTTTAAAAAGGCTTTAATTTAATCCATTCTCTATTTTATCCTACTCATTTCTTTCAATAATGAACTGCTTTATTTAGGATTTTAATTAAACAAGGCAATAAAATTAGCTGATTGGGCTGGTCAGTGAAATTAGACATGGGAAAGACATTTTTCTATAAAAACTTAAATATGTGTATGTGCACTAATAAGGACATTAATATTAACTTGGTAGTGCTAAGTCAATTCCCACCTGTATTGCTTGTTGTTACTGAAGGGAAAAAGATGGTATAAACCAAGTTAAAAAAAAATTATACACACACACACACACACACACACACACATAGTGCTTATATTTAGCTTTGAAGTTATTTTCTCTTCAGCAACTATATTTTTTTCCAGTTAGTTTATCTTGTTAGATTTTTAAATTTAGTTTGTGCACACTAATTACTCACAATGTGACAAGATCAGGGAAATATAATCATATAAGCTTCCCTAAAATGAACAATCAAGATTTAATGGCAGTTTCCATGTTCATTAGGCAGTTTCTTCGTTTAGTTTCTCAGGGATAAAGTGAGTTACTTGCTCATTCTATTGGAAATTAAAATGATCAAGTAAAAACTTTCATGACAAGAACAAGTGACATAATGAACATATCCAGGGCTACCATAAGTAATTTCAGTATTTCATTTAAAATATTTACATTAAAAAATTCATGCTTGCTTTGCTAAGTCTTACTTTTAATTTGCAGGCTAACTAAACACCTTGTGACCTTTATTATCTTAGCTAATCTTCATTGAACTAATGTGTCAACACACATACTTAAATGTCTATGCTTGGCAAAAAACAAACAAAAAAGTTTGCCATAGAAAATAAAGGATCACTGTCATATATGCCTGCTTGAATAGCCTACCTCTTCCAAAAATTCAGGTAGCAAACAATACCAAAACCAAGCTCGAGTTTTAAAGTAAGTACATTGTATTAGATAATGATGTAGTCAGTATCCATTCTACGGGGAATTGAGACTGTAGGAACACTGTTTTCTGGTAACTGAGAGGTAAAATTCATTGGAGAGGATCATCTGAGAGAGCTTTTATCCCTGTGGTAATCAGCAAATAGAAAGTAAAAGATGACAGGTCAACTATGTGGTTTTACATTATGAGATGAAATTAACACTTCGTAATTTTTCTTCCAAATGTCATAAAAGTGCATGAAATTATTTTTAATAGTAACAGCTCTGTTAGTATTGCTCACTGAAAAAAGTTACTAAATATCTTTTAACATATATTCATATGCCCAAGCAAATTTAATTTACAAGTCTAATTTTGCACGTAACACAAATTTCCAATTCTATCCAATGAATCATACTTCCGTTAACTGGTACAACAATAAAAGCTGCATAATGTGGAAGTGCTACTCTTACAACAAATATTCCTTGGTTCACATGCAATGCCAGCCGTTCCCATGCTGTGGACCAGCCCATGGAGCCATTTGTACATCAAGTTCCATCTGCAGACAGACTGAAGAACGTCTCCAAGTATATCAACCATTTCCCAGCACTAAATTCCTAACTGCTTGTGATCATATACTTCCCGGTTCAAGCAAGAATAAAAGCAAAGTATTAATGGGTATATAAATTAATGGCTGGGGTTAAGGGAGAGGCTAGTAACTGAACATTTTTTATACTGTCATGCTTACTAATGAATTAATGAGACCGGATTTGGACAGCATTACTAAACACTGTAGAAGACATACATACATATTGAAGTCCATTCCTCAAAAATGTAGTTACACCACGAATTCCCCCAACTACCTACTACAACCCTATGAAAGAGAACTGGAGAAGAGAAATAATCCTTAAGTACAAACTCCTTAAGGAACAAACTGAGAGAAGCTCAGCTGTCAGTTTCAAATGATGAAAAGTTATCCAAAGAAAGGATTGACAGCAGTCTTTAAGGTTTTGTATTAGCTTTATTAATATGTCTATAGTAATGCAATATTTATTTTTAATATAAATATAATTATTGGTGTAAGTATTAATTACCATAAATCTGTGATTTACAAATGCTCAAAAAGCATCTTCAGAGAATACAGATGAGGCTAAAACAAAGGATATTCCAAGCGTACTGAATTTGCAGGCTCTTTTAAAATATTACAAGGTAATTAATTCTGAATTGTAATATTTATATAAATAAAAAGTACTACTTAACTCTTATGCCAAAAACCCTGCACAGTCATTTCCTCTTTTCCCCTCAGCACCTTTCTACATCACTGTCTTCCTCACAACAGTCAACAGAAAAAAATAACTAACTGGTCTTGAGCAAGGTCCTGAAGCTTGACAATAAGTGAGCCCTCTATGTACAAATCTGACCTTTCAGGGCTCCAACCAATGATCACATCCGGCACTAAACCTCTTACCTTCCTCTCACAACAAAGTCCTCTCCTGACTTCTGCAGTTCCCATGAAGGACACCCCTGCACCCAGCAGAAACTCAAAATCATCCTGAATTCTGCCTTCTCCCCATAATTCTCTCTAGTGGTCTCTATCAACCACTTCCTGTCTTCCCATTCCAACTGCCATCAGCCCTTCTCAGGTCAGAGCTCCTGTAATAGCCTCCTAAGCGCCTTCCCTTTCTAAATCCAGCCAGCTCATGGTTATCAGAGTAATTCTCCGAATATCAAACAAGGTGCTCTTTCTGAAGCTCTCAGCCAACAGTACAAACGCTCAGCTCCTTCCCGTCGCACACACACCCCCGAACACAACACAACACCCCAGACTCATGCAGTACCACCACCCATCAACACTGCACACACGAAGGCTGTGCCTGAGAAACACAAGTACAACAGACACACTGGTGAATCCAACCCGTCCTTTAAGGCTCAGTTCAAATCTCATGAAGTTTTTTCAAATCACTTCAAGTTCACTCCAAGCAACCACCTTTCTACTGACATTTGGCACTTACACTGTTTTTCCTTCAGGCTAGCAAGGTTCTAGAGCACTGATTTGTGTGTGTTTTCCCTATATCATTCCCTCCCCTCAGTTTTCTATCAGGTAGGCAGGCTTTCACAATCTTTGGAGCAGGGATTCTAGTGCCATGAAATGTGAACCAGCCCCGAGTTTAGCAAAACCCACTGATGATACCACATTGAGAGACCCAAAGAGAGAAAGGACAGTAGGGCTTTTGAGCAATCTCAGGCAAACAAGCGCAGTTCTAGAGGCTGGGATCCACTCCTGTGGCAGGACCTCAGTACGAAGTGTCTGCCACTAACAGCCAGATGTCACGCTGCCGGTGCTCGTGATGTGGTCACTATTCAAAGTCCTGTGATAGAAGGGAACAAGTACAGAAACTTCTGCAGTCATTACACATTCTCTGTGAAATGATGTATAATCAGGAATGAGCAGATCTCAAAAATGTGTTGACTTTCCTCCTATACAGAGGTCACTGTTAGCTACGTCATCTTAGCTAATGAGTAGATTGGAACTAAACATACTGGCTAAGGACCCTTCCAGAAGAATTTGTGGACAAGTGGGACAAAGTAATTCTAGTTAAAATAACAAAGTTAAATAACACCTGTCACAGTGACCTTGGCCTTACTGGCACTATGCCTTAGTTAACCTAGGCAACTACCCATACAACTAGGGCATTTAACTTCATTCCAACCAATCCCAAATCACTGAAATATAACAAAGAATACAAAGTTTACATTTTAATTGTCAACATGGTGTTTTTTAAAAAACTGCAATAAAAGTTATAATTCTAATGCTTTTTGTTTTAAATCACTAGACAATTAACAATCCAATGATTAGAACAGAAGACTTAGAGACACGAAATAATTTACAGTGTGTGAAAACTCACAGGAAACAACAGTAATGCTATTTCTTTTAATTTATCTTCTAGTCATTTCAAGAGGAATCCTCTATCTTTACATATTAGGGCTTTATCTGTAATTTTCCCATCTTCCTCCATTTCAACATCTTCCGTTCCTAGACAGTAACAATAAAGGAAGGAGTAGTAATACTCTACCCATAAAGAGAGAGAAGTATCTTGAGCTATTACCAAACCCATCGTAGCATGGTTTCTGTCCAGTTTCAGACACAGCATAGGTCAGTCACATGCCCCACATTATAACCCCAAACAAAACTAATTTTATGTTAACAGCCTATTACTGAAGGTCTGCTGTGCCCTCAGAGATGTTGAGATGTAACTAGATAAAACACTGTTTTGTGCTCAGAGTACCTGTGATCTAATTAGATGAAAGATGACTACAGTTTTCTTAAATATATATGGAAGTGGGGTGATTACCTCCAAGAGTGCATATCAACCCAGCATTTAAAAAATAATAAAACAACTTTTCCAGGAACTATGAACAAGCTACCTCGTCGAGAATTTGACTTCTTTCATTATCCTATCCATTGTGTTCACACTGAACAGATTAATCCCAACTAATACAGCATCCACAGGAGCCAAGAGTCATTACTATACCTACCCAAGGTCATCTCTTTACCAAACACTATGGATGTTATCTGTGTGATAGAGGAAGGAGTAGTAAAACCTTAGAACTTTTAGATAATCGGTGAGTTTTGACAAAAAAAAAAAAAAAAAAAAATGTGAAAAGCAGACTGAACCAAACAGATGAAATATTTCAAGCAAAATCAATTCAGAGTTACCATCTTCTCCAAAAACATCTTTTTCATAATACCTCAACTTTGTTCAACTTTCTTTGTTATTTTGCCTGACTTCCAATCCATTATAACTTGAATTTTTAAAAAACTCATTTTATAAATACAAGATATTTACAAATGTCATGTATTAATAATGTAATTCAATCAGATCAGCTTTTCTCTTGATTCCCAGTATAATGGATAGGAAAGGAGGATGAGGATTTTGTGATTTGGGTTTTCATTGCAAGTACAGAGAGAACAGGCAGGCAGAAGTTTAGCAAAGGCAACCTGGGAAGGAATGCCAAAGACAACAGCAGGCTGAAGGCACAGCTTAGCTAATCATTAGAGATGGATGAATGTCTATTGCACAATTCTGCCAGGGCCAGCCTTATCTGACTAAGAAAACAGCTAAAACTTAAGCATTTACTGTATGGCAGCCTTTGTTCTAAGCACTGTGTGTGTGTGTGTCTGTGTCTGTGTGTACACACACATATATTAACTAATTTAATCTCCAGAATCCTATGAAACAGGTATTATTACCTCCAATTTTAATGACTGAAAACAGAGAGAGAGAAGCTGAATGACTTGCCTAAACTCACAAAGCTTACTACCACGTCTCCCTGAAAATACGATCTAGTGGACTATCGCCTCTAATGCGCCTTTTGGAGCAAAATTTAATATAATACCCGGTCTTATTTTAATCATATTATAATAAGACTGGGTATAATAGGTCTTATATTATTTTTTGCTCTAGAAGACGCATTACAGCTGATCGTCCAGCTAGGTCTTATTTTCGGGGAAACACAGTAAGTGACAGAGGCAAGGTGTGAACCCAGGCATTCTGGCTCCAAAGTCTGCAATATATACGTTATGTAATAAATATACCACAGCCCATAGTCACCTGTACCCATTATCCAGAATTTGGACTACTAATAAACTTCACTGAGTTTTTCACTAAGCAGTCCTTCCTAGATGACTTCTGACAGACAATATCTAAAGAGGAAAACTTAAAACATAAAAATAAACTGTTAACACACATTTTGCTCAAAATTTAGTTTTTTAAGATTATACAGAATCTTCCCAAAACATATCTAGATTAAGAACTACTGCAAAATGTCTAAAAACTGATTCAAGTTATTTATAAAGCAAAATACACTAAATCTAGAATCTCAACTTGAATGAAAAAGACAACTTGGAATATTCACCATGGTTTTAGACTACACAATACCTTAAGTATTTTTTATTTTGGAGGCAACTACTGAGGAAGAAAACAGTATTAATAAAGGTCAGCCTGACTTCAACAAACACAGTGCAGATTACTAAAGAAACCACAGTATGTCAATTAAAATAAGAAAAGCCTTCCATTTTCATTCAGAGACTTAAAAAAAAGGGAAAGTCTCACTTAATGACAGATATGTATGAATTACAGTACCCATATGCAGCCCTGTTTTAAAGGAAAGCGAAGAATGACTGAGATAGTAAGCAAATCATCTTTATCTCTCAGAGCCTCAATTTTCTCATCCATAAAAGAAACGAATGAGTTAAACAAGATGACCTGAGAATCTCCACCCCACATATTAAACTCTAACTAGCAGTCACACATTCTTCTATATAAAGACTCACTGTAAAATCTTGTTTGAATTTATTAATATTTTGCAGATACTCTACTTCTGAACATAATGAAAACAATTTTTAGCCCAAATTCTAAAATATATACTAACATTAATAGATCTAAGCAGTAACAAAAACCTATTTTTGAAGTAAAGCTATCATCTCACATATCTGTATACCATACCACCTATGAATTATCTGTGCCACATAACAATAAGTTATCAAGTCTGAATATGAAAAAGCTTCTAGTTCTAACCCCCAGTTGAGAGGGTGGCAGGCACAGTCTAACTCCGTGGAGATGCACTCAGCAAAGTCCTGTGTGTAAGTGTATATTAAAACTCATGTACATTTTAAACAGTAACTTGAACACCGTTTTGATATTTAAAAGTTACTAGGAATTTAAGATGTGATTAACAGTATTGTACCCATATTTGTAAAAGTCCTTTTCTCTTAAGAGACACATACTGAAATGTTATGTCTGGAATTTCCTTCTTCCTACAACTCACAGGTACAGTTCAGGAGAGAGAGGAAATATATCAAAACACGAACCAAAGTGTCTTTTACCCTAAACTTGCATAGACGAATATCACACTCAAGAAATCTAAGACTTAAAGTGATAATGTTTTTTCAATGTCTCTCATGAACACAGATACAAAAATCCTCACTGAAACATTAGCAAACCAAATTCAACGATGTAAGAAAAAAATTATACACCACAACCACGTGGGGTTTATATCCCAGATATATAAGGCTAGTTCAATGTTCAAAATTCAATTGATGTAATCCATCACATCAACAGGCTACAAAAAAAAAAGACCACATGAACACATACAGAAAAGGCAAAATCCATTCATGATTTTAAAAAACAACTCTCAGGAAACTAGGAATACCAAGGAACTTCCTCAACTTGATAAAGAGCATATACAAAAATACTTATACCTAACAACATACCTAATGGTGAGAAAGTAGAAACGTTCCTTCTAAGGTACTCTCTCACCACTCCTTTTCAGCATCAAACTGGAAATTTTAGCTAATGCTAAAAAAACACAAAAGGAAATAAAATGTATACCTATTGGGAAGAAAGAAAATTGTCTTTATTGACAGATGATATGATTGCCTCTCTGAAAATCTGTAAGAATCAACACAACTCCTAGAGCTAAGAAGAGATTACAACAAGGTTACAGGATACAAAGTTAATATACAAAAGTTAATTACCTTCCCCCTGAAACTAATGAAAAAAATAAAACATGTTTTAAAGTTGATTCCCATATACCAACAATGAACAAATGGAATTTGAAATTTAAAACAACCACTTACATTAGCACCCCCAAAACTGAAATACTTAGGTCGAAACCTAACTAAATATGTAAAAGATCTATAAAGAAAACAACAAAAGTAGTTAAAACAAAAAAATCACAGAACTAAATAAATGAAGAGACATCATCCCTGTTCATGGATAGGAAGACAATATTGTCAAAATCTCAGTTCTTCCCAACTTGATCAAGAGATTCAATGCAATTCAATCAAAACCCCAGCAAGCTGTTTTGTGGGTATTAACAAACTGATTCTAAAGTTTTTATGGAGAAGCGTAGATTCAGAATAGCCAACACAGTACTAAAGAAAAAAACCTAAGAATGGCTACCCTGACTTGAAGCCTTACTATAAAGCTCCAGTAATCAAGACAGTGTGATACTGGTGAAAGAACAGACAAATAGGTCAATGGCACAGAACAGAGAGGGCAGCAATAAACCTACAGATATAGAATCGCTTCATCTTTGAAATGAGCAAAAGCAATACAATTGAGAAAAGACAATCTTTCAAAAAATGGTGCCGGAACTGGACAGTCACATGCAAAAAAATGACTCTAGACACAGACCTCACACTCTTCACAAAAACTAACTAAAAATTGATCTCAGGCCTAAATGTAAAAGGCAGAACTATAAAATTCCTAGAAAATAACATAAAAGGAAATCTAGATGACCTTGGCTATGGCAATGTCTTGTTAAATAAAACACCAAAGGTACAATCCACACAAAAATAATTGATAAGCTGGATTAGTTAAAATTAAAAACTTCTGCTCTGTAAAAGACACTGTCTAGGAAATGTCAAGCTAAGCCAAAAAAACAGGAGAAAATATTTGCAAAAGACATATCTGATAAAGGACTGTTATCTAAAATATGCACAGAACTCTTAAAACTCAACAATAAGAAAACAAACAACCCAATTAAAACATGGGCAAAAGACCTGAATAGACACCTCAGCAAGGAAGGTATACAGATGGCAAACAGGCATATGAAAAGTGCTCAACATCCAATATAAGCAGGTAATTGCAAATTAAAACAGCAATGAGACACCAGTACACACCTACTAGAATGGCCAAAATCCAAAACATTGATACCACCAAATGCCGATTAGAATGTGGAACAGGTACTCTGACTCACTGTTGGCGGGAATGCAAATGGTACAACGAGAGCTTGGCCGTTTCTTACAAAACTAAACATGTTCTTACCATGAGATCCAACAATTGTGCAGCGTAGTATTTACCCAAAGGAGTTGAAAACTTATGTACAAACACAAGCCTGCACATGGATGTTTATAGCAGCTTTATTCATAATCGCCAAAACTGAAAGCAACCAACCAAGATGTCCTTCAGTAGGTGAATGGATCAATTGTGGTCCATTCACACAATGAAACACTATTCGGCATTAAAAAAGAAATAAACTAAAAAAATAAATAATAAATAAAAAATAAATAAACTATGAAGACAAGGAGGAACCTTAAATGCACATGACTAAGTGAAAGAAGCCAATCTCAAAAGGCTACATACTGTATGATTCCAACTACACGACATTCTGGAAAAGGCAAAACAACAGACACAATAAAAAGATGGGTGGGTGCCAGGGTTGACGGGAGGGAAGAATGAAAAGGTGGAGCATGGAGGATTTTTAGGGCAGTGAACTATTCTGTGTGACATTACAGTGGTGAGTACCTGTCATAGATTTGTCAAAACCCATACTACGTACAGCACCAAGAGTAAAAGTTAACCTAACTATGGACTCTGGTTGGTAAGATGTGCCATGGCAGATTCACCAACTGTAACAAATGTGCCACTCTGTTGCGGGATGTTGACGGTGGGAGAGGGTATGCATGTGGGGGCAGGGAGATATGAGAACTCTGTACTTTCTGCTCAATTTTGCTGTGAACCTAAACTGCTCCCACTGGCCAAATCTGGATTGACTAGGAATCCACAAAAATAATAAAGATTTTAAAGCATGGAGTAAAACAAAAATCCATAAAAACCTATCTCTACAAATGTGTAGACAAACACACATAAAGAGAAAACTCTTCTTTACAATAGAAATCCAACTAATAAATGCAAAAAGAGTAACTGAATTAGAAAAATCACCATTTGGCAATCTTCACAGCAGATTCAGAAAACAGTCATCAATGGATGTTAAAACTAATGGGCAAAAGCTAGAGGACAGGATATTTCAATAGTCTCCAAGTACTTCCCCTCAACAGTAACTGGTATGTTACACAGCCTGGTGGCCAGCACCTTAACCAAGCAATCCAAATGACCCACTCCAGTAATCGCATCATTTGTATTCAGAGCACAACGTCACTGCTGTGGTCTTCTTGCCCCAAAGTGCATAATCTAACTCTAATCACGAGAAAACATCAGACATATCATATTAAGAGACCTGATACAAAACAACTAGTCCTATATTGTTCGATAACAGGAATACCATGAAAAAGAAAGACTTTACTGTTCCAAATAAAGGAGCTTATTAAAAACATAACACCAGACTGCAACACATGATCTGAGATTTTCTGTTGTCATTATAAAAAACATTAATGGACAACTGACAAAATCTGAATAAGATTTGCAGAATCTTACTCTTAAGACTTACATAATAGTATTATATGATGTTAATTTCCTGATTTTGGTAATTGTACTGTGGTTATATACCAGAAAGCCCTTGTTTTTAAGAAATACACTAAATATTTAGGGATCAAGGGGTATCAAATCTGCAACTGACTTTCAAACAGTTCCAAGGAAAAATATATTTATACTTAACACACATACACACCCATCACACAATCAACCTTAACATTTACAAATTACTTCCAGGTCCTTATATAGAAGCCAGATGGATCCTTTAGAAATGTAAAATAAGTCACAACAGAAGGATTTGAAATCCTGTAATGGGTTCCAAATTCACTCGGAATAAAATTTAAATTCCCCAGTCTTTCTTGCAAATCTTACATAAAAGAGGATTTCACTCTGTTCCTTATACAGCAAGCTCATTTTCACCTTTCTGAGCTTTGTATTAGAAATCTCCCCTGCCTAGAGTGCTCTTTCCCCAAGATTTTCACCAGGCCAGCTGTTGTCACTGAGATCTAGGTTTAAATGTCACTTCCTCAGGAAGATTTTCCCTGACCACTCAAGTCATTCTCCACCACATGACCCTACTTTCAGTATCTGTACAGCACTTATCACTACCTGGTACATTTTTTCTTATTTGCAACTTGACTGTCTCTCCACACTAGAATGTAAATACAAGTAACAGACTCTATCCTGTTCACAGGAATATCTCTACATCTAGTATAGTTGCTTTTTCAAATGCTTAACACTGAATAGGTCGTTACTAAATGTTTTAGCTATAGTAGCCTTTGCGACAGCATTTTTGTATTCTACTTTTTCAAAACCCTAAACAACCTCAGATCACCTAGCAGGTACCCAATAATTAATTATTAATTTAATTTGCTGAATGATTTTAGTAATACTACAAGTATCCCCAACATACCCGCCCCTCCCCCACACACAAAGAGCTCTTCCCTCTTCCCATCCGTAAAGATGATCCTCAATGAAGAGGATCACTCCTTGTTTCTAATTTCCAGCTTCTTGACAATAGTAGCTCTGGCGGGAAATGAGGATCAGGGCCTGGAGAGGGAATAAGGCACCCAGACCCAGCTGCTAGGAGTCCCTTTCCACCCTCATCGGCGTACTTCAGCCATCTGAACCCTCTCCTGGCCCTTAAACACAGTACTTGCATGTCTCCATGCCTTCACTGGTAAGACTGCGTTTGCACAGGACACTCTCTGCTACGCTCACCCTCCTTCAGGGACCAGCTGCTCACATGCCCCCGCCTCTGTAACACCCTTCCTGATACCCTAATCTTGTGCTAAATTAATTTAGTCACTTCTTTACCACTTCATGGTACTTAGTTTAGTGGATTATGGTTTATTTCTAACAATCAACTGTGAGAAATTCATTTTTATGTCTGTATAAACAGTGTCTGCTTTGTGACAGTTGCTCACTAATCGCTTAGTCAGTAAAAAGTAACTCAATGTTCTACTGGTATCAAAGGATAGTATTCCAAAACAAGATTAGTCAAAAATAGTTCTGCAAACTGCTATAGTTCTCTTGTTTAAAAACAAACTTTAGCTTCATTAAATACCAAAAAATAAAGTACCTATCCCAACAACAAAAGCAAAAAAGACTTTAGAAGTGGCTTGTTTAAAAATGTCCTGCCTTCTGAATTCCAATCAAAGTGTGAATTTACTGCTGCAACTTACCGTGCAACACTGAGAGATCCTTTTCTCCATCTGTGAAATAAGGATAATTTCTTCATATATCCAGGAAATACTATCTTGCAATAATTAATTTACACTGAGAATAATTACATTGTTAAAGCTAAGTACATTTCAGCAAATGGTGCTAAGACAACCAGACAGCCACCTGCAAAAGAGTTATGTTGGACCCTTATATCTTACTACATATAAAACTTATGATTATTATTGACCTAAATATAAGAGCTAAAACTATAAAATTCTTAGAAGAAAACACAGATATGCATCTTCTTGACCCTGGATTAGACAATGGCTTCTTAAACATGACACCAAAAGCCTAAGTGGCAAAAGGAAACATTGATAAGTTGAACTACATCAAAATTAAAACCTTTTGTGCTTGAAAGGCCACCATGAAGAAAGTGAAAAGAAAAGCGACAAAACAGAAGAAACTATTTGCAAATCATGTATCTCACTGGTATTCAGAATATTTAAAGAACTCTTAAACAACTCAACAGTAAAAAGACACCCGAACTGATAGACCGTTCTCTAAAAAAGATATACAAATGGCTAATAAGAAAAGATGCTCAATACCATTAGTCATTAGGAAAATACAAATAAAAACTAGGAGATGCCACTTCACTAGAAAGATTATAATAAAAAAGAGAGACAATAACAAGTGTTGTGGGGTATAGAGAACTGGAACCCCCTCATACACTGCTAGTAGAAATGTAAAATGGTGCAACCACTTTGGAAAACAGTCTGAAGTTCCTCAAAGGTTAAACACAGAGTTACCATATGACCCAGTAATTCCACTCCCAAGAGAAATGAAAACTTACATCCACCAAAAACTTGTACACAAATGTTCATAGCAACACATTTCGTAAGACAAAAAGTAGAAACAACCCAAATGTCTGTCAATTAACAGATACAAATGGAATATTAATTACTCAGCCATAAAAAGGAATATAGTACTGATACATGCTACAACAGGGATAATCCATGAAAACATGTTAAATGACTGAAGCCAGACATAAGAGGTCATACATTGTATGATTTGATTTGCATGAAACGTACAGAATAGGAAAATCTATGGAGACAGAAAGTAGATTCGTGGTTGCCAAGAACTGGGGCAAAGGAAGAAATGACTGCTAATGGGTAGAAGGTCTCTTTTTGGGGTGAAGAAAATGTTTGGGATCGTGGTGCTGGTCACACAACTCTGTGAATAGGCTAAAAACCAATGAAGTGTAGACTTTAAAAGGGTGAATTTTATGGTATATGAAATAAACCTCAATAAAGCTGTTATAAAACAATTAAGAAAAAAATAGAAAGACACTATGGGGGCCCAGAACACACCACCCCAAGATGTGCCTCAGTGGTATGGAGCTTACTCGGAGCCAAAGGCAATTTTAGCTTCAGGCCCAAGAGCAACACCCCTCACCTTATTAACTACCTAGAAGAATCTGAATTAGAGGCCTTGCCCATAAGAGATTATCAAAGATAACGTCTTTTGACCTATCTGTAGGGCAGGGCCAACTTCTATTTACTAAACGTCTGCTCTTCTTATCATCCTGCAATGATCTTTTGAAGCCAAGTCACCTTACCTCATCCCTACCTCAGGATGTCTTATATACTTCAATTCCTTTTCTATCTCTGAACCTCTTGTGCAGTTGGGGGTCTCTGATTCTCACGTATGTGAGGTTCCCATATGTAGGAGAGTAAATTTGATTTGCTCTTGTCCATATGCCTATATCTGGCCAGCCAAAAGAACCAGGAGGGGTAAAAAGGAATTTTTCCCCTTCTCCACAATATACAACTGATTTCCAATAATGCCTTATAACATTTTTTATTTATGTGAATTCAATCCTCATAAAAATCTGACTTGTCAAAGGGTGAAAAACACAATTGTGCTGTGTTGGTTGAGGAGGGAGTGGGGCAGTTGCCCTCTATCTGAACTATGAAAATAAAGAAAATTAGTTTTTAAATAACTAAAAAGTTCAGTTTCATTAGGCACCTGAAAAATTATCAACTTTATATTCAATCTACCAGACCAACCTCCATTTTAAAATTCAAATTGATGGCTCTTGTCAAAAATTTCATCTTAACCCAACAGCCTCCCAGAAAGCAAAGAATCCTAACGGATCCAGATTTCTCTAGGGCTGAGATTACTGGTATAATTCTATGAAAATACCTTTTACAAATGTAACTGGCCTCTGTAAAAAATGCGTAGTATTTCTGGAAAGCTTATTAACAGGCTAATTTTAGCTTCCATTGTGCTACAAAGGTTTCTGAAGCTTTAAAAAATGTTTTATGTAAACTACTTTCTAAAAATCAGTCTACTTCAAAGGAAAAAATATTGTGATGAACTGAAGAGAACAAGTTTCCACACAGATGCAATCGAGACGGTTTACTGGTAAGAGACTTGTGTCCATAAAATGCCAGGCCTTTTACTCAGACATACACACAACACACACATACACACCTGTTTTCCAACGACACCAGCATCCACCCGCGCGGCCTCCATAATTACATGTGTCACCCATGGTACACAAGAACACTCTGGGCCGGCTGCTTTGTGTTCTCCTCCAACAGCGTTGACAGGTAGCAGTGAATCACACATTCTCCTGAGTCTCATCTGCCCCGTGATCAATGACACATGCTGCCAACATCTAAGGTTAAGGATGCAAACTGAGACCACAGCTACTTCTCCTTCCTGTGATGCTAAGCATGACCTACGCACGACAAATATGGAATGACCACCCTTAGTGTCACCAGTGCCAAACTCAAACGGAAGCAAACTGCCCCAAATCTCAAGTAAACTATGGAACTGCAGTCCTTGTTTTTATTTGAATAATAAGACTTGATCATTATCAAAATGTTGAGCATCCTCTATAGGAAGAGCTGTGCTAATAAAAAAAAAATGTTTAGAGAACCATAATTTCAACTATTTTCTCATAAATCAACAAAATCCCAGAAACTCCAATACTTAGAACAGTACAAACTGCACATCCTATAATAACCAAAAATACTCTGTCAGACCGCATATGCATACTTTCAGTACTGAGTATAAGGTCTCCATAGATACAGGAATTAGGGTTCATAGCATTTCTCCGAGGTCTTAAAACCTGAATTGGGAAGCAGAATAAAAATACAAAGAGATACACTGAAATCCAGGCTAGCATATGCTAAGGAAAAACCAGAAACAACAAAAGACAAAATAGTCCCAAACGAGCGAGCAGTGAATGGATCCACTAGGGTTGGTTCAAGTTGTCAAAAAGGCTTCTAAAGAGACGGGAATCAAGTGGGCCCAGAGTAAAGCGTATCCATGAAAACAAGCGGAAGAGGGTTTCAAACAGAAAGAGTGGCGCAAAAAAAGGCCAAAAGGAAGCACTTCGTAGGAACAACAAACAAGTTAGTTTGGCTAAAACTGAGGATTCACAAGGGGAAGAAGTAAGAGTGAAGTCTGAAGACTGGATCAGGGCCAGATTATAGAGAAACTTGACCACCACACCAAGGAGCATCAACTTGGCATGTCGCAAGCAGTGTTCTGCAAGCTTTTATGTTGTGATGTGAGGACGTGAGTGTTAAAAGGTGCAAGATCTTATTTACCGAAGCCCCAAAGCCCCGGCAGAGCACAAATATTCCACACGAAACGCCACACCAGGGAGAGCAAACATGTTCCAACCCCAGGTACGAGAACTTATCATTGGAGGACGAGGGACGTGAGCAGCCGGCCTCAGAAAGTAACACTGAACCAAGTTAAACAAAAAGTTACAGCGGTCGACTTTTGCAACTCCCATTTATTTAGTGTTTCCATTTATTGTAAAAGCAGTGTAAGTGTAAAGCGTGTTGAACAGCCCTCACTGTATCAATCACGGGGGGCAATTTACCTTAAATACTGTACAACTAGACTGTGAGTCCCAAATCGGTATTAACCCTCAGGCTTTTAAACGTGCCGCGACCCTCAGTGACCCTCATCAGAGCGCGGAGCTGGGTCAGGGCCAGAAGCCTGAGCGCTACAGCAGGAATGACGTCACACTAAGCAGGCACCTTTGAGGGTAAGTCCACGGGTCCCAACGCTCCCAGGGATGAAGGTGGTGACACAGCGACAGAAACAGGAATCCCTGACAGTCAAATAACATCCTTCCCAAAGGTCACCGTGTCATCACTGTCCTCTTAGTCTCCGTAATGGCCCAACAAAAACAATGTCATGAAATTGTAGCGCAAGGTGACTGCATAGTGTTGTCGCAAGACCCAGAACTCAGTGGGCAGCAGGGGCCTACGTTCCCTTACAATTACGTCATGTAATTAATAGTAATAATAATAACAAACAACAACAACAATCAGGAAGACACGCAGCGTTGCTTTCACAGTAGAGGCGGCTTCCCCAAGGCCCCGGGCATCAGCCAAGATCAAAGTTCCTGCGGCGCCCCCTCCCCCCTCCCCCCTCCCCTCCCCCCTCCCCCCTCCCCTCCCCCCGGCTGCCAGTGCGCGGACTGAGTCGTCCCCGTGTGACCCTCACGGGCACCCTGAGGTCGCCCAGGTGACAAAGAAGTGGCTGAAGAGCGCTCACTAACCGAAGACCCGCCCATTATGTAACACGTCCAGGCGCCCAAGGCTTCCCCGCGCCGCGCTCCGGACACGGCGGTTTCGTGCATTAAACGTACGGCCGCCACGGAGCGCGCTTCGAGCACAGGGACCAACACGCCGGGGCGGGGCCGGCGTCGCTGGGCAGCGGGTCTCCGGGGCGGGGGCCAGGGGAGCGCGGCCTGGATGTCAGGTTCCCGACGGGAGCGAGTCCCGCGGCGGGGACGTCGCCGAGCACCGGCCGCTGCAAACTTCCAGCTGACCCTGAACGGCCGGCCGGAGCGGGGCGCAAGCAGCGGGGCGCAGGCGCTGCCGACGGGCCTTTTGTCTGCGGGCTGACCCCGCGGCGGGCGCGGGCGGGGACAAGATGACAGGCGCGAGCGGCCAGTCCTCCCGGGGCGGCCCCCGCGGCGCCCCCGCCCCCGCCCCCTTCGGACAGAAATGGCAGCAACTGAGGCGGGGGGCGGGGGGCGCGGGAGGGGGGGGGGCGGGCCAGGAGGCCGAGCACACGTCTGCGGGCAGCACCGACGGCGGGCGGGGGCCACAGCCGGCGGCGGGGGCCGGGCGAGGCCGGTAAACAAGCCGCGGGCCCGCCCTCCCGCCGCCCGGCCGTCCCCGCACCCGCACCCGCACGGCACCCGCAGCCCAGGGTGGAGCGCGGCGGCGCAGGTCGAGCCCCTTCCCTCCCCGGCCTCCCGCAGCCTACGCCACGGCCCGGACAGCCGGGCGCCGGGGGAGCCGTGGGGGCGGCCGGGGGCCTACGGCGAGGCGCCCCCCCGGGCCTCACTACCTGGCGGCGGCGGCGGCGGCTCCTCCTCCAGCTCCTGCTCCTCCTCCCAGGCCGATGCTCGGCGTCCGGCGGCAGCGGCGACTCCCCGCGCAGCCCGCGGCGACGAGCCGAGCCGGGCCCCTCTCCGCCTCCCTCCGTGCCGCCTCCGCCCTCCCCCCTCAGTCAGGACATGGTCTCCGCGGGCCGCGCACGGCTCCCGACTGCCGGAGACCCGGGCAGAGGGGCGGAGAGCAGGCGCGGAGGCGAGGGGGCCCCGCGGGGGAGGGGGAGCAGAGGAAGGGGGCGTCCTCGGGCGCTGCGGGATCCTAATGGCGGCGGTGAGGGGCTCCGGAGCCAAATAAACTCCACAGCGAGCAGCACAACGTCAAGGCCGGACCCCGCCGCTCGCCGCCCTGTCATTGGCCCGGAGGCCGCCAGGGGCGCAGCCAATGGGCGGCCGCTTCTTTCCCGGAGCAGTGGGCGGGCCGCGGAGAGGTGACGTCACGCCGGCGCCCAGCCCTGATTGTGAGGCGGCGGCGATCCTGGGCTGTGCGCCGTCGGCCGCCTGCGGGGGCCGCTGGGAGGGGACGGGGCGGCCCCGCGCGCGTGCGCGGCCCGGAGGGCGCTGTGGCTCGGCGGCCCGGCTCGCTCGGCCTCCGCTCTGCGGCAGCCGCGCCAGCTCCTCAATCAGCCCCCGGGTCTCGTCCCCCGAGGGGCCACTTACTGCCAGATTCCGCCTCAGCTTTTCCTGTAGTTTCAATCTCTTTATCAGGCAGCAGGGAAGACAAATGTTTAGGTTGGTTGTGACAGTTTTTAGGTCCGGTTTTTACCTTCCAGGCGGTGTGTGTGTGCATTTCTAATACCTGTCGCGCGTGCACACGTACGAGTATGCAGGAGGAAAAGCCGTGGAGCCACATGCCCGTTCTCTCCTAATAACTTGTCTTTCAAAGGCAAAGCTCTTTCCTTCCCACTTCCGAGCTCTAATTCTCGGTAAAGCCAACTTGCTCATGGCCGTCTTTGCTGCAACGGGAGATGGTCGCCTTTTACGCAAATTTCAGGCAGAGGATAAATGACAGCCAAGGGAAGCGTGCCCCGTGACAAAGAGAATGAGTGATACAGACGGCGCCGTGTTTCGCGCGTTTCCTTTTTTTCTGTAAACACAGCCAGAGGGTCTGGAGTCACTTACCGTTTGCTGAAACCCCAGAAGTGTGTCGGTTTTCCCAGCCGGAGAGCTTTGCCTCGCATTCTCCGTACCTCAAATTTCGGTTTCGAGCCTTTGAAAGACCCTAAAACAGCAACTCGTCACCACTTCCAACCCTCTTTAAACGTTAGCTGTTGAAGAATCACCGCGCTCTCCCGGGGCGTTTAGCAGCTGTGCGGACACCTCAACGTAAGTGCAAAGAACGCGTCGCTTGAACCGCCTTGGCAGAGCTTGGAGGGACGCGGAGCAAAACTGTTCCTGGTCCCGTCCCGAGCCTCTGCGGGACGAGGGCACAGGGCTGTGCAGCTTCCCCACCCAGCCCCCTCCAGGCTCCCCCGTGGGTGTCATCCTCGCAGCCATTCCTGGGGGGACTTTCAGTAATCCCCGTCTTCCAGAGCAATGTTATTCTTGGCTCCAGGACTCCTCAATAAATTGTTTATGTACTTTAAGCTGCAACAGTTTAACCTGCAACAGTTTAATCTGCAACAGTCTAACCTGCAACAGTCTAACCTGCAACAGTCTAACCTGCAACAGTCTAACCTGCAACAGTCTAACCTGCAACAGTTTAACCTGCAACAGTCTAACCTGCAACAGTCATTAGCCTACAAAACGCCATGCACGTTCTCAGACGTAGAATGCACACAATTGTAGGTAAAAGGAAACACCACGTTGTTACCTAAGAACAATGGTTCAACCAACATTTCACCCTGAAAACATTTTCAGAGCTTCCGAGGACCTCAGCTTCCCCTTCCTAAACCTCAGCTACAGAGCATCTCACCTACAAAGTAACAAGAACTGTAGAATGGGGTGTTTTTGTTTAGTATGAGTCGCAGTTTATGTTGTTAAGGGAAGGGGATATCGGGTGAATACGGCTTATGAACCCTTCACTCCATTTAACACACCTAACGTAAGTACCATGTGCCAAGGAACAAGAAACACACACACAGATGAGTAAGATATCCTGTGTTTGAGGAACCTGCAGCTTAGGAAAGAGGGCAAGACAAAAACCACCCTAATTATAATATGAGGTAGAATGTGCTACGTTAATTCAAATGAAAATTATCTTGTAATGGAAAGGAAGGGCAAATCCCAAAATGACTCTGTTAAAGCTGAAGACACTCGATACAGTCCAGTGGTTCTTGGCCATGGCCACACATTAGAATTACCAGAGGAGCTTTTTCAAAAAACCCATGTCTGGGCCCCACCCCAGACCTACTGAAACAATCCCCAAGAGATCCTGGAAACACATTCCCCAGGTGACTAATATACAGCCAAGAACTGACAGAGTCCCACCCCCGAGTTTACAAATGTGGAAACTAATGCCTAGAGATTTTAAATGACTTATCAAAAGCCAGATCATCTAGGTTTGGAATTAGAAAACAAAGCTCTTCATTTCCCAAATCTTTTTTCCATCGCACCATATTTGGGTTAAAAATACGTCAACTAGTATAGCAGATAGCATTGTCAGTGAAGGAACTGATTTGTGCTATTTAGCACAGAGATTAAATTGTCATTCTCCTTATACATGTTTCTGAGAAATATTTGAGCTCTGAGAAATATTTCACCTGGGAAAAAAGTTTGCTGTTTTTTTATTTCTTTTTCTTGGAACCCTTGTGCTAAATTTAGGAACAGTATAATTTCGTTTACAATTAATTTGTTTTGGCTTTTATTTCAAATGTTTCCCAAATTACTTGTACAAGATATAATTCCATTTTATTTTTTTTTTCTGCCTTATTGCATAGGTCTTGAATGTCAAATTGTGGATCTGTACTTAATTCATTACAAATAGAGCTAAAAAACATGACTAGGTTTTCAGCAGGAAAGTGCAAGAGATATACCTTAACCTAGAATGTCTGAGACAAACTAGGGTAGAATTAGAAACAGGGACAGAGAAACCCATTAAAAGAGACAAAACCTAAAACCAAAGTAGCTGTGGGAAAGGAAAGGAGAGGACAATAGTGAAATAAGGTGACAGTAGAATGTTCAGAGTTTGCCAGTGTCTGAATCTGGGGCAGAAGAAAGACTCAAAAGTCAGAGAACCCTGAATGATAGTGGTGTGATCAACAATGGGAAAACCAAAAGAGGAACTAGATAAGAGAAGATATTGATTATTGGATCAGGTGTGTGGCTATCCTGGGCTCAGGAGGAAATGTGCAGCAAGCAAGGGAAATGCTGGTCTGAAATTTGATAGTCTGGAACTGGAGATAAACTTCAGGGAGTTTTCCGTAGAGGTTACCATTGAAGCCACAGGAGCGGGAAAGAAAAAGAAAAGCTACCGAAGGAGGAGAAAACAATTGTCAAAAAGAGAGGAGATAAAAAAGGTGTTCCGGAAGCCCAGGGAGTGGTGAGCCTAAAGAACACGGTAATAAACAATGTCAGATTCCACAGTCTCAGAAATTAGAACAGAAAACAGCTCACTGGATTTTACAAACAAGAAGACTTAGTGACCTTCTAGAGAACAGTTCTCAGTAGGATGGTGGGGAGAAAAGTCAGATTTCCAAAGCTGAAGGCCTGTGTGGGCAATGAAGCAGTGATTACAGACTACCAGTCCAAGACATCCGGCAAGGAAAGGAGGCAGGAGATACAAGAATAGACACAGGGGGTGACGAGAATGAGGGAAAGGTATTTTTTATGTTTTTGTTTGTTTGTTTGTTCGCTTTTTAAGAATGGGCATATCTGAACACATTGGTAAACAGAAGGGAAGGTGGAGAGGGGATAAAAAGATTGAAATCCAAAAGGGAGGTCACCCAGCACACAGTGATTTGTCTTGGCAAGCATGAGGGCCCTTTCTTCCTCAAAAATAAGAGTCAAGAGGGGCAGCTGGAAGGCTCAGTTGTTTAGAGAGCAAGCTTGAACAGGGTCGTCAGTTCAATTCCCACAGGGGCCAGTGAGCTGCGCCCTCCGCAACTAGATTGAAGACAACAAGCTGCCGCTGAGCTGCCAGAGCAGTCGGATGGCTCAGTTGGTTAGAGCGCAGAGCTCTCAACAATAAGCTGCCGGTTCAATTCCTACATGGGATGGTGGGCTGAGCCCCCTGCAACTAAAGATTGAAAACGGCAACTGGACTTGGAGCTGAGCTGCGCCCTCCACAACTAGCTTGAAGGACAACGACTTGGAGCTGATGAGCCCTGGAGATACACACTGTCCCCAATGTTCCCCAATAAAATTTATAAAAAATGAAAAATAAGAGCAAAGGAAGATGTGGAAAATAAAGCTCAGACAGATTCTGATGGGAAAGACAGGTGGTGGAGTCGACTTCAGATCCTTTCTCCCGAGAGAATCAAGCACAGATCACCCAATGAGGGATGGGAGCTGAGGAAAACAGGGAATTTTGGACAAGAGTTGTGGGGAAGCAAACCAAAAAGAGTGAAGAAAGGACAGGAGCCATTTTCTCCAATGAAGCCTGGTGTCTCCAGGTCTGGCCTAGAACAGGGAGACCAAACCGCAGAGACAACTTACAGGTGGACATTTCCAAATAAGGAAAGTTAAAGGCTCTTCGCTGAAGAAAATGACAACAGGTACAGCTTGCTTAAGGTCTGTGGGGGATGTGTGCTTTCATGAAGCACATTTGATAAAATCAGTGAGTTTCCCTCAAAAGAAATGCTAGAAAGTTAAATTGTTCCAAGAATGAAGTCTCAGCCATATTGCAGAAAATGTCAGTTGTTTAAATGGCAAAATATCTTCCACCTGTTGTATACGTTCAATGTGATTCCTCAGTGAAAAAACTCTTTATAGTAGAAAACACAATAAAATAATGCTGCCTGATCCATTCTCGTGCAATAAAAGACACGGTTTTGTGGAATATTGACTCATTCTGTGTCCCCCTGGATACTAGTTACAAACCTGTGAAAAACAAACTCTCTCACAAAAGGGCCAAAAATGCATGTTAGGTATCAGACAGGTTTATTCAAGTCCTGCTCTGTGCTGGGACTATTCTCCTCTCCATGGGTAGGAATTTCTGCTTATAGCAACAAAATCACCCTACATCTAGATTGACAAAATGTCATGAACCTTCAACTAGGTATGCTTCTAAGCTAGACTTGCTGAGTTATGAGAAAATTGTTGACGTTCAATTGAGTCTTTCTAGGAAGTTTTGAGACTTCACTTGTGTTGTTCTCTAGACCTAGAAAAGGTTTCTAAGACACAACAATGTACAATGGAAAGAACATGGACCGTGGAGTCAAACAGAACTGAGTTTAAATTCTGCCCAGCCACATAGCTATCCTCTGAGTCCCAGTTTCCTCATCTGAGAAACATAGGGTAATATGTCTCTGGCAGTTAATTGAAGATTCAGAGAAATAAGAGGCAAAAAGACCTGGCAATATTCATAAGCATCGGATAAATGTCAGTTTCCTTACTTTGTGTTTTGCTTAGTTCCAATATTTACTAAGGAATTACTCTATGTCAGGTCCTGTACTGAGTGTTGGCTACGCAGAGACACAAATAGTCTGTCTACACCCAGGAGCTACAGGCTAGTGGGGGGGGTGGTTCTTAACCTGGGGTCTCCATACCCTCTTAGGGGTCTGTGAATTCAGACGGGAAGAAAATACATCTTTATTTCCACTAATGTTTAACTAAAATTGGCATTTACATCAATTATCAGTGCAGTAAGAAAGAGAAAAAAATCCACAATAGTGTTAACAGACCTGTTGTTTTGGCACAAATGCAAATAACTTTCTTAGAACATACAGTTGTAGATATCTCAAAATATGGTTTATGCTCATCAGGACTGCGAAACTATGGTGGTTGTTAGAACTGCCACTGGCTTGTTATTTAATGTGTTATTTTTAAAGTATACTTAAATTAATATCACAGATTTGTTAACATTTTGGTAATCACATTTCAAGTTAATTTGGTTCTTGTAATCTTAACTTTATGCACATAAAAAAAATGATTCCAAGTGAGGGAAAAAAAAGGCTAAGAGACCCTAGTCTAGCTAGTGGAAAGTTGAATTTTGCTCATTTCTCAGGGCAGAAAGGCAAACTCCATATAAAGGCATCAGATCACTAATGTTCCAATACAGGGCATAGAGCAGGCAAGCCTGTGGAAAGTAGAAATGGGAAGTAAAAGCTGTATTTTGCCCGTAAATATGATTAGTTGTGCAAGGAAAGAAAAGAAAAATAGGCATGAAGTAGTGGGAAAGATGAGTGACTCAGTGAAGGATAAGATGTGTCTCAATTAGGAACCCCTGAAAAGGTGAAAAGCAGGGCGGATATCTAGCAAACTCAAATACACTTTAGGTCTAACCCCATGTGAATAGCCTCAAAGAGGATATTTTCCCAGTTTATTGTTTTTATAAACAAACCTCTTTTCATTTCTATGCTGACAAGGTGACACTTCTGCCACCACCCCAACACACACACATACACATATAAACTCTCTGACATGCAAGAAAAAACATACTGATCTAGATAGAATCTAATGCATGATTACATGTCTCATTATATAATGCTCATGGAATTGAAAATATTCTGCCATTTTGCCAAACACTAAAATGATAAATTATCTAAATAGTTAGGAATGCCACATATTTTTTCATTCCTTTCCTTCCAATCATTTTGGAGACTACATGATCAAAAAGTATTTCAAAACATTGGAAAGTATTCATGATGTCATTCAAGTATTTCTTAAATTACTAAGTGGGACATGCAAATTATTTCATTTTCATTCATAGCAGCTATAAATTAAAAAACACAAGCTAAGGGGGCGGCTGGATGGCTCAATTGGTTAGAGCACAAAGCTCTGAACAACAAGGTTGCCGGTTCGATTCCCACATGGGCCAGTGAGCTGCACCCTCCACAACTAGATTAAAGACAATGAGCTGCCACTGAGCTTCCAGAGGGGCAGCCTGATGGCTCAGTTGGTTAGAACACAAGCTCTTAACAAGGTTGCCACTTCAATTCCCACATGGGATGGTGGGCTGTGCCCCCTGCAACTAAGATTGAAAACGGCAACTGGACTTGGAGCTGAGCTGCGCCCTCCACAACTAGATTGAAGGACAACTACTTGGAGCTGATGGGCCCTGGAGAAACACACTGTCCCCCAATGTTCCCCCAATAAAATAAATAAATAAATAAAAACACAAACTAAATGCTAAAAAGGGGCTGACCTCACAGAAATATAGTTGTATGGCCAATACAAAATTATTCAATCTTTCCTCATAATGAATAAAGTATGAATTACAACTAATGAACTCATTGGCTGCTGGTATTCATACATTACTTGAACCTTTAACAGTTTTAACAATGACTAGAAAGCACCATCCCTGTATTTTAGATTCTTTGACTGTTTGATTCACTGATGTATCCCGAGCTCTAAGAATGGTCATTGGCACATACAGGTGCTCAAGAAATATTTATTGAATGAATTCATTAAGTTTCATTTTTTGATTTTATACTTTGATATTTTCAACCATTATTTTAGTTCAATAACCTAATACATTGAAATTTCATTCAAGAAATTAGAGTAGTTGGATATTTCTTCTTGACTCTCTTTCAGTTTGTAATTTATATACCTTGTGTAGAATTTTAAACATCAAGTCTTAAAAATGAACGCATACGAAAATTGTATCTACGGCCCGCCTGCTGGCTCAGGTGGTTGGAGCACCGCGCTCCTAACCCCGAGGTCGCCGGTTTGATTCCCATGTGGGCCAGTGAGCTGCACCCTCTACAGCTAAGATTGTGAACAATGGCTCTCCCTGGAGCTGGGCTGCCATGAGCAGCCAGAAGTCGGCGCTGGCTGCCGTGGGCTGCCACGGGCTACCATGTGCTGCCCTGAGTGGCTGGATGACTGGCAACCGACTGCCTCAGCGGGGGGAGCACAAGGCTCATAATACAAGCATGGGCCAGGGAGCTGTGTCCTACACAACTAGACTGAGAAACAAAGGCTTGAACCAGAGTGGGAATGGGGGGAGGGAGAAGTGGAAGAAGGGGAGAAAAATTATACTAACACATTAATTTTTGCATTTAGCAATCTTTAAAAAGAAAACAAGATGTATGTTATGAAATTTGTCCAGGTCTTGGGGGGCTTCAGAAGAATCACAAGTGCCTTGAAACTGCAAACAAAAATCCTCTAGATGGCTTACACTTTTCTGGAGAGAGGGTCTGTAGCTTTCACCAATTCCCTAAAGGCATTCATGACCCAAAAAAAGGTTAAAAACCTCTGGTGTAGACTATATTTTGTATTTTTAAGGTAACAACAATAATTTGTATTTTTAGGATATTTGAATTTTCAAAGCACTTTACCATCCATCATCTCATTGTAGCCTTATCAGGTAGGTGTTATCTCTAATAACTGAAGGGAAAACCAAGGGACAGAGAAGTTACAGCACTTTCTTTTTAGGAATTGGAACACAGGCCCTCAAAGTTGTAACCCAGTGACCCTTCCCCCAAGCTTTTCCATTTACCTCGCTGGGACCCAGGAGATACGTCCCTTACAGATGCTTTTATAAAAGATGTATGCATTAACACTAAATGTCAGTGTTTTTAAGATCAGTTTTTTCAAGAAGCAAATAGAATTTTTTTTTGCAAATAGAATTTACTGGCCTCATCGTGAGCTGTGGAGAAAATGAGAAATCGCATAAATACCTAACTTGAAGGCCAACTCAATCAGTGATAAACTTGAAAAAAGAATGTGCTCAAACTGAGTGAATTTCTCCCCCATTCTTTTCAGACAGGTGATGAGTGTCAGCTTTAGGACACTTTGTTTCAGGAGCCCTGCCTGGGTACTCTTGAAATGTTATGGTCAGCAGGCAGAATGGTAATGGGGTAAGGAAGCAAGCTGGTAAGCGAGTTAGCTGGCATCCATTCCCCCTGCAGGGTAAGTGGGTCTGGGAAAGATGCTGAAAAACCATGGCCCACTCAGTACTACTACGTTCTTCTGACCCTAGAGCAAGCACCGGGGTTAAGACCACCACTCTACAAGTCTGGGAGCTGCAGAAACCTCAGCAGCCTGCCCTGAGAACTGGCTGAATTGTACAATACCTTGCAGAACAACATCCTTCCCCTTTTACACTCTTGTGAGAATGTAAACGGTTTCAAAGAGCAGGGAAACTTGAATTGTCCAGAGCTTTGCTTTAAATTCTATTCATAACGACAGTATTTTCTAAAAGCAAGTCATAGGCAAAATAACCACATTCCTCAGTGTCCCAGGAAAATTGAAATTCTTTACAAAGGTGTGGGCAGGGTTGAAGAAAACCAACAAGGATGATGAAACAGCCATGAGCTGGCAATAATAGGGAACCATGACCAAATCCTAGAGAGAACAGTTGTTGTAGGGAGGGCCACTTGACAGGAGGAGTGGCCTTCCTAGAGAAACACAGCCATTGTGAGGCCCAGCAGGGAACTAGCCAGAATAAACATCATGATTCCTCTCTGCTCCTGCCAGTCTCTGCCAGGGCCTCCCAATGGCCTCCCAAGGGCCTCCCAATGGTGACCAAACCATAAGGCTAGGGAGCCACTGACAGCAGTCCTTGCAGGGCAGTCTGTCCTGGGGGCACAGAGCAAGGGGAGAGTGAATCTGATGGAGAGGGACAAATGGAGGCTCTTCAGCCAACAGACCCGATAGCAGAGCAAATGTCAAAGAATGACTATTTCCAGAACTTTACTCAGAGGCAATAAGTATTACCATTTTGAATCCCATCATCCATGCAAAAGCTATTCCATCCAAAGGCAATGTTTTTTGAGGGCATCTGAATTTTTCTTTTACTACTACAGCATGGGTTTATGCCATAAAAAAATTATACTACCCATTCTATAGCTGAAACTCAGAAAAGATGGATGTCAGAGGTGGTACAGAAACATTCCAGAGAGATAATGCAGAGTCATCAAGAAAAGTCTTTCAAAAGCGATAAGAAAACAGTTTAAGTCCATAACTGATAGGCTATCTCTCTAGCAGTATCTCTTTAGAATGAATTGATTTCTCACCAAAGGTAAGATTTGTTGGCGTCTAGACTGAATTTAATGCCAGTCATGCTCAGATGTTAAACAATTAAACTTTTCCACAGCAGGGATATACAACAGTCTTTCCTTTTATGGTTTTGTCTTATGGTATGTTGAGTCTGTCTGAAGGATTTCCATCACCGAAATCAGGATTAGACACAAGAAATCTTTTATATTACAAAGTAGGAAAGAAATATGTTAAGAAGTCAGCCCTAACTCAGAGATAAACAAATTGTAATAAAGCAGAGAAATTCAGAGATGACATGTAGCTTTGTGTTAAAGCATTTCTGAAAGTTTCTCTAATCATAAGAGAAAACACCCCTCAAATGACATATTAGCAGTTTGATCATCAAGTGGCCATGCACAAAGGATAAGTGACATCGTCCTGGCCCACAGTCACCAACTGAAGTATGAGGTTTCTCTTGTGCTGCTATGCTGGCCGACAAAATCATTCACCAGTAGAAAGAAAGGAAATGAATCTTCAAGAGGAAGGCATGCTCTTGCTCAAGAGCTAAGAAAATACGCCCCTTTTTCTTTTTTCATCAGAAACCCCCTCCTGAGCAGATCTCATGTTCTGGCATGGGTCAACAAGAGAAAGAAGCTTGCTTTGTGGAGGATTATTTTCAACAGAAAAAAAAAATGTCTATTTGGAAATGCTTTCTTTACAGCCTAGAACTTAAACTAATACCATGGCAATCAACTCATTAGTTCTCAAATGCACGTTAAAAAATTATTTTGTCCTACAAAGCACCAATTTCTGTCCAAGTACAGTGAAATCTCTTTCATTTGGCTGCTTACCACTGATTCCAAAGCAGGTAGACTGTTGAAGTAACATACACAAAAATAACAAAGATGACAAAATCTAAATTAATTCCCCATTGGAGTTTCTCATCTGAATTTAAAAAAACTAGAGTGAGAACACTTGAAAATGCAGGCCCTAAGGTGTCAGGTATTGATTTATTTTCCTGACAAGTACAGCCTTCATAAACTTAAAAAGAAAATGAGGTTGGCGATTATGGCAGAAATTGCTAGAAACTCTTCCCAACATCCATTCTCCTTTCTCTCCCAAGCAACAGAATATCAGTTTCTAACAAAACTGTTGCTGGGCTAAATGCCTTTACTGTATTCCCAAGTCTCTATTACAGGTAGGTGTGGCGACATGACTAAGTTCTGGCTCATAATGTATTATATATATATATATATATATATATATATATATATATATGTATATCTGTATCTATCTATCTATCTATATATCTATATATATATATATGTATATCTGTATCTATCTATCTATCTATATATCTATATATATATATAGATATATATATGAAAGTGTTCTGAGGGATTTTATGGAAATTTTCCTTAGAAGTCCTCCCTGGTCACCCTATCTTCCTTCCTGGAGTATGGATGTGATGGCTGGAGCTCCTGAGGCCATTATGAACCATGAGGTGATTTGGGGATAATAGAGCAGTTATATAGGCCACACATGGACTGCCTTCCCCCAGACATATTGTAGCTGGGAAAGATATATCTGTGTTAGTTAAGTCACTGTTATCTGTGTATTTTCTTTTTCAAATACTCCACTTCAATTACTCCACCATACAGAAGAATTGCTCTCTCTTTTTCTTTTACCCTGCAGCTTTACATTTTTATTATTTAACACCGTACTCTTGTGGGAGGAAATCTTATTGAGCAACTAAAACAATGGGGGAAGGAAATCATTGCAGAAAAGTGTTGAATCCTCAGAAGATACTAAAGACAACTATCCCACGTTTCCAAAAATGACAATAAATGAAGTATCTACTTCAAAGAGAATTGAATTCATAAAAATTACAGTAAAGCGGGGGGGGGGATTCTAGCCAGTATATTTTTGATAAGACATCTCCAATGCTTTAAATTACTTATAACTAAACTTGAATGTTATACAGGCTAATTTTGACTAAAAACTTGTGCTGTGGCACAATGCTTACAAATCCTTAGGATTCTGATGGCCCCTTAAGTAGTACTTACAAGGAAGATAACTGAGCAAAGGACCAAGGTGCTGCCTGGTATCTCCCTGCCCACCTCAGGTTCTTGCTCAAATGTCACTTCCCTAACCCCTAACATCTAAAATTTTAACTCACTCACCCATCTGCTGTCAGCACCACCCCCAGTGACACTTTCTATCTCTCTGCCATGCTTTAATTTCTTATTAGCACCTACCACTAACACACACACACACACACACACACACACGTATGTATTTCTTTTCATTTGTGTGTCTTATTAGTGGCCTGTATCCTACACCAGAAAGTAAGCTACATGAGGGCAGGAATGTTTCTCTATGTTATCCTTATACCTAGAAGAGCACCTGGCCCATAGCATCTGCTCAATAAATATGTGCTAAAAGAAGGACTGAGAAAACCAAACTGCTCTCTGCCTTGAGTGCAACCACCATGGTGGGTAAACACTGAGCTTCATCCAGTTGGAGCCCAGGGAGGGTTCAGCGGCCACGAGGCCTGGTAGCCACGTGCTGCCCAGCCTCCGGGCTACCTTCCGGTGTGCAGCGCAGGCAGTCACACAGGGCCACTCACCAGGAGGCCCCACCCATCGGGTCTAATGTCCAACCTCATGTGCTTGCTGTCTTGAATCTCAATCATTGTATACTTGAGTTTGTGTTATTAAGTTGGTGCAGAAGGAATTGCAGTTTTTGCAATGATGTTTAACCTTTTAAACTGCAATTATTTTTGCACCAACCTAATATATACGTGAAGTTTAAGGGTCAATGGAGTATGGGCCAGGGAATCAGAGCCCAGTTTCACGCATGGTTTCACCTCTCCAGGATGGGTGCTCAGCCCTCCACTCCCAGCCACCATACAGTGACCATCACTGCCCTCACTCTGCACAGAGTCCTGGGCGCAGGTGGCTCACACAGGCCCTGTCTACCAAGTCACCAGGCAAAACCCCAGGAGACTATGGGGTTTTGCATTCACCTGATAAATATCCCCATTCCCAAAAGAATATGACATAAACAGCAAATAAAAAACACCTTGACTGGTGGAAAGAGATCACAGGTGAATAAAGAAAAGGTTTTTTCCTGCTTTTAAACATTTCCTGCATTTTCATGTTGCACTGGGCCCTGCAAATTATGTAGCTGGCTGCACCTGTCATAGAAGTGGGCCAAGGAATGCATCTACCCAGGACCTGCGTCCAAGCCTACCTATTCCTGCTGCAGGGGCTACCTGGGTGTCCTCAAGGCGTTGCCCTCCCCCCCATATCCACCAGCTGCTGCCCACCACAGGCAGCACAGAGCCCCCAAACCCTCTCTGGTGCCAACCAGTTAGCCTAGGGCCCCTTCCCAGCCCCGGGCCTTAGTTCCATTTCGATGCCCTTTTGAGCCAGGCTATGGCTAGAGGTCAATGCTGGGAGGCAGTGACGTGATGAAAAGTGCTTAACAACCAGCTTGCAGAGGTGGGAGACCCGATTTGTAGTGCTTGCTGTTGCCATGGTGTAAATATTCCTACCGGGGCCAGTTCTGAGCTACCAATATTTAATAACAAGTTAGCAAAACTCTTGAAAATTTAACCGTGATGCTCATAAGCTAACACAAGCAGGCTGCTGTACCCTGCTGCTTAGACGGAAAAGGAAAGAGAACTCTCTGGAACAATATGAACACACAATTCACATAAAGACAACTCTGTAGAACCAGCAAAAGCAGAAAGATGCTTCAAGTGATTAGAATAATGCAAATGAAAACAAAGAGGAAGTATACTACTCTCTAACAATCCAATTGATAAAAATGGGAAACCTCAAGTTTTGGGGAGATGCACGACCAGTGAGAATGTAAATTTGTGCAGACGCTTTGGAGAACAATTTGACACCTCCCAGTAAAACTTAAAACTGGTAGAAGCCCTGCAGTTCCTCTTTTGGGTTAGTGTGGGGAAACTGTCACGTGTGTACAAGGATATCACTGCACTATTATAATCATGAGAACCATGTCCCATCACCCAGATCAACAATGGCCAACTCATGGCCCGTCTTGTTTCAATTTTATCCCCATCTGCTTCCACACTTTTCATATTATTTTGAATATTTCCGTATCTCTGACAGCTAAAAAAGAAAAAGTAACAAAAATGCCTAGAGGAAGCTTTTCATTGGATATGGGAGAGAGCAACACCAGTAGAAGAATCAGGGAAGGGCGGATTAAAGGGCACAGGTATTTCTATGAGTCCCCCCAGATTGTGGTTAGTTTAGGAGTAATGTTTCAGGTGTTATTCCCTGAGGAAATTGTTCCTGTTCCCTACCAGACACGGCAGGCTGAAGGGACAGTCCGCCTTCTGGTACTTGGCAGATTTTGAAATCGAATTGAATCTGCGCTAGGTAATCAGCTTAGTAGGTAATAAAGTAAGAATGGACGTTTGCGTGGTTCTTGCAAACTTCCAGTGTAGGAGCTTTATTCATACTTCCACAATGTCTCTCTTGAATATTGTGCTTTACCATCATTATTTGAGAATATGTGCCTGATAAAGTAAACAAAAATACCAAATGTATAAACAACCACATGAGAGGTCTTTAAAATGACAGTGGTCCTCGATTGCTAAATTCACTCCCAGCTCTAAAATTTTGTCTCAATGTAATATTTCATACTGAAAAAAAAAAGTAATGCTAATAGCAGTGATTTTCCAGATGGTTTATCAACATTAATCAAAAATAATCCCCCTTTCCAAATTGCTGCTTTCTCTGCGCTTTGTGGAAGGAGCTTTGAATTTTGTTTTAATCTGAAAATAAATCGGCCGGAGGTTGAAAAGTGGAACAGGAAAAATACAAAGCACTTTTACATTTTAGAGATGCTATATCAAACTTTAGTAAACTGCTCTATATTTAGTTTCTGATCAAATAGTAGAAAACTTCTAAAATACAACAGAAAATATTATCTCCACATGGAACATGGTTTCATAATTCCTCCACACTACACAGAATTCCTCAAAACTATTTCCTGACTCACTTTCACTCAGTAAAAATCATTACTGACTCATTAGATTTTAAGTAAAAAGCAGCCAGGGAAGGGGGTGGGGTGGGTAGAGAAGAAAGTACGAAAAACCTGATGTTGGATTTTTTTTCCCTGGATTCTGATTAAGACATCTGATTAAGGATCTGGTGACTTTTTCAATGCTTAGTCAGCACCTCACGCTGAGGCACCAAACCAAACAACAGATTTTCAGTGCAGAGGAAACAGCTTTATATTGGAAGGAGAGGCCATCTAGGACTTTCATTGCTACAAAGAAGTCAATGACTGGCTTCAAAGCTTCAAAGGACAGGCTGACTCTCCTGTTAGGGCCTAAGGCAGCTGGTGACTTTAAGTTGAAGACTGTACTCATTTGCTGTTCTAAAAATCCTAGGGCCCTTAAGAATTATGCTTCATCTACTCTGCCCTGTAAACGGAGCAACAAAGCCTGGATGACAGCACCTCTGTTTACAACATGTTCACTGAATATTTTAAGCTCACTGTTGAGACCTGCTGCTCAGAAAAAAAAAATTCCTTTCAAAGTATTACTGCTAAGAAGAGGCAGGGAAGGATAGTCCCCTAAAAGCCTTTGGAGGAAGCATGGCCCTACTGACACTTTGATCCCCAACTTTTAGCCTCCAGAACGGTGAGACAATACATTTCTGCTGTTTGAAACTACTCAGATTGTGGTAATTAATTAAGGAAGCCTGAGGAAACTAATACGTCCTGCAAAGTGTGTGCACGTATGTGTACATACACATACACACACACACACACACACACCAAGCACGTATTTGGTGAGTTTCTATTTCTTCTTCCTCGTTCTCAAGGAAGGAGAAAGGGAACTCACATCTGCTAAGCTGCTGGGCCACACTGGGCTTGCTGGCTGCTCGTAAAGGGCAGCTCATGGAATTCCCATGATTCCCTGCAGCCATTTGCAGATAAGGAATCTGAGCACCAGGAAGCTTAGCTTGGCCCAACCATTAGATGCTGGCAAGGAGAAAAGCATATGTTTTGAAATGAGAGCAGGACTATACTAGGTAACCACGTGACTCTTTTGAGTGTCTGAGAAATGGTTAGTATCACAGAGTTTTCTTAAATTCACTTTGTCAAATGCTCCGATTGTCTTTAAAGGATAGCCCTTTGCTTTCTCTGCCCAGTACTCTCAGGGAAGAGTTTTGTGTCTAGGCAGCAATCCCAATGGCAATAAACCATCCTGGGAGCTGAGCTTCATCCATGATTCTGAGAGAATCTCATGAGGTCAAACACCCCCTGGGCTCTCACTCAACAAAGTCTCAGGAGCCACAGGTTCTCCCGAACCCAATCCTTCTGCTCTCCAGTGCTGTCCTGGTCTTAGGGCACAGCGGTTGGAATGTGTTATTATTTGCAAGTGGTTCCTTTTCAAGGAAAGATGGATGGAGGGAAGAAGAGAGGGAGGAGGAAGGAAGGAAGGAAGAGAGGGAGGGAGGGAGGGACAGAGGGAAGAAAGAAGGAAAGAAGGAAGGGAGGCAGGAAAGGAAGAAAGGAGGGAGAAATGGAGGAAGGGAGAACAGAAAGGCTTAGCACAGGACCTGGAACCTAGCAGACCCCCGACCCCTCCCCCCCATACCTATCACTCCAGTCTCTGTAGGAAAAAGAGCTGCTTTCATGTCACTACTGAGGGGTCTTTCCCAATCAGTACCACCTTTACACCGGGCATGACAGGCCACTTTCATGTGCCTCATCCATGCCAGCACACACAAAGTCCATGGATTAAAGAGCACATGGGTGTTTGACCACCTGGGATGCTGTGCTCGGGGCTGGCACTGCACAAGTCCTAACTGTAAATACTGTGCTTCCCTGAAAATAAGACCCAGGGGGGTGGGAGATGAGGGTAAGGGGGATCAAATATATGGTGATGGAAGGAGAACTGACTCTGGGTGGTGAACACACAATGGGATTTATAGATGATGTAATACAGAATTGTACACCTGAAATCTATGTAAAGTTACTAACAATTGTCACCCCAATAAATCTAATTTATTAAAAAGAAAAAAGAAAATAAAACCCAGCTGGACCATCAGCTCTAATGCATCTTTTGGAGCAAAAATTAATATAAGACCCAATATTATATTATATTATATTATATTATATTATATTATATTATATTTATACCTGGTATTATATTATATTATACCCGGTATTATATTACATTATGTTATATTATACCCAGTCTTATGTTATATTATATTAAAGACCCAGTCTTATTTTAAAATGAAACCGGGTCTTATATTAATTTTCACTCCAAAAGACGCATTAGAGCTGATGGTCCGGCTAGGTCTTATTTTCGGGGAAACACAGTATCCACAGCCAGGACTAACACCTGTCAGGCCTAGGGAAAGGCTTCTCCACAATCCCTGGCCTCTGCCCTTGAACAGAAGGTGGCTGCGTCTGATCACCCTGGAGATTGGTGGTTCTGCTGCCACCAACACTGGAGAGACAGATACTGCTTCAGAAGGCTGGGAGGGTTTGACCAGGGGAAGATCTCAGGTAAGAGAAACACAGATTGATCAACTTGTCAAACCTTCAAAGAGTATAAACAGAACAGATTCTCATATAGAGAAGCATTATTTCCCAGTAGCCCTGTGTGGCTGTTTTTCTTCTCGTGTTCTAATTCAGGATTGGAAGACATTCACAAATTAGCAGTTTTCACAATAGTTGCACATGGTAGCCAAGGAACACTGTGCAATGTTACACAATTCAGAATATTCTTAAATGTGTCCATAAGCAGGTCTCGATGTAATGTGTGTGAAGCATACTGCCAGCTGTTCACATTACTCTACAGATCCAAATACTGCTTTAAGAGGGGGGAAATTGCAATACCAGGAATAGAGTTCACATGGTAAAATTCAATTATGTTATAATATTTTCTGCAATAAAGATAATCTGTCACATGCATCCCCATTACAATGTTTGATTCTGATGTATGAAATCCATGACTTATTTCTGGATCTAAATATTGCTTTAATAGTTTTACCGACAATTTCAGTTGCTATTGCTTCAATAGAGTGAAGGTTTTCAAATTGAAATTCATAAGAAAAAGCTATCTAAGAACTACAATGACTCAATAAAAGTTGCCTGATTTAGCATTCCTCTTAGTAGAACACAATTACGTGAAAATTTTGCCTATAACATCATAAATAGTGAGTTCGATGAACTATAGGAAGAAAAATAAATATTGTGGCACAAATGTAGGATAATTTACGAATTTTATATGTCTTTACTACTCACACAAATATCACCAGCCTGTTAACAAAGTACCTAGATATTTACAATCATTAAAGTCAGTTGTCTGATATTTTGTCAACTTACTGACAAATTACAAATAGAAAAATTTTGTTTGCTCGTTATGAAGGTATATTTGTCACAGTCAGAGGGTAGAAAATACTTCTATGTATCAGTTGGGGGACTTGGTTAATGACTTTTAAATATTTAGATACATAGCCTGTGGTGCTTCTTTCCCACTCCTGCCCTGGGCCCTGCCAATGGTGGGTGAAGGCCTGTACTCCAGGCTTCCAGTTTCGATACTTGCATGACACGAGTGGTGGACAGCTCCATTTAAAGTCACAGGAGCTCTGATGGCATCTTCAGGGAGGTGCCCCGTGGTCACGAGCAAGGAGAACTAGGAGAAGAGCCACCCAGGGGTCATGGTGGGTAGAAACCACTGCCCAGAGGATGCATTTCTTCTGTTAGTCCCACTCCTCCCTCTGAGTCTTTGTACAAGGCAGTTTAAGGCCCTGGGTCTTAAGAAAGAGTCCAGCCAGGAGTAGGCCAATGCAGGGACTGGCCAGAGGTAAGGACAAGCCTCGTGGAGGAGGTATAGGTGGTTCAACACCCGGAGGAGCCCAGGTAGAATGACTGGGTGGGGCCAGTCCACGTGAGTATGCAGGGGGAGCTGCCCACAGGCAGGTGCTAGGAGGCCCCAACTGCCCTGCAAGCCCACGGGGCACGATCAAGGGTGTACTGGGGGTGGGGGGCATCCAAGAGTGTACCTAAGGGAGAAGCTGCACCATGGCTGCTCACACCTGACGTGGTGCTGGGCCATCTAACTCAGCACTGTGCCATCAGATGGCATTGTAGAGTCTGATCCACTCAGCATGGGAGAGGTGACTTTTTCAATTACCCTTAGCTAGGGATGAGCTCACTTAATGCAAACACAGCTACCTGGCTCCAGTCTCGGTACCAGGACTTTGGGGGCACAGCCAGAGAGGACCTGAGGGCGCCACCAATGTGTCCATAAAAAACATGTGTCTACACCCAATATGTCTATGACAAATGATATCCAGTTGGCTTAGGGGTAATGTGTCGGGATGGGGGATTGTGGTACTTAATTCCTGAGGTTGCGTAAGTGTCCCGACTAGGGGTAGACTCTACCACCAACCAAGGGGCAGTGTACTGAACAGGGCTGACAGTGGGGGCAAGAGGCTGCCGCTGTTGAGTTGGGGGCCAAGGAGTGGAAGACAATGGGCTAAGCAGGTGGCGACGCATATTTGGAGATGTACAGTTACTAGCCCCAAATCCACAGGGACTTCTCAGCTGATTTCCAACAACAGCAAAGCGTGTAAGTGCAATGAAAGAGAAAGGCCAGAAAGAACACCTTTGGCAGTTTTGAGTGCAACATTCATTTATCAAAGAGGTTATTTGGCTGCTTTAACCATTGATTCTAAGTCAATCAATGGATATGGTCACAAATGTGACCAGATTAGGATCTGAGGATGACGCAAACCACCAAATCAGATCTCAGATGGCCCTGAGCAACTTAATCTACACATAACCCAAATCTGCACGTAACACACCCTCCTCTCTATCAGAGGCACCAGAGAAATGGCAGGATTTCAGCATTTTCAGGCCATTTCCAGCACTATGGCAACGCATACTGCACTACACACATCTAGCGATTCTGAATCCTGAGCCTGGGGCCTTAACAAAAAGAAGGCACTGCAGTATTTAGATGACAAGCTCATTCACTGAAGGAATTAAAATGAAGAATTTAAGACACAAAAGCTTGATAAGTTATTGACTTGATGATCATTTTTTTCTCATATAATCTAGAAGCAACAGCAAAAGGGAACTAACTGCTTCTCGTTTCCTTTTGACCAACAGGAGGGACCGACAAGTGGCGGAGAAGAAACAGCATCATTGCAAGAAAGGCCCCTGAAAGGTGGCCCAAGAACAAAGTCTGGACCCAGACATTTATCCTGGACTCTTAAGAAAGCAGCTTTCAAAAGGTGTGGGGTAAAAGTGTGTCCCCCAAGGTCCAGAAAACTCTGACTCAGCTCCTACAGTAACAAGGCCACATATGGACTTGAAGATGAGCGCCACTGCCAGGAGGAAGGGGACCGAGGAGGTCACAGGGGTTATGACGAGACCCTGTGTGCCCAGGCTTCGTCAGTCCTGGGGCCACAAAGGGGCAGAGGAAAACTGCAAAAGTCTGACACTGAGCTCCCAGTTGGAAGATTCTACACTCATCCGATCATCTTTCTTCCTTGGTTCTGGGTGGCTCATGCCTTTCCCCAGAAGCTACTGCTGCTGCTTTTTGTTCTCTACCATCACTTGGTGACCTTGAACTTGAACTTGTGCTTCCTATGTCCCTTCAGGCTGTGTCTTCAAGGCTCTCACTCTGGCTATCATCACTATTGTAAGTCCCAGAGGTTACAGAGGGTTTTGCCAAGACACTGTATGTGGCCCTTCACAAGGCAGCACGCAGAGGAGTCTGTCATCCCAAGAGAACAGTGTCAAAGACGTGCATAGAGAAGGAGACTGAAGGCAGTGTTATTCCTCCCTTGATTATGCTTTCCAATATTTCTGTGACTGTGAAGGTTGTCCCCCGTCCAGTTGGGCCCCTAATGACTCCTTTCCTGTCTATGCCTGACGTCCAGGCTTTCTAGAAAAAACCCTGCTGCTTCCCTTCTCTCCACCTCCAACCTTTGGACTTCATCTGGTTCGTAGGGTTTGCCCTGGGTCGTCTCTCTTGCTAGACTCTTCCCGCTAATGACACATGGACAGTTTATCTGGCTTTCTGCTGGGACATTTCCCCAGTATCTTGCATTTCAGATTGCCTTCTAGGATCCAGGTAGGCAGTCCACCAACCCTTACTTCTCGGGGAGCACCCCGTTTTTCTGGGAAGAGAAAAATCAAATGCAAGTAATGCTTATTTCTTACAGTAGTCCTGGAAAATACAGGAAGAAGAAGAAAATAAAAATGACCCATACACTCCAAACCAAATGAGACAATCCCAGATAACATTTGAAGGAATTTCCAGAAATACATTATTTGAATAGATCATTATTGGACTTGGGTGTGTATATAAGTACATATTCTGCTTTTTTTAAACTCAAATTGATCGTTTTCATATATATTTATGTGTGTATTTATGTATATATTCCGCACTTTTAAACTTAATCATTTCTGAGTAACTCCAAGAAGTTTTATTAAAATATTTTATTGAATAACTATGTGAGATTCTGCTTGATGAGGGTACCATAAGTTAGCCATTCCCCTAGTGCTGGACATTTCGGTGGTTTCTGAATTTTACTACTTGTAGGAAGTGAGGACCTATCCAGTCCTCTTGGATGCTCTTGCCTCATCACACACGGGAGGGGGCTTCCATATCGCTCTTTCCATCCCCAGGTCCTCCATAGAGAGGCAGTGGCTAATCCCATCACCCCAAGTTTGACCCCAATTTGGAGCAACATTTGACTAGTGATCAGGGTTACGGGGCCTCAAAAGTAGGCATCTGGCAATTCCTCTTTCACAGTCTGGCTCGAACGCAAGGGGTCATCTTGCCTGTGTTGTTCCACCCCATCACTTTGTGTAAAAACACCTGCGACTGTCATTCACGTAATGGTTGGGAGCGTGGACATGAAATCGGCTCTACCTTACCTTTCTCCCCAGTGCAGCTGACCTTGCAGACCCCATATTTAGATTTGGCATGAGAAGGAAGAGGCCTCCCTCAGCTGCAGGGGCAAGCAAGCCCTCTAGGCAAGCTATTAGCAGAAAGCTCTGCTTTGGGGTTACAGGCTGACAGCCGAGAGTAGTTACACAATAACATTTTTTCAAAGAATTTATACACACATTACTCGGCCATAAAGAAGAATGAAACCTTACCATTTGCAAGGATAAAGATGGACCTAGAGAACATTATGCTAAGTAAAATAAGTCAGACGGAGAAAGACAAATACCACATGATCTTGCTTATATGTGGAATCTAAAGAACAGAATAAATGAGCAAACTAATCAGAAAAAAAAGAATTTACACACACACACAGAAATATATAGTATATAGGGAAATAATGTGAGTAAAAAAGCAAAATACAGTTGACCCTTGAACAATGTGGGTTTCAGCTATGCAGGTACTCTTATATACAATTTTTTTCAATAAATACTGTAAACGTATTTTCTCTTTCTTATGATTTTGCTTAATAACAGTTCTTTTCTCTAGCGTACTTTGTAAGAATAGAGTATATAATACATATAACACACAAAATATGTGTTAATTGACTATGTTATCAGTAAGGCTCCCGGTCAACAGTAGGCCACTAGTGGTTCTTGGGAAGTCAAAAGTTGTACATAGATTTTCGACTTTAGCACCCCAACCCCTACGTTGTTCAAGGGTCAACATAAATACACACATGTCCTTACCACTATTACAAACAACACCAAAATGAACATCTTCATGTTTTCACTAGCAATCTTTCTCTAGATCCCTGACTATGTCAAAGGTACTTTGATCAACATAGAAATGTTGTGTCTGTGAATCTGCTCTGTTGAGGCTCCCACCTCTTGCCCTCTGGACATTCCAACGGGCAGTGGGATGTTGTAGAAACCAACACGGAATCTGGACTCAGAATTCCTGAGATGGTTTGGCAGCATCACCACCTACTTCCTGGGACTTGGGCAAGTCACTTACTCTCTCTGAACTGGTTTCCTCATGTGTAATATTTAAATTCATGATAACATCTACAAAGCCTCCTACACCTCCTGGGGTTACAGTGAGAAGCAAATCGGATCACACATGTCAGGTTCTTTGTACAGGTGAGTGATTTGGGCAAGTGCCACTGTATTTCAAAAGAGAGCATTGCACACGTTTTTCTCTATTTTTAGCTCAGAACTCTGTCTCTTGGAAAGGTGCGAAATGACTCAACACACAGGAGAAGTCCAAAAAGCCACGATGAAGAATTATTCCTTTTTAATTCATGGCACATTTAGGATGCTTATTTAAATGTGAGGACATTTAAACAGAATTTAGGAATGGAATTAAAAAGCCCTCGGTTTCCCTAATCTTCAGTCTCTAATCTGCTCTTAGCCATTCTTGGTTATTAAGTCTCCATTTCCCGGTACACCATTTTGCCCCACGTGTCCTGACTTAGATTTACTATAAATAATGAGCTATTTAGCACTGTGTACCCCTGCATTTCACCTATGAAAAATTAGTCAGGGAAACACTCTAACTCTTCTAGCTGATGGCCTCAGATGGGTAGAGGTTCCTTCTTCTTCCATCAGGGCTATTTGGTGACTTTGTAAAAACTGCTTTAGAAACAAGTATTTGAGGAGCAGGTTTACAAATTTAAAAATCCTTTTTGCAAATTCGGTTGTACATGTTTTCTTCAGACAGAATGCAGAGACAATAGTCATTGGCATTTTAGCAGAACTTATCTTTAGATGATCCTGTACCTGGGCCTGCCATGCTCACTTCTTTTCATTTATTAATTCAACAAACGTCATTGAGCAGTCCCAATGGGTCGGGCTCTGTGCTCAGCGCTGGGGTGACGCCCAGCACTTGTGGCCCTGGAGTCCAGGAAATTGCTGGCTTCAGAGTGGATGAGCTCTGGGACTGCGGTGGCTCGGAGGAAGGGCTCCTCAGGGAGCGACACCTGAGCTGAGTTAGGAAAGATAAGTTGGAGGGGCTTGAGGGCTTTCTGGCTCGTTCTTTATCTTAGCATCCTACCGCCTTCCCATGCCTCCTGGTCCCCAGCTCACTAACTGTTGCCTGTGGCTCCTCCAGGCTCAAAGAAGGAAGAAAGGAGGGAAGGAAAAGGAACAAAAATATAGTTTTACCTAGCTTGTTATTTTCACTTGGCTGTTGAATGCCCTCTATCTTGGGAGATGTCTAAATGCTGACTCCTCTCCTGGGACACACTGGGGGTGGGCTTTGGGTCAGAGACCCGCTCAAACCTCCACCGCTACCCCTGACTTCACACTGACCCCTCATGCAGGGGAGACACTGTCAGGCTGGCCTTCCCAACGCCCAGCTCCTATGCCTCTGCCCCTCTCCTTCAAGGGTGGCAGTTGGCAGTAACCCACCCAAGAGCTTTTCCAGGTTCATCACTAGGACCACCACTGGGGGAATCTGTGTGGTTCTGCAGGCATCAGACAGAGGGCTGAGCTGGCAGTCCCTCTTATGACAAGCACTCCACTGCCCGGGGTGGTCCTGTCAGTGCCCTCCGTCCCTTGGCTTGAAGAGGGAGGAGGTGGAGAGACCCACAGCACTCGCTGCCCAGTGGGAGGCAGCCCTTCCCAGCTCATCCCCACAATCATGTGGCTGGGGGGGAGGGCAGGGAAGGCTTGCAGAACCAGTTTAGCCCTCTCTCTTTGCTGCCGCTTTCTCTAGCAGGTAGGGACACTTGTCACTCACTGCCCTCTCTTCCCAGACAGAAAAAGTTACATAAGCCAAAGAGACTACGTTCCAATCAACTGCTGAGAGTCATTTGACTGCACTCATTGCAGGAAGAGGCTTTGTTTTGTTGTCACTGTGGAGGCGGTTGTAATAGCTGTGTAAATAAATAAAACACAGAGGACAGCACCTGATGTGGAGATCCCACCATGTTTCTGTGACTACGTGGTCACCAGCTCCAGAATTCGATTCTCAGCGCCAGGGAGTGGAAGGATCCAAGTGGGCAGAGCTGAGCGGGAGACCTGTGCCACAGGCCCATCTGGATGGGGGTGGCTGGCCGGAAGTGACCAGGGAGCTCTGTGCCAGGACTTCCTGGAGGCGGGGACAGAAGGCCCTGCTGTGCCTGGCCCAGGACTGAGGGGGCAGGTGGAGCTGCTGGGTCTACACTGAAGCCTCTCTCAACAGTTCGTGGTTCAGGCCTGGGACACAGCAAGTGCTCACAAACTTTGGAGTCCCACATTAACACTGTTATTCAGACAAGAGAAATTTCAGTACCATACGTTGCTGCCAAGAAATTGTATACAGTCATTATGAAGACAAAGCAAGATTCCCCCCCCCCAATACTCTTAAAATGAATTTTGAAGGACACGAGAAATTCAGTAATATTAGGAACAAAATTTTATAGCTCAAGGGGATTAACTTTGTATTTTAAATGTGCAAGATTTGCCATATAAGAAGGATCAGGACATAATTTTATTAAGCTTTTTATTAGGCAAGTAACAGATATCAGGAGGCCTTCTGGGTCAAAATGGTGGGTTAAACACATACATCTAACTTCACTTCCTCCTGAAATCCCAGTAGCACTACAATAAAAAGATTAAACAGACATAAACAGAAATAGAAACCGATAAGGACAGAGAGAACAGCAATGACAGTTTGGAAACCGAAAATCAAATGAGCTGATTGTACCTGACTTAGGAGATCCCAAAACACCAAGTCCTACCCCAGCAGTGAGGAAAGCTAAAAGCCATTGGTCTACACTGCTGAACCTTGAAAAGGTCTGGGAACCGTCAATAGCAAGGACTCCCAAAAAGGAGGTTAAAGGGATTATGCTAAAATGCAGAGGGCTGGGTGGAAACTATTTGGTAATCACTTGGATTCCTAGATGTCCCCCCAATCTATGTGACTGTGTGGCAGTCCCATCCCCAGCCACATCTTGGTAAAACAATATCTAAGCTGGGGGATGCCAGACACGGTGAAAGATGTGGGCACCATACGCAGTTCACATAAATATCAGACACCATCCCAACAGCCTTTCCTTTTTCCTGCACTCCTAGAAGGATGGCAGCCAGACTGTTATTCTCCAGACAGAAACGGGAAGAATATGCCCTGGGGAAATCTGGTTAGCCAAGGGGAAGCATCTCGAGTTAGGGATAACAGGAGTTCCCCTAGTAAGTGGTCCACCTGTAGAGGAGGACGAAATCAACAAGTCCCATCATGTACACAAAGCATTCAATACGTTTTGATGTCCCCATTTCATAATCACAAATAGACAACCAGGGATAATTAAACATCTTAGAAAACAGAATGTCTCAGGAAACCAAAAGAACTTAGTGGAAATAAAGACTATGGAGGAAAAGAAAATGAAATTTAAAAAAAACACAACATTATTGAGAGAGAACAGAAGATACGGCATCAGTAAGACGAGAATAGGATGCTATACCAAAAAGTTGCATTCAGAGAACTAAATCTCTGAAAAGATGAGTATAGAAATAAAAAATTCAACAGAGTCCTAGCAGTGCATTGAGGCAAGAAAAAGAAATAGAAGGCATAAAGTTCAGAAAGGAAGACGTAAAACTGTATTTGTAGACAGCATGATTATTTACCAGAAAATCACAAGAAATCTATTAAAAATATTATATAAATGAACTTAAGAATACACGGTCAGTATACAAAAATAACTGTATTTCTATATACTACCAACAAATAAGTACAGTTTCTTTAAATACCAATAAAAAGGGCAAAAGACCTGAATAGACACCTCACCAAAGGTTGAGGTTGCAAGATGGCAAATAAGCAAATGAAAAGATGCCCCACATCATACCAGATCAGAGAAATGAAAATTAAAACAAGATACCACCACACACCTATCTGAATGACCAAAATCCAGAACACTGACACCACCAAATGCTGATGAGAAGGTGGAGCAACAGGAACGCTCCCTCATCTCTGGTAACAATGCAAAATGGTACAGACCCTTAGGAAAAGAGTTCAGCTGTTTCTTACAACACTAAACATGCTCTAGCCATATAATCCAGCAATTGTCCACCCTGGTATTTACTCAGAGGACTTGAAAACTCATGTCCACACAAAAACATGCACATATGTATTTATAGCAGCTTCATTCATAATTGCCGAACCTTGGAAACAACCAAGATGTCCTTCAGTAGGGGATGGATAAACAATCTGTGGTCCATTCAGACAATGACTATTATTCAGTGCTTAAAAAGAAATAAGCCACAAAGCCACGGAAAGGCATGGAGGAACCTGAAATGCATATCACCAAGTAAAAGATGCCAATCTGAAAAGATCTGAGTCATCAGGTAAACAAGTTAAGAAAATTTCCCAGAAAACAGTCTAGTTACACATTGTAAATCTTGACTTTTCACTTAGTCTCACTACTTGGGGATCATCCCCAATGTCGGTACTTAAAGACCTGCCTCATCATAAGCACATGATGTTCCCTTACGGGCCAGCTCGTAATTATTGGACCAGTCTCCCAATGACTGACATTGATGCAGCTTCTAATCTTCTGATACTACAAACAATGTTACAATATCATTATACCATCCTTGCACATTCATTTCCCACATGAGAGTATATCTCTAGGAGAAACTCCTGGAAGTCTAAGGCTAGCTGCCTTCTAATTTTGATTGGTATTGCCAAACTGCCCTTCATGGTACTGTCTATAATCCCACCTCCAAATGAGCGTTTCCGTCACTTTCACTAATACACCGGGTGATTGAGCTTTCTGATCTTTGTCAATCTAATTGGTGAAAAACACTACATGCCACTGTATCTTAATGTTCATTTCTCAAATTATAAGTGAAGTTTTTAAAAAGTGTTTTTGTGTTTAATATTCAGGAACAATATGAGTAACAAAATAAGTAATACTGGACTATAATACAAAGAATGAAATAAATATCCATGAGTCCATATTGAGATAAATTATTAACTAAATAAGCAAATAAGAGGGAGAGAAGTGACGACTTTTCCTTACAGAAAATTTCAATTAATCAATGCAGAGGAAGTGAGGAACAGGTGATAGATCACCATTAAAACAATGATATCCCATACTCCTGATGACATACCTAGAAGGTTACTTCTCCCCACCCCAATTCCCTCCCAGTGACCCACAACCTCCAATCTCATCATGAGAAAATACCAGACAAATTCATACTGAGGCACATGCTACAAACTATCTGACTTGTACTCTTTAAAAGCATCAAGGGCATGCGATGCAAGGAAAGACTGAAGATCTGCCACGTATGGGAGACTCAGAAGACAAGATAAGCGAATGCAGTGGGGGCCCTGACTTGGGTCCTAAACCAGAGAAAGGACATCAGTGAAAAAACTCGTGAACTACGAATAAACTCTGTATTTTAGTTACTAGTATTGTCACAAGGTTAATCTCTTAGTTTTGATAATTGTTGTATGGTTATGTAAGATGTTAACATTTTTTAAGGCTGAAGACTATTCCATTGTGTTATATACCACATTTTATCTATCCATTCATTCATCAATGGACACTTGAGTTGCTTCTGCCTTCTGGCTGTTGTGAATAATGCTGCAACGAACGTGCCTGTACGAATACTTCTGAGACTCTACTTTCAAGTCTTTTGGGCATATTCCCAGAAATGGAATTGCTGGATCACATGGGAATTCCATGTTCAATGTCCTTTAAGCAACTGCCACACTATTTCCCATGGTGGCTGCACCATTTTACATTCCCATGAGACTAGCTTGTCTGAAAACCATTCCTTTGCTGACATTCACCTTCCCTCATCCTGTCTCCCACACAGAGCTTGGTCCCTCAGCCTCCAGTGTGAGTGGGAGGCAGTTAATAGACATTCCTGAGGGACCCTCAAGTCCAATTTCCTCCAGCTCCGAGTTCCTGAGATCCAAAATGCCCACATTTTGGAAGCTGGGCTCGACCACATGGCATCGGTGGTCTGCCCAGGGTGCTTGGAGATAAAGCAGATGCCAGCTTTATCTCAGAAAAGACAGAAAAGACAGAGAGACAGGTAGCCACAACTTTTCCAGCTGGACTTCCTTCTCAGGCTTGGTGGTCTGGTCACAGAGCAGAAACGTTCCATTTCAAGGTGACGTCTTCAATCAACATGGTCACAATTGTTGGGACCGAGGACCCACAACTAATGAAAACGTTAATCTTACTGCAGTTTCAGTAGTTGACTAACCAGGTTAACGGTGGTCAGTGGTTCTGCTATGTCTGACCCCAAGGATGCCTACATCCAGAATAAAAGACTAAAAGGAAATGCGTGAGCCTATAAACAGTGATTGTGTTTGAGGGGGATCTAGAAGTAATTTTTTTTCCTACTTTTTTGAATTTTTTGTAATTTAATGTATATGTATTTTTATCATGAAAAAATTTAAAGCAATACTACCTTATCTGTGTGACATTAGAAGACAAAGTTTTCCACCTTTTCTCCTATTATCTCCATTTCCCACCACTGTTCAGCTGATGTAATTATTAATTAGTCCCTACCACATCAGTTTCATTTGCTAGTGTTTCTTAAGGTCCTTGGCTTTCATTCAATAGTTTTTAAAAAGCTTCATTTCTCAAAATGACACACATTATAAAGACATAATAAAGAAACATACAAGAAGAACGTGGAAATTATCCAAAATTATCCAAAATTATCCAAAATAATCCAAAAAAAGAACGAGGGATAACCTCAATGACTGTTTTGGAGAATATCTTTGGTTTGCTCAAAGCCAGTCAGTTTTTAATTGATTTTATTATATTTTATAATGAATTATACCTTGTATTGGTTATATAGTCACAAGATTCAAAAATCAAACTTCACTTCAAAATGTGAAAAAAGTACATCTTTCTTCACAATATATCTTGCTATAACTGGTATGTATGTAGATATGCCTGGTTCTTTAGAAAGGCAGAACCATATCCTGTGATACAGAGGTTCCATAATTGATTTAACTCATCCCAGCTGAAGGACATTTTGCTGAAACAGAGTCACTTGCACATATCACGTGGGGATGAGTAGCCTCTGAAATACGCCATCAGGGCCTTTGTTTCTAAACTGACCCAAATGAAAACCAATGCCTGCCCACTTCTCGCTCCCTTCACTTCATCCGGCCCAGCCTCGTGCATTTCAGTGAAATGCCATCTTTTGCAGGATAACTGCTTTCCAGTTTAACACTGCGTTTGAGAAAGAAGTTGGCAAGAAAGAAAAGGTTCATCGTCTACACACATCAAAGGTTTTTTTCTCGTTCAATGTCTGGCCTCCCTGTGAGGTCAAGGCCCTAATTGCGAAAGTACAGCGAGCACCACCTCCCACAGATGGTCCCAACGTCATTTGCATTTTGCAAGTTTATGACAAATTGGACGGGAAAGAAAAATCCAGCCGGAGCTGGGTGTGCCTAAAATTGTTCAAACATCTAGCATGTTAGTAACAATCTGTTTTGGAATGTCAGCTGCTCTTGTTCAAAAGAGCAACCATTGGCATGAGACGTTGTGGTTTTGCCTTTTCTTGTTTTTCGAGCCAATTCTGCACCAGCACCAGCATTACCACCCCCAGAGGCAGCATTCTGAAGTCTGTTTCCTTGGCTAAATAGTTCTTCATTTCTTCCTCAAGGGCACATGTATCCACATACATTTGTGTTTGGGGCACTCCTATGCCCAGGCTGGATTAATTGTGGTTTGGAAAGATCAAATGAGAAAAAAAATATTGTGTGCATCAAAGATTTCTTGAACTTTCTGGAGGTGATCGAAGGAAGAGCTGAAGGGGCTTTGGCCACCAGGCAAGGTCTCTTGTGTGGCTGGCATAGGAGAGGTGCCATGCCAAGCCCAAGTGCAGAACAAAGGGCAGGGATGCAGCCGAGCAACAACTGCCTGGCCCAGAGACAGGAGAGGACAGCCATGCGTCCAAGTGCCCAAGTTCCCAACTCTCTCATTTCTCATTCATTTGGTGGGTGTTTTCCAGAGTCACAGGGAAAAGGTCAGCACATGGGTGACCGACCCACTTCAGAAGGAACGGGATGTTCAGGAAACTGGTCATTGTCCTCCGTCACAGACTGAAACTGGTCCCTTGCACACTTTTCAGGAAGGTGGTAAAACATCCTGGTTGGTGTGCCAGGGCTCCAGGAGGGAAGAGTGTGGTGCTTTGAGGAAGCCACTTTCTGGCAGGTTCATTCTGCATGTCTCAGAGTGGCTCCATGACTTTGACTGAATGATGGAGAAGCTAAGGCCACCAGCTCGGGCCAAGCTGACCAAGTTCTAGTCTCGACTCTACCACTTAGCAGTCCTTTACCCTATTAAATTCTTGTGGTTTTTCTTCACTGTACATTAGAGCTCATAATAGTAGATGCCTCCTAGTATATTCTGAGGGTGAAATGAGAAAACTGTGTGCAGCACGTGCCTGACCCTCTGGAAGGGCTTGACAGATGTGAGCTATGGTGATTACCCTGAGCATACGACCCAAGAACTAACCAGACCTGTTGTAATTACACATACCAGGGGTCGAAGCTGGCAAGAAATCTCAGGTCAGACTGGTTGTGCAGCCAAGAGCTCTGCTCTTTCCCTCCAGATGCAGAATGTCAGAGCAAGAGGGCCCTGGCCGTCAATCAGCTAGAGCTCCCAAACCTGGCCACACTTCGCAAGAAACTGGAGAGTTTGAAAAACGAACAGACTAAAAATCTCTTCAGGTGATCCCGATGGGTGGCCAGACTGATGGACGACAGAGCTCGTCCAATTCCCTCCGGAGACAGCTAGGGAATGGAGACACCGGGCAGGAAGTGGACTATCCTGCAGTCAAGTGGGGGCCAAGCAGGGCCGAGCACCTGCACTCTGGTCCTCGGAGCCCCACAGTCTCCTCTTCCCTATAGTGGCTCCCTGTAGCCCTAACGCCACATGGGAAAATCAGGAAGGGTGCCTCATGTCCTTTGAAGCACTTTTTTTTTTAAACCCAAAAGGTGGAAGAGTGCATTTCCTGCCAACATATTTGAACATTTCCCTTTAAGAGAAAGCAAACGTCGGGGGCAGCCAGATGGCTCAGTTGGTTAGATTGCGAGCTCTCACCAACAGGGTTGCTGGTTCGATTCCCACATGGGCCAGTGAGCTGCACCCTCCACAACTAGATTGAAGACAAGGAGCTGCCGCTGAGCTTCCAGAGGGGCGGCCAGATGGTTCAGTTGGTTATAGTGCCAGCTCTTAATAACAAGGTTGCCGGTTCAATTCCCACATGGGATGGTGGGCTGCGCCCCCTGCAACTAAGATTAAAAACAACGACTGCTCTTGGAGCTGAGCTGCGCCCTCCACAACTAGATTGAAGGACAATGACTTAGAGCTGATGTGCCCTGGAAAAACACACTGTTCCCCAACGTTCCCCAATAAAAAAAAAAAAGAGAGAGAAACAGAGAGAGAGGAAAAGTAACGTACTCTAGGGCACAGAGCTAATAAATTGTGGAGGCATAATTTGAACACAGGGCCCAGGAATTAAATTAAAAAAAAAAGAAAACAAACTTTGTGATGTTCAGACAGATTTCACAGCGTCAGAGTGGGAGCCTTAATATGCCTGCTTGTGGACAGAATCTGCTGGTTGGCGGGCTGGGTTGAGACCTTTCTAATTTAGAAGACTGTCTCCCTGCCAATCAGGAAGATGTGTGCTCAGCAGTCTGCTTTAGAATTTGCTCCTTTTCAGGAGGATAAACATCCGTCTGTCGTTTTGAAAGGGAACATATGGGCATCAAATGACCATCATTTTCTTTTAATGGCAGACATGTGTTAATGAATATGTAAATGACCAGAGGTGAGGCTGCTAAAGCCCAGTAGGATTTCTTCCAATTTGTTTTTGGGTTTTTTTGTGCGCAGAGGACTGGATGGGGTTTGGGCTGCCAGAGACTGAGGTTCAGGGGGGCAGCTCTCCCCCTTCCCTTCCCGTCCTTGGTTGGCTGGCAGACCCAGGGAGGGGCCAGAGGGCTGACTTCGGGGCCTCCCCTGGGAGGGAGGGTTAAGGGAACAAAGCATGTTTCCCCGAAAATCAGACTGGTCTTATATTCATTTTTGCTCCAAAAGACGCATTAGGGCTTATGTTCAGGGGATGTCATCCTGAAAAATCATACTAGGGCTTCTTTTCCGGTGAGGTCTTATTTTCAGGGAAACACCGTACATAGGACCCAAGCCAGAACGATTTCTCCCACGTAGCCTCCGCCAAGGGGCCCTCACTGTCATCACTGCAGAGTGTGGATAATGCCACCTGGGTGACGCATATAAAGTGCCCAGAGCCTGGCAGGCAGTGGGCACGCTGTGAGTGACAGCAGTTATGGTGGCCCAGACCCGGACTCAGCCCACAGTCCTGACCTGGTTTGGGCCGAGATGTTGGCTGACTGCCATTCTCTAAAAAGGGAAAGTTGTCTCAGGCCACATCCGCAGAGTGGCAAGGGCAGGAAATAGACCCTGTTTGCCACCCTGTCATTACTCGCCCAAGGGCTCTTCTGGGCCTCAGTCTCCCTTTTTGATGAGGACTCGAGGGGGGTGTACTAGGGCCCCTCCTGCCTTAACCTGAATGACTGTGCAGACTTAGACTGTCCTTCTCAACCCTGATAGTTCATCACAACCACCCAGTGAGCTCGTACTGTACCAGTGGCCCGTTTCACTCTAGACCAGTGAGATGGGAGCCCAGACTTGGGCCGTGGGTGTCGACATGTCGCTAACTCTCCCAGGGGAATTATAGAGTGCAGCCAGGGTAGAAAGCCGCTGAGAAGAGAAACACCCTTTCATGGAATTGATAATGTAGCCTCACAAATCCACGGCCATTGGCATTCAGGTGTGAGCTCATCACAGCTGAGCCAAAGGGTCTGTACCAACCAGCCCCAGCCCCACCACAGGGTCAAGTTCTAGGCTGTTCCACAAAGGCAGGACTTCAGAGCTCAGCCAGCATGACCTGCTTCACTTCCCTGGTCTGGAAGAGGTAGTCAGAGGTCAGGCCCACCCTGCGCTGTGGTCCTAGAGGGGCTGCATTGAGTATGCCCACAGGCTGTGCCCAAGAGGGTCCTGGCCCGACAGCACACCCACCTGTGGGCTGGGAAGGGCAGCCTGTCACGGGATGGGACCAGCCTCTTTCTGACAGCAGGGCTAGCGAGGCAGCCACCTCTCACCCTGTCCAGGTCTTTGGTGCTCTACAAAATGCCAAGGGCTAAGGCCCAGTGATTTCAAACACAATAACTGCATCACAGTCTGTTTCTCAGGAGGCACCTCATTGTCTGGCCAGTTCTGTGTATTAACCAAATTCTAATTCCCTGAGCATCCCAGTGGGATAGGCGGGATGGTCCCTATTTCACAGATAAAGAAATAAGTTTGGTAACTAGCTCCAGGTTTTACCAAGAGCAAAATGGCTTAGCCAGAATTTACTCCCTCGTCTGCCCGATTGACCGGCTCCTCCTGCCCCCTGCTCCCCATGTGGGCCTGAGACTGCCAGGTAGGCGAGCCCACTGCCCAGACTTGCACCTGCTCAGTGCATGTAAAGCTGGGGTTCAAGCTCTTCACACCTCGTCTTTTGGCCGTGACTCACTTGCAGCAAAGCTCATCTAAGAGACTATCAGGAAATTCTGCTTCCAACTATGATGTAGTAGCTTTGAATAGACCAATTTTCTCACTGAAAACAACTAGAAAAACTGGGTAGAAAACCACACACACACACACACACACACACACACACACACACACACTCCAAGTACATATGGTCCCACCAGAGAATTCTTTCAAACAATTTAGGAAGAAACAACTTCAATTTTACACAAAGTCTTCTAGAGGATAGAGAAAAATGGAACACTGCCTAACTCATGTTGTAAAGCCAGCATAAACTTCACTTCAAAATCTGATAAAAACATTACAAGGAAGGAAAATTACAAGGGAATCTCTGTCATAAACAAAGATGCAAAATCCTTTATTGAAATACTGAGGGTGCCAAAAAAGTATACACATTTTAGGAAAGGAAAAAATTACTAAAATTGTAATACAATGAATGGCACTAGCCTTCATTAACGCCATCTTTTGAATACTAGACATTTCTATTGTAATTCAATTCAACTTTGAAAAGTAATACATAGATAACATTTCTTAAAATGTGTATATTTTCTTGGCACCCCCAGTATTAACCAACTAAATCCAGTGATCTGAAAAAGGTAATACCTCACAAGAAAGTTAGTTGATTCTACAAATGAAAGATTGTTTTAACATTTTTTTTACAAAATCAATGTAGTTTACCATGTTTAACCAAAACGTGGGAAAAATCAGATGCATTTGGTAAAATTCAATATTCATTCATAGTAAGAAAAAGAAACTCAGAAAACTAAGAATAGAAGGTTGTAGAAAGGTAAAGACATCCCTAATCTGGTAAAACATTTGCAAAAAACATATTGTAAGCATTTCACCGAATGTGAAATAATCAAAGCTTTCTCCTTGAGATCAGGAATGACACAAGGATGGACCCTACCAACACTTCTGCTTCACATTATACAGCAAAAGCAAGGCGGTAAAAAGCACAAGGTATCAAAAATAGAAGGGAAGGGGCTCCCTGATGGCTCAGTTGGTTAGAGCGCAGAGCTCTCAACAACAAGGTTGCCAGTTCAATTCCCACATGGGACGGTGAGCTGCGCCCCCTGAAACTAAAGACTGAAAACGGCAACTGGACTTGGAGCTGAGCTGCGCCCTCCACAACCAGATTGAAGGACAACAACTTGGAGCTGGTGGGCCCTGGAGAAACAGACTGTTCCCCAATATTCCCCAATAAAAAAAATTAAAATTAAATATATTCAATAATAAAAAGAAAGAATGGAAGGGAACAAATAAGAAGGCAATTATTTACAGGAAACATGATTGTACGCATAGAAAATGAAAATATCTGTAGATAAACTCTTAGACTTAATAAGTGAATTTAGCAAGGTTGGTGAATACCAGGTCAATACAAACAAAAATCAACTGCGTCTCAATATACTAGTAACAAAAAGGTAGAAAATAAAATTTAAAAATATTACTATTTATAATATATTTGTGCACGTACGTGCGCACACACAAAATATCAAATGCCTTGGAATAAAACTAATGAAAGCTATGCGAGATCTCTACACAGAGCACAAGTCAGTATTGCAAGGAATTAAAGAAGACATAAGTACAGGGACAGATAGACTTGGTTTGTGGATTAGCAGGCTCACTATTGTAAAGCTGTCAATTCTTCCCAATTGACCAATAGATTCAACGCAATCAGAATTCCAGCAAGATGAATTGGGGGCTGTGGGAGTTGACAAGCTGATTCTAGTATTTATGTGGAAATGCAAAGAGCCAAGAATGTCCAAGGAGAACAAAGCTTGAGGATGTCTACTACCAGATACCAACAGTTATTATGAACCTACATTATAATAAATAATAATAAATAGGCCACTAGAACAGAAGAGAGTTCAGAAACAGACCTGCATTTGATTTAGGACCAATGTGACAATGGGGTGCTGTGTGAAAAGGGTTATTCTAATAACTGGTGCTGACTCAACTGGATATTCATAGAGAAAAAATACATTGTGATCCTTAGATCACATAATATACACAAATGTTGACCCTTTACACCACACACAAAAAATCAAAATACAAAAAAGTAAAACAATAAAGCTTTTAGAAAAAAAACTCAGCATAAAATTTTCATGACCTTGGAATAGGTAAAGATTTCTTAAATAAAATGTAAAAACACTTAACCGTAAAGGAAAATTGGTAAATTGGATTAGATTAAAATTTAAGGGGTGGCTGGTTAGCTCAGTTGGTTAGAGTGTGGTGCTGATAAGGTTGCTGGTTTGATCCTAGCATGGGCCCTGCATAGGCCCTCCTTCAAAAAAATAAAATTATATTTCTGTTCAGCAAAACACACCTTTGAGAGAGTATTGTGTGGGGCAAAGAAGATATTTGGCCATATATATATATATATATATACACACATATACATATAAATATATATATATATATATATATATATATACGTGTGTATATTCATACACACATATATATTTTTAAAACTCATGTCTGGAATATATGTATATCCATAAGGAAAAGGCAGACAACATAGAGACACTCCTCAGAGATACCGCAGGTGCAGTTCCAGACCACTGCATGGTAATAAAGTGAGTCACAATCCTTTTTGCTAGTGAAGGGTTTTGCTTCAATTTGTAAAAAAAAAAAAAAAAAAAAAGCAACATCTGTGAAGCACAAGCAAGGGGCACTAAGAGGAGGTATGCCTGTGGCAGAACAAGGGGCTCACGCAGGAACTCGACAAAGAAGTGATTTGGCCCGTAAAGACACAGAAAGACGCTCAACCTCATTAATTTCCAGGGAAGTGCAACTTCTAATCACACCAATCACAGCTCACACTAACCAGAATGGCTAAAATGTGTTCAACTGACACCAAGTGTGATGAGGGTGGAGCTCCCAGGCTCTCATACTCAACTGTGGGGAGTGTGAATGGGTGTAACAATGGAAAACTGTTGTTCGCATCTACTGACGCTGAACATTTGCATACCCTGTAACCAGCAATTCACTCTTAAGATGTATACCCCAAGGAAACATGGTCGTAGGATGTACGTTCGCCAAAACCCGTGATAAGAATGTTCCAAAGGCCATTGCATACATCCCCACCCCAGAAAAATCTCAAACGTCCATCCACAGTTGAACAATTGCGGTACTCAACAACTTGGGTGTATCTTACAAACGTAATGCTGAGTGAAAGAAGTACACAAGTTTATAAACAGACAGCGTTAATTTCCGGTGAGCGTCTTAGCTTCGGCCGCTAAAACAGATACCAGAGGTGGATGGCTTATAAACAACAGAAATGTATTTCTCACGGTTCTGGAGGCCGGAAGTCGGGGATCAGGGTGCAGGCTGGACGGGGTGCGAGCAAATCCAGGTGTGCTTGCTGCTTTGCAGATGGGCACCTTCTTGAGGTGCCTTCTCCTAAAGGAGAGCAGAGACAAACGCAAGGTCATTCTCTCCTCCTCTTATAAGGGCCCCAATCCCATCAGAAGGGCTCCACCCTCGTGACCTAATTTAACCATAATTACCCCCAAAGGCCCCTCCTCCAAATACCATAGCGCTGGGGATTAGGTTTCAGCATAAGAATTTTGAGAGGACACAAACATCCAGTGCATCACAATGAAGGAAGTCTGGAGAATGAGGTCCTGGCTGAGATGGGAAAGGAGGGACATTGTCAAAAGCCCAGGTATGTTCTATTTCTTATCTTTGTGCTGGTGCCATAGGTATGTTTGTTTTGTGAAAATTCAATAAGCCATAAATTTGTGATTTGTGTCCTTTTCTGCATATATGTTACACTTTGATAAAAATACACTCCAACAAAAGAGAAGGGAAGGAGAAAGGAAAAGGAAGTGGGGAATGGAAAAAGAGAGAGGGAGGTGGGGAGGCATGGAGATGTCACATGCCCCAGCTGAGGAAATGGGTGACAATTGGTCCCACCAGGTCTCCGTATGCCTGGAGCACGATTTCCCATTATCAGCTGTGCTAAAGCGCATCACGCTGGATTTGGTAGGGCACAGATGGCCAGGGAAAGGTGCCAGAGATCTCTCCCACCATCCCCCTTTTCCTGAGGGCTTGGACGTCACTCAGCCTCACTCGTAACTGTATGCCCACTCTCCCTGGGTGGCTGGACATTTGAGTGCCAGCCTCCGGATAAAGAATGGGGATTAATTTTGTTTTCCACCTGGGTACTGCTGAGTGGGCAAGCTGAGGAAGTGAGCAGGTGGAATGTGAACACAGGCTGCAGAAATGTGGCTCACCTCCACCTGGATTTTGCCCTTTTTGTCTGAACTGGGGCAGGGGAGAAGGGTGCTGGGCAAGAAAGGGGCTGCTGAGATTGCAGCTGCCCAGGCAAGTTCCCCTGACCCCTGCCTGGCTCTGGGCTGCCTGCATCTACAGTGCCAGGACCACACCAAGGACATGGCAGGCTGAGCCCAGGATAGCCAAGCCTCCTGAGCGGGGTGCCAAGCCCTATGGGGGCCTCGGAGTGAGCGCTCCAGTCTGTTCTTTGTTTATTTCAATCTGGGACAAATGTTGCTCGAGAGATGTCTACTGAGCTAACATTCTCTGAGTCTGCGATGGTCTGGAGCAGATGAAGCTGAATGAGGAGGCAGGAGGCCTGGGCTGATTCTTCCACCAGCTTTGTGACCTGGGGCACAGCACAATGCTGCCCTTGTCTCAGTTCCCAATTTGGGACATAAACCGTTAGTATCCTGTGCTGCCCAGTGTGGTAGCCATTGGCCACGTGGCTAGACTGACATTAGGTAAAATCACATAAAATTGAAAACACACTTCTTCACTGTGCTAGCCCACATTTTAAGGGCTCCGTAGCCACGTGTGGCTGGTGGCTACTGTACTGGGCAGTGCACCTGCAGAATATTTCTGTCATCACAGAAAATTCTAGTACAGTGTTGGGCTAGACCAATCTGCGGTTTCAGGACCTTTTTTATTAGTGAGGAGAACTCTTTCTTCCATCGGAAGCTTACCCAAAGCCCAATGTAGTCAACAGGTAAAATGAGGAAGAGGTGACCTGAACCCCCAAGGTTGTTCATGTCCCACAGGAGCCCCCAGGCTTCTCCGGGGGACTCCATCAGTGGAAAAGCTTCCAGCATAGTGCTTTTGGATCTGTTAGCTACAAAACTGTGCGTCTGGGATGAAGACGTGTTTCGAGACAATAGTAGCTTCTTCCAGGTTTTGTTCTCAGGCCTTCACATTCTCTGTCACTGAATCCTCTCAATCACCCTATGAAAAAGGTATTATCATCCATCTCTACCTATAGATGAGGCTCAGAGAGGTTGAGTAACTTGCCCCAGGGCGCAGTTAAGGAATTCAAACCCCAGGTGATTCTGATTCCAAAGGCGACTTCTTAGTGCTCTTTGAAGCTATCTCCCACGCCTGGGAGAGGTGGCCAGGACGCCTCTGAGGCCATCACTCCACAGCGGGGTTCTCCATCACCGGTGGACAGGAAGTGAGTTTGTGTAGAAGGCCTTCCTGCTTTCCTGGGACAACTGGTGTGCTAGGGGCAGGGGGCTCAGGAGAGAAGTCAGGGCTGAATGGACAGGGACTCCTTCCAGCTGGAGTAGAGCTGACGGCCTGGACAGCAGGGTGGGGACAGAGATAATGCCTCCTTTCTGAAAGGAAGAAGAACAGAAAGGTCACTCTTACAGAACACCAAGTGGCAGGAGAGACGGTTGGTCTCTCCTGATTGCTTGGAGGACCCCAATTGGCTTACGGCATTCCCTGGAGGCCAGGACTGGTCTAGTCAGCCTCCCCTCCCCTCTCCGGTGATGGATTTCTCACCTTTGGCTTGTCTTTATTCGAATTCAGGTGTGCTTACTTCTCTTGTCTATATAGCCTACAAGTGAATAATTCGACATAGAGTTTGACTAGCACTGATTGGCCGAGGGTCCTGCCAGGATTTGCCAATCTCTCTCAGAAAAAAACAACCTATTAAAACAGGGTGGGGGGCTTCCTACCAAATCACCATCCCCTAAACGCCATTGGCATCCTTGCGTTCAATTTAGACTAGTGGTAGGGTGACCATCTTGAGGAGTTTCTAGGCTGTGGGAATTTCAGTGCTAAACCCAGGAAGTCCCTGGCAAACCAGGAGGAGTTGGGGACTAATTAGTGGCTACTCTCCACGGACCTCACCCTTACTCTCTAATGCCACTGGTCCCATGGGATTCAGCACCTGGAGGCACTTTGAGACATGTCAACGGGAGGATAAGGATGGGAGCTGGGACTTGGCATACAGGCTGCATGCCAGGCCATCAACACATACTAGATGCCCGAGCACTTGGAAGCTCCCGGCCTCTCGGTCAATAACGCGCAGGTGCAGAAACAGCAGGAAAAGGGTAGAACTGCCAGCTCCCAAGCAAGAGCAGCTGTCTTGGGAATGGGTGCCGTGCTTCCATCTAACGATGGAAGAACCCTTAGTGTGCTCCTGTTCTGAGGCTTCAGGAAATACCTATTGACCTCAGGTGGAAAAGGAACGAGGAGAAAGCCTTCAGGTAGACTGAGTCCCGGCTGAGTAGGAGATATTCCTACTCTGGAAGGGAATCTGCTTTGGTTTTTTGACCAGAAGAAACACAAATGAACGTTCATCTGAATAACCAGAGGAGAAGAGAGTGTGATGAGGGGAGGGAGAGGCTTTACTGGGGGCTGGGCAGAACAATGCACAAAGCCCCTTTTTGATTCTCTCAGGTAATTCTCATGGCAACTCTGTAATGCAGGCAGGACTGGGTATTATTAGCATCAGCCCATTTTAAAGATCAATAAAATGAGGCCCAGAAGGTTGCATAGCTAAGTGATGGAACCCACACCTAGCAACATGGTCTATGTGTGGTCTCAGGCCTGTCATCCTCAAACCAAGACCTAGTCCCCACACTATCCCCTCAAACTGAATATCCCTCTGTGGGTTCCTTGCACCTATCAGATGAGGACCAACTCCCATGCACTATGGGGAAGGCCTCCATGTTCTAGCAACAGGGGGCCTTGCCCACTTCAATTTCCTCCCTTGCATACTCTGTCATGAAACTACTGGTCACCACGGATAAATAAACTGGACATCCAGACAATGAAACATTATTCAGTACTAAAAAGAAATGAACTGTCAAACCATGAAAAGACATGAAAGAACCTTAAATGCACACGACTAAGTGAATAAAGCCAATCTGGAAAGGCTACATACTATGAGTCCAACCAGTAAAGTGCCGCATAACTACGTTTTGGTCAATGACAGAGCACATATACAACCGTGGTCCCGTAAGATAAGGGAGCTGAAAAGTTCCTCTTGCCTAGAGACATCCTAGCCAGCATAATGTCACAGCACAACGCACGACGTGTTTGTCGTGATGCTGGTGTAAACAAACGTATTTGTTAGTCTTATAAAAGTACAGCACATACAATTCTGTATAGTATAATACTTGATAATGATAATAAACAACTGTTATGGGTTTATGTGTTTACTATTATACTTTTATTATTATTTTTGAGTGCACTTTTGTTAAAATAAATGTTTGCTGTAAAACAGCATGCTATCTTAGTGTTTACCAAGTCTGTGGATTGCATCCTTTTCTCTTTTGCTTGTTTTAATCTCATGTTGTTTTGTACAGTAACAGGCTTGTAGCTCAGTTCTGTAATAGGCTAGACCATCCAGGTTCGTGGAAGTGCACTCACGATATTCACACGACGAACTCACCTAAGGAAGCATTTCTCAGAATGTATGCCTGTCATTGAGCCATGCAGGACCGTACAGAAATTCC